>NW_027149847.1:0-600000 GCF_031143425.1 Pleurodeles waltl
TGACCTGTACACTGTGACTACCTCAGTCATGGGCACATGTGACCCCCCCCAATCCCACCCTGGATCTGCAAACAATAAAGTCAGTGGTCATACACGACAGGTGGCAGCAGGGACCTGGCAGACACTTTTAGAGCACACATACCACACAGTTTGCACATACCTGCATCTCAGCCAAAGTAATGTCGTATCAGCTCTGCCCTGGAGTCAGCTGCATCCTCATCATCCTCCTCTTCATCATTCCCCATGTCCCCTTCATCAGCCACTGGCACAGCTACCCCCTCCTCTGCATCCTGCAATAGGATCTGATGTCTCAGGGCCAGATTGTGCAGCATGCAGCAGGCCACAATGATCTGGCACACCTTCTGTGGGTTGTACAACAGGGCACCCCGGAGACATGCAAACAGCGTAACCTGGCCTTCAGCTGGCCAATGCATTTCTCAATGACCGTCTTGTATGGCCGTGGGCCTCATTGTAATGGTCCTCTGAAGCTGAGGTCGGACGCCTCGCAGGTGTCAGGAGCCAGGGCAGGTTGGGATAGCCAGAGTCACCTGTGTGCACAGAGGGTAGAGGCATGTCAAGACCGGGAGGGCAATAGGGCTGGGACACAAGGGTGCAGTGAGCTGAGGGGGACACATATGCATGGGTACATACTGATGAGCCAAGCCCGGTCCCTCTGGAGTGGTGCCATCATGTGTGGGACGCTGCTGTTCCGCAGGATGTAGGATTTGTGCACAGAGCCTAGATACTTGGCCGTCACCTGAGAGATGTGCTGGTACGCAAGACAAATCACCTGCACATTGACCTGAAAGGAACCAGAGGCAAGGTAGTGGAGGACTGACAACACCTGTACTGTGGGTGCGATGGCACTGGGACATAGAATGGTGGGTAATAAATCTGGCTCCAACTGGGCCACTAGTTCCATTATGGTCACACAGTTCAGGCGATAGGTCTGGATAATGTGACGCTCCTCCAAGATCGCAAGGTCGACTAGGGGCCTGTATACCGGTGCATTCCTCATCCTCAATCGTGTAATGTACCTGGGAAGAGGTGGTAAAATGTCGTGCAGCATATACGTATGACGCAGTAAATTTCACACACATCACACATCCTAAATGTGAAATGGTTGCCGCTTGTCTGCATGCATGGGACAGGTGGAAGTGAGATCATCCCGCCAGCGTAACACGTCATGGCGGTAGGCGGTCATGACCACCGTGCTACACACCATTGGCTGACACTGTTACCAATGGGAGGCAGAAGCCAATGGCAATCACCGCCCACGGTGACAGTGATGTCCGCGGTGGCGGTGACTGCCATTTCATGTGCTTATGCTCACTTGACTCCTGAACCTCGTGCACTGAAGACCTCCACTGCATGTGCTGCTGTGTACTGACTCTGGTGGCCAAGATGCTGCATCCAGCAGGAGACAGGGCCCCTGCCTTCACTCAGGCGGAGTTGGAGCGGCTCGTGGATGGGTCCTGCCCCAGTATGGACTGTTGTATTGGGCACCAGAGCAGCAGGTGAGCCCGTTGTCATTGTCCTGTGCGTGAGTTGCGCGCATGGGGATGGTGGACTTGGTAGGTGGCGGGGTGAATGGAGCATAGACATGGGTGAGGGGTCGAGGGCTAGGTTGGCTGATAACACGTGGCTGTGGATGTGTGATTTGTGCTGTCCACTACTGTCCCAGGAATGCCATCCTACAAGACTGTGTTCTTCTGTCTGTGTCACCCATACAGGTCTGCACCCATCAGAAGAAGGGGATTTGGCGTGCCATCACCAAGCAAGTGCGGACCCTGGGGGTGCATGCCTGGCGGAGCACCCACTGCAGAAATGGTGGGAAGACCTTTGATGCTGGGCCCAGAAGACCGCAGAGGCCCAGCTTGGGCCGTCCTCCCAATGAGGACAAGATGCCCGTCGGACCCTGACCCCCCTAATGGCCTGAATATTGGCAGTGGCCTATCCTGAGGTGGATGGGGGCTTGAACGCAGCACAGCAGCCTCATAGGGGTGAGTCCTCAATCTCACTTGTGACATGTGTTGACATGGTGGCTCTGGGTGGGCAGCATTGGCTAGCTGTAGCGTGGATGCTAGGTATACTGTTATCCACTATGGGTTGTGTCCATCTGGGCAGGATGAGTAATGCCACACAGTCATCCCAGGTGTGTGTAATGCCACACAGTCAGTGGTAATGGGGCAGACACCTTCAATGACATACTGTGTGGCCACCTACTTGCTAGATCAGCTTGCCAGCACATGGCTACTGCATCTTCAGAGCTCGGGTGTCAGGGCATTGTGATTGGTCCTGGCCAACCACTGTGCCAGGGGTGCCAGGGGTGTATCCATGAACTCAGTCAGCTGGCAGGCACTGCATGAATGGTGAGGTGAGTGCACCAAGTGGTGACAGTGCTTTCTTGACATTAGCTAAGGGGGCCTTCCAACTAGCTGTGCAGGATCATCTTGGGTGTCCAGTCCTTTGCATGCGTGTTTCAAGGGCCATGGGTAGTGGGCAGGTAATGGACAGGTGTGGCGGGTATGGCACTCCTTATGTAGAGATATGCCTCAGTCAGACCATCAGCGGTTGACATGTACATTATTGTTCTACCCCCCATGGTATCACCAAGTAGTACGATGTTCAGAGGTGGGCATGATGCATAATGGCATGGCATCAAATGCAGATGTTCTACCCTGTGTGACTGTAGTGGCCAATTGCACCATGTCACTCTCTATCTTTCTCTCTCTCCCTCTGTTGTCCTCTTTCTTTGTGTGCATCAGCATCATCTGACATAGGAGAAGAGGCGAGTGGGGAAGCTGCAGCCCACGGGACCTAGGAGGCTAAAACCAGCGGAGCCGATGGGACCAGTGGGACAGAAGGCAAGAGGAGTGCCACGGGGAGACCGGATCGACCACTACGTCTTCAGATTCCTCCTCCGATGGAACCCTCACTGTAGCTCCCCACCCAGTTGCCCGTGCCCGCTCACCCAAGAGGGTGGGCACCTCTGACCCTGCCCCAGTCAGCCCTGCTGCCCTCAATTAGGAGGTTATTGACCTCCTGAGGTCCATCTCTGTGGGGCAGACAACTATTGTGAATGCCATCCAGGGACTGGCATTCTAGATGCAACAGACTAATGCATTCCATGAAAACATTCATGGTACCTTGTCTGGCCTACAGAGATCATTCCAGGCTCTGGCCTCCTCGTTGACGGCAGCCAGTGTCCCTTCTTCCATCACCCTCCAGCTACCTGTTCCCAATCCCACATCCATCTCCCCCCACCCATCCAAGGCACACCTACTGACCCACATGCATCCACATCAACAGACACAGTACGCAAGGACAAACTGTGCACTCCCATCACTGCGCATGTATGTTTGGTCGGTCCTCTCCGGCCAAACAGGAGATTTATCACAGATTGAAAATTCGGTCCCTTCACACCATCACACGCCCACTAGTAATGAGCAGCCCCTCCATGAATGTTAGCTCCATATTGATTCAATAATTCTCTTCAATTGCTCAGTATACATTTACCATTGAGTGCAGCAGAAGCCTGGTCAAACCTAAGGAACAGTTATGGTTGCATGCCTAGTTAGCAAAGGAAATACCTTTGTTAGCTCTTCTAAAACAAATCAGGTGATTAGTCTATGATTAATGCCCAGAAGGTCCCTTACCTTGGCGGAAACGTTATCACTTGCACACTGCTGTATATTGTACTACACTATTTTCCTTTCTGTAACTATAGACCTATTTTTTTTTTTTAACAATCTGACAGACTGGTCATTCAACTTGATCTGTGTTACTGTAATGTAAGCACACTATGTGTAGCAATCAGAATACTCCCAAGAAGAAGCTTCCCAGTTCTTTATTTATAAACGATGAATATGAAGATGAGACAGGCGCACGTTGACAAAGCAGGCTGGCTCCCTCCATCCTCTCCGCTCCCACCCTGAACATTCACCACCATTCTACCCCCAGACTACAACACAGCGACAACCTTAAATCAATATACAAGGTTGTGCATATACATATATTCAAGAACACTACTCATATGCTAACTGTATCTGGGTTTTCTTACCTACCTGTTTCTGTAGAAGTAAAGCTTAACTGCTCAACCTCTTTAATTCCTAAGAGTCAAAAGAGGTTCATGGTATTTCACTGAGCTGCACAGTAGTATCTTAACAACCAAAGAGGTCCCCGATTGTCTCTATTAAATGACCCATTTAGCTATTTTAGTACCCAATTAAGACGGATCCACTGCATATACAGAACAGTCCATAATCATTAAATGACTGCATATGGAAAAAGGGCATTATCAACACTTAAAAATATATATATATGATTTTATTTCACTGTATATAGACAATGAGGGAACAAGGGCTCCACCCAACACACTATGAACAAACAAAAAGCAGAAGGACACTAATAAAAATGAAGCAATCTGTACTAGAGGAAGTGAAACTGGCATATGCTGGACAATTAAAAGACAGCAAATAAGAGTGACAATTAAACCAATGAACGGTAAGCAATAGGTAGGCTCCAAGCCCCTTGTAGTAAACAACATATCTCACAAGCAACAACGTATGTGCAATGTCTTAGGTGAGACCTAAATATTATTGGACTTTCCAGTACGTCTCATACACATGAAAATGCCAATGATGACTTGTTTGCAGTTGTCTAATCAACAAAGAAAAGTGTTATTCCTGATCAATGATTTTTAAGGACCATAACCAGGAGAAAGTTACTCCTGAATTTGTGTCTTTGTACACTGTATTGACATATTTTACCTCATATGGCATTTATCACTCTGTCTCCTTTAAGATATATGAATTGTTCTCATTCCTCATGTCAACCACAGTATGTCTGATATGTGGTAACCTTGAGTTGCAGATCTATCAATAATTGCTTGGAATACAGAAAATACAGGAAATTTATGAAAATTATTCTAACAGTCACTTTCCAGTAGAGGGGACAGTCAAAAATCAAGTGCCAGAAAACTCTCTTAACCGGCTTTCACACAGTGTTTTGGTGTGCAAAGGTTACTAACTCTGAGCCTTGGTGTCCTTTATGAAAATGTAAATACAAGAAATACATTTCTAGAAAGGCTGTACATTTTCCCGGTCTGCTGCATCATTCAGGCTTCCTTAGTCGGTAACCACCACTCTCTCTCTGTTGCGGCGTCGCCTGATGTATACTGGTTTACAGGGCCGATTGCTGCTCTTTGTTAAGTAAACCCAACACACTGGTCTTGTTAAATCTTCATCCATCAGTTTTCAAAAAGACTGCGTAATAAGGCTTGCAGAAGCCCTTTATCTGGAAGACATTTCATGAGGTGCTGCTTTCCTTAAGGTCTAGAGGGTGGGATCAAGGGGCACATAATATCACTTCCGCTATCGCTAAGATTTTGGTGTGTCACAGGTTTTAAAACACTAGGATGACGACAATGACATAAAAACCTATTTTTTAAAAAAATGATAGACATTCCTTCATACAAAATGAAACATCCTGAAAAAGTGAAACAGCGCTACTTTTGTTTAAAAAAAAAAAATGCAAGGCCCAGAAGTTTTTCTTAGGGGCCTGCCACGAGTGCTGCCTAATTCGAGGGGCTGCTAAATACTAAGAACACATAAGGGCATATTTATGCGAGGCATGTGCCACGTTGCACCAAAGGTTTTGATGCAATTGCAGCACAATCACTACTCCAAATCTACGAGACAAGCATTTGTTCAGATGCGTTTTTTTTAAAGATTTGCGTAGGGCAAAAGCTGCATCTCAACCAGCTGCATCACGCAGTAATTAAAATATGCAAGGTAGGCATTCCCCCATAAAACTAAAGCAGTGATATTTATGGGTTTGGCAATGTGTGACGCATCATATGGATGTGACAAGCAAAGCCTGAAATGCGTTACAATTTCTGCACACTGGTAACCCAGGTGTGTGAAATGATGCAGTGGCTGTGGTATGTAAACCTGAACATCCAAAAACACTTTGGCAAGTTCAACTACACCATGGAGGTTGTGACCCTGTAGCTCGGCGTCACAAGGAGACCACCACATAAGCAGCGAAGGAGGAGGAAGCATGTCTTCCAGCATCGCAGCTCCTTCATCAACCTCAGGGAGGATGAGATGATAAAATTCTATGGGCTCAGGAAGGAATCCATAATAGAATTGTTCCTTAAGATTGGGCCACTTCTGCTGCCACCAACTGCCAGGCCCATCAACATTCCTCCCCAGGTAAAACTGATGGCTGTGCTTCACATGTTGGCATCTGAATCATTGTAGGTCACAGCAGCAAGAGTGGTAGGAATATCCCAGACATCTTTTTCTGCTTTCTTGCCCACTGTCATCGACGCCATCATTGGCCTCACACCCCAGTACCTCCGCATCCCCAAGACCCGCCAACAACAGCTGGAGATTAAGCAAGGCTTCTATGCCATTGCAGGGTTTCCACATGTCTTGGGTGCTATGGATTGCACACATATGCAATTGGTTCCCCCAGCAGAAACAGCACACCCGTTCCGGAATAGAAAACATACATACTCTATTATCGTCCAGGCCATCGTGGACCATGTGGGGATGTTCACCAATGTGCTGGCCAAGTACCCTGGAAGTGCTCATGATGCCTACATCTTCTGGCACAGTATTATTAGTAATATTAACAAGCACTTCCAGAACAGTCCATATGGAAAGGCATACTTGTTGATAAGTAAATCTGAAGTACGCAACATACCAACAAAAATTATGATTGTTTTTTCTTCATTATATGATTAACTTGTACTAAATTAATAACACAATAATTTTCTTTTAATGTTCTATTGTTTGTGGCGTATTTTTTTTGTGTGTGCTAATGTTTCTAGTACTCAGGCCTTCTCCCCACAGCTTTGTGTTATAGTGTAATATTTAGTCAGGGGGATTGTGACGGGCTGAGCAGTGCCAGCCCGTCCGTAGAGACAGCATGTGCTGACTCTGCCGTAGAGGACCCGGAAATACAGGACGGAGGAGCCAATCCGTGTTACCTTCCGGGATTAAAGGGGGCACGGCCTGGAGTTCTGATGTTGAAAAACGCCAACCAAGGACGGCGTGGAGAAGAAGTGGAGAACGGGGAGGAAGTGGAGAGCGCGGATGACGAGGAGAACATGGAAGACTCCAAATTTTCAGAAGGAGACGACAAACCGAGGAAAAGAGATCTGACGCAGCCCCAAGAGAGAGGTGAAGGCGAGGATGTGACCGGAGCCCTGATAGCGGCGCAGGAGGCACACAGCAAAGACTCCAGCCACGCTTCAGGAGAAGCGTGGCAACGCCAGGGGCGTTCTGGAACGGGTTAAGGGAAAGAGTAGAGATAAAAAGGGGGGGGCTGGGAGGACGAGGGAAACGAATACCAGAAGGGGAGCGGGGAGGACAACTAGGAGGAGTGGGACAAAACAAGAAGGGGAGCAGGAAGAACAGAGAGTGAGAGAGATGGAAGGAGAGCAAATACGAAAGAAACCCATACAAGAGACCAGAGATAACGGGAGAAGGGAAAAGAGAAGCCAAGTAATAGGAAACAGACAGGGAAAAAAGAACGCTACAAGAAAAGGGGCAGAGAGAGAAAGACAGAGAGGGAGAGAGAGAGAGAGAGCAAGAGCGTGAGAGAAGGGCAAGAAACGAAAAGAAGAAAGAGGAAGGAAAACCTCAAAAGAAGGCTGCGAGAAGGAAATAGACCAACAGGAAAAAGAAAACAGGAGGAAAGATAAAACAGGAGGCAAGGACGAATGAGCCTTAAAGAGTGGGTAGTTGATAGAGAAAAGGACAGGAATTGAGAAAACCACAGAGAGGAAAATCATCAGACAACCAAGACAGAACATAGGAAGAAGTAGTAAAACAAAGGATAAGAAAAAAAAAAAGAAAAGGAACTTACTAGTGCTTTATCTTGTTCTTTCCCACATGCGCCTCCTGGGAGCCCTGGAAGAAGGAGACAAAGAAAAGTAGACTTAAAATCCCACGAAGGACAGACAAAGACTGAACAGCATAACTTATGCAAAGGTCATGTCACGTCAGCAAGAACTATATCAATAAAATTCACCTGAACCCATATCTCACTGCATTCGTGTCGTCACTGACCAACTCAGTCACAGGGATATACTGACTTCTGTGGGTGAGATCGCAGGGCCAATTCTCAGTTATCCTATGTCAATACTTAATGCCTACAAACATGTTGAAACATATGACATAATAGCCATCTATGTGTCTGTTGATGGAGCTTCGGGCATATGTAAGAGTGGTGTGCCTCATACTTGCACCATGCATTGTGGTACATGTGTAATGCAAGCTCATAAGTCAGATATTTTAGCACATGCCAAACCACTTTGTGTGGCTTGGAACTATATGCTAAATCTGGAGTCATGCAATATAACGACAAATGCCGTGTTGCATTACTGCACATAAGGGAGGTGTTCCATGGGCATTGTGTGGGAGTATTCATGCAACTCCCATGGTTGATGATGCATGTTATGTATCCCAAAATAGGTAAACCTGGGAATGCGTAAAATAAATATGCCTTCTCAGGTGATGGGTAACAAGGATAAATTACAGAAGTTGTCCAAGTCACTTCCGCTCCCTACATGTGCCTCTAAAGATTGTAAATGTGCCAGAAGGTGCCTCTTCCTGCATTAAACAATCAAGTATGCAACACAGGCACACTTGCCCCATGGTTCAAGAGTGCCTGTGTTTCTGCTAGGCAGACCAGTCTGTGTCACTGCACCGTGAAAGTACAGGAATGTACCACATGGTTAACGTACTGTGCATTCCTCCCCTTTCCCGGTGACAAAGTGCAGCGCAGCAAGGTCACTTGCTGTGCTGCACTGTGCTACTTGTCAAATCTCTGGCCCCTAGTGTCATGTACACTTAGTGGGAACCACGTACAGCAATGTGCAGCCAATGATTTACCATTCTGTCATACCCTCCCTAATCCTGTAATGGCAGTAGCAACAGAACAACTACTTGTAGTATTGTCTCATCTCACTGTCTGAATTGACTGAATCACATCATCTACACTGATGAAGAAATCAAGGTATTATTCATGGGCACACAAGACAACTAACAATAAGTACAAACTGTACACGATGTCTAAGTGCGGGATGAGAGTTACTTCAATAGTGTACCTTGTCTCTGAATCAGTCAAACTTCTAAAAAAATGAATGAGGTTTCAACTAATCCTATATCCATACGTAACTGTGTCACACATAGCTGAAGACTTGTATGTTGACCATAGTTCCTGGAACAACTCTGAAAGAACTAATATTTACCATATTTTCCAGGAACTATGTTGACCATAGTTCCTGGAACAACTCTGAATGAACTAGCTGTAAATTCCATATGTGTCATGCAGTGAATGTGTAGGCAATAGTCATGTGTAAAAGTCAATTTAGTATACCAATGTGAGAGTCAACATGACAAAACACACAAATGTCTCTGCCATGCTGACAGTCTCGGCCCACACACATACATATGTATTAGGTCACACTGACATATGTAACCATTGTGATACATCACCAGTGTATTTTGTAAATAGGCCAAATTCACAGTACATCAAGCCTTCTATGTTCAACATTTCAACTCTAACACAATGCTGTCAAACGTAATACACCAGTAACTAACCCAGAAAGGAACACAACCAGGGCAAGGTATATCAATGTACCCAGGATCCCAATCTCTACCTAAGCCAAATCAATGATGACAGAATTAAGGTATAGAAGTACAGATTCAAATAAATGGTAAAAAATAAAGTAGTGTGCCCTGCTGTGTAGTAGAAACCTACGTGTATCTACATCAGTGTGTCCTACATAATAATGGCCCACACTGTCAGACTTATGAGTCCAACCAAGTTCAGCATTACTTGTCTGACAACAAGCCAAGCATTAGCTAAAAGCTGACAACAAAATGTATAACTAAGCATGTCACATGTTGCAAAATGAAAACATATCTGCAGCTAGTTGCAATGTTCAAGTAAGTGAACAAATCAAAGGTGTGGTGAAAGTCATGTAGGCAAGTGGTGAAAGTCATGTAGCCAAGCAACAGCATTCAGAAATGACAAGAGGACATATGTATGTATGAGTGTTAAACAGGTTGCCACTGTCCAAACCCACATAGTGCTGAATATATGATACAAAATTGGACAACTACTTTGTCTCTGTGCACAGGTAGTGAGTGCACAGACCATAAAGTTGTCCACAACATTCGAAATAGCAATCACAGTAATCTACTGCCTTCACATGAAAGTCAGTGTGTGTAAGACTCCGAAGTAACAGGATATGGACAACATTAGCATTGACAGAACTGGTAGAGATGTGACAAACCATGGGCAACTATATTTATAATCTATGAAGTTATATACTGTAAAAAAAATCTATGAGTTTGTCAGTAAACATAACTCACATGTACAGGTATGGCTCTGTAACGATGTGCATAATAACTAAAATATTTTTTTCTTGTTACAGCTGACCAAGGTTATGGTCTGCAGCTGTAGGTTATGACCCCATTCTCCCATCCCCAGATGGAGGTGGGAAGAAGCTACAACCTGGCGCTGACCAGGATTTGCAGTGTTGTGGAATCTATGTTCGGCATGTGGAAGTGCTTCGAGATTTCGTTTACAAGTTTTGATTAAGACTTTGGTTTTTTCTGTTGCGAATTTTTATTTTGATTTTGAATTTTGGACAAAGAAAGAGGAGTGGCTTGGTGTGATTCAACACTTTATAGGCTTCCTCCTCTATGGTTGATCACGTGTTATTACTAATATTGGGTGATGTAGTTTTTTACTTTCCATGATGTTCATTGGCTGCTGTTAAAAATAAAGCATGGAAAGAGAAGCATAATCATCGCCTCCGTGTCCTTAATAGAATTGAAAAATTCTTAGCGCGAATGCTAGAATTTTTTTTATTCTCATGTGTCCTTTTGCCATTGTTATATCACCTTTTTTCTTACTGGTCTTTCCTCTTTGGTCACTCATTCAAATATGGCTGCCACACTTTTGATATCCTACCAGGCACATGTGAGTCCTTCATCACTTTCTCTTTACACATGCACGCTTTTCAAACACTCAGCAGCAAGTTGGCTGGTGCAGTCGGGATTCACCGCACAACTGTCTCTGTAAGCTTCAGGCCTGCGCACCTTGGTTTTTACTTGTAATATGGTACGTGGGGGGGTGGGTTCATGTTTCCATGTATATATTTCCACTGTAGGTGGGTTGTGGTTCCCACGCCGTATTCGGGAAGTTCCGATGCTGGTAGTCTGTGACACCAGCAGTTCCAGTGATTTCTCGGTCTTTCACTCGTGTTGAGTAATAACTAGATATGACTATTACCATTTCCTACATTTTGTGAGCCTCTTTGGCAGACTTGACCAGTGCCATTTAATTTACAAATCCTTTTTTCTTTCACAGTTCCCCCATGGTATCTAAATAAGGCTTATCATTTTCCTTGAAGGCCCTCATTCGTCATATCTATTTACCTACGGAGAATTTGCTCCATGTTGAGTGGCATGTAGGTGGGATACTTTGGTTGCTTGCTTTATATTGTATTTCAGACTACCGTGTATACATGCACTGTATTTGATGAATGAGCATTGTTTGGCCTGGACACAGAGATCATAGCATGGAGATCTCTCTGCACGTTTCACTAGTTGGAAGCATTTATCACTTTTTCTTTATTTTCCTCATCTGTCAAAAGCCCAAACACAGTGGAAGCAAACCAGCAACAGGCACCCCAGCCCCCAATACCACCGGCTACACCTGCAGCAACCCAGCCAGCAACCACATGGGCCAGGAGGCTCAGAAGACATCAAGATTCTATCTTCAAGCACTTTATATTCAAAGAAATGAGGAAGATTAATGTGAAACTGGACGGCATTAAGAGGGAGCAGGCCAGCCTGTGGCAGCGAGTAGACAATAAGGAGGAGGCCCTGGTGCAGGTCTCCCAACTCATATGAACATTTCAATGGACAATGTTTTAGACTTACATTTATAGTTTGATATTTTAATAGTAGATATAGAAGGGGCAGATTTACAAAGCCCTAGCGCCTCATTGCGCCACATTAGCGTCATTTTTTTTTTAATGCTAACGTGGCTTAAGGAGGCATTTTTTACCGCGCCATATTTACAAAGTGGTGCAATGCATGCATTACACAACTTTTCGACCCCTTGCGCCACATTATGCCTACGTCAGGCATAATGTATGCAAGGGAGGTGGTCTGCTGTTAGGAGGCCCGCAAAAAATGGCACAGTGAAATCTACAAGATTTCACTTCCCTATTTTTGGTGTCAGTTTTAACACCTGATCAGAGCAGGAATTAAAATGATGCACCCATTGAAATCAATGGGCCTCCTTGCACTTTGCTACACTAGCGTCTCAATTTTTGACAGTAGTGTAGCAAAGCGCCACAATAGCGTAAAAAATGTTGATGCTATTGTTCCAACAACCGACATGATGCACCGTATTATAAATATGGCACACACATGGTCTCATTAGGTGGGGCAAGGGTGACGCAATAAAAGTGGTGCATCAGTTTTCTTGTAAATCTGGTCCACAGTTAGTTAGTGATTAGGATAGGTTTGGTTTTAGCTTTTCATAGTTTTTATAGGCAAATATTTTATAACCTTTTCTGTGGGTGGGGGTTGATGTTTAGGATTTGTATAAAAAAAAATATAAAAAATAAATACCAAAAAAGATATATTTGTTTAGGTTTACATATGTAATTAGTATATGTTTAGGTGTAGTTGATGTTTATATTGTGCCAATCTATGTGTGTTCAGGAGGGTGAGGGCGTTGATGTTTAACGTGTTTTTTGCATTTAGTGTTTAATATAGGGTAGGATAAGTTAGTGTAAGATAGTGTTAAGGTTAGTTAGTTTAGAATAGGTAGACGTACATAGTTTAGGTTAGGTTTAGATAGAATAAGGTAGTGTTTAGGTTAGTTAGTGTAGAATAGGTAGTTGTAGTTTTCTTAAATAGATTTGCTATTAGTAAGACTTTTGATATTTTCACAACATCAAAATCATTGTGAGTTTCTAACATTGAGCATGTTGTGTTGAGTACATGATGCAGCTATTGCCCTGCAGTCTTTAAAGGTATATGTTATTTTGAGAGGCCTATGGTTAACAGTTGCCACATTTGAGTCACTTTATTTATGTACGAATGTGGGTTGGTCTGCATGAGCATTTTTACATTATTTGAGGCAACAGCACCAAAATTGATAGTGAGCAAAGAGTGTCTACACAGAGTACACTTGGGAAACATGTCATGTGACATGTAGCGGTGTTGAGAATTTCAGTGAGGAGATAAAAATTGCCAATAGGGAAGGTAGACCACTTCATAAGTCCACGGGTGGATAAGATCAACAGATGCACAAACAAAAAGTGGCAGTTCTGGGTAACAAAAGAGGTGGCATTATGATAGACACAGGACCACTGGGGAACTGTCCAGGGGGCACAGACAAAAGTAACTGGCAGTTACCAATGGGAATTGGAAAAGTCTACCTCTTCCTCCTCAGATGGGTGATGTGCCTCACCTGCAACTGGTGGTGTTTGTGTGTGAGGATCTGAGGCAAACACACATCAGGGATAGAAGGTATAGATAACCTGTCCCTTGCTGCGTTTGTCTGCACCAGCAAGGAAGGCAGCACAGCACTGACAAGGGTCTGATGGCTTCTCAGCAATGCAACAACGTTTTTATATAGGTCACCCGTTGATGATATGTAGAAGTCCAGCTTGCGCTCCATAGATGCCATGATCTAAATTATGGTTTCCAGCTTGGTTACAACCTCATTGGTGTCAGATATTGACGCCTGTTGTTCTTGACTCTTCCTCAGTACACCAGCAATGACAGCTCTGGCACTCATCCATACTATGGAGGCAATTGTAGGTGTCTTTTATTACCTCAGATGTATCCTTTTTGGGGCTGAGGCACCTATGGGCTTCTTCTAGGGTGCCCGCTATGGTCTCCATCCCCTCCCACACCTCATCAACCGTTTGCTGCTGGACTCCTTCCACTCACCATTGGAAGACCACTTGGGGTCCTTGAAGTGCACAGCTGGACTTGGACTGGCAGAGGGGGCATTTTCAGTGGGTGGCAGTTCATCTAGAGACCCTGTCATCCTTTACCATGTCCAGAGAAGGAGATTCTATGGCAGTAGTCTTCAAACTAGGGGGCGGACACCCTCTAGGGTAGCCTCAAGTGATCCCAGGGGGGGGCGCCAGGCTCTGGCCAAAATAAGGATTATGCAGATAATAGTGTTTGTTTTAAAAAAAATGTTTATTGCATTTTTTTAAAGGTTACAGACCTTAACTGCAATGTTTAAATAAGTCTAGACATATTTCAACATTGCCAACTTAATAGAATAATTATGATTTATTTTTCCCACGGGGGGAACGGTATAAAAAAGTTTGAAAACCACTGTTCTATGGAATCCAGTGGTTGCTGGTAGGTGTCATTGTCTATGGGGGGCAGGAGGTCCTCACCAATGAGTTGGTCATCCGGGACAAGCTGCTGGACATGAAGTGTTGTTTATCCATCTGCAATGAAAAAATATTTTATTTTTATTATGATTTATGATAGATATTGCCAAAAGTGCTTTCCAAATGAGAATTGCTCTACGTTATTCACACAACCACTCTGTGGCAAGGGGGCATTTTTGTGTCATTGCATACATTGCAAGGCAGTTACACAGCTTGCATCCCTGACATGGCTAAAAGGGTGAGTGCATGTAATGACCCCATTTAGCATGTCACTGTAATTATTTTCATATCATGGCTATATTGATGTAAGATTTGCCTATTGACACCCCTTTTGAGCATTGCACCATGTCAGCAGGGTGCCTGCATTCCCTCTAGCCATTACTTTGCCCACAGCTCCTGACAAAGTGATGTTAGTTTGGTCATCTATTAGTTTTGGTCTGTCACTGCCTTTCACACAGGACATCACGCCAAACTGCTTTGCAGTGCTGTATTGCATGCAATTTGTGGATTCATGTGGACACGGGCTCATACGTGACTCACAACTCCACGCAGCTAAGGGCATGTCCATGGTTTACTTGTGTGTACTCCTGTGATTTCCTAGTATGCACAGTATTCTGCAGAATCCAGACCAATAAGAACTGTGAACTGTCTCTGAAGGGGATAAGCACGGTCACACTTGTAAAACTACAACAGCTAAAGATCATCACATTTGGTCATTACCCAAGTTGGCCCTCTATAGAGCATCCAGATCTCTTCAGTCAGCCCTGCTCACTTGTACCTGTACATGACTCTGTCAATCATCAATTGGGCGGAGGGCCAGGGCTTACTCTCAGGCATTGATGACACCCAGATTATACATTGACTCTCAGGAGACACAGACATAACCTAAATTAGTTACAATATGCAATTGCCCAAAATGCATAGCTGTATGTCAGAACTATTGCTCATGTTGAACCTCATAAGAGAGTAGTGATGATAATTTATAACGTGTACCTACACTCATGGACCTCTGGTGTGCATCTCTTTCATTCACCCCCAGTATTCATTTGTACAAGACAGGAGGTATTGTTACCTCTAAAATGGCAGACAACACTAGTGAGATCTGACCAGCACATCAGGACAGCTGCATGTATTATGGTTTCATGCTAGTGACTGTACACATGGCTCTTCACATGATTTACCTTGGAGATACGCAACATACTGAAGCCCTGGCCCCCTCTCAGGTGTATTGGTTGACATGTTACACATGTCTGCCCTTTCCATTGCACAGAGCGCTGCGCAGCACAGAAAAGTGTGCTGCTGCATTGCACCACATGAAATGTTTAACCACATTGTTCACTAATGAGACTTTCCCTGTAGATCATCCTGGTCCTCAACCACAGCACTGCCCTGTTTAGCAACTCCTGCCACCAACTCAGTTGGGATAAGTGACACCACCTGCTCCTCCCATGGGTCCAACTCCTACTGGTCATCCTCCGGTCTGCATGTCTGACCTTAGGTTCTTGGCCAGTATCTCCTTGGTCCTGCGCTTAATATCATGGCACACTTTTTCCAGCTTAGACTCTGTCCTTTTAGCTTGGCCAACACTGTTGATCGTATCCACTATGGAATGTCAATTGCCTTCCTTCTTCCCTAATGGCAACTGGGAGATGAGAAAGAGAAGGTGTTCAATTTTTCACCTCAGCTATTAATATTTGGTTCTCCTCCTCAATGAAATTGCTCTTTTTCTTCCTCCTTCCAAGGCCTGCTGTCTGGGTCCTGGGTTAATTCTGCACTGGATTCAAGCTTGCCTGGCTGATATGGGGTTATAACTCAAAACCTGTCCCAGGATGCTTGTTTGGGTTCCAGGGGAGACCTAGCCTGGCAGTTTGGGTTGGACTGGTCCCATGGGGAAGCAGGGTCAAGACCTATTTGCATATGGCTGGGTCCAAAGTGGACAAAGTGGACAAAAACACAATGGATTGGGATGCTGGGATGCAGCCCTGAGTGGTTGAGATTAATTCAAGCATTCCATCTTGTTTTTGTAACAATTACTAGCAGCACATCAACAAGTATTACATTCTCAACACTCTCATATTGTTACTTAGTAAATGAGGTTCCCCACCTTTCATCCAGCACCATGTAAAGAAGCCTAATTTTATTTTAAAAAAAGTTTTGAAGTAAATAAACTGTTTTGTCTGCTTCTTCAAGTAAGCCTGACTGATTCAGGCTTAGAGATTCAGTATTTGGAAGCTCGTAGGAATGTCATGTAAGGGTTGCCCGGCACCTTGAATAAAGTCCAGGTTTTTCTCCCTGTCTCCCTGGTAGGTAGGGCTACAGTACAGGCTGTGCTTAGAGCTGGTGGTCTGGTTGAGGGGAATTTATAAACTTCTATTTGCCAAAACCAGTACTTAGGGGAGGCTGGACCTCTTCTCCTTTGTTTTAGGCCTTACCTGAGATAGTGCATCCACTGCTTCTTGCAAGATATTTTGTTAACTTAGGAGGCTTAAAGCCCACCCATTGCTTACGATTTGCTGGCTTCATCATCACTTTAATTTCCTTGCTTCTCTTTGGTCATCACGTGACGGCTTCACTTCCTCTAAGTGTGTTTGTACCTCCCCTGAAGTACGGACCAAGTACTACTTCATTGCCCAGTGTCCTTTCACTGCTCCCATTTTTGGATTTACTTTATTAATTTAGTTGTAGCACACAATAAGAGTGCATGTGCTTACTGCATTGTTTCTTCCTTTCATCCTCCCTGCCTTGTTTTGTTTTGCCCCCACCTTCCCTTCCTGCCATCTGTGTTGCTTTGCCCCACATTCTCTGCCAGCTGTCCTTGTTGTTTTCTTACCACTCGTCCACGTTGCGCCCAGCACCCACCATAAAGCAAGAGCTACGACAGACACCACTGGTGATGTCATAGTGCTTTTATCTCCCCTACCCACCCTCTGTGTTGCTTCCCTGCCCACCCTCTCAGTTACCTGCCACCCAAATCATCAGTCGTATGAGGTTTGCTTAAAAAATGTAAACATGCATGTAATAGAAAACAAGAAGGCTGGAGATTATGATGGAGACATTCAAATTCTGAAATATAACAAACGCAGCACAAGCAACAAATATTTTTCAGCAGAAAGATACTTCTTGGAGAAAAAAATCACAATCTTACAGCGAAGAATGCAAAAAGGAAGATCCAAAATGTAGTAACAATAAAAAAGAAGTAGAGGGTAGCGAGTGTAAAAACAACCTGTCTCATCTAAGCAAGACCTATTGTCTTTGTCAATGTTTTGTAGCAAGGTTGTATGGCAGGGTCCTGGTGCTGGCTGAGTCACAGCAATTTGTTTTACATAGGCTTGACCCATTGGCTTTGCCAATGCTTGTTTTCTTGGGCAGAGTTTCAAAGTAACCCAGGTTTACTTTGGAAAGCTGAAGGTTGTGCCTTTGGTTTTCTTCTACAATATATAGTACTTATCTAATTCTTTGCATTGTAAACCTGCAACTCCACAGCTGAAGAGTTAAGTATGACACGTAAGCCTGTGTTCAGCTGAGCTAGAGACCATTGTTTTTAAAAGGACGGTGAGAAAGAAAGTTGTTCCCCTCTTCAAAGTGAAGCACGTCTCTGGGCTTTGAGGTGGTAGAGCGAAGGCCGTGGTAAAAACAGAGGAAATGCTTTTATTGGTCTGGCTGTCGCTAGACAATTATTTGAGAATCACCGAGAGAGGAGCTTTGGCTCTGCTTATTTGTTGGGAGCCAGGAATACAGGTTTTCATTGGACAGAAGTTGTGCACTTCCACAGAAAAGTGCTTGACCTCCCTACAGCTATGATCATGTTTATTTATCCAGCTGTCTGAGCCTGAACTTTCAGGGCACACACACATGACAATGTAAGGCTACTAAATGCTAGTGTAGAGAGCTACATAATTTATGGTGTCGTCTCTGACAGCAGCCCAGATGTTAGGAGGGCAGTCATTAACCTACATGGATGTCTCAGTGTAGGTTGACAGCGTAACTGTCACTTGCCCTTTTAACCTACACTCACATTCTACAGTTCTTTGCTTCCATTCAAATACATATCCATTCCCATGCTATTAACTTTAAATGCGTCACAATACCATACAACATTCCTTTACAGCCAGACCTATTGGCAGTGACCGTGCTTGTTTAAAGCTTTCTCAGTCTTTGCCTTGCATTAGTCCTGAAGGCCAGAGGGAAATGTATCTGTGACTCAGGCTATTTTTAGTAAGTTTGCTCTCCATCAAAAAGTAAACAGAGACCATTTGATTATTTTAGTAAATGAAACATTGTTGCAACTCACATTCATGTGTACTTAAATGATAATAAAATGCACTGAACAGTCCTGGGTTTAGAGCAGGAGTGCTTAACCTTCTGCCTTTCATGAAACCCTAGTAAATCTCTACTGGAAGCTAGAAACCACCAACTAAGCAATTTCTATGATTTGAACCTCAAGCAAATGCACTAAAATACAGATGCAAGAATAGATCAAACAAATACACAAACTGTGGTATATTTTACTTTTTTTAAATTAATTAAATTCTCTTTATCCGGTTTATATTGCAAAATCATAAAAGAAAACACACAAGAGTCATTAAACAATAAATGATATGAGACATTGCAAATACTAAAAATAAAATATAGTAGTTATAAAACATGATTAATTATTCTGAGAGCTCTGTTTTCCAACTATGACTTTTAAAAAGCAAACAACATTAATTTAAATGAACTCATCTTTCAGCATCTGTAAATATAAAAGAGCAGGGTGAACTTGTGAGAAGCCTCTCCCTTTCAGTAAAGAAGTAATAAAAAGTACTTCTAGGTACATTGTAAAATTCACAAAACATTATAAAATACAGGGTATTCTGTGGAGACCGTTTGTTGCAGCTCCAGGGTCACGGAGAATTAAAATTGTAACACCCTCAGGGGGTAGGGGCTAAAATCAGGTGCAAATGGTTAAATCTGAACCTCACAAGCAAAAATCTGTCCCTGTTGTTTTTCACAAGGGTTAAATATGGTCCCATTTCCAGTGTGGTAGTTACCATGACATATTTCCTAACTGAGGGTATCAACAACTCTGTCTCTTCCTTCTGATGTAGGAAGAATAGGAATACATCACATACAAACAAACATAAGTTCCCAAATCCCAATACAAACATTTTAGGCTAGATAGTTGTATACCAATGTAAGTAGTGAAAGGCTTAATACATGACATGTTAAAAAAAGACAGACTGTGGGTTCAATAGAAAAGGCAGGTCATATTTAGGACAAACAAACACTTATTACTTAGGAAACTTATACACATGCTGCATTGTTAAGTTAGCTGTGCTGAAACACACAAGAGGCCCAAGCCACATTAGAATGAGAGTTTTTCTTTCAAGCTGCACCAACTGTTGCTTTCAAAATGTTCACTTAGCACGAACTGGGTGGAACAAAAGGGTGTATCCTTCCTTAGCACAGGGGTCCTAAAAACCACTAGTCATTCATATCGTGGTAAGGGGAACTGTGTAAGGGTCAGATAAGTATTTGCAAGGCAGGGCTACCATGAGCAGCACGCAACATATAATCTCTTGTTGTGCAGAAAGATAGATATGGTGAATGACGTCAGTGTAACTTACCCACCCATGAGGCCAACAAGTACATGTGCTTCTTTCCAGAGGCACCTCATTATCTTATCTGTACTGCTTGTAGTTGCTTGCCTCAATGGTGAACTCTTGACCACAGTTTTTTGTGGTTTTTACAGTATAAATGCTACTGGTGTTTGAACCAGAACTTTGAACTTCAGGCATGGCCTCTATGTTAAGACTGCCTGTTGTTCCCAGCTGAAAATCCATTAAACCTATATTATTGTGTCAAATTGATCTGTCTTATTTTATTAACATATTTCCCTCTAACATATTGGCCAGCTAAGCCAGGAGCTCTACTTTGATCTCACCAACTGCCGGACTGGGGGCCCTGCCTGAGGTGATTTACGCACCACGAGGTGATTTACGTACTTTTTAATGAGGCAAAGGAGATTCCAAAATGTATGTAAAAATCTCTGATTTTGTGGGGGACAGATGGGTCTCAATGGAAGGTAGTTGAGTGGACAAAGTACGAGGTCTGTTCTTTTTATTTTATAAAGACATTTATAATTTTGACACTGTAATGTATGTAATTTTTGTGTTTGCATGCAAGATTGTGTATGAAATGAGATAATATTAAGGGATCCCGGTGGTAAGTCCGGTAGATACAGGGAGCTTGACTAAGTAAGTCAAAAGTGGTCAGGAGTAGTGGTGGACGTGGGGCTGAGCAATCAGTGTATGTTCTAAAGAACACTCATGTCCAACTAATCCAGACCTTAAGTCCGGAAGTCACAATTTACAGTTGCAAATAGTGAAAAGTTGCCCCCTCTATGAATCCAGAGGGAAGTGACCAGTAGTATTTTGTTTGACCTAGTATGAAATTGAGAATTACTGTGTATGTATATGCATGTATAGATAGAAATGTGGCCATATAATAATGTCAATATATAAGTTTATGTTATTTAGTGTATAATTTAGGAATAAGTATCAGACCTCCTATTCTTATGAAGTTTAAGTTATAACAGTATACTCAAAAGTGAAGTAATGTCCCAAAAAAGTCAACTAATTAATTCCACATCCCTGAATTAATTATTCATTTTTATAACGGTCAGGCTGTCACCCTCTGCAACAGAACTGACCTTAGTAGATCAGCAATATCAATGCCATAGAATCATTTTTTAAGTCAGAAGTTTATGAATGCCTATGTATTTATAGTATATCACCCCTAGGCCTAAAAACAACCTACATTCACATAAGATAAATGCCTGTTAGACAATTATAAAAAAATATTCAAATAACTAATACAAGGACATTATCCTCCAAGTTAAAAGTAGTGTAGTAGCCCCATGAACCCCATAACAAATATTGACACTACTATTATCCCCATTATGAAACTATAGAGCCTCAAGATTGGAGGCTAGATTAATTATCAAATAGTATAGACTGGGACATACACACATATATTGAAGGTATACAATTAGAAGGAGAATTATCAGCTACTATACATACAAATATATTTAACTACCTTTCAGATAGATGTGAGCAGGATCTTCGCATAATTAGAATAAAAGAGTTTATTTTGAAATCTACAAAACCTGTTGCAGTTGTCTTTCCAACAGTAAAGTATCCCTTTGAAGGCCAATACATTTTTTTTTTTTAATGAAAATTCTCATGTGTGACATTGGTGCCACCTTGTGGCAGGAAAGTGAATATATTGAAGTCACTGCAATTTTTCAGTGGAACCATGGGAAACAGTTACGTGAATTCCCTGCAATAATAACAGACTCATATTTAGTATTAGACCTCCTACTGTATGCATTTATTAGGGACCTCCCAGTGTGGAATTTAGGATATGAGTAATTTATAAACATGTATATATCACAATAACATTATTGTTTGTTGTGTCAGGCAAACAAACCACTTAGGCCACACATAAATGCACCTACCCAATATATATATAAATGAACAAAGTCTTTCAGACATTAGGGATATATATATATATATATATATATATATATATATATATATATATATATATATATATATATATATCTGATGTTCACTTTCACAGCCTATTAATAGTTTATGTGAAGTCTGGAAATACCCTAGGAAGTAAATAGAAGTCCACTTAGAGTGTAAAACATATAGTACAAAAGATTAAGTTCACTAAACAGACATGGGGTCTCCTTTAGAACACATGGTTAAAGTTTTTCTAAGGAGACAAGGACAGGATAGGAAAATACTGTAAGGAATGGCACGAAGCAACATTAAAACTTGCACATGCATGGCCCAAAGAGGGCACATTTGATAATATAATAATAGAACACATGGCCACCTTCGTACAGAGTAAATACAAGGGAAATAAACTAGAGAAAAGGAAGATCACACTAGACCAATGGAGAGTCTTTTGCGAAACAAATATGAATGAGTCAGATACAAAGCCTCAAATCCTCCCTTCGGTTCCTCCACCCCCCCTATCAAGATGTGCAATTAAGGTTAGGCAGTGCAAAGGTACAGGGCATGTATACATTGCAACCTGGTGCCCCACACTCATTACCCACCTCTTCACATCCCCCTGCTTTGGTATATACAGACCCAGAATATACCCCACCATTAGAATCTTTTTCTAAACATAGAGAATATGTTCACCCATCTCCATGTCCTCAAATGGCCAGTACACCACGGGAAATGTCAGGTGGGGACAGTACTAAAAACATAGGGACAGTAGATGACACATTTACACTTCATTTAGAGGACGAGATGTCCTCCACTAGGAAGAACGAAGGTATACCTAATGAGGGATCAAGAGAGGTACAGAGAATGGAGGGGGCTAGAAAAAAGGAAGGTGTTTTGAAAAAACCAAGTACCAATATTAAAAATGAGACAAGAAGGTTAGCTTTCACACCAGAAAGTCCTCCCACAGAGTGCTGGAGGTTCATGCACTCAGGAGCAGAAGAACATAGGGTAGGCAAGTGGGTCACAGAGCAGGAAGATGGACGGGTAGACCAAAGAGCAACTTGGGAAAAGGAGGAAGGGCCCCTGAGGCAGTCAATAGCCCTCACTAGACCACAAATAATTGAACAAGAAGGACTAGATGACACAGTCTCCACATATAGTAGCTTAGGTGAAGAAGATATGGGTTTAGAAAAATCCTACAAAGGATCAGATAGGGCATTAGAGGACATCACTGAACATGTTAAAAAAAATTCCCTTTTTGAGGACCATAACAATGAACAGTCACAATATGCCTGTGACGAAGAAGAAAACAGTAAGACAGGACAGACTTTACAAAAGAAGCCAAGAGAATTACAGAGATTAGTATTTGATTGGGCGCATGCACGCCAATATGAGAGAAAGGGAACATTTGATATGGGAGGAAAAATGACACTGAGGAAATACATGGCACATGCATTCCCTGTATGTCCTGGCAATAATTTGACGCCCAATGAAATAGTAGCTCAGTATGAAAATAGTTGGTATAATGTTATCCCGTTTACTGACAACCCAGCAGGTTGGACAGAAGGATTGGCATCACAGATGACACCATGGCCGCAAGAGGGTCCTTTGAACCCTGAGACATGGCTAATGCAGAAATGTGCATTTTCCAGGGTGCAGGGGATCCTTACTGGGATCATCCCTATATGCAGAAAAGTTTAAGGGTGTGGCAGAGATATGCTTGTAAGTATGACTCACGTCACCCTACTGGCAATCGGACTACAGTCCTGTCACAACTGCCCTTGATATTCAAGGGCCCAGGGGCGCCTCAATATATACCATGGCCCCAGATGGACAATGAAAATCTTAAAAAACAATTGCCACAACTTGCTGAGGGTGCTGGGAAATGGATAGCAGCTCTGGAAAAACATACTGCAGGGATTACTCTTGCAATAGGGGACATTAAGAGTTTACTATGTTCCCTTATGGGAAATGAGACAGACACACTATTCACAAAGGCAGGAGTAAAGGATGTGACATTGACTAACCCAAAATGTGATGGGGCACCCTTTAATAGAGTAAGGGGAATTGTTTGGAAACAACTGAGGAAAATGTAGCCAGACAGGGCAGACATTGGGTCCCTTATGGCACAAACAATGCAGCCATATGAGGACCCAGACCAATTCCTTAGCAGAATGAAGGAAAAATGGACACAGGAAGTGGGGGAGAGTTGGGATGTAACTGGACAGAATGCAATTCTATTTTTCAATATAGTGAAAAAGGGTCTGCCAGTTGAAGTGCAGGATTAATTATATAATATAGTGGCCTTGGAGGCCAAACCATGGACAGAGATACAATCACACATAATACATTTTTGTAAGAAGAGATAAGAAAAGGAAAAGAGTGAGAAAGATAAAATAGAGAAAGCAGCAGCTAAATTGGTCCAGCAGAAACTAGCCAAGAAAACAGAGGAAGGAATTGCCACTGCCACCACCCAGTTAGCTGCAGTGTCCCTGGGAATGCCTCCTTCAGGCACCCCAATGCAACCCTACCAGTATGTCCAGAGAAGCAATAACAGGAATAATGGAAGAGGAGGGCGAGGAAGGTTTGGGGGAAATAGAGTAAACACATTCCAGAGTGGACAGACATGCCACTATTGCAAAATGACAGGACATTTCATTAGAGACTGTAGGTTTAAAATGGAAGATGAACTTAGCAACCAGACAAGGGCAAATTATGGCCAACAAATGGTACCGCCTGGTGGCATTGTAGCACAACCTGCCACGAGTCCCCAAGTGATATATCTCCCACATCCCCAAATACAACTGCAGCCTCAACAGTTACAGCAATCAGTGCCCCAAATACAGTATGGGCCACAGCAGACAGTGCAGCCCACCTTGCAGCACCAGAACTTACAAGGAGGGGTAACTGTCAGGGGAGGGAACCCATTCCAGCAAAACTACATGGGAGGATATGCCCAATGAAGGTGCCCAAGGAGAAGTCACATGTGTCCAGTCTTATCGGTAACCCACAGGCCAGATGAGGAACCCACTGTGATGGTAGCCGTAAATGACGAGGAGTACACCTTTCTCATCAACACTGTGGCCACTAGGTCCTGTATCCGTGAGAAGGGACTGCCATTGTCAAATTTATCAATGGACACACAGAGGTTCTCCGGGGCTGTAATGAGGGTTCCATTCACTAAACCTGTGGAGATGGAAATAGGTGGGAGGTATGTTGATGGATGTTTCTTATTCTCCCCAAATGCACCAGCTAATCTGCTAGGATGTGATCTCATGGCAAAATTAAATATGACTATTCACTTTGAAGAGGATGGGACTATGATCTGTTCAACACCTGGAGTATCTAGTACACGCATCATGACAATGCTTACACACTCCCCAGATGGTAACCAAGTTAGAGTCAGACATGTAGACATTTTAGCCTTTACTAGAGCAGTGTACACCATCATAGCAGAAACACCAGAACTGACAGGGAAACTAGTTGAATTACCCCAAACCTTTCTCTTTAGACGACAGGGCCCCTATTTTGAAACATTAGACAAAAACCTCATTCTGGAAATAGAGGCTCTAGAAGTGTCCCCCACCTATGGGACACTGATGGCAAGTGACCACACTGGTACGATGTGGGCATGTGTCATCTTTTATGATCCCAACATACAGGTGGGCGACATATCAGATGACCAGTTGTTTGCTGATGACTTTAGAAGGACAGAGATTGTTTTTCAAAACAGTGTACCTTTACGCACCACACTGGAGACAAGGCCAGTGATACCAATAAATGTCTCCAGTCCTATCAAAGATAATGACCTTGCGCAGGTACCCGCTAACTTATGGACAAAAGGCCCTTATGATGTAAGCCTCATCCGCACAGCAGTACCATTCAGAATAACTTTGAAGGAAGGAGCAATACTGCCAAGAGTGAGACAATATCCTCTATCCAAAGAAGCAGAGGAGGGCATTGCACCTGTTATACAGGCATTGGTGGAGCAGGGAGTCATATACCCAGGTGTATCCCCCTGCAACACCCCAATTTACCCTATAAAGAAGGCCAAGGGAAATTTGTGGCGCATGATTCAAGACCTGCGCCCCCTTAATGACATAGTGATACCAGAATTCCCTGTAGTACCTGATCCTTCCATCATCCTAACCAACATACCCCAAGATGCTAGATACTTTACAGTCATAGACTTGAAGAATGCATTTTTCAGCATTCCCTGCACCAAGACAGTCATTATTTGACTGCATTTTCCTATCGTGGTTCACAGTACCTGTATTCCAGATTACCTCAAGGGTACTGTGAGTCCCCTAGTGTCTTTAACAGGACGGTCAAGGATGACCTCACCATTTTTCAATGTGACAGCACAGTGTTGCAGTATGTTGATGACCTACTGGTCTGTAGTCCAACAGAAGAGCAGTGTAGAAAGGACACTGTGTCCCTGTTGTGAACCCTTGCTCAAAGAGGTTACAAGGTAGACAGGGACAAATTGCAGTACTGCCAGGAAGAAGTTCAATACTTGGGGCAACTACTGTCAGCATCAGGCCGCCGAGTTATGCCCAAGAGAACAGAATCCATTCAGCAGATGACAGAACCTGAGACTGTGAAAGGAATGCAGAAGTTCCTAGGCTTATGTAATTATGTCAGACAATGGGTTTTTGACTACAGTACTTTAATATCCCCACTGCTTGCATCTATCAAACAGGCGAAAACACAGAAAGACAGGATAACATGGACTACGGAGATGAAACAAACCTTCAGTAAGATAAAAACAGAGATAATAAATGCACCAGTGTTAGGAACACCAGACTATAACAAAGAGTTTTTTTCTTTTTTTGCCACTGTAATGGCCAGGTGATGACGGCTGTCCTCACCCAAAAGTATCCTTTAGGCCACAAACCAATTGCATATTTTAGAGGCCTACTTGATTCTGTCATGAAAAGTCATTACCCTTGAGAACTAGCACTAGCCACATCAGCCTTTGCAGTAGAGAAAAGTGTTCCTTTTGTCATGGGTGCACCCTTGACACTGTATACTGAATATGTTTGCTGAATGTGTTTGCAATAATTCAGAAAGCTAAAACAACACTAACAACACAGAGAGTATCAGGCTACGAGATAATATTATCATTACCATCCTTAAAGGTGGTTAAATGCCACACAGTCTATCCTGCTACCTTCTTTGCACACCCCATTTCAGACACTGACAATGATGCCCATGATTGTGCCACATATACTCCAGATGAGTGTAGCCAAGCAACAGAAGACCCCATTCCAGGTAGTGTTGTATATTTTGTGGATGGATCTTCCACAATCGATCAGGACACAGGGGTAAGACATACAGGTACTGCAGTGGTCAGAGCGATGCAGCACAACTCTTCAGACACACTGCAGATAACTGAACAGATAACTTTGCCATCTCAATATTCAGCCCAGGCTGCTGAATTGGTAGCTTTAATGGCAGCCCTCAAACAAGGGGAAGGAGAAATAATAACAGTATACTCTCATTCAGCCTATGTCACTACAACAGTGCATTCCAGCATTATGCGGTGGAATAGACAGGGATTTCTCAAGTCTGATGGAAGCCCTGTCATGCACCGCCCCCTTTTAGAGGACTTGATACAAGCTTTAACACTGCCACATGCAGTTGCAGTAGTGAAATGCGCAGCCCACACTAATGCTCAGGATTTTGTGTCCCGTGGAAATGCCGTGGCTGATTGGGCTGCCAAAGATGCAGCAACACGCCCTCTTAGTGATACACATACCACAGTTTTGTTAGCTAGTGAAACATTGACATCTTCAGACCCTTTGAATGCATCCAGACATTACACAGAGACAGCTCACCTGCATATGAGAGAGATACAAGAAAATGCACCAGAGCATGAGAAACAGTTGTGGGAAGCCAGAGGGTAAACACAGACAGGAACAGATTTAATATGCATACAAATATCAACAGGGAAGCCTGTCATGCCCCAAGCATTGCTACTGATAGCTCTAAACCAGCTACATCTTCCTTCACATACTGCTAGAGACAATATGTCCCTCCAAGTACATCAGGATTGGTTTGTCCCTAACTTACATGAGATGATTACAATGTACATACACAGCTGCACAGTGTGCCAGCAGTATTCACCAAATCCCACCTTTAAGGTAATAGCTTCCACAAAACCTCGCCCACAAGGCCCCTTTAAGGAACTGCACATTGACTACATTGATATGATTGACAGATACAATCATTATCGCTATCTTATAGTTGTAGTCTGCCCATTCTCAAGGTGGATTGAAGCAGGAACCTTGTGTTCACTGTGATGCCAAATCTGCTGCTAATTTTTTGATCCGTGAGGTAATACCGCGGTGGGGTGTCCCTGAGGGGATCAGATCTGACAGTGGCACCCATTTTGTCAATAATATCTTTCCTCACCTCACCACCTTGTTAGGAACAACACACAAATTGTCCTCAGCTTATCTTCCGCAAAGCAATGGAATTGTAGAGCGCCTTAATGGCCTCCTCAAGAACAGAATAAGTAAACTATGTGTGACATTGAAAAAAAAGGGTTCTACTGTCTCCCACTAGCCCTCTTTGCTTTGAGAAATACCCCAGGATCAGATCATCATTTAACTCCCCATCAAATAGTGACAGGTAGAACAATGAGCATATTTGTGCCATCAACTAGACATACATTGTAGACTGAGAGTGCACCTGAAGTTGTACAAACTGAAATGAATGAATACATGTCTGAGCTAACCAAAGTTGCAAAATTCTTCTCTAAACAGGTTACACGTGCAGCCAAGAAGCGCGCCAACGCATCTCCTGTAAAGGATCAACAAACACCTTTACCTTTGGGAACTTTAGTATATATTCGCAATTTTGTCAGAAAGTGGAAGGACTGCAAATTCAATGGACCCTTCCCAGTGACAGAAAGCACGACTACAGCAGTGAAAGTCCAAGGCCACAAACCATGGTACCATCTCCAGGACATCCGCCTGGCCCCAACCATGCCATCCATCCCTTTGGACACTGAGCAGGAAAAAGAGGAGGGAGAACAGGAGAAGCAACCAGAGTAAAGCCTCCCTCTAAAGCTTCGATCTTAGACAATTCTTCTTTTAAGTTATGTATTTTATGTTTGTTTTTCCTCCTCGTTGCACTGATAATGCGGCTTTTAGCTCTTGGATATTTTAATTTTTTTGATTCTATATCAATTATTACACACATGCGTAGAACTGTTGATAATGATACTGACCATCACCCTCTCCATATTGCTTTATTTGACGTTTGGTATCAGCACATGCACAGTATAGGCACATCCACATCCAACACCAGTTGTTATGTATGCTCTCTCATCCCCCATGCTGCTGGAGTAGATAAATTGCATCTCCCTAAAGAGGTATCCCCAAACATTACACATTGTCCCCTGCACCTATTTCTATGCAGAATGAGAGCACAGCTACAGCCAACTCACGTTAGTCCTGCTACTGCATGAGTTAACACAACTAGATTTGACACCACCCCAGAAGTCCTACAAGTCCTGACAGAAAAACAAGAGATAATGGAAGAGATATCAAGAATGAAGGAAGCAGGGCAAACAATTTTTCGCCCAGATTGGGAAAAATTGATTTACGTCGAGGTATTTTTGGAAGGTCTTAGCCATCATCTGAATGTAGTAACTATTTAGCTAAACCCCTGCCCGCTGATTGCGCAGGCAGGCCAGTTCTTAGTATCACAGGATCAGTATTTGCCCATGATAAATTGCATACCGAGGCCAAGTTCTCATGTAGAGCAATATCATTATGGAATGGTACCAAGACACAAGGTCCACTAAGCTTTAATAAGATAATAGGCCAGTGTCAGGAAATATGGGATGCGAACATACAGAGATATACATGGACAGGGACTACCATACACCCTAGAATAGCAATGAAATTAACACAGTTTTCTCTTTGTTTCAGAGGGAAAGGGACAGTGAAGGTGGGGAGTAACCTCAACTGCAACATCACCACCTACAACTCAGATATGCAGGGCGGCACCTCCAGCCTGATGGATCACTACTGGATGTGTGGGGCCCGGCTCCACATGCAACTACCCCGACCTGGATTGGCCTCTGCTCCCTAGTGACTTTGCACACCCCCTCCCTGGTAATACCAGGTGTGGACATCTCTCAGTTACATGACCATCCCATGAGCCGTCCAACAACCTTGCTTCACCATTACCGGACAAAACGAGCTGCTGAGTTTCTTGGTACTGAAGTTTGGAAAGACGTTCCACAGGAACATAGACTATTTAATGATGCCCAAATATTTTTTGGAAGCATCCTACCATTCATTTAGGCGAAGGCAATTGCACGCTGGCTGCAGATCACGCGCTTTGAATTGATGAAGACCATAAATGCAACTGAAGATGGGTTCAATGCTATCAAGGAAGAACTTCGAGCCCTTACGCTGATGGTAATGCAACACAGATATGTACTTGATTTAATGACGACCATGGAAGGAGGGGTGTGTAAGAAGATTGGATCGGCCTATTGTACTTATGTGCCGGCCAATGATGCGGACAATGGGACATTAACTCAGGCCATTCAGACATTGCATGATCTACAAAAGAAAATGATCAATGAGGGGGGTGCCCCTGATGGGTGGTTTGAGGGCTGGTTCGAATGGGTGCCGTCTTGGATGTCCGCATTGTTCAAGGCCTTGTTGCCTTTGATTGCGTTGTTGCTTTTGATGTGTCTTATTTTTCAGGTAATAATAGCATGTTGCAAAAGGATGACAGCTAAATTGGGAGGGACAGAGTAGTGGGTATGTGGTGATTCCCCTAGTTTCATTAGTAGATGGGAAGGTAGGAAAAGTAGTTGAATAATCAACTAGAGGGGGGAATGATGTACGAAGAATAGGAATACATCACATACAAACAAACATAAGTTCCCAAATCCCAATACAAACATTTTAGGCTAGATAGTTGTAAACCAATGTAAGTAGTGAAAGGCTTAATACATGACAAGTTAAAAAAAGACAGACTGTGGGTTCAATAGAAAAAGCAGGTCATATTTAGGACAAACAAACACTTATTACTTAGGAAACTTATACACATGCTGCATTGTTAAGTTAGCTGTGCTGAAACACACAAGAGGTCCAAGCCTCATTAGAATGAGAGTTTTTCTTTAAAGCTGCACCAAATGTTGCTTTCAAAATGTTCACTTAGCACGAACAGGGTGGAACAAAAGGGTGTATCCTTCCTTAGCACAGGGGTCCTAAAAACCACAAGTCATTCATATCGTGGTAATTGGAACTGTGTAAGGGTCAGATAAGTATTTGCAAGGCAGGGCTACCATGAGCAGCATGCAACATATAGGTGGTCATTACAACCTCGGTGGTCTTGCAAGAAGACCGCCGAGGCTGCGGGAGACAGAATACCGCCATTGACGGCGGTATTCCTGGCTCCCTATTATGACATTCCCGCTGGGCCAGCAGACGGTAACAGTGTTACCGTCCGCTGGCCCAGCGGAAATGTCACATCAACATTGCTGCCGGCTCGTAATAGAGCCGGCGGCAATGCTGATGTGCAGCGGGTGCAGTAGCACCCATCGCGCATTTCACTGCCCGAAATTCGGGCAGTGAAATACGCGACGGGGCTATGCCTGGGGGCCCCTGCACTGCCCATGCCAAGTGCATGGGCAGTGCAGGGGCCCCCTGGGGCACCCCAAGTCCCCTTACCGCCAGCCTTTCCATGGCGGTGTGTACCGCCATGGACAGGCTGGCGGTCGGGGACCCATAATCCCCAGGGCAGCGGTGCTTGCACTGCTGCCCTGAGGATTATGACCGCCAGGCGGAAACCTGGCAGTAATTTGGAGGGGCCGGCGGTATGGCTGTGGCTTTTGCGCCACGGTCATAATTGCTGGCGGAACACCGCCAGCCTGTTGGCGGTTTTACCGCCACCTTACCGCCGGCCGCCAGGGTCGTAATGACCCCCATAATCTCTTGTTGTGCAGAAAGATAGATATGGTGAATGACGTCAGTGTAACTAACCCACCCATGAGGCCAACAAGTGCATGTGCTTCTTTCCAGAGGCACCTCATTATCTTATCTGTACTGCTTGTAGTTGCTTATGTCAATGGTGAACTCTTGACCACAGTTTTTTGTGTTTTTTACAGTATAAATGTTACTGGTGTTTGAACCAGAACTTTGAACTTCAGTCATGGCCTCTATGTTGAGACTGCTTGTTGTTCCCAGTTGAAAATCAATTAAACCTATATTATTGTGTCAAATTGATCTGTCTTATATTATTAACAGATTTCCCTCTAACACTTCAACAGCATCGCCCTATCAGACAAACACTGCTTGACCCATTTGTGGTCCCCTCTGCAGATGCTTTCTGGGTTGAAAAATAACTCAGCCCTCCCAAGTTTAAAAACAACATCCCATATGTATCTGAGCCAGGATATTTTACAAGCACCATCAAGTGACAAACAATCCCTCACTATTAAACAGTTAAAAGGCGAAGCTCCTTCCAGGACCAAATCCTGATCCAACTCAATATTGGGTGGAGAACTACCTGGTCACTGAGGTACTTGATTTATGACCACAAAATGTTGTACTTTGGGGAACACAGGGAATAGGTCTGAGAAAATGGTTTTCTTTGGTCTGTAACTCATTAGTAGCCTGAAAACCCTAGATGTTGCTTCCATACAATACTTTTGAGACACACTGGCCTTGGTAAACCTTCACTAGGGGCTGAAGTGGTCTTCTGCCCAACCTACAAGCAAATTTAAAAATGGCACCTTCCTAAGCTCCTACCTCTTTACCACTACCAATGGGATCCAACTCAGTTTGGTATCACACAGCACCCCCAGGTATGGAAAACTCCTGACTTTTGCCAAGGAATGGGCTTGCATGGTAAAGGTCTTAGTTCTAGTTGACTTGGGCCCCACAACCATAACATATGAGTTTGTAAAATTGACGGATAAGTCTACTTTCCCCTTGAAGGAGTAAAAAGAATTCAGAAGGCTTTGCAGACCATGAGCAGTCCTTAGGACCGCGTCGTCCGCATAAAGGAGAACGGGTAGGGAGCATAAACCTATAAGGGGACAATCAGCATTGATGGCAATTAAAGCTTGTTCTAACCCCTTAATATAAAGAGGGTCCAAAAATGGGGTGAGGATGCACCCTTGACGGACCCCTAGACTCATGCTAAAGCTTTTGAATATGCATAGTCATTTGAATACCTTTCCAACGCAGTGGTGTTTATGTGGAGGTCTTGTAAAAAAATAAACTATATTGGGGTCCAGCCCCAAAATGATCTTCCACAGCTCATCACAATTAATGGGATCAAATGTAGCCTTAAGGTCCATGAAGGCCAGTGAACTGATTCAGAATGGGCAAAGGTGTATTTGTTAAGCACCATAAACAGATTCATACATTGATCAATGGTGGATTTGCCCGACTGGAAACCATATTGGGAGTGCGAACTGATGATAATCTGTTCCGCTCAATCTGTCTAGTGTCAATCACCCTAGGACCTTAACAACTGAGATTATCAGCAATATGGGCCTATAGCACTGTGGATTATATGTATTACCCTTTTTAAAAATGGGCACAATAACTGCTGATCACCAAGAAGGAGGGGGTCCCTCCCTCACTGTCACATTCAGAGTCAAAGTCAGCAGCGGACCCAGAACTAAATGTTACTTGCATATAAGTCAGGCGGGATGCCATCAGGTCCCAAAGCCTTATGCTTTGTGAGACTCCTAATGCCCTCTGTTGTCTCTTCCAAAGTGAAAACAAGGTCATTTCTCCCCACAACAGTGCCTCCCTGCGCCCTCCCCAACTGTGGGAACCATGGTATCATAAATGCCCTTAAAATGGGTAACCCAATCATGTGCCACTATATGGAGACACAAAGTAGAGGCATTTTCTAGGCAAAACAGGACTGATTAATAATGCTCCAGAAGGCTGAGCTATTTCTCTTGGAGCAGGCTTGTACCAGATGATGTAACCAAATGCCAATAGAGGCAAGTGATTTGGGGAAGCAAGGTCAAGGCAGGTTGTTATTTCAGCTGCACAGCTGCGAAATAAAGTATACATAAAATGCTTAGATTCAACCATAACCCATCTTAAACGTCTCCCCTGACAATGTGGCTTAGGTGCAGCATGGGTCCTGAAGGTTCTCCCCGGGTGCTTACATGACCCTTTCAGCACTAAGGTCAGAGGACTGTGGTCACTAAATGCTTTTATTGACATGCTAAAATTAGAAATCTAGCCGGGCCAAGTCAAAGACAAAATCGGTGATAGAAACACTACCCCTACACGTATATGTTGGTGTCACACCAACCGCTGATGGTATTACCAATTTATCCATGGTGAAGACAAGATTAAAATTGTTTAATAAGGTAGTCAATGTGGTCCCACCTTTTCTGTGATCCACGTGTAAACCTTAGGACAGCAGACACCTGTGAGTATTATTCAATACTACAATAGCACTTTCACAAAGATGGATATTGAAGTCCCCTGCTATGATGAGGTTCACCTGCCCTTTCCTACACCTAACCAGCTGTTGAATGTAAGAGCCCAGATGTAACGCGAGGCCATGTTTTCACATTATATAAGTTCAGCAAATAGAAAGAGAGCGACAGGGTGTGGCCTGGCTACCGACCAAGACGCCAGCGCGGCACTGAAGCGCCAAGAGATCTTACCATCCAAACACTGCTTCTCACCCCCACCCTGCCCCTCCGGTCACTCTGATGCTGCCTTGAATCCTGCAGTGACGGGGGGCAATGGCTCAACCCTACTAACGATCCTCAACCATCTCGCCTCCAGCTGTGGCCTGATGTGGCCCTCGGAGGCCCCGCGATGACAAGGGCCACAGGCAAGGCTGAGGATGGGGCCACGGCAAGCGTGGCCTAGACGGGAGTACTTAGACCGGTGAAGACTGTCGGATACTGCCAGCACTCACCCTCACCACCTCCTCACTACTTGCAGCTCTGGAGTGATGAGCCATGTCTCTCACTGCCTGGGGCCTATTTCATCCTCAGAAGAGTGACGAGCCACCTTTGCATCGCTGAGCAATTGGCGATTTTACATGCGCAGCACCATACACACGGACTGTAGCATGGTTGTAGGAACTGGCCAGGGGCACGTGCGCCAGGCCTTTTTTATTGGCAGGATCACCTGGCCGGTGACACCTGTGTTGGATGGGTGTGGGGTGTGTGTGTGTGAAGCCAGCCCTCAGCCAAGTGGCTGGTAGAACACTAGAACGTGTCCAGGAGGACACTACATCACCCACAGTGTGATCTTCTACAGACTGCTCTGCGTACCTGCCTTAACAGCTGTTACATTAGCTGGCCCCGTAGGCTCTCTCCACATACAGTAAGCTGTTCAAAATCCTAGCCCATGAACATAGGTACAGCGCAGCCACTGGCAACAGTGATTTCACCCAGTGCCTCATCCGCCTATCCGGTTACTACACGCCTTTGTCACCCTGCATGACTACATGATCTCCTAATCCCCACACTATCAATGTTTCCTGTGTCACGTGGAACATAAAAGGACTTAACAATACCAGGAAAAGGAAACACGTATTTTCTTACCTGCACAGACACAATATTAAGCTAGCCTTTATACAAGAAACACATTTAGCGCCCTGTGCAAACGGCACTTTTGCGACGTAATGGGGCACAAATAGTTTTTTCTCACACTACAGTACATACTCCCGTGAGGTCAGGGTCTCTACACTCATTCATAAAAGCATTTCTTTTGTCTGGTACAACACGCTCTCTGACACCGATGGCCGCTATTTACTAGTACAAGGTCGCCTGACAAGTGTAACCCTCCTCTTGGTCAATATCTATGCATCAAACGTAGATATGCCAGAATTGTTCCATAATCTTTTAACCCATAAAGACAAGTTCCAGACCGAATACATCCTTTTTGGGGGAGACCTCAACCTCACACACTGCCCGCAACTATACACTACTGGCACCACTGGAATTACCAAACAACAATCACTATGGGCCTTCTCAACCCTTCTGGATGCTCTTCACCTTTTGGACATGTGCCGCCCCTTCATTCCAGGCTACACCTTCTACTCCAGCCCACACAACGTCTGGTCCCACATTGATCACTGGTACATGTCCCCTATTCTACCTCTTGGGCTCTCAGACATAACATATCACCCACGCACTCTATCAGACCACTTCCCCGTGGTGATCTCACTTCAAATCCCATGTCAGGCCCCCCCACTAAGCATATGGCGATTTCTCGCTAATGCATTACATGACACTGTTTTCTGCACTGAAGTCCGAGATGCCATTGCGGAATATTTCACTCTGAACATGGCAGAACACCACACAATGCTGTGGGAAGCCTTCAAGGCATGCATCAGGGGAATATGCATTGCTAAACATTCTGTTGTCCTAAGCTCCATAAGAGGTGAGCTTGTACTAATAGAAAAAAGCTTTCTGACATAGAATGTCGATCCATATTACTAACAAGCCACCTTCTCCTTCCAGCACACACTGCCATATTGCAAGAACTTTGAGAAACGGCTGCCTGTGAAGTAGCCTTTCTCTGTAAATAAGCACACCTGCGGTGCTATGATGAAGAGGAAAGACCTGGCTGTACCCTGGCTGGGCTGCTCTGATCTTCATATATCACTACACTAAAACAAGATGATAGTAAGATGGCCATGGACACTAACGCCGTACTGGAAACCTTTGTTGCATACTATAAGTCCCTTTACACTTTGCGTGCCAGTGATGCCACTGATGCCATCACTGAATATCTGGCAGAGATTTCAATGGTACAGCTGGACAACAGTTGTTTTCGCCCATCACCTGCAATGAAATCTCTCCAGCCACAGATGCCTTGAGTGGTTCTAAAGCTCCCGGACCTGACAGTTTTAACAGTGATTTCTATAAAGCTTATAAAGAACTCCTAGTTCCTCATCTCTCAGACGTCTATGCTGAATCCCTAGAGAGCGGAATCCTCCCCACTACACTACACAAAGCCATAATCTAGCTACTCCTTAAACCCGGCAAGCCACCACATCTACGCACCTCATATCAACCTCTTTCACTCTTGAACCACGATAATAAGATAATGGCGAAAGTGCTTGTCACACGACTATCTTTACTGACAGACAGTATAATTGCTCCCATGCAATCTGGGTTTGTCCCACATTGCTCTACATCAATTAGTCTCTGTGCAATATTTGCAGTCTTCAAACACATCTCTTCCTCCTGCTGCGGAGTTACTTGGTGTTGAGAAGGCGTTTGATTCCTTAGAATGGTCTTTTTTGCATGTTGTATTGACAAAACTCAGTATCCCTACCAGTTCCAGGGACTTAATTAAGCTATTGTACACCAACCCCCTAGAGCAGGTATGAGTCAATGGGACCCTATCCGAACCACTCACCCTTTCCCCCTTATTATTCATTATTTGCATGGACCCACTGGTACGTCACCTTCAGGAACGCCACATGCACTGAGCTATCCGTTTCTCCCAGGGACCACTACTAGTCTCACTTTACGCAGATGATATCTTACTCTTTGTTCGGGACCCGGGGGCTAACCTTGAGGTTATCTGCTGTGGCTTATTATCAGGCCTGTCCATCAACTGAAACAAATTTGAGATTTTTCCACTCACCGCAGCCACTGCACCCTGTGCCCTCGACTATCCTGTGATTTGGTGTGAAGAATCCACCAAATATCTCGGCATACATTTATACAGGGACAGTGCTGAAGTGATGCAACGCAATTATGGACAGACAATGGATAAATTATCAACCAAAATTGAACAATGGATCTGTCTGCTTTTATCCTTCGCCGGCCAATTGGCAATCGTTGAGATGGTGGGCCGTCCGAATTTCATATATTTATTCTTGAACATTCCAATCGCACTAACTAAAAACTTTTTAACACACTAAGGCGGTCATTCCGACCCTGGCGGTGACCGCGGGAGCACCGCCAACAGGCTGGCGGTGCTCCCAAGGGCATTCTGACCGCGGCGGTACAGCTGCGGTCAGAAACGGAAAACCGGCGGTGTACCGCCGGTTTTCCGCTGCCCTGGGGAATCCTCCGCCGCCATGGGGATTCCGACCCCCATACCGCCATCCTGTTCCTGGCGGTTTTGGCCGCCAGGAACAGGATGGCGGTATGGGGTGTCGTGGGGCCCCTGGGGGCCCCTGCAGTGCCCATGCCAATGGCATGGGCACTGCAGGGGCCCCCGTAACAGGGCCCCACCAAGAATTTCAGTGTCTGCCATGCAGACACTGAAAATCGTGACGGGTGCAACTGCACCCGTCGCACCCCTTCCACTCCGCCGGCTCCATTCGGAGGCGGCATCCTTGTGGAAGGGTGTTTCCCGCTGGGCTGGCGGGCGGCCTTCTGGCGGTCGCCCGCCAGCCCAGCGGGAAACCCAGAATACCCGCGGCGGTCTTATGACCGCGCAGCGGTATTCTGGCAGCTCCCGCCGGCCCTGCGGTTACCGCGGCCGGCGGGAGTCAGAATGACCCCCTAAGTAGCCTGCTCACACTCTTGATATGGGCGGGATGCCGACCTGCCATAAGCTGAAACCCATTGACACTCCCATTCGAACGAGGCAGTTTTGGGGTTCCAGATCTTTACCTCTTCTATCTAGTCACCCAGGTCCACTACACGTACTTCTGGTACCACCTAGATGCCAGAATTCAATACCGCAAATCGGAACGCTTGCTAATGTCTCCCACCCCACTCCATGCCGTGCTGCCACAGGGACTCCCTAGGAACCCAAGAGAGGTCCAGATTCTTCCCACTACATGTTGGGCCTGGACCAAGTTGCTATGTCACTTGGGCTACAACACACTTTACTCCCCGTATATTCCTCTCCCCAACAATCCATGGCTACCCCTGACCTGTGAACGTTTAACTCAGCGAACCCTTGCGACCCGTATGCTTCACACCATTGGAGACATGTTCTCCAATTCCACGGTACGAACAGTGACTGATCTGATGACTGAGTGATCTATGTTTCACATGGGCCAGTTTCTGTTACACCGTCTCCATAGCACTCTATGTGCCACCTTGTCCACCTATCCTACCGAGCCTAAAGATCCCCCCATGGGCCCCTCATTTGCTAACAACTGCCTAGGATAATCCCCATCTCATCTCCCAACTGTACCGCTGTTCACATCAAATAGGCCCCAGCAGAGTGGAACACTCAAGGGCTGCCTGTGAAAAAGACCAGGGCTACCCCCTCTCTGATCAGACGAGGTATTACTGCTGTGCACAAACTAAGCGGATTTCCAATAACTATTGCCATAAACTCCTCCATTACAAATATTTGCACTGCCCCTACACTACCCCTCATGCCCTCGCTAAACTTGACCCAACAAGATCACATTGCTGCCCATAGTGCGCATCAGAGCAAGCATATCTCACACACCTATCCTGGAATTGCACAGACATAACCCCCTTTTGAACAAATATTTTCTCTATATTATCCCGTATGGTAGAGCAGGAACTCACCCCGGTTCCTCTTACAGTCTTGCTAGGGTATGTTAAGCTCCTAGCGCCCAGCATATGCTGCATTGCCACTATGGCGCTGTTATTGGCCAATCAACAGATCACTGTACTCTGGGGCAGCAGCACTCGCCCCACAGCAGCTTCCTGGTTGTGAGACCTCACATACTGCGACACTACCAGTGAGCTTTACGCTTCTCCACAACCCCCATCCTCTAGACCCAGAGACATATGGCAACCACTTTGCACCTATCTCCTCTCCCAATCTCCTGCACCTCCCTCAAGCGCACAACATTCTTTCCTTCCACATGGATACAGGAGACCCAGTCACGTGATATACATGCAGGTTTCTTCAGGGTATCATTTAGTCCTTATATCAACCTCCTCTACTTCCCCTTCCGTGAATTTTTTTAAATGCTTCTCTTTCCTTGTACCTGATGCACACTATTGTTCCTGTTTTTTGGATTATATTGATGGCTGCACTATGTACCTCTATTGAGGGCAAACTCATGTCATCCACTGTTACTTTGTTTATGTTGTTGTTCTTCTTATGAGTGTTACCCTGTTTTTTTTAAAAGCTCTCAAATAAATTAATTAAAAAAAAAGAAAGAGAGCGAACCGTGAAGTATTATCTTAAGAACTTGTAATGTTGGGTCCCCTGAATGTAATTCAGAAACTCACCCAAAACCCTCCAATGATAGAAAGATTATCATGTCACCTTTTGCCCTACCTGAAGATGAACAAATAGCTGGAATAAAATAAATGTTTTGTATCCCTCTAAAAAAAGTGTTAGTGGTCTCCCAAGTTTCTTGTAAGCAAATCAGCTGGAAACCCTTAAAAATCTCTAACCAGAGTGGGTCAGTAAACTTCGAGGAAAAGCCTGACACGTTCCAGCTCATCACCTGCAGATTGCCACAAAAAAGAGTTAATAGGTCACTGTGCAGCTGAGCTACGTGGGCAACAGGACTACAAGGAGCTGAGGCTAGGGCACGTGAAGACACTATTACTTCCTGTCAGTCACATGAGTCCAATTGACTCAAGGGAGCAAATCTGGTAGAGGTCACCAAAAGCAGGGGGAGGGGTAATTTGCTTGGTCGAACAGCCGGGCCTTTGGGTGCTCACCAAAGTCCAAGGTCTGAGACAAACTCTTTCTGGTTTGTTTAAAAAGCCCAAAGGGAGTACCTGGATGGAGGATGGAGGAGCTGGTCTTTAGGAGCATCCTACTGCTAGTGCGTACTCTGCTGCTTTGGGTCATTTTAAATTATTTGTGACACAATCCCCCCTATAGACTTTGTATCCATTCCTAGCCAGCTCACTCTCCTAACCATATTGATATGATCATATATATCTTGTCCCAACTTCAAATTTGTACCCATCCAATGAGTCCCTTTATTTTTCAACTGCATAAATTACTCCTAAGTGTGGTCTCTTAGGGGCGGTACATTACAGAGAACCACCACATAAGGAGTTGCTTTAGGATGGAAGAATGACGGTAGAACCGGGAGATAATCTATGGTGCCCTCCCCTTGCATCCATCTTGGGAATAGCACTAGGGACCGAATGTCCTGCCATCATTAACTCTCCCATAGACTCACTGTTGCTAGAGGGCACCCTCACTAACCAATGCAGACTCTTTCCTGGCGAGTGGGCCGGCCATAACATCAAAACAAATTTTAGGGTCATTATCAGCTGTATAAGGCGCATCCCTTCTAATCGCCTCTACTGGGGTACCATCACCAACTAAATCCAGTGGTAAAGGGGTAGTTACCTGCACCAAACCCTTCCTAAGTCCCACAATAGCTTGTTCAATGTTCTCACAATGCTTCTCCAAAACCTTAGTTAAGTGCTCTACTTTTGTGTATGATGTATCTATACAATTTTGAAATTTGATATTAATAAAAACCACAGGGCTCAGGGTAGAACTCTCGGCTTGTATTGTTTGTCCACAAAGTCATTTTGGAGCTATACCATCCCCCTTCTTATGTTTGCAAGACAGTGGGAAGGAGTCTCCTACATGTTTTGAACCACTACTCTGTGGTGAATGATCCTAAGCGAATTGGAGTGGCCGGACACTGAACGGGTGCCTGTGAGAGAGCGTAGCTTTATAATATATATATTAACATGAAATGTTTATGAATCAATGTTTGATAATACTGCATAGAAACTATAATAATAGTAATTTTGCTTAGACGTGCACCTGAAATGTGACCACGGGGAGTGGCCGCCTATGTATACGTAGGCTAATAATACTGACTAAAATGTTTATATTATGTTTAAATATGTTTGTACTAATGATTGTGTTATTGAATCTGTGCTGAAATCCTCATAGGCCTTAAGTTAGCATCAGCCGAGGCTTAGCTGCTTGGATCTCATATTAAATGCATTTTTCTATTTTTCAATATGCTGACTCACAAAGGGACACGACACTGCATGTTCTTTTTCTTCAAATTAGAAGATGAATGTAACCATGTTAGATCCGTTCTCAAGCATTCTCCACTCTGTACGGAGTAAATGTTAAAAGCAAATTGAAACAGTGTAGATTAATGTAATGTACAAGGTCATTCAAACCAGTGAAGACAATGAAACTGCTGACCAGAAGATGTGCAAAGAATTACAGAAAGATGAAATCATACCGGGCGTGCCACCTCGGAAGACGTCAATTATGAAGACGAATCAAAGACTTGTAAAATAATATGGGGTGAAGAGTTGGGTTACCTAATGTACTCTCTGATAGGTTAAAGATAGTGGGGTATAACAAGTGTCCAATAACATTTTGGGGGAATGTACAACAGAAAAGGGATAAAAACCCATGTCACTGGGAGTCACTTAGAATTAGGTAGCGAATGCCATTGATTTTATCCAGAAGCTCTGTCACTCTGTTTGGTGACTTGTTGGTTTACTTAAACCATCCTCGCCTTAGAATTGTTCATTTTACACTTTACCTCCTTATGAGGGAAGTGCCCTTTTTGCCCCGGAGCTGAGTTTTGACTGATGGCGAATTGACTGATGTCCTGAAGACGAGTCTGAACCTGTGCGCTGACCTAAACTTTGGAGGGTAATTATGACAATGCAATTGTGATTTGTCTGTTTTGCTTTTCCTTTCTAGGTACCAACTGCTTATTTTTGACAGAGACCTTTGATAGATGTTTTCCAAATTAGTGTTCTAAATTGTTTTGCATGAAGCCCAACATGCGAATGCTAATCGGATGTTAGGACAGGTGTTCACCAAAATTGACGCAAATAGACAAACAACCGAGATTATGCTTTGTTGAACTGACGCGTTATTGACACTCTGCTAAACTTGATCTATGTTCACGCCGTTTTATGTTCTAATGTTTGTGATTCTCGCTTTAATGAAATCTTATCAAAGTTGCCATATCGTGACTATGCTATTATGTTTCTTGGTGTTGAGATTAACGTATCTGCTTATAGACTAATTAATAGGGAATAAAACTCATAAAATTCTACTAATCAAGGTGTGGTTATTCATGGCTGAAAGGTCATGGTAGTGTCTTTGAATTGATTAATGACTTTGACTAAAGTAAAATGCATTGTCGTGTTAAATATTGATGACATGATTGATGTATTGATTGATATATTGATTAGCTATCTCGTCCTAAGGTGTCTCACAACTGGGTCAAAAGATTCATTGGCCTAAAACGAGTCCTGATGTGTAATAAAATATCATAAAGGGACGCGTTAACAGTTCTGGTAGCAGAGCGAGGGTTTGGCCCTTTGGAGCCCTAGGACGGAGAATCATTGTTTAGACTGTTTTTCTGAGAGAATGCAAATTGGAGGTATGATGTGTTTCTAAATTCACCATGACTTTCCCGGGATCTCAGAGCCTGCCTAAGTGAGTTGGGAATGTTTTCGGCGTCATAGTATGTGTGGTATAGGGTTTGCGCTTGCTTAACTTATGCATTTTTTGCATGTGATTTGTGAAGTTTGTGTGTATTTAGGTCAGGTAAACATTGTTTTAGTAGGAGTGGGCGTACTCCGCAGTATACTACTCTCATACTGCAGAGAACGCCCACTCCTACTAAAACAACATTTTTTTTGGCGTGCTTCATATGAGTGTGGCGCTTTGTGCTCAAAATTATCCACGTGGTTGGTTGTTCATGTACGGACCGGTCGTGGTCTAAGACTCCGGAGTATATTGACAAGTGTAGGAGACACTTGGGTTTATGTTGTAATTTGTGCGGTTTAATTAGGTCAATCAGGCGTGGTTGACAAGTCGAGATTGGGTAAAAATTGTATGTGTGAAACCTTCAATGGAGATTTGGCAAGTTCTAAAGTGCACTAGAACGAACCATTGACAAGTCGAGAGTAGGATTTGCGGGTCGAATTCTGCTTGCGGGTGCGGGAAATGAGAAGGAGAGAGTAGCGGCCGAGGCTTCAAGTGAAATCTCTGTAAAGTTCTGAAGCAAATGTGTACCCTTCCTGCAGTAAACCGGCAAATTTGTGTTGTTGTTGTTAAAGGTGCTCGCAGTAATTTTGCATTAGTTTGGTGTGAATCCAGTGAGGGACGGATGAGCCGCAAGACTTTGTCAGCCGCAGTGTGTGAGTGTGACGTCAGTGGTGCTGCGCTGAGATAGGCCAGTTGTCGAGAGGGGTCGCGCACAGATTGGCTGCCGTCCCTGAGACGCAATAGGTTGAGAAAGGTGGGTGAAGAGTGTCCTGGGAATTAAAGCCACTTTCTGATTAAATACAACAAAAGAAAAGACGTAAAGATGAACTTTGTCAAAGCTTTTAAGAGTGCTCTGAAAGGAGACACATACATTATGGCGAGTGAAGGGGAGCCTACACCGCCTGAGGGAACTCCAGCTTACTTAGTCATGGAAAAAGGTGTCACGCCTTGTTTATGGATGAAACCGTGGCGCAAATTGACAGAAAAGGAGGGATGTTTGGCGTTCCCAGAACACAGGACATTCAACACGAGAGTTCTAGAGAATTTAAAGTGGATGTTAAGTGTACAGAAACCACCTCCGAGGCCAGCTCAGTATGAGGCTTTAGCGATTTGGGATTTAATGGCTCTTGAACAGAGACAAGAAAAATTCCAAAGAAGAATAAAAAGGGCAGAAAAGACTTATGCGGAAGCTAGGTGGGATAATGAAAGCAAAATGTGGAGACGGGGAATAGTTGATGGATTAAAACTGTTCCCAGCAATAACACAGGGAGACGAGACACAGGGAAAGAAAGCTGCATGTAAAACAGACAAGGACTCTAGTAAGCCTAAAGAGACTAAAAGAGCTTGGGAAGAAGAAGAAGATTCAGATAACAAAGAATTTCTGGATCGGATATTACATGATTGCCCGCCACCTTATGCAGTAAGCGACAATGTTCCGAGCACTAGCGCAGGTCCTGGGAACCAGACGCAGGAGAAGGGCGTTACTGATACAGTACAGACTAGTGATACGGGTTTGATACAGAATAGTGTCAGTGTACCCACTGCGCCAGACATGCAGATACAGTTGCAACCTCCGCCGCAGATACAGAGAATCTATCCAGACGTCCCAGTACTAGAGACTACTACAAATCTGATAGTGCCGCCAGACCCGATATATACAAAATCGAGGTTAGTGCAGATTGAGTCAACTCCGCAATTGCTGCCCCAGCCGCAGCCGCAACTGATACTAGGGTATCATCCAGCAGCAGGTCCTCCATTAATACCTGCCCCAGCTTAAAAAAATCAGACCTTTGGAGTTGCTGCTCCACGAGGTTTGGGACCAGGTCAGACACCAGCTGCAATATCATTGCCAATTACTGTTGGTCCACCAGTGGCATTGTATGCACAGGGTAAACCTGGTGTATGTGATCAGGGAGTAATGACCCAAGATGTAATAAGAGGAGGGTTCATAGGAACCCCTCAGTTAATGGCCCCAGGAGAGCAAGCGGTTGAAAAACCAAGGTCTCTGATAGACCTTAGCCCAGTTGAAGCACCGTTGGAAGCAATGAGACAGGCAGGGCTAGGGGTGTTAACCCCACAAACAATAAGTACGAATGCTTCACAGTCGCCGATGATGCATGCAGGGAACATTTCCTTACAAGGTTTTATGGTACAACAGTTGAATGAGTGGTTAGAGAAGACCTTTACTACACAAAAGACTACAGTAACTGCAGTGGAACCGGAAAGGTTGGGGAAAGATGAGTACCTGAACTTTGTGAGACTGGGCGTGGAAGCTGCTGATTTAGTGGACGGAACAATGGGGGTAAAAAGATTAGAGTCATACACAGAAGCAGAATTGAGATATCTGTGCCCCAAGATTACTAAAGAAGTAGGCAAGGTACATCAGAAATTAGCGAACCTGGCAGACAAATACAATATTGACATTGAGAATACTAAACACTTGAAAAGAAGTTACAGATTAGACTTTGATTCAAAAGACTTTGACCACATGAGGTCTGCCGGAATGAAAGCGCATTTAAAAGAAATATTACAAAGTGCGCAAATCTGGGGAGCATTAGAAAAGTGGGATGGCAGATCGGCTAAGAAAAGAGACAAGGAGAAAGGTTACAGCCCAGGATCAAGTAAAGCTAAAACTACACCAGATACGGAATCGGTAAAAATGCTACCAATGAGAGAGACAGCTGGTGGGGTTTTAATTCATGTACCGTGGTCCAGAGGAGACATTCTATCTTTTACAAATGATTATCCCAGAAACCGATCGAGTGGTACCAACAAACAGATAGGTTTGTGAAGCTTGTGAAGTGTCTCTGGGAAGACTTGAATACCTTGTTTGAAATCATTGTTCCGCCCGATTTATGGCTTGAGTGCAAGAGAGGGGTAGACTGGCCGACACAGGAGCTGGCAAGGGATAAGGTGACCGGAGCACCCTCTGAGGAGGTGATGAAGCACTATCATAAAGTGATTGAGTTTTTGAAGCAGAAAGTGTCGCCGAAAGTGACTGATTGGCAGAAAATCGACCGGACCTCGCAGGAGGTTAAGGAATCAATACATGCTTACTATGAGAGGTGGTTGAAGGCATTCAAACATTACAGTGGTACTGAGACCATTGAACCGAAAGACATGAACCATCTCGTGTTCAGATTTGTTGAAGGGTTGAGACCAGAGGTTAGCCAGATGATTAAGAATCATTTGATCTGTTGGCAAGCAAAGCCGATTGACGAGGTGTTACAGTATGCAAAATACTGTAGTGATGAGATTGAGCTGAAGCAGAAAAAGTTGAAGGAGAAAGTGATGGTGATGCAGATAAGGGCTGCACAGGCAGGAATGCAGGGAAATGGGATTCAGCAGATGATACAGCAACAACTGCAAGGGAATGGTGTGTTTCAGGCACAACCAAGAGGTCGAGGTCGAGGTTTTGTGAATCGCGGTCCAGACTTGAATACTGTTGTGGTTCAAAATTATGTACAAGGGATGAAAAAGATGTCACCATGTCACCCGTGCGGGTGCGGGGGTGTGGGGCATTGGAAGCGGGAATGCCCAAATGTGGTGCAGGATGGTGTCGTTCAACAAAGCACTAATGTCGGTACATTGCAAAATATAAGAGGTCCAAAATTGAGAAATCAAAACCCGAATTTTCAAAATAACATTGTACAGATGCAGGGGTTACAGCCCATGCAGCAAATGCAAATGCCGCGTGTTCAACCAGCGCAAATACACCAAGTACAACAGCGGGTTCCCATGGTACCTAGACAGCAAATGCAAAAGCCAATGGCTCCAATGGGACAACAACAGGTGATGCTTCCTCAGCAGGTCACAGGTCAGGTGATGAGCCAAAAAAAAATACAGTTCAGCAATTCCCATTGCGTGGTGAAGATGGAATGAATGAGGAATGGTCAGATGATAGTTCAGATAGTGAAGAGTGCAGGCTTTCAGCGTCCCTAGAAGTAGATCAGAGGGGACCCTATGTAGAGGGAAAGGTAATGGGTCACAAAGTTTCATTCTTGGTTGATACCGGAGCTACATGCTCCACAGTCAGGAGTGCAGAGGTTCTGAAATTGCCACTTTCGGGGCGTACCATAAGACTGGTCGGAGTAGCTAACCAGTACTTGACGAATCCAATTACAGATCCAGTGCAAGTTGAGATTGGCAATTTCCAGGGACTACATAAGTTTGTAGTCTGCGATTCAAGTTCGGTAACCCATACTGGGAAGAGACTTACTGTGCAAAACGAAATGTTCGATTACATGTTCCAATGATGGGATTGAGGTGCAGACAAACAGTGATGATGAAGGGGATGATGGTCAGTTCTCAGAGTCGGAAGCAGAAACCGCAAATGAAGATTACCCTTTGATAACATTATTCCCAATGCTTACAGCGACTGACTTACCGGCTGAATTACAGGGAACAGTGACAAAGAAAGTGTGGGATTTGATAGGAAAAGAAGTGGGACTGATAAAAGGAGTGGAACCAGTTAAAGTTCAAGTGAAACCAAATACAGTATTCCCCCAGGTGCCGCAGTACCATATGGCAAAAGATGTCCTTATTGAGGTGTCGCAAATAATTGCAGACTTTGCGAAACAGGGAGTCTTGAAGGAGGTATTGAGCACTCCATGTAATTCACCAATAATGGGTCTGAAAAAGCCTTGTGGGAAGGTTCGAATTGTGCAGGATTTGAGAAAAATAAATGAGATTGTGGTGAAGTGTTGCCCCATAGTGCCAAATCCAGCAGTGATTATGTTTCAGGTTCCGTGCGATGCTGAATGGTTCACTGTTGTAGATTTGTCACAAGCCTTCTTTTCGGTGCCTCTTCATGAGGACAGCTAGTTTTTATTCAGTTTTAAATTCCTGGACAAGGTGTACAGTTGGTGCAGAATTCCACAAGGGTTCTCTGAGTCACCATCCATCTTCAATCAGATATTGAAAAAGGACTTAGAATCCTTAGTACTGGCTATTAACTCAACTTTAGTGCAGTACATTGATGACTTGCTGATTGCATCCAGGACAAAAGATGACTGTAAATATGACACAATTGCCTTACTGAATCATTTGGGAAAGAACGGACATAAAGTGTCATCCAAGAAGCTGCAGTACTGCCAGAAAAAGGTGAAGTACTTAGGACATTTGATTGAGAGAGGGTCCAGGAGAATATCGAAGGAAAGGGTGACTGCTATTTTGCAAATGAACCCCCCGACAACAAAGAGAGATGTCAGGATGTTCTTGGGAATGGTGGGTTACTGTTGCCAGTGAATACCCAACTTCTCAATTATCTCAAAACCATTGATAAAGCTAACAGGTAAAGAGATTAAGGATGAACCGTACACCATAACCTTATCCAAAGAAGAGCTTGAGTCATTCATGGAATTGAGAGAGTGCATGTGCATGGCACCAGCTTTGGGTATGCCTGATTACACGAAACCTTTTCTATTGTTTTGTCATGAACGTGATGCTTGTTCTTTGTCTGTCTTAACACAGGTCCAGGGAGGTGCAAACCGCCCGTAGCATATTTTTCAGCTACCCTGGACCCCGTTGCAGCAGCCTTACCGGGTTGTTTGTGCGCAGTTGCTCAAAGCCTCTCGCAGTGTGAAGGCATAGTGATGGGACATCCCTTGACAGTAATGGTTCCTCATTCAGTTGAAATTTTGTTGACTCGAACCAAAACTCAGCTCATGACAAATGTCCGACTTACCAGATATGAGACAATTATTTTGGGGTCACCTAATGTTTCACTAAAGCGATGTACTGAATTAAACCCGGCAACTCTACTTCCTGTTGAAAGTACCAAGATTAATAATGAAGAAGAAGTGGAGCATGACTGTCTTGAGGTAACAGAACTACGTACCAAGCCCCGACCTGATATTCAAGATATGCAGTTAAAGGAAAATTACTGCATTATGTTTGTTGATGGATCCTGTTTGAGAGATTCACTTGGAATGCTGAAAGCCGGTTACGCTGTATGTACCATAGCTGGTATCATTGAAGCTTCCTGGCTCGAGAGAGTGTATTCCGCACAAGTGGCAGAATTAATTGCCCTTACTAAGGCATGCCACGCAGCTGAAAATCTATACTGACAGCAGATACGGATTTGGAATTGTACATGATTTTGGCCAATTGTGGTCACAGAGAGGTTTCATGACCTCTTCTGGTTCTCTTGTGAAAAATGGTGAACAAATTAGGGATTTGTTACATGCAATTCAGTTACCTCTTGAAATTGCCGTGGTGAAATGCAATGCTCATGTTAAGTCACAAGACTTTGGGGGTCATTCTGACCCTGGCGGCAAAAGGCTCTTACCGCCGGTCAGAAGACCGCCATCATACCGCCGCGGCCGCGGTAAACCGCCACGGTCATTCTGACCCACAACTGCCAAACCGCCAAAAACCCGACATCCACTGAAGCCCGCCTCATCAGCGGTCAGCGATAAACTGGAGATGACCAAACCTCCACCGTCACGCCAACACAAACACGCCCATGCCATTACGACCCACGAATCCACGCGGCGGTCTTTCAACCGCGGTATCCCATTGGCGGTACACACCGCCGCGCTCAAAATACACACACATTTACAAAACACAGCCACATTTAACAATTCGAAATACACACACCTGATACACATACACACACCACACCCACACACCCATCACCATATAAAACACACACCCACTTCACCCACAAACCCCCACAAATCGAAATTCAGAGACAAGGCGCAATACACAGAGAGAGAGCACAGGGAACGCAAACCACAACACACACAGGAACCCAACATCATCACCCACACCACATCTACACACAAAACACCACACACCACCACACTCATCACCACAAACACCACCCCACACCTCATCCACACCACCCCATGGCACCCCAAAGACACCCCAGGTTCACGGACCAAGAACTCAGGGTCATGGTGGAGGAAATAATCAGGGTAGAGCCCCAGCTCTTCGGCACACAGGTGCAGCACACCACAATAGCCAGGAAGGCGGAGCTATGGCAAAGGATCGTCAACAGGGTCAACGCCGTGGGACAGCATCCCAGAAATCGGGAAGACATCCGAAAGCGCTGGAACGACCTACGGGGGAAGGTGCGGTCGATGGTGTCAAGATACAACATCGCTGTGCAGAAGACTGGCGGCGGACCCCCACCCACTCCACCCGAATTCACAGCATGGGAGCAAGAGTTCTTGAACATCCTGCATCCTGAGGGCCTCGCTGGAGTAGGCGGAGGACTGGACTCTGGTAAGTCTAATCTCAACTACTTCACCCCCCCAACCACCAGCATGCCAACCCACACCCCCACCCTCACCCCTAACCCCCCAGCACACATAGTCCCTGTTAATGTCTCACCAGCACAACCCACCCAACCCAACCCAAACCCCTGAATGCCAACACAAACCATGGACACCCATCACCTAAGCATGACCACTGCACATACCCATCCCCCGCCACAAACCACCCTCACAACTCCTCCCACATGGGACTGCCAGCACTGGGGGACAAGGGCACCCACAATTCGCACGCCACGGCACACACAAAATCAATAACCATATTCTTTTACCCCTGCAGGGCCCGAACGCCAACACATCGGCCAGGAGGGTCCAGATTTGTCCATCACACCCCCAGAACAGGCCCCCAGTGATGACAGCAGCTCTGTCGACCTAGAACCTGATGACCAGCCCGGACCATCGGGGACCTCTGGACAGTCGGTTACCCTCAGTCAGCCCCAGGCCACAGCAGACCTACCCCCCTCAGGAAACACCAGCACAGCACCCACCCAGCGGGCCCATGCTTCTGTCTCCAGGACAGGTCAAGCAGCGGTGTGTCTACCAGTACAGGGCACCCAGGGTAACCCACAACCCCAACAACAACAGGGACCTGGGGGCACTGGTAGTGGGCACACCGTCCAGGGGACAGAGGCCCAGGAACAAAGAGGAACTGGGAGGGCTGCTGTGCGACAGAGGGACGACAGGCCTAGGGAACCCACTGTCCAAGAGGCCCTCACCACCATCATGGGAGCGTACCACCACTCCCAAGAGACGATGGCGACGGTCCTGGCCAGGTTCCAGGAGATCCAGGCCATGCAGGAGGGCCAGTACATGGGGTTCCGGGAAGAACTGCGCAGCATCAGTTCCGCAATGGGCACAATCGTGGTGGCACTCAACCAGATTGTCACCACATTGCGGGACCATGTGGCCCCCCAAAGGGCCCCTGCCACTAGCATGGAGGAAGAACAGCCCACCACCTCCGCCGGCGCTAGTGGTCAGGAGGCCCCGACACAACAGCAACGGCCCTCCCGGACCCCACCCCCTGCAGAACAAGAACCACCCCGCAAGAAAGGCCTGAGATCGAGGAAGAAGACAGAGTAGGATGTCAAGACCCCCGCCATGCACGGAAACCCCCGGATGTCATCCCACTGTCCCACTTGTTTACCCTGTCCAACCTTGAACTGCCCCTGCTCCACCTTCCACAGGCATATGGACAATGGACCTGTAGGAACGACAGTCTGGACACTGCCATGGACATGCCTCCACCATCACCCTGTTTGAACTATACACCTATTTTAAAACTTCAATAAACACAATTATTGCACATTAACCAACTGGATTCTGCTATCTATTTATTTAAACCAAATGTATTTGATATAACCAACAAAACATTTCTAGTTACATTGTGATAACAACATACCAGTGTCACACAGCGGTAGTCCATGGGGAAAAAAACCAGAGGGCACTCCGTGGGAATCAGATCACTGAAATAGGAAGTGATATACACAACTAAGTTACCATACATTGGGGTGAAAGGTCAGACAGTAGAGAGCCACTACAGTTACAGATATAATACAATGCAGGAGTAGATTATTACCTGTGTGTCACTGGAAATACTGCAGTATCACTCTGTCCCTGTTGTCTGTGTCGTCCTCTTCGTCTTCCTCCTCTTCACTCTCCGCAGGCTCCACAGCGGCCACAACACCACCATCTGGACCATCCTCCTGCAGGAAAGGCACCTGGCGTCGCAAAGCCAGGTTGTGAAGCATGCAGCAGGCCACGATGATATGACACACCTTCCTTGGTGAGTACATTAGGGATCCACCAGTCATATGCAGGCACCTAAACCTGGCCTTCAGGAGGCCGAAGGTCCGCTCAATCACCCTCCTAGTCCGCCCATGGGCCTCATTGTACCGTTCCTCTGCCCTGGTCCTGGGATTCCTCACTGGGGTCAATAGCCAAGGCAGGTTTGGGTAACCAGAGTCACCAATTAACCACACACGGTGTCTCTGTAGCAGTTCCATCACATAAGGGATGCTGCTATTTCGCATGATGTACGCGTCATGCACTGACCCTGGGAACTTGGCATTTAAATGGGAGATGTACTGGTCAGCCAAACAGACCACCTGGACATTCATCGAATGATAATTTTTACGGTTCCTGTACACCTGCTCATCGTCTTTTGGGGGAACCAAAGCCACATGGGTACCATCAATGGCACCAATGATATTGGGAATGTGTCCAAGGGCATAGAAATCACCCTTCACTGTAGGCAAGTCACCCACCTCAGGGAAAATGATGTAGCTCCGCATGTATTTCATCAGGGCAGACAACACTCTGGACAACACCTTTGAAAACATAGGCTGAGACATCCCAGATGAAATGGCCACGGTAGTTTGAAATGATCCACTTGCCAAAAAATGCAGTACTGACAGCACCTGCACTAGAGGCGGAATCCCTGTGGGTTGGCGGATGGGTGACATCAGGTCTGGCTCAAGCTGGGCACACAGTTCCTGTATAGTGGCACGGTTGAGTCTGTACACGGGAAGATTCCTCCGTCTCCTCGCAAGTCCCAGCGGACGATGCCTAGGAAGGACAACATGGAGCACAGAGTCAAGCAACCCACAGGTAAGTGCCCACAGCATGCCCAGTACACGAATCTCTCGGGATTGAATGGCTAGTATGAATGTCGGTGCAAGGCCTAGCCATGTGTGACGCAGTAGGAATGAAGCCATGTGGGCCCTTGAAATGGCGGCTGCCTGACCTGTGAAGTGTGACAATGTGAAGTGAGGTCATTGCGCAAGCGTGGCACACCGTGGCGGTAGGCGGTCGCAGTCCGCGGCGCAAAGCCGCATTGGACAACATTGAACCCTATGGGTTTCAGGAGCCAATGGCGGTGAGCGCCGGCGGTCGCGGTACGCACCGCCGCGGTATGCACCGCCGCGGCACGCACCGCCGCGGCCGTAACCGCCATTTTCTCTCGGCTTGATCACACGAGACCTGAGCATCCACAGGAGAGGACCTATACTGCAAGTGCTGCTGTGACCTCGGTCTGGAAGTGACAATGGCTGCTGCGACTGGGGAAAGGGCCCCCGCCTTCAGTTCCGAGGAGTTGGAAAAGCTCGTGGACGGGGTCCTCCCCCAGTATGCGCTACTCTACGGGCCTCCAGACCAACAGGTGAGTACACGGGGGGGAATGCATAGTGCCCAATGCCTGGGCTGAGTGGGGAGGATGTACGATGGAGGGGAGGGCAGCGAATGACGAATGCATGGCACAACAGATGAAAGCATGTGCCACATGGCAAGGTTGGGGAGGGGGGGGCCACTCACATCGAGCATGCAGAAAAGTGATGATGTTTCTCTTCCCCCCCTGTACATGTCACATAGGTCAGCGACCATCAGAAGATTGACATTTGGCGTGCCATCGCCAAGGACGTCCGGGCCCTGGGGGTCCACACCAGAAGGGGCACCCACTGCCGCAAGAGGTGGGAGGACATCCGCCGCGGGAGCAGGAAGACCACGGAGGCTCTGCTGGGGATGGCCTCCCAACCTAGGAGGGGTGCCAGTCGTACCTTGACCCCCCTGATGTCCCGGATCCTGGCGGTGGCCTACCCCGATTTAGATTGGCACTTGAGGACATCACAGCAGACACAAGGGGGTGAGTACCAGCACATTCAGCTATTTTGCGCGCAGTGGAGGTGCCTGGGTGGGGGAGGAGGGCTGTGGGTATCCCTAGGCCAAGGCGATTTCTGTAGGATAGGCCCGTCCGTGAAGTATGGTCCTGTGCCCCCGCCCCCCACCTCTGTAGGGTGCCTAGTAACGCGATTCATGGACCAGTGTATACTGTGTGGGCAGTTGTCGCCCATAGGCTTGTAGGGCATGTCCCAGTGAATGAGTAGTGTACCCCAAGTGCGCAGCGTAGTGCAGGGGGCTTCTGTGTCTGTCCTCTCCGCCAACGGTGTCCCCAATGCATGCACTCAACTTGTCTTTATGTTTTCCACCCCCCCCATTTTCTTTGTTTTACTGTGAATGTGTGCATTAGCATCATCAGGCGGAGGAGAAGTGGCATCGGCGCAAGAGGGAGCTGCATCTCACATGGCCCCGGAGGGCCATGCAACGGACTCCGACATGACCAGTGAGACGGAGGGCGAGGGGGGCTCCACCACGGGGACCCGTGGAGACGGCAGCGACACCGACACGTCCTCGGAAGGGAGCTCCCTTGCGGTGGCGGCAACATCCGTGCCCACCGATCCTACAGGTACAGCCGCCACCCAGCGCACCAGCTCCGCCCTCCCAGCAGCCCCTCAGCCTTCGGCCCGTGCCTGCAAGGCCAGGAAGCCGGCCATCTCCTTCGCCCCAGGCACCTCAGGCCCTGCCCCAGTCACCCCTGCTGCCCTCAGTGAGGAGGTCATTGACCTCCTGAGGACCATCATTGTTGGGCAGTCTACCCTTTTGAATGCCATCCAGGGTGTGGAGAGGGAGGTGCATCAAAGCAATGCATACCTGGAGGGCCTTCATTCGGGTCAGGCTGCCCATCAACGATCGTTCAACGCTCTGGCCTCAGCACTGACGGCAGCGATTGTCCCTGTCTCCAGCCTCCCTCTTCTGACTCCCTCCACCCAGTCCCACTCCCCTGTTCCTCTGCCTATCCCATCCACACCTACAGACCAGCCTGCACACACCTCAACACCCAAGGGCAGCTCATCCAGACATAAGCACCACAGGACACACAAGCATTCACCCAAGCAACATCCAGATGCAGACATGCCAACAGCCATTACCTCCTCTGTGTCCTCCACCTCCTCGTCTCCCTCCTCCCTCCCTGTGACGTCTCCACACACACCTGCAAGCACACCACCATCAGCCATTGCACCCATGACCAGCACACCCTCCACACCAGTCCGCACACGTGCAGTCACCACCCCCACTGCCATGTACACGTCCCCTGTGTCCTCTCCCAGTGTGTCTGTCACCCCCGCTTCCCAACCACCCAAACGCAGGCAGACACCCAAACAACAGCCATCCACCTCACGTCAGCCTCCTGCCCAAGTACCTGCACCCAAAGACAGCACAATTGACTCTCCTACAACCACATCCTCTTCCTCCACTCCCATACCCACTCCAGCCACCCTTCCCATGGCTCCATGAAAATTTTCCTCTCTAAAGTGGACCTCTTTTCCTCACCTGACCCACCCCCTCCATCCCGTAAGAGTTCCACAAACACCTCAGCCACCACCAGCCCAGCAACTCCAAAGAACGTCGTGCCTGGTTTTTGGAGTCCGCCCTTTCCTTGGGCTGGGACATCGTCCAGCAGCAAAGGCACAGCCATCCCCCCCCCCCCTGGGAACAGGAGCAAAAAACTGAAGGGCAGGCGCGACAGGCCTGATACGCCTGCCCCCAAGGAGGGTAGCCTTGCACCGTCACCTGCCACATCGGGTAAGGGAGCCAAGGGCCACGGACAGTCTGCCAAGGAGGGCAAGGGCAGCAAGGAGCAAAAGGCAGGGAGCAGCCGACCTGGCCATGAGGGCCCCACCAGCCCCATTCCGGGGGTATCGAAGGAGAGCCAGGGCCCCAGGACTCCATCACAGGAGGGCCCCGCAACGGAAAGGTCCGATGCAGACTGAGCGGCAAGTATTGGCCAGGTGTGGTTCACTGGAAACACAAGACAGGCACCGCTGAACAGGGCCCCGCCGTGAGGAGCACCGCTGAACAGGGCCCCGCCGTGAGAAGCACCGCTGAACAGGGCCCCGCCGTGACCAGAACCGCTGAACAGGGCCCCGCCGTGAGGAGCACCGCTGAACAGGGCCCCGCCGTGACCAGAACCGCTGAACAGGGCCCCGCCGTGAGAAGCACCACTGAACAGGGCCCCGCCGTGACCAGAACCGCTGAACAGGGCCCCGCCGTGACCAGAACCGCTGAACAGGGCCCCGCTGTGAGGAGCACCGCTGAACAGGGCCCCACCGTGACCAGAACCGCTTAACAGGGCCCCGCCGTGACCAGAACCGCTGAACAGGGCCCCGCCGTGAAGAGCACCGCTGAACAGGGCCCCGCCGTGAGAAGCACCGCTGAACAGGGCCCTTCCTGTCAAGCACCGCTCCGCTGGGCCCTTCATCTCAAACACCGCTCCGCTGGGCACCGCCGTCTCTGAACTGCTCCGCTGGGCCCTTCCTGTCTAGCACTGCTCCGCTGGGCCCTTCCTGTCTAGCACTGCTCCGCTGGGCCCTTCCTGTCAAGCACCGCTCCGCTGGGCCCTTCATCTCAAGCACCGCTCTGCTGGGCACCGCCGTCTCTGAACTGCTCCGCTGGGCCCTTCCTGTCAAGCACTGCTCCGCTGGGCCCTTCCTGTCAAGCACCGCTCCGCTGGGCCCTTCCTGTCAAGCACCGCTCCGCTGGGCCCTTCCTGTCAAGCACCGCTCCGCTGGGCCGTTCATCTCAAGCACCGCTCCGCTGGGCCCTTCCTGTCAAGCACGGCTCCGCTGGGCCCTTCATCTCAAGCACCGCTCCGCTGGGCACCGCCGTGTCTGAACTGCTCCGCTGGGCCCTTCCTGTCAAGCACCGCTCCGCTGGGCCCTTCCTGTCAAGCACCGCTCCGCTGGGCCCTTCCTGTCAAGCACCGCTCCGCTGGGCCCTTCATCTCAAGCACCGCTCCGCTGGGCACCGCCGTCTCTGAACTGCTCCGCTGGGCCCTTCCTGTCAAGCACCGCTCCGCTGGGCCCTTCCTGTCAAGCACTGCTCCGCTGGGCCCTTCCTGTCAAGCACCGCTCCGCTGGGACCTTCCTGTCAAGCACCGCTCCGCTGGGCCCTTCATCTCAAGCACCGCTCCGCTGGGCCCTTCCTGTCAAGCACCGCTCCGCTGGGCCCTTCATCTCAAGCACCGCTCCGCTGGGCACCGCCGTCTCTGAACTGCTCCGCTGGGCCCTTCCTGTCAAGCACCGCTCCGCTGGGCCCTTCCTGTCAAGCACCGCTCTGCTGGGCCCTTCCTGTCAAGCACCGCTCCGCTGGGCCCTTCATCTCAAGCACCGCTCCGCTGGGCCCTTCCTGTCAAGCACCGCTCCGCTGGGCCCTTCATCTCAAGCACCGCTCCGCTGGGCCCTTCCTGTCAAGCACCGCTGGCCCATTGGCAGTCCCAGTTCTGTGTCGGGCAGGCCTTCACGACGCACTCTGCCCACCATGCCTCCTCCATGACCAGTGGTCTCTGTAATCCACCTGATGGACTGTGGCTTTGCACTCCCCAGGATGCCACAGTGGGCAATCCACCCACTGTAGAGACTTGTGAGACTGTGGCTTTGCACTCCCCAGGATGCCACAGTGGGCAATCCACCCACTGTAGAGACTTGTGAGACTGTGGCTTTGCACTCCCCAGGATGGCACAGTGGGCAATCCTCCCACTGTAGAGACTTGTGAGACTGTGGCTTTGCACTCCCCAGGATGGCACAGTGGGCATGGAGGCCCTTCATGGATCTGGCGTCGTGGACTCATGTGGCTGAGGTGCCCCCCCTTCCCTTCCCCCTGAGGTGCCTGTCTTTTTATTTTAGTGATGCCCCAGCAGTGTTCTCTCCAATGGACTTGATCTCGTGTGTGGGCTTTGCCCATGTGTTGCTGCACATTGGCCCACGGACATTTGGACTTTGAATGACTGGGCCGGACTTTTGCTACTGGTATGGATGGAGTTCTAGATGTGTATTCATTCTTCATATATTGCTAAGGTCGCTATACTTTATTGTTGCAATAATATGGTTCTACTTTTACATTCATTGCCTTTTGTCTTTGTTTTTTTTGGGGGGGGGTTGGAGGTGTCACTCTGACTTTTTTATCTGCATAGGTGTGTAGGTATTTCGGTGGGGGTGAGGCATATGGACAATGGACCTGTAGGAACGACAGTCTGGACACTGCCATGGACATGCCTCCACCATCACCCTGTTTGAACTATACACCTATTTTAAAACTTCAATAAACACAATTATTGCACATTAACCAACTGGATTCTGCTATCTATTTATTTAAACCAAATGTATTCGATATAACCAACAAAACATTTCTAGTTACATTGTGATAACAACATACCAGTGTCACACAGCGGTAGTCCATGGGGAAAAAAAACAGAGGGCACTCCACTGAAATAGGAAGTGATATACACAACTAAGTTACCATACATTGGGGTGAAAGGTCAGACAGTAGAAAGCCACTACAGTTACAGATATAATACAATGCAGGAGTAGATTATTACCTGTGTGTCACTGGAAATACTGCAGTATCACTCTGTCCCTGTTGTCTGTGTCGTCCTCTTCGTCTTCCTCCTCTTCACTCTCCGCAGGCTCCACAGCGGCCACAACACCACCATCTGGACCATCCTCCTGCAGGAAAGGCACCTGGCGTCGCAAAGCCAGGTTGTGAAGCATGCAGCAGGCCACGATGATATGACACACCTTCCTTGGTGAGTACATTAGGGATCCACCAGTCATATGCAGGCACCTAAACCTGGTCTTCAGGAGGCCGAAGGTCCGCTCAATCACCCTCCTAGTCCGCCCATGGGCCTCATTGTACCGTTCCTCTGCCCTGGTCCTGGGATTCCTCACTGGGGTCAATAGCCAAGGCAGGTTTGGGTAACCAGAGTCACCAATTAACCACACACGGTGTCTCTGTAGCAGTTCCATCACATAAGGGATGCTGCTATTTCGCATGATGTACGCGTCATGCACTGACCCTGGGAACTTGGCATTTAAATGGGAGATGTACTGGTCAGCCAAACAGACCACCTGGACATTCATCGAATGATAATTTTTACGGTTCCTGTACACCTGCTCATCGTCTTTTGGGGGAACCAAAGCCACATGGGTACCATCAATGGCACCAATGATATTGGGAATGTGTCCAAGGGCATAGAAATCACCCTTCACTGTAGGCAAGTCACCCACCTCAGGGAAAATGATGTAGCTCCGCATGTATTTCATCAGGGCAGACAACACTCTGGACAACACCTTTGAAAACATAGGCTGAGACATCCCAGATGAAATGGCCACGGTAGTTTGAAATGATCCACTTGCCAAAAAATGCAGTACTGACAGCACCTGCACTAGAGGCGGAATCCCTGTGGGTTGGCGGATGGGTGACATCAGGTCTGGCTCAAGCTGGGCACACAGTTCCTGTATAGTGGCACGGTTGAGTCTGTACACGGGAAGATTCCTCCGTCTCCTCGCAAGTACCAGCGGACGATGCCTAGGAAGGACAACATGGAGCACAGAGTCAAGCAACCCACAGGTAAGTGCCCACAGCATGCCCAGTACACGAATCTCTCGGGATTGAATGGCTAGTATGAATGTCGGTGCAAGGCCTAGCCATGTGTGACGCAGTAGGAATGAAGCCATGTGGGCCCTTGAAATGGCGGCTGCCTGACCTGTGAAGTGTGACAATGTGAAGTGAGGTCATTGCGCAAGCGTGGCACACCGTGGCGGTAGGCGGTCGCAGTCCGCGGCGCAAAGCCGCATTGGACAACATTGAACCCTATGGGTTTCAGGAGCCAATGGCGGTGAGCGCCGGCGGTCGCGGTACGCACCGCCGCGGTATGCACCGCCGCGGCACGCACCGCCGCGGCCGTAACCGCCATTTTCTCTCGCTTGATCACACGAGACCTGAGCATCCACAGGAGAGGACCTATACTGCAAGTGCTGCTGTGACCTCGGTCTGGAAGTGACAATGGCTGCTGCGACTGGGGAAAGGGCCCCCGCCTTCAGTTCCGAGGAGTTGGAAAAGCTCGTGGACGGGGTCCTCCCCCAGTATGCGCTACTCTACGGGCCTCCAGACCAACAGGTGAGTACACGGGGGGGAATGCATAGTGCCCAATGCCTGGGCTGAGTGGGGAGGATGTACGATGGAGGGGAGGGCAGCGAATGACGAATGCATGGCACAACAGATGAAAGCATGTGCCACATGGCAAGGTTGGGGAGGGGGGGCCACTCACATCGAGCATGCAGAAAAGTGATGATGTTTCTCTTCCCCCCCTGTACATGTCACATAGGTCAGCGCCCATCAGAAGATTGACATTTGGCGTGCCATCGCCAAGGACGTCCGGGCCCTGGGGGTCCACACCAGAAGGGGCACCCACTGCCGCAAGAGGTGGGAGGACATCCGCCGCGGGAGCAGGAAGACCACGGAGGCTCTGCTGGGGATGGCCTCCCAACCTAGGAGGGGTGCCAGTCGTACCTTGACCCCCCTGATGTCCCGGATCCTGGCGGTGGCCTACCCCGATTTAGATGGGCGCTTGAGGACATCACAGCAGACACAAGGGGGTGAGTACCAGCACATTCAGCTATTTTGCGCGCAGTGGAGGTGCCTGGGTGGGGGAGGAGGGCTGTGGGTATCCCTAGGCCAAGGCGATTTCTGTAGGATAGGCCCGTCCGTGAAGTATGGTCCTGTGCCCCCGCCCCCCACCTCTGTAGGGTGCCTAGTAACGCGATTCATGGACCAGTGTATACTGTGTGGGCAGTTGTCGCCCATAGGCTTGTAGGGCATGTCCCAGTGAATGAGTAGTGTACCCCAAGTGCGCAGCGTAGTGCAGGGGGCTTCTGTGTCTGTCCTCTCCGCCAACGGTGTCCCCAATGCATGCACTCAACTTGTCTTTATGTTTTCCACCCCCCCCATTTTCTTTGTTTTACTGTGAATGTGTGCATTAGCATCATCAGGCGGAGGAGAAGTGGCATCGGCGCAAGAGGGAGCTGCATCTCACATGGCCCCGGAGGGCCATGCAACGGACTCCGACATGACCAGTGAGACGGAGGGCGAGGGGGGCTCCACCACGGGGACCCGTGGAGACGGCAGCGACACCGACACGTCCTCGGAAGGGAGCTCCCTTGCGGTGGCGGCAACATCCGTGCCCACCGATCCTACAGGTACAGCCGCCACCCAGCGCACCAGCTCCGCCCTCCCAGCAGCCCCTCAGCCTTCGGCCCGTGCCTGCAAGGCCAGGAAGCCGGCCATCTCCTTCGCCCCAGGCACCTCAGGCCCTGCCCCAGTCACCCCTGCTGCCCTCAGTGAGGAGGTCATTGACCTCCTGAGGACCATCATTGTTGGGCAGTCTACCCTTTTGAATGCCATCCAGGGTGTGGAGAGGGAGGTGCATCAAAGCAATGCATACCTGGAGGGCCTTCATTCGGGTCAGGCTGCCCATCAACGATCGTTCAACGCTCTGGCCTCAACACTGACGGCAGCGATTGTCCCTGTCTCCAGCCTCCCTCTTCTGACTCCCTCCACCCAGTCCCACTCCCCTGTTCCTCTGCCTATCCCATCCACACCTACAGACCAGCCTGCACACACCTCAACACCCAAGGGCAGCTCATCCAGACATAAGCACCACAGGACACACAAGCATTCACCCAAGCAACATCCAGATGCAGACATGCCAACAGCCATTACCTCCTCTGTGTCCTCCACCTCCTCGTCTCCCTCCTCCCTCCCTGTGACGTCTCCACACACACCTGCAAGCACACCACCATCAGCCATTGCACCCATGACCAGCACACCCTCCACACCAGTCCGCACACGTGCAGTCACCACCCCCACTGCCATGTACACGTCCCCTGTGTCCTCTCCCAGTGTGTCTGTCACCCCCGCTTCCCAACCACACAAACGCAGGCAGGCACCCAAACAACAGCCATCCACCTCACGTCAGCCTCCTGCCCAAGTACCTGCACCCAAAGACAGCACAATTGACTCTCCTACAACCACATCCTCTTCCTCCACTCCCATACCCACTCCAGCCACCCTTCCCATGGCTCCATGAAAATTTTCCTCTCTAAAGTGGACCTCTTTTCCTCACCTGACCCACCCCCTCCATCCCGTAAGAGTTCCACAAACACCTCAGCCACCACCAGCCCAGCAACTCCAAAGAACGTCGTGCCTGGTTTTTGGAGTCCGCCCTTTCCTTGGGCTGGGACATCGTCCAGCAGCAAAGGCACAGCCAGCCCCCCCCCCCTGGGAAGAGGAGCAAAAAACTGAAGGGCAGGCACGACAGGCCTGATACGCCTGCCCCCAAGGAGGGTAGCCTTGCACCGTCACCTGCCACATCGGGTAAGGGAGCCAAGGGCCACGGACAGTCTGCCAAGGAGGGCAAGGGCAGCAAGGAGCAAAAGGCAGGGAGCAGCCGACCTGGCCATGAGGGCCCCACCAGCCCCATTCCGGGGGTATCGAAGGAGAGCCAGGGCCCCAGGACTCCATCACAGGAGGGCCCCGCAACGGAAAGGTCCGATGCAGACTGAGCGGCAAGTATTGGCCAGGTGTGGTTCACTGGAAACACAAGACAGGCACCGCTGAACAGGGCCCCGCCGTGAGGAGCACCGCTGAACAGGGCCCCGCCGTGAGAAGCACCGCTGAACAGGGCCCCGCCGTGAGAAGCACCGCTGAACAGGGCCCCGCCGTGAGGAGCACCGCTGAACAGGGCCCCGCCGTGACCAGAACCGCTGAACAGGGCCCCGCCGTGAGAAGCACCACTGAACAGGGCCCCGCCGTGACCAGAACCGCTGAACAGGGCCCTGCCGTGACCAGAACCGCTGAACAGGGCCCCGCTGTGAGGAGCACCGCTGAACAGGGCCCCACCGTGACCAGAACCGCTGAACAGGGCCCCGCCGTGACCAGAACCGCTGAACAGGGCCCCGCCGTGAAGAGCACCGCTGAACAGGGCCCCGCCGTGAGAAGCACCGCTGAACAGGGCCCTTCCTGTCAAGCACCGCTCCGCTGGGCCCTTCATCTCAAGCACCGCTCCGCTGGGCACCGCCGTCTCTGAACTGCTCCGCTGGGCCCTTCCTGTCTAGCACTGCTCCGCTGGGCCCTTCCTGTCTAGCACTGCTCCGCTGGGCCCTTCCTGTCAAGCACCGCTCCGCTGGGCCCTTCATCTCAAGCACCGCTCTGCTGGGCACCGCCGTCTCTGAACTGCTCCGCTGGGCCCTTCCTGTCAAGCACTGCTCCGCTGGGCCCTTCCTGTCAAGCACCGCTCCGCTGGGCCCTTCCTGTCAAGCACCGCTCCGCTGGGCCCTTCCTGTCAAGCACCGCTCCGCTGGGCCCTTCATCTCAAGCACCGTTCCGCTGGGCCCTTCCTGTCAAGCACGGCTCCGCTGGGCCCTTCATCTCAAGCACCGCTCCGCTGGGCACCGCCGTGTCTGAACTGCTCCGCTGGGCCCTTCCTGTCAAGCACCGCTCCGCTGGGCCCTTCCTGTCAAGCACCGCTCCGCTGGGCCCTTCATCTCAAGCACCGCTCCGCTGGGCACCGCCGTCTCTGAACTGCTCCGCTGGGCCCTTCCTGTCAAGCACCGCTCCGCTGGGCCCTTCCTGTCAAGCACTGCTCCGCTGGGCCCTTCCTGTCAAGCACCGCTCCGCTGGGCCCTTCCTGTCAAGCACCGCTCCGCTGGGCCCTTCATCTCAAGCACCGCTCCGCTGGGCCCTTCCTGTCAAGCACCGCTCCGCTGGGCCCTTCATCTCAAGCACCGCTCCGCTGGGCACCGCCGTCTCTGAACTGCTCTGCTGGGCCCTTCCTGTCAAGCACCGCTCCGCTGGGCCCTTCCTGTCAAGCACCGCTCTGCTGGGCCCTTCCTGTCAAGCACCGCTCCGCTGGGCCCTTCATCTCAAGCACCGCTCCGCTGGGCCCTTCCTGTCAAGCACCGCTCCGCTGGGCCCTTCATCTCAAGCACCGCTCCGCTGGGCCCTTCCTGTCAAGCACCGCTGGCCCATTGGCAGTCCCGGTTCTGTGTCGGGCAGGCCTTCACGACGCACTCTGCCCACCATGCCTCCTCCATGACCAGTGGTCTCTGTAATCCACCTGATGGACTGTGGCTTTGCACTCCCCAGGATGCCACAGTGGGCAATCCACCCACTGTAGAGACTTGTGAGACTGTGGCTTTGCACTCCCCAGGATGCCACAGTGGGCAATCCACCCACTGTAGAGACTTGTGAGACTGTGGCTTTGCACTCCCCAGGATGGCACAGTGGGCAATCCACCCACTGTAGAGACTTGTGAGACTGTGGCTTTGCACTCCCCAGGATGGCACAGTGGGCATGGAGGCCCTTCGTGGATCTGGCGTCGTGGACTCATGTGGCTGAGGTGCCCCCCCTTCCCTTCCCCCTGAGGTGCCTGTCTTTTTATTTTAGTGATGCCCCAGCAGTGTTCTCTCCAATGGACTTGATCTCGTGTGTGGGCTTTGCCCATGTGTTGCTGCACATTGGCCCACGGACATTTGGACTTTGAATGACTGGGCCGGACTTTTGCTACTGGTATGGATGGAGTTCTAGATGTGTATTCATTCTTCATATATTGCTAAGGTCGCTATACTTTATTGTTGCAATAATATGGTTCTACTTTTACATTCATTGCCTTTTGTCTTTGTTTTTTTTGGGGGGGGGGTTGGAGGTGTCACTCTGACTTTTTTATCTGCATAGGTGTGTAGGTATTTCGGTGGGGGTGAGCGTGGGGGTGGGTGTGTGGCGTATTTGTGTGCCCGTAACCTTTCCTCCTCCCCCCTCCCCTGTGTCGTAGGTGCAGTACTCACCGTTGTCGTCTGCGGCGAGGTTCGTGATCCTGGAAGAAGAGCAGGAAGGCAATGGCTGGGAGGATGTGGAGTTCGGGTTCCATGCTGTTCCGATTCCGCGTGGAGTGTGTCGAGGTAAGCGTTTTCCATTGGAGATGTCTGTTTCCGCCGTCTTTTTATCGGCGGGGCTCCCGCCCCGGAAAAGGTGGCGGATTGGTGGGTCGTGATAGGGTGGGCGGTACATTGTCTGCCGCCTGCCTGTTGGCGGTGACCGCCGCGCTGTTTGTTTGTACCGCCGTGGCGGTCGGAGTGTTAAAGCGGCGGCCTGTGTTGGCGGTTCCCGCCAGGGTCAGAATTCATATTTTTAGGCCGCCAGCCTGTTGGCGGGTTGGCCGCCGCTTTAACACTGACCGCCAGGGTCAGAATGACCCCCTTTGTGTCCATGGGAAACGGCTATACAGATCAAGTCGCAAGGTTTTGCGCATTGAACTGTATATCGTTCAAGGATCAGTCGGAATTGTTACCGCAAACCGAAAATGACACATGTTTGAACCTTGCATTAAGAGTGGTTGCTACATTAGACGAGCTAAAGTAGCTAGCAAGGAGGAAAAACGCTCCTGGCAGAGAATGCAATGTGTACAAAGAGCTGATGACTTATGGGTCTCAGAGGAGGGGAAAGTGGTTTTGCCAAACAGTCTTTTGTCACAATTTGCGAGGCTCTACCATGGACAGTCACATCTTGGGAGAGATGCAATGATCAGGTCAATCAAGATTGACTGGTTTAACCCAAAATTCAGACATGCTGCAGAGGTTACCTGTCACAGGTGCATCATCTGTCAACAGATGAATGCCGGAAAAGGGACTGTGGTAACATTGAGCCACATAGGGAGAGCTGGTGGTCCATTTGGCAAGATGCAAATGGATTTCATTGAAATGCCTGTTTGTGGAGGATTGAAGTACGTGTTAGTGATTGTGTGTGTTTTCAGCCACTGGATTGAAGCTTACCCCACACGTAGAAACGACAGTCTCACAGTTGCAAAGCTGCTGCTTAGGGAACTAATACCCAGGTTCGGGTTTCCGGTCTCTATAGAATCAGATAGGGGCAGACACTTCGACAATGAGGTGATTAAGCTCTTGTGTGCCGTATTAGACATTGAACAGAAGCTGCATTGTAGCTACCACCCTGAAGCATCATGACTAGTAGAACAAATGAATGGTACCTTAAAATCGAGAATGGCGAAGATGTGCGCAGCTACCAATATGAAATGGCCAGATGCATTGCCCTTAGTGCTGATGTCGATGAGGAACACCCCTGATAAGAAGACAGGACTATCACCCCATGAGATCCTTATGGGTAGAGCTATGAGGCTGCCCGCAGTACCTGCAAATGCTCTTGTGAATATCACGGATGGAATGGTGTTGGACTACTGCAATGGTTTGGCTGATGTGGTTCACTCTTTTTCTCACCAGGTGGAAGCTAACACATTGCCACCGATCAGTGATCCAGGTCACACCCTGCAAGCCGGTGACTGGGTGGTTGTCAAGAAGAACGTGAGAAAGTCATGTTTGGAGCCGCACTGGAAGGGGCCATATCAAGTAATATTGACAACAACCACTGCTGTGAAATGTGCAGGCGTTCCAAACTGGATACATGCCAGCCACACAAAGAAGGTAACGTGTCCAATTGATGAGGAACTTGAAGTTTCCGACTCAACAGTTCCAGAGAGGGAAGTCTCAGGGCCTGAAAATAGCCAAGAGAGAACTGAGACTGCAGGAGAGCCCACTGAGAACAGCCTTGTCCCTCAAACAGTAAACGAGTTTGAGAGAGGTGACAGTGTGCCTATCTCAGTAGAGGCAGCAGAAGTAAATCAAGGAGAGGTTCTCCCAGAAGCAGACGGATACGGGTTAGAGCTTGAACCCGTTACAGATCCAGAAAAAGAAGAAGAAGAAGGGGAAATAGTAGAAAGAGATCAAAGTACACCGGCATCCCCTGAGCCAGTTGCAGATCATCAAGAGAAAACACCATAGAACAAGAGGAGGGTGCTGTTCAGCATCCTGAAAGGACAAGCAGGAAGAAGACGAATAAGGGAGATAACTGGCCAGAGAAGCAGGCTGCAAAAGAAAAGGTCGTACCAGGTGAAACAATAACAGAAGAAACCGATACCACAAGGACAGAAGATCTAAGTGAAGGAGAATTGCAAGGCGAACGTAGATTGAAAAGAAAGAGAACCGCAAATAGAAGGTACGCAGGTCCTGAATGGGCATATGCAACAACATCTGAATGGCAACAAGAATTCTTAGCATTCTGTTTTGATCGATAAGTACCAGGTCAATACTACGGTACCTGAAATCAATTAAAAGAGAGAGACTTTGTCAAAATTGAAATTGAGAAGCTTATAAATTACCGAATGTAACACTGATAACCTGAAATGACTTTGAAAATCTGATTATGACAAGCTGCTAAACTGATTTGGCAAAAGGGTCCTGGAGTGAGTAAAACGCTGTAAATAGACGCAGAGAGAAAGAGACTTTTTGCATTAAGAAAATCAAAAAGAGTTTTATATCATCCTCAATTGATTCTTGTTCTGCTATCTGTTTCTTTACAGACATGGCTTATAATAGAGGTAGTAACAAAAAGGGTAAAGTGCGTGGTTAGTTGAGTCTTATATTAGATATCGTGTGTGCGATAATAATTGTAGGTGTAATTGTGGGAATGCCACGGTTGGATAAGAAAGTGACTAACAATGCTTCAAAACCTGAGACTGCAACACTAACACCGTGGGAAAAGTTTGAGCAGGATGCAAGACACTTGCATGAGGGAACTAACTCAAAAGGGGAACTTTCTACTAATGTTTTCTATCGCTTGTTGAATGAGTACGTTGAGACCATGGATGCGAAAAACTGTTATGTGTGCACAAAGATTCCTTCATCAGTGCAAGAAGGGGTCACCTATCATAGTCTTCCATTAACCTACGGGATAAGCTGTAGCTTACTATTAACAAGATTCTATAATCAGGAGCATGTGCAATATTTGTATTCAAATCTGGATGTCGTGTTTTCTTTTGTGCCTGTGATTAAGTTTCTGAACAAGCTAGCTAAGGAGCATAGTATAAAATTAGCCAGAGGTTTCTTTGAACCAACACTTACATTTGGGACAGCTTATGCACACCACAATAATCTGACTTGCTTATTGACACTTGTAGAGAAAAGCTTCTTAGATCACACTGATGATAGACGCAAAGCATTAAAAGAAAGATTAGAAAAGGGGCTAGAAAAACGCACACATATGCAAATGATTATGCTTACACTGCAATAAAGACACAAGGCAAACTAGCTATAGATGCATTACATGTAGGAAGGCTTTGTATATATAGGCCAAATTCTGGACATGACACTTTATTTGTGGGAACGAGTGAATGCAGGCATGTGTTTTTGTTTCAGAGTAAATGGACATTCATGTTAAATGGACAGGACCCAGCAATCCCTGGGATCTATTATATCTGTGGACTTAATGCCTATTACCGTCTCCCTAAGGGATAGTATGGGACATGTTATTTGGAGATAGTTTTCCCAAAGATTTACCAGATTGATGACTTAAAGCAAATACCTATAATGTCTGAATTACAACATGCTAGACAGAAATGAGAGACAGCGGCTGCTGTCATTGGTGACATATTTGGAGCCATAATTCCTTCGGTAGGGGTTATTTTAAACTCCATGAAGATTCAAAAGTTGTCTACTATTGTGGATAACATGCTGACAAATTTTACAGGGGCTATACTCCTGATGGATACTGAACTTGCTGCGGAAAGAGCTATGACTCTTCAAAATCGACTTGCTTTAGACATTCTTTTAGTGGTGGAGTCTGCAAGATGCTCAACAAGCATCATTGTTGCTCATATATACCAGACAATAGTAAGAAGATAAGAGGTACAGATCTGAAAGATTTGAAAGAACCTGGAGTGTGGGTGAAATTAGGAAAATGAATTGCCAGAGTAGGGAGCTGGTTTAGCAACATTTGGAATGGGGTACTTGCAAAAATATTAGGGGGTCTATTAATTGTTTTGGCCTGTCTATTAGGATTATGGGGAGCATGCAAAATTAATGATAAAATTAAAAGAAATTTGACAAAGAGAAACAAGAGAAATGAGGAAAGTGAAAGAGAAACATTTTTTTATGAAATTTGGGAAAGTTCACACAAGGAACAAGATGTCGAAATGCGCATTATGCGTAAAGTGAAAAATTAAAGTGAAAGGTCAAAGGGAAAGGTTTGTGTGATGACGAACGGCATCAGAGGAGGGACTGAGAGAGCGTAGCTTATATAATATATATATTAACATGAAATGTTTATGAATCAATGTGTGATAATATTGCATAGAAACTATAATAATAGCAATTTTGCTTAGACGTGCACCTGAAATGTGACCACGGGGAGTGGCTGCCAATGTATACGTTGACTAATAATACTGAGTAAAATGTTTCTATTATGTTTAAATATGTTTGTACTAATGATTGCGTTATTGAATCTGTGCTGAAATACTCATAGGCCTTAAGTTAGCATGAGCCGAGGCTTAGCAGCTTGGCTCTCATATTAAATGCATTTTTCTATGTTTCAGTATGCTGACTTACAAAGGGACACGACCCTGCGTGTTCTTTTTCTTCAAATTAGAAGACGAATGTAACCATGCTATATCCGTTCTCAAGCATTCTTCACTGTGTGCAGAGTAAATGTTAAAAGCAAATTGAAACAGTGTAGATTAATGTAATGTACAAGGTCATTCAAACCAGTGAAGACAATGAAACTGCTGACCAGAAGATGTGCAAAGAATTACAGAAAGATTAAATCATACCGGACGTGCCACCTCGGAAGATGTCAATTATGAAGACCAATCAAAGACTTGTAAAATAATATGGGGTGAAGAGTTGGGTTACCTAATGTACTTTCTGATATGTTAAAGATAGTGGGGTATAACAAGTGTCCAATAAAATTTTGGGGGAATGTACAACAGAAAAGGGATAAAAACCCATGTCACGGGGAGTCACTTAGAATTAGGTAGGGAATGCTATTGATTTTATCCAGAAACTCTGTCACTCTGTTTGGTGACTTGTTGGTTTACTTAAAACCATCCTCGCCCTTAGAATTGTCCATTTTACACTTTACCTCCTTATGAGGGAAGTGCCCTTTTTGCCCCAGAGCTGAGTTTTGATTGATGGCGAATTGACTGATGTCCTGAAGACGAAGACTGAACCTGTGCACTGACCTAAACTTTGGAGGGTAATTATGACAATGCAATTGTGATTTGTCTGTTTTGCTTTTCCTTTCTAGGTACCAACTGCTTATTTTTGACAGAGACCTTAGATAGATGTTTTCCAAATTAGTGTTCTAAATTGTTTTGCATGAAGCCCAACATGCGAATGCTAATCGGAGGTTAGGACAGGTGTTCACCAAAACTGACTCAAATAGACAAACGACCGAGATTATGCTTTGTTGAACTGACGCGTTATTGACACTCTTCTAAACTTGATCTATGTTCACGCCGTGTTATGTTCTGATGTTTGTGATTCTCGCTTTAATGAAATCTTATCAAAGTTGACATATTGTGACTATGCTATTATGTTTCTTGGTGTTGAGATTAACGTATCTGCTTATAGACTGTAATTAATAGGGAATAAAACTCATGAAATTCTACTAATCAAGGTGTGGTTATTCATGGCTGAAAGGTCATGGTAGTGTCTTTGAATTGATTAATGACTTTGACTAAAGTAAAATGCATTGTCGTGTTAAATATTGATGACATAATTGATGTATTGATTGATATATTGATTAGCTATCTCGTCCTAAGGTGTCTCACAACTGGGTCAAAAGATTCATTGGCATAAAACGAGTCCTTATGTGTGATAAAATATCATAAAGGGACGCGTTAACACCTGCGTGATATAAATAATCGCATTAGGAAGAGCGGCCACCAGCGCAGGGCCCTCATTAATACTGTCCACTACATCTCCCCCTCCGCAATGTGCCAGCTTGGCTTCAACAGTAGTAATTTCCTTCTCTAGAGCTCCTACCACTGAAGACAAGAAGGATAAAATGCCTGTTGAGCTTATATTTACCCATCTGAATTACATAACTTCACAAGTACCAAGTGGTACAGCAAGAGGCCAAACCCCAAGAAAACGGTGGTGCGGTGACAATCTTCCTCACAGCGTAAGCAAAACAGATTCAGGAAGTACTTAACTGCAGGAGCAGCAGCAAGAAAGGAGGCTGAGGATTGTAGGTTCTCCGGGTTTATAGTGTTGAAGATTCTAATGTTCTATGTTCTGATATTATTTTAAAGTGCTACTGTGAGTAATAGCAATAAAGAAATATGCATAATGTTAGCCTCTGGGTCTTGCCATAAAATTCAAGTTAGGAACAACAGTTGCCTTCGCCCACACTGCTTAGGTAGCTTAAACATCCAGAGGTGGGCCTGTAGACTGTCACATGTATTAAAGATGCACCTCAGTGTACCCAAAGCAGATTGCAGCCTTACCGCCTAGCCGCCATGGTCCTTTGTTCTTAATTTAACATGTTGGAGAGATGTGCAGGGCCTAGTGGTGGCCCGGCCCTGCGTCTTCCTGGCGCTGATGGACATAGGATGTCCAGCTCTTGGCCAAGGCTTCAGCCGGGCTAAACCGTGCGTATCCCATTGAGCAGGCCAAGATAAAGCACTCTATAGTGCTGTGCAGGTGCAGTTGGTTGCCTGGGGCCCAAGGGGTGCTGGTAGAGGTATTCCCTTCAGGTGCTGCTGCCAATACTTTCCCGTGCAGCAGGACGTGACGAAGCGTTTTATAGCGCTGTGAAGGTGCAGATGGTTGCCTGGGGCCAAAAGGATGCTGGTAGCGGTAGTCCCTTCGGGTGCTGCTGCCAATACTTCCCAGCATGGCGGGATACAACGAAGTGCTTCATAGCACTGTGCAGGTTCAGATGGCTCCCTGGGGCAGCTTCCTTGGACCCAAGGGATGCTGGTAGTGGTAGTCCCTTCAGGTGCTGCTGCCAATACTTTAGTTAATTCACAAACAAAAATATGCAAACATCAAAAAAAAAAATTATGGGAAACTTCGATATTTTCAAAATGTGGTTTTATTTCTCAAAGACGAAGTGCTATGCCACGTTACTGTCTTTTTTTTTGCTGGAAATGCTGGAAATGCATGCTCTATTTTTTGTTGGCGCATTCTTGTGCCGCTTCGAGTGAGGCCTCCAAAAGTCTATACTAGACTCTGTTTGCTATCCTCACAAATTAAGATATGATACCAACTTATTTTTTTTGCTTTCAGTTTCAAGTTTCTTCATGTTGACAGAGCATTTCAAAGTTCCGAACTTTTTAAATGTATTTATGTATATATAGCTTATTATTTCTGTTTAATTTTATTATTTAATTTTATAAACAGGAACCCCTATGTAGGAGTCACGGGTCCGAGCGTGCCACTAATTACATGTCAAGAAACCAGGGACAGTTCCTCCATAAGTTTTTTTCGATCTTCCTTTAAAAAAATAAATATATATATATTTACTGTAACTAAATTAAAATAAAAAAAGACTGTTTTTTCATGCCTGACTGCTGGACGATCACTCAGTTACGGTCGCACACTATCAGGAGCCTCGCTGCACGTTGGGCGCGTTCCTGGCGTTGTACTGCAGCATCAATAGGGCCTAAACTCAGCCCTTGATTTTCATCTCAGAGCGGGTGTCGCCTTCTCCTTGGCCCCTCCTTCTCCAAGAGGCACTGATGGAAAATAGCCCCGGGCGTTTTAATCTCCAGCACAGGATTTGCGTGTTTCCGGATTGCAAAAAATGGACGTGTCGACGTAGTGGCACTCATAGGGGCATATTTATACTCCGTTTGCGCTGAATTTGCGTCGTTTTTTTCGACGCAAATTCGGCGCAAAACTAACGCCATATTTATACTTTGGCGTTAGACGCGTCTAGCGCCAAAGTATGAGGAAAGAGCGTCATTTTTTTGCGTGAACGCCTTCCTTGCGTTAATGAGATGCAAGGTAGGCGTTCCCGTCTAAAAAAATGACTGCGACGCAAATGCGTCGTATTTATACTCCCGGGCAAAAATCACGCCCGGGAGTGGGAGGGGCAAAAAACCCCGCATTTGCGCCGGATTTTAGCGCCTGGGTCAGGGCAGGCGTTAAGGGACCTGTGGGCTCAAAATGAGCCCACAGCTGCCCTCCCATGCCCCCAGGGACCCCCCCTGCCACCCTTGCCCACCCCAGGAGGACACCCAAGGATGGAGGGACCCATCCCAGGGACATTCAGGTAAGTTCAGGTAAGTCTAATTTTTTTTTTTAATTTTTTTTTTTTTTGGGCATAGGGGGGCCTGATTTGTGCCCCCCTACATGCCTCAATGCCCAATGACCATGCCCAGGGGACATAAGTCCCCTGGGCATGGCCATTGGGCAAGGGGGCATGACTCCTGTCTTTACTAAGACAGGAGTCATGTAAATGGCGTCTGGGCGTCGTTAAAAATGGCGCAAATCAGGTGGAGCCGATTTTTTGGCGTCAACCTGACTTGCACCATTTTAAGACGCCCTAACGCCATTTTCCCCAACGCCGGCGCTGCCTGGTGTACGTGTTTTTTTTCCACGCACACCAGGCAGCGCCGGTCTGCTAGCGCCGGCTAACGCCATTCAATAAATACGGCGCCCGCATGGCGCTTCAGAATGGCGTTAGCCGGCGCAAAACTTTTTGACGCTAAACTGCGTTAGCGCAGTTTAGCATCAAAAAGTATAAATACGGGCCTAAATGTGGATAGAAAGACCGCATGGTGCAGTTTGGAAGTGCAAAGGCAGGACATTTTATCAGAAGGTAGGAGACTGCATTTGTTCACAGTCTTGAAGTGGTGTGAAGAACACGTAGGAGGGAGAAATCAATACACGTTAGGGTCTGTGACAATTTATTTCTAAAATAAGAATTTTCATATTTGCTTGTTTACTCTGTGAATTCGATAGAAAAAAGTAATGGAGCACGTTTTAGGACAAAGGTATTACCTATTTAAAGTAATTGAAAACATTCACGGTGGAGACCCTCTCATGCTGTCACTGGATTGACATGATGTTTTCCCCCCACATAGTGTCTATGACGTGGCAGCCCAGTGAGCAGTGCCCACTAGGTTGCAATGCTGTAGATAGAACTTCAGATGATGGTGTGGTAGGTGGGGCCTAGAGGCTTCTTGTCCTACCTGAATGTGTGACGCATTATTTCTAAAGACCTCTCTTTAAGTGTTGAGATGGGATGTTTCCGTACTGCGCTGACATTGTAGGCGTGGTATGAAGGTGATACTTGTGAAGTCCCATCACTTCTGAAACTGTTGACTTTACTGCCTACGGCATTGTTGTTGCATTTACTTAAAGTTACTTTTACTTTTTTTCTTCTGTACACCATGGTACTACTACATGACCCAGAATGCATACTACATGACCCAGAATGCATCCTATCTTTCTTTTTCTATAGCAGCTTGCATACTCGTTGCATATGGTTTCTTAGCATCCACTGCAGGATATGTGCTTTTATAGCTATACATGTGGCCATTCGGACTGTAATTCCATGTACGAATGTTTATGCACACTTACCATGCAGATGAATTTTCATTCAAAAGGGATCACTTTAAAACATTCCTAAACTTGATTGTCTTGTACATGTTGTTGGTGCTAATTACCCTGTATTGATACCAAGAGGTGCTCTTAAATGCATTACACAAATCTGCTGACTTTTGACATATGCACTAGCAGATTGGCAAGTGGAGGTCACTTGACTAGAAAAACAGACACCTATAAGTGTCTATTGAAAGTACCCCTTAAGAATTGCCTTTTGAAAATATGGCCTCCGAATAAGTGTCTTAGGTAAATTGTGGCACCGACCTTAGTAGGAATGGGCTGTGGTTGTTTCATTTTCAGGCATGTGCTTATGACCCCACCACTTTGAAATTTCACCAACAGCCACTGCAAGAAACACTGGTTTAGAGGCCTGTTTAAACAGGACTCATTCTCAAGGTACGTGGTTCAAATTCTGGTGTCTTTCCCCTAAAATTACAAGAAGGATAGCCATGATCCCACTTCCCTTCCCTCTTCTCCTGCTCCATCATTTTCTGCTGGAAGAACTGCTGCTGATATCTTATCAGAGGCGATCAGAGGATCAAGAGAGGCATAAGGAATCCTTATTTCCTGTCTTTACCCATAACCACCCTGCATATCAATAAATAAGATGATTAAAGATTTGTTATAGTGGGAGTGGAACGATCCTAAGAACTGAGACCTTCTTAAGTTTTTGACAAGACTGAGGGCAGTTGTACTAAACACTGGTGGCAACATACTGGCCGCATTTTTTAGGATTAGTATTCAATGGGACTGTGACTGGATTTCGGTCACCAAACATTAATGCATGCCATTCCAAATCGTTATTTGAAAGGGATGCCCCAAATACAACCCTTCCAAATACAAATGCAGTATGTATTCGCATGCCAAAATTGTGAATTCGTAACTCGTTACCGAATCACAATTTGGGTTTAGTACATACAGAAAGGACACTTTGTGGTCTCAAATGGTTGATTTTGTGAATCGAATCCTTCTCAATGCAAAAAGTCTTAGTACATTTTGCCCTATATCCCTTAGCAAAAAAAGTCAAGACAGACCCAATGCTGGTTAAGCTAGCAGCGCATCACATAGCATATTATGGGTCAGTGACAGATGTGGTGGAACGCAAGGTGCAGACATTAAAGTGTTTGGAGGGTCAGCAGCTCACATTAAAAGCAATTATATATTCAATGCATGCCTCTCAAGCACTGGTTAAGTATTTCCAGGTTACAAAGATAGTTATTCAGATGTGTGAGAGTTGTTCTGAAATACTTGCAAGAAAGAAATGCAAGCAAATTCCCTGCCTGATATTTCTTGTGACATTTAGAAAGCCTCTGCGTTTTCCACAGTCTCTAAAGTTGCTGCTCATCGTCATGTCTATTGCAGAGATTCGACATTGGAGGGGACACAGACTTCTGGGATATTGCATATGCCTTTTCCTGATAATGGCTTGTTTGATGATCAACTAGATGAAATACTGTGCAGGGTATTTAAAAGTCAAAAACATGCCTAGCTCTTAGACTAAAACAGCGTATCACGGGAGTAGATAACTGCTTTAGATCTTCAGGATGCTTACCTCCACATTCTTATATTCCCTACCCATCTGTAATTTGTGACTGTTTGTCGAGGGACATCATTGGTAGGTTTGAGTGTTCTCCTTTGGCTTAACATCCTTGTCATGGGTGTTCATGAACGTCCTTGCTCTGCCAATGGCCACCCTTCATTACAAGGAAATCACATTGCATTTTTTACCTGACAATTGGCTTATCCCCAGCCAAGAACTGTCAAATTGCACCAACCTCTATCTGACTGGTGGAGCCAGAGAGCTGTTTCAATGAAGGAATGGCTCAGGATACAAGGACACATGGTAAGCCTTAGCTAAGGAGAATGAGGTGTTTTGCTGGAAAATGTTTTATGTAACTTCATAACATTTTCTATTGCCTAATTATGCTTTCTTGCAGGCATGTCAAAGTTTTGGAACTCCTCAAGTACATCTGCTTGCCAGTACAAAGAATTTGCTTCTCCTAAATGTTTTGTCCAGCTAGCCAGAGGAAGAGTGTTGCAGGGTAGACATGGTGACCTTGCCATTGCCTCCTTTGTGCCTTTATCCTTTCCTCAATTACTACTAATAATCAAGATTATGGCTTGTCATCAAAAGGAGAAGTTGGTTTTGGCACTGTGTCATCTCTGTGGGTGAGGATGAGTTGGTTTCCATTGCTCAGGATGAGTTGGTTTCCATTGCTCAGGATATTAGACAAGGACCAGTGTAGGTCTCCTCATGGACAATCTCTGGACTCCCCTCCTTCCTCTGGTCACATACCAACAGATGCATCTAGAGACATGGCTATTGAAAGGAGGGGGTAAGAAATGTAGGGATTCCCACCCCAGTAGATTTATCAATGCAAGGATTTGAGTCATTTATCTACAAGGCAATCTTATGATCATCTTTGCACTTCAATTTCTAGAAGGTGCTCAGGGAAGTCCCTAAACCTGTTAGATTGTGAATCAAAATGGCTTCTTTAATGTCTCCAGTTCTCAGGAGGCATTTGAAAAATGCATTTCAGTTGCTACTTTAGGAGTCAAATTGGCAGGAATAAGAGCTGTTTGATCTCATTGGTGTGTTGAGGAAATGGAAATGATTGTTAGGCTGTTGAAGGGTTTTTCTCTAATTAGACACTTAGTAAAATCAATAGCCTCTTCATGGAACCTTCCCCTGGTTCCGAGGGCACTACAATCTCTGCCCCCTGAAACTCTTTTCTGATGTGAATGTTAAACATATGATACTTGAAGTGTTGTTTCTAGTGATCATAACTACAGCTTTGGACTCACACAGTGTATTCTGAGGAGTTCAGAGGAGTCACCTCTGTCTATTCAAGTCAGCTTATTATGTGCTTCTGGGAAGCATTTCATACCTTTTTACACAACTAGTCAAGGCTAATCACTGGCTGAGCTACTGCTAGAGAGGTAATGTAAGTTAGCCTCCAGGAACTTTAGGAAGGAAAAAGATAACTTCTAAAAGGTACTTTTCCTTCATAATTGTTAAAAATCAAACTGCATCATTGCATTGGATTTTTAATACTATTAAAAATAGCGGTTTAATTATTTTTCTAGCGTGTCCCATTCCCAAGATACAGTATTAGGATTTAATATTCCTTCCCAGTGTTCCTCTTTGGGGCAGACAGCCTTTCTACAGTAAAAATAGCTTTTGGGTCTAGAAGCAGCAAGGACATGTTAACTTTAAATGTACACATTTCCTAATTTTTAAGTACCATGCACCTTGCCTTGTGGGCTACAAAGCCTACATAGGGGTGACATTAGTATTTAAAAGGACAGTTTTACCTGTCAAAACAGTTTATTTTGACATGTCACAGTGCTTGTCTTGCACTGTTATTGTCAGGCTAAAATGGTAGGCTGAAGCCATGTTTGCACTGCCGCTATAGTAGATAACACAATAGGTGTTGCAGACCTCTAGTGGCATTTAACTTCCAGGTCCCGGGTACATCTTGTAGCATAAATTAGCGAATTATACACATGTTAAAGATAGCAATTAGGGGTGTCCCAATTCAACTTTGTTTAAAGGGGAAGCACAGGCACATTACCATTGGTTAGTAGAGATAAAAGGCACAGAGTTCTAAAGCCAGAAAAATACAGGGTCCAGTAATAGCTAAAAAAGTGCTGGGGCTAGGGGTACCACGTAGAAAATGCAAGTTTCTTGCAATTTTCATCAATAAAATTAAACAATACGTGTTGCAATGTTTTCATTTGTGATTTAACAGGGCAAAATATGCGAAATCACAGTCCTCAATAACACCAAATTACCCTAATCCTATATTTGAAGCAACAAGGAAGAACCCATTTGTTTTTGTTACTCTGAATTTTTAAACGAGAGCCCCTGAAGAGGAACTGGTACAAGACAAACTAGTAGTAACGTTTACAAATTGTGAGAAAACAGGGCTGATTGCAGAGGCCCCCTAACATTTTGCCCCCATTTTCCACTTTATGCTGGTGTTTTCCTGACTCTGATGGTGCCGTGGGTACTGCTAACCAGTCACAGGGCCTGTGCTCTGTGTAAAATGGATATGCAAATTAGGCTAATTATAATTGGCTAAGTTAACCTACCTATAAGTCCCTAGTACATGGTAGGGCACCTAGGTTTATGGACCACAGCATAGGTAGTGCACCCATAGGTGCACTGCTGAGGTGCCCAGTGTCATTTTAATGGCAGGCCTGCCTTGCTGGCTGCTTTTAAATTAAAGTTATATGCAAATTCGACTTTGGAATTAAAAGTAGTTCCAAAGTCTTAAACTACCTTATTTTTACATATAAGTCACCCCTAAGGTGTGCCCTATGTGCCCCTAGGGCTGGATGCCATGTAACTATAAGCATGGACTTTATAAAAATAGTTTTATAAGCCCTGGCGAGGTAAAAACAGCCAAATTCGTTTTTCCCTCATTGTAGTAAATGGCATCCATAGGCTAGAATGGGGAGACTTTATTTTATTTTTAAAGTCTCCTTAAATGATGCATACCAAGAATTTGGTATCAAATGAATTGTTGTAATAAATCCCACAACTTCCAGCTGTTGGATTTAATATAACTTATTCAGGTAAAGAGTTTTAAACTTTACCTGAAAAGTTGCCAATTTCAGCCCTGCATTGTTTTTGCTGCTGTGCTCTGATTGGCCAGCCTATAGCAGCTTGGCCAAGCTGCCTTGATGAGGTGTGAAGTGGCCTGGCTTCACACAAAGGAATGTGCCTGTGGGAAGGAATCTCCCCTCAGCAGATGGTGAGGCAGGAAGGGGGAGGGCTGCCAAACTGGTCTTCAAAGGCAGAGAAGGACATTTGGAGCAACCAGCAACACCCCCACATCCTTCAACCCCAGACAACTAGGTGCCCCTTGATTAGGAGAGGGCAGGAGAGGGGTGTGTTTATGATTTTTAGCCACACCAGTGGGTGGGCTCAGCCAGTTGTAACCTCCAAAAATCAGATTCAGCAATGATGGATTTTTAGAGAATGTTGCCTCCTGGGATTGATTTTTGCCACACTTCCCAGGAAGTGGTCATCACAGGGGGAAGGACCCTGCACCTGATTGGAGAACCGCGACCCCCCTGCTTTTCACCCAGGAGCAAGGATAAAACTGGCAGACCTGCACCCACACATCAGTTCCCTACCACATCCAACAAGGAGGAACAACAGAAGAAGAAGGACTGCCCTGCTGGACCCCTGGCCTGCACCTGGAACCTGCACTCAGAAGGACTGCACCAGCTGCACACTTGGGCTTCACCACAATAAGGACTTTGCCTGGCTTCAGCTGGTTCAAGGAGGGACTCCCTGTTTGCTACAGGTGAACAATTGCTATCCAGAGTCCCCTGCACCAACTCCTGAAGAAAGCGACCAGCTGACCACTGTCCAGTGGCCAAAAAGGAGTTTGCGCCAGGTGCATTCTGGGAGTTGTAGTCCGCACCCCCCAAGGACCATCTCAGAACTTCTGGACCCTTGGGGTGAGCTGTGGACCCCAAAAGAACCTTAAAAGGACATCTGGGAGAAGCCCCAGAAGTTTGGAGAAGTTTGGACAACTTTTGTAAAAAAGCTCCATAGAGGGACCGACCCGCCGCGGCAACTCTAGCCGGCTTGCCTCAACCGATACCCGGCCTGATTTGCTGGTTCGTCCCGGTAAAGAAAATCTCAGAAAAAGAGTCTAAGTCCGAAGGTAAAAAGTTGACAGGGACCTCCCAGCCAGCATATCCGGGGAGGGCTCCATGGACGTCGGATCAAGATCCAGGTTTACCCCGGTCGAAGGATTTTCACCTCGAAAAAACGACTAAGTCCGAAGGTATACAATTCCACCGAAGATTCCAGCATCGCGTATCCGGAGAAGGGCTCCAGGAGGTCAGATTGGACTGGCAGGTTTGTTCCGCTGAAGAAAATCTTCAAAAAAAAGACTAAGTGTGAAGGTAAACTTTTAACCAAGGCCTTCCGCGGCCTGTAGCCGAGCCGGGCTCCATCGGGGTCAGCCTTAAACTTTGACTTTGCCCCTGTCGAGGTGCAACCAGATGACCCGATTGGCGCTTTTTGTTTCTAGGCGCTAAAAAAATTATAATTCTTTAAAAATTCATATCTCTGGTTCCCATTATCTGATTTTATTCGTTTTGGTGTCATTTTAAAGATAAAAATATAATCTATTTTTTATAAATTGGTTTTGGATTTTTATGTTTCCTGTGTTTTATTTAAATACTGTTTTGTGATATTTGAATCCTTTACACTCTGTCTCCTAAGTTAAGCCTTGACGCTCGTTGCCAAGCTACCAAGGGTTGAACTGGGTTTAATTTACTGAGACCTAACTGGACCTTAGTGGAGGTTAGTGGCCTATTGCTAAGTGTAGGTACCTACCTGCCCTTACCACTAACCCATTTTCCAACATTTTTGGTGAGCAGTGGTGGGATCCTGTACTTGTGTTCAGTATCACGTTACAGTTATAAGTAAAACAAATTAAAACTCCTTTAAATTGTCCTAGTGCAAAAATAGTTTTTAATTTTTAATTTGGATTAATTTCAATTATTGAATTTTTGTGATTTTTCTAAATTCTTGTTTCCAATTTTTGCAAAAAGTTTTTGTTGACACAATACTAGGGAACCATGGAGCTTGATCTGGCTAGCCTACCCACACTGACAGTAGCCTGAAAGAGGGTTGCCTGCAACCACAGACCTCAGGAAGCATGTCCTGATCAAATCCCTGACAGCATGGCCTGAGGCCCAAGAGGTAGACCCAGAGGAAGCTCCAGAGGAGGGAGAAGTAGGGGCAGATGCTAGCTCTAACCACTCAGGGGAGGGAGGGTGTAGGAAGTTGGCTCTGTATGCACTATTTCAAAGTAAGGAATAGTATGCACAGAGTCCAAGGGTTCCCCTTAGAGGTAAGATAGTGGCAAAAAGAGATAGTACTAATGCTCTATTTTGTGGTAGTGTGGTCGAGCAGTAGGCTTATCAAAGGAGTAGTGTTAAGCATTTGTTGTACACACACAGGCAATAGATGAGGAACACACACTCAAAGACAATTACAGGCCAATAGGTTTTTGTATAGAAAAATATCTTTTCTTAGTTTATTTTAAGAACCACAGGTTCAAGATTTACATGTAATACTTTAAATGAAAGGTATTGCAGGTAGGTACTTTAGGAACTTTGACTAATCAAAATAGAATACACAGTTTTCAAATAAATCACATATAGCTATTTTAAAACTAGACACTTAGTGCAATTTTCAACAGTTCCTGAGGGGAGTAAGAGTTAGTTAGTTTTTGCAGGTAAGTAAACCACCTACGGGGTTCAAGTTTGGGTCCAAGGTAGCCCACCGTTGGGGGTTCAGAGCAACCCCAAAGTTACCACACCAGCAGCTCAGGGCCGGTCAGGTGCAGAGGTCAAAGTGGTGCCCAAAACTCATAGGCTTCAATGGAGAAGGGGGTGCCCCGGTTCAAGTCTGCCAGCAGGTAAGTACCCGCGTCTTCGGAGGGCCGACCAGGGGGGGTTTTGTAGGGCACCGGGGGGGACACAAGTCAGCACAGAAAGTACACCCTCAGCAGCACGGGGGCAGGCGGGTGCAGTGTGCAAAACGCATCGGGTTTCCAATAGGAATCAATGGGAGACCAAGGGGTCTCTTCAGCGATGCAGGCAGGCAAGGGGGGGGGGGGCTCCTCGGGGTAGCCACCACCTGGGCAAGGGAGAGGGCCTCCTGGGGGTCACTCCTGCACTGGAGTTCCGATCTTTCAGGTCCTGGGGGCTGCTTGTGCAGAGTCTTTACCAGGCGTTGGGATCTGGGAAGCAGGCAGTCGCGGTCAGGGGGAGCCTCGGGATTCCCTCTGCAGGCGTCGCTGTGGGGGTTCAGGGGGGGCAACTCTGGCTACTCACGGTCTCGCAGTCGCTGGGGGGTCCTCCCTGAAGTGTTGTTTCTCCACAAGTCGAGCCGGGGGCGTCGGGTGCAGAGTAGCAAGTCTCACACTTCCTGCGGGAAATGCAAGTTGTTTTAAAGTTGCTCCTTTGAAACAAAGTTGCAGTCTTTGGTGAACAGAGCCGCTGTCCTCAGGAGTTTCTTGGTCCTTCTAGTGCAGGGCAGTCCTCTGAGGATTCAGAGGTCGCTGGTCCCTGGAGCAGTGTCTTCAGAAGGGGGGAGACAGGCCGGTAGAGCTGGGGCCAAAGCAGTTGGTGTCTCCGTCTTCTCTGCAGGGTTTTTCAGCTTAGCAGTCCTCTTCTTCTTAGGTTGCAGGAATCTGAGTTCCTAGGTTCTGGGGAGCCCCTAAATACAGAATTTAGGGGTGTGTTTAGGTCTGGGAGGGCAGTAGCCAATGGCCACTAGCCCTGAGGGTAGCTACACCCTCTTTGTGCCTCCTCCCAAGGGGAGGGGGTCACATTCCTATCCCTATTGGGGGAATCCTCAATTTGCAAGATGGAGGATTTCTAAAAGTCAGAGTCACCTCAGCTCAGGTTGCTTTAGGGGCTGTCCTGACTGGCCAGCGACTCCTCCTCGTTTTTCTCATTATCTCCTCCGGCCTTGCTGCCAAAAGTGGGCCGTGGCCAAAGGGGGCGGGCAACTCCACTAGCTGGAATGCCCTGGGGTGCTGTAACAAAGGGGGTGAGCCTTTGAGGCTCACCGCCAGGTGTTACAGTTCCTGCAAGGGTGAGGTGATAAGCATCTCCACCCAGTACAGGCTTTGTTACTAGCCACAGAGTGACAAAGGCACGCTCCCCATGTGGCCAGCAACATGTCTCGAGTGTGGCAGGCTGTTAAAACCAGTCAGCCTACACGGGTAGTTGGTTAAGGTTTCAGGGGGCACCTCTAAGGTGCCCTCTGGGGTGTATGTTACAATAAAATGTACACTGGCATCAGTGTGCATTTATTGTGCTGAGAAGTTTGATACCAAACTTCCCAGTTTTCAGTGTAGCCATTATGGTGCTGTGGAGTTCGTGTTTGACAGACTCCCAGACCATATACTCTTATGGCTACCCTGCACTTACAATGTCTAAGGTTTTGCTTAGACACTGTAGGGGCACAGTGCTCATGCACTGGTGCCCTCACCTATGGTATAGTGCACCCTGCCTTAGGGCTGTAAGGCCTGCTAGAGGGGTGACTTATCTATACTGCATAGGCAGTGTGAGTTTGGCATGGCACCCTGAGGGGAGTGCCATGTCAACTTACTCGTTTTGTCCTCACCAGCACACACAAGCTGGCAAGCAGTGTGTCTGTGCTGAGTGAGGGGTCCCCAGGGTGGCATAAGACATGCTGCATCCCTTAGAGACCTTCCCTGGCATCAGGGCCCTTGGTACCAGGGGTACCAGTTACAAATGACTTACCTGGATGCCAGGGTGTGCCAATTGTGAAAACAAAAGTACAGGTTAGGGAAAGAACACTGGTGCTGGGGCCTGGTTAGCAGGCCTCAGCACACTTTCAAATCAAAACTTAGCATCAGCAAAGGCAAAAAGTCAGGGCGTAACCATGCCAAGGAGGCATTTCCTTACACAACCCCCAGCCCCCCCAAAAGAAAGAGGATGAGACTAACCTTTCCCAAGAGAGTCTTCATTTTCTAAGTGGAAGAACCTGGAAAGGCCATCTGCATAGGCATGGACAGTCCCAGGTCTGTGTTCCACTATAAAGTCCATTCCCTGTAGGGAGATGGACCACCTCAACAGTTTTGGATTTTCACCTTTAATTTGCATCAGCCATCTGAGAGGTCTGTGGTCGGTTTGAACTACAAAGTGAGTACCAAAGAGGTATGGTTTCAGCTTCTTCAGGGACCAAACCACAGCAAAGGCCTCCCTCTCAATGGCACTCCAACGCTGCTCCCTGGGGAGTAACCTCCTGCTAATGAAAGCAACAGGCTGGTCAAGGCCATCATCATTTGTTTAGGACAAAACTGCCCCTATCCCATGTTCAGAGGCATCTGTCTGCACAATTAACTGCTTGGAGTAATCTGGAGCTTTCAGAACTGGTGCTGTGCACATTGCTTGTTTCAGGGTGTCAAAGGCCTGTTGGCATTCTACAGTCCAGTTTACTTTCTTGGACATTTTCTTGGAGGTGAGTTCTGTGATGGCTGTCACTATGGATCCATATCCCTTCACAAACCTCCTGTAATACCCAGTCAAGCCAAGGAATGCCCTGACTTGAGTCTGGGTTTTTGGAGCTGCCCAGTCCAGAATAGTCTGGATCTTAGGCTGGAGTGGCTGAACTTGGCCTCCACCTACAAGGTGTCCCAAGTAGACCACAGTTCCCTGCCCTATCTGGCATTTGGATGCCTTGATAGAGAGGCCTGCTGATTGCAGGGCCTTCAAAACCTTCTTCAGGTGGACCTGGTGATCCTGCCAGCTGGAGCTAAAGACAGCAATATCGTCAAGATAAGCTGCACTAAAGGACTCCAAGCCAGCAAGGACTTGATTCACCAACCTTTCGAAGGTGGCAGGGGCATTCTTTAAACCAAAGGGCTTAACAGTAAACTGATAATGCCCCTTAGGTGTGGAGAATGCTGTCTTCTCTTTTGCTCCTGGTGCCATTTTGATTTGCCAGTACCCTGCTGTTAAGTCAAAGGTACTTAAGAATTTGGCAGCACCTAATTTATCAATCAGTTCATCAGCCCTTGGAATGGGATGGGCATCTGTCTTGGTGACAGAATTAAGTCCTCTGTAGTCCACACAAAACCTCATCTCTCTCTTTCCATCTTTGGTGTGAGGTTTGGGGACTAAGACCACTGGGCTAGCCCAGGGGCTGTCAGAGTGCTCAATGACTTCCAATTCCAGCATCTTGTGAACTTCCACCTTGATGCTTTCCTTAACTTGGTCAGACTGTCTGAATATTTTGTTTTTGACAGGCATGCTGTCTCCTGTGTCCACATCATGGGTACACAGGGGAGTCTGACCAGGGGTTAGGGAAAAGAGCTCAGCAAACTGTTGCAGTACCTTCCTACAATCAAATTGCTGTTGGCTAGAGAGGGTGTTTGAGTAGATCACTCCATCAACTGAGCCATCTTTAGGGTTTGTGGAGAGGAGATCAGGGAGAGGTTCACTCTCAGCTTCCTGGTCCTCATCTGTTACCATCAACAGATTCACATCAGCCCGATCATGGAAGAGCTTGAGGCGGTTCACATGGATCACCCTCTTGGGGCTCCTGCTAGTGCCTAGGTCCACCAGGTAGGTGACCTGACTCTTCTTTTCTAGCACTGGGTAAGGGCCACTCCATTTGTCCTGAAGTGCTCTGGGAGCCACAGGCTCCAGAACCCAGACTTTCTGCCCTGGTTGAAATTCAACCATTGCAGCCTTTTGGTCATACCAAAACTTCTGGAGCTGTTGGCTGGCCTCAAGGTTTTTACTTGCCTTTTCCATGTACTCTGCCATCCTTGAACGTAGGCCAAGTACATAGTCCACTATATCTTGTTTAGGCTCATGAAGAGGTCTCTCCCAGCCTTCTTTAACAAGAGCTAGTGGTCCCTTTACAGGCTGGCCAAACAGAAGTTCAAAGGGTGAGAATCCTACTCCCTTCTGAGGCACCTCTCTGTAAGCGAAAAGCAGACATGGCAAGAGGACATCCCATCTCCTTTTGAGTTTTTCAGGGAGCCCCATGATCATGCCTTTTAATGTCTTGTTGAATCTGTGGATGGTATGATGTAGTGAATTTATAAGTCACTCCACACTCATTCCACATGTGTTTCAGGTATGCTGACATGAAGTTGGTACCTCTGTCAGACAGCACCTCCTTAGGAAAACCCACTCTGGTAAAAATACCAATGAGGGCCTTGGCTACTGCAGGGGCAGTAGTCGACCTAAGGGGAATTGCTACAGGGTATCTAGTAGCATGATCCACTACTACTGGTATGTACATGTTCCCTGAGGCTGTGGGAGTTCAAGTGGACCCACTATGTCCACACCCACTCTTTCAAAGGGGACCCCCACCACTGGAAGTGGAATGAGGGGGGCCTTTGGGTGTCCACCTGTCTTACCACTGGCTTGACAGGTGGTACAGGAGACACAAAACTCCTTGACCTTCTGGGACATGTTGGGCCAATAGAAGTGGTTGACTAGTCTCTCCCACGTCTTGGTTTGTCCCAAATGCCCAGCAAGAGGAATATCATGGGCTAAGGTCAGTATGAACTCCCTAAACTCCTGAGGCACTACCACTCTCCTAGTGGCACCAGGTTTGGGATCTCTTGCCTCAGTGTAAAGGAGTCCATCTTCCCAATAGACCCTATGTGTTCCAGTTTTCTTGCCATTGGACTCTTCAGCAGCTTGCTGCCTAAGGCCTTCAAGAGAGGAACAGGTTTCTTGCCCCTTACACAACTGCTCCTTGAGGGTCCCCCTGGGCCTAGGAGCTCAACCTGATAAGGTTCTAACTCCAGAGGCTCAGTTCCCTCAGAGGGCAGAACTTCTTCCTGAGAAGAGAGGTTCTCTTTTTGTTGTTGTGTTGCAGCTGGTTTCCCAGTTGTCTTTCCTTTCCTCTTGGTAGGCTGGGCCCTTTTTCCAGGCTCCAGCTCTACTTTTTCACCCTGAGCCTTGCACTGTGCCCTTGTCTTGACACACACCAGTTCAGGGATACCCAGCATGGCTGCATGGGTTTTCAGTTCTACCTCAGCCCATGCTGAGGACTCCAGATAATTTCCAAGCAAACAGTCTACAGGGATATTTGAGGAGACCACCACCTGTTTCAGGCCATTGACCCCTCCCCACTCTAAAGTTACCATAGCCATGGGATGTACTTTAGTCTGATTGTCAGCGTTGGTGACTGGATAAGTTTGTCCAGCCAGGTATTGACCAGGGGAAACCAGTTTCTCTGCCACCATGGTGACACTGGCACCTGTATCCCTCAGGCCTTCTACACTTGTCCCATTAATTAAGAGTTGCTGCCTGTATTTTTGCATGTTAGGAGGCCAGGCAGCCAGTGTGGCTAAATCCATCCCACCCTCAGAGACTAATGTAGCTTCAGTGTGACACCTGATTTGCTCTGGGCACACTGTTGATCCCACTTGGAGACTAGCCATTCCATTGTTAGCTGGAGTGGAGTTAGAAGTGGTACTTTTCTTGGGACAGGCCTTGTCTCCAGTTTGGTGCCCAGGCTGATTACAGCTACGACACCAGGCCTTTTTGGGATCAAAGTTTTTACCCTTGTACCCAAAATTGTTTTGTGAAGAGGCTCTGGGCCCACCCTCCTGTGCAGGTTTTTGGGGGCCTGTAGAAGACTCTTTACTATTTTTGTTTTTGGATGTCTCAACACTCTTCCCCTGGGGAGGCTTTGTGACCCCTTTCTTTTGGTCACCCCCTGTGGAAGTCTTGGTCACCCTAGTCTTGACCCAATGGTCCGCCTTCTTTCCCAATTCTTGGGGAGAAATTGGTCCTAGGTCTACCAGATGCTGATGCAGTTTATCATTTGAACAATTACTCAATAGGTGTCCTTTCACAAATAAATTGTTCAGCCCATCATAATCATTTACACCACTGCCTTGTATCCAACCATCCAGTGTTTTCACTGAGTAGTCCACAAAATCAACCCAGGTCTGGCTCGAGGAGTTTTGAGCCCCCCTGAATCTAATTCTATACTCCTCAGTGGAGAATCCAAAGCCCTCAATCAGGGTACCCTTCATGAGGTCATAAGATTCTGCATCTTTTCCAGAGAGTGTGAGGAGTATATCCCTACACTTTCCAGTGAACATTTCCCAAAGGAGAGCACCCCAGTGAGATCTGTTTACTTTTCTGGTTGCACAAGCCCTCTCAAAAGCTGTGAACCCTTTGGTGATGTCATCACCATCTTCATATTTAGTTACAATCCCTTTTGGGATTTTCAACATGTCAGGAGAATCTCTGACCCTATTTATGTTGCTGCCACCATGGATGGGACCAAAACCCATCTCTTGTCTTTCCCTTTCTATGGCTAGGAGCTGTCTCTCCAAAGCCAATCTTTTGGCCATCCTGGCTAGCAGGAGGTCATCTTCACTGAGGCTATCCTCAGTGATTGCAGAGGTGCTGGCTCCTCCTATGAGGGAAGCAGCATCTCTGACTATCACAGTTGGAGTCCGGGATTGAGGGTCCCTGATCTCCCTAATTAGGACTGGAAGGGGGGAATTCTCCTCCAAGTCACTAACATCATCCTCTGGGAGGTCATCCTCAGAGGGGTTGGCTTTTTCAAACTCTGCCAAAAGCTCCTGGAGCTGTTGTTTGGAGGGTCTTAATCCAACTGGGATTTTCTTTATTTTGCAGAGAGACCTTAGCTCCCTCATCTTAAGATGGAGGTAAGGTGTGAGGTCGAGTTCCATCACATTCTCTTCTGCACCAGACATTGGGGGTCATTCCAACCCTGGCGGTCGGTGTTAAAGCAGCGGTCAAACCGCCAACAGGCTGCCGGTAAAAAAAATGCAAATCCGACCCTGGCGGAAACCGCCAACAGAGACCGCCACTTTAACACACCGCCCGCCACGGCGGGATAAACAAACAGCGCGGCGGTCACCGCCAACAGACAGGCGGGAGACAATGTACCGCCCACCCTATCACAACCCACCAATCCGCCACCTTTTCCGGGGCGGTTGCCCCGCCGATAAAAACACGGCGGAAACAGACATTTCAAACGGAAAACACTCACCTCCATACACCCTACGAGGAATCTGGACAGCATGGAACCCGAACTACACATCCTACCAGCCATTGTCTTCCTGTTCCTCTACCAGGAGCACGAACGCCGCCGCAGAAGACAACGGTGAGTACTGCACCTACGACACAGGGGAGGGGGAGGCAAAAAATTACGGGGACACACATATGCGACACACCCACCCTCACCCTCAACCACTACAACACACACATCAATGCATAGCAACACATCACAGTTACACCCCCAAACCCCCCGGAAGAATGCAAAGGCAAAAGGAAATTATTATAAATATAGAATTATATTGTAAGACTGAGTATAAAATATATCACACATCTATAACTTTATATACAGAAATTGTCCAGTCCGATATGTCTATCAGCCATTGTTCGTGGGCCACTGGGCCAAAACACATGGGCAAAGCCCACACAGGATACCTGCCTCCAACGGAGAGAACACTGCAGGGGCATCAGATAGGAAAACTACAGGCACCTCAGGGGGAAGGGAAGGGGGAGCACTTCAGCCAGATGAGTCCACGACGCCAGATCCACGAGGGGCCTCCGTGGCCACTGTGCCATCCTGGAGAGTGCAAAGCCACAGTCTCACAAGTCTCTACAGTGGGTGGGTTGCCCATTGTGCCATCCTGGGGAGTGCAAAGCCACAGTCTCTCAAGTCTCTACAGTGGGTGGCTTGCCCACTGCCATATCCTGGGGAGTGCAAAGCCACAGTCTCTCAAGTCTCTACACTGGGTGGTTTGCCCACTGTTCAATCCTGGGGAGTGCAAAGCCACAGTCTCTCAAGTGGATAACAGTCTCCACTGGTACTGGAGGGGGACTAGTGCCCAGAGTGCTTCGTGCAGGCCTGCCCGACACAGATGCGGGCCTGCCCCTTCCGCCAATGGGCCAGCGGTGCTTGAGATGAAGGGCTCAGTTCAGCGGTTCTTGAGACGGCGGTGCCCAGCGGAGGGGTGCTTGAGATGAAGGGCCCAGTTCAGCGGTTCTTGAGACGGCGGTGCCCAGCGGAGCGGTGCTTGAGATGAAGGGCCCAGTTCAGCGGTGCTTGAGATGAAGGGCCCAGTTCAGCGGTGCTTGAGATGAAGGGCCCAGTTCAGCGATGCTTGAGATGGCGGTGCCCAGCGGAGCGGTGCTTGAGATGAAGGGCCCAGTTCAGCGGTGCTTGAGATGAAGGGCCCAGTTCAGCGGTGCTTCAGACGGCGGTTCCCAGCGGAGCGGTGCTTGAGATGAAGGGCCCAGTTCAGCGGTGCTTGAGACGGCGGTGCCCAGCGGAGCGGTGCTTGAGATGAAGGGCCCAGTTCAGCGGTGCTTGAGACGGCGGTGCCCAGCGGAGCGGTGCTTGAGATGAAGGGCCCAGTTCAGCGGTGCTTGAGATGAAGGGCCCAGTTCAGCGGTGCTTGAGATGAAGTGCCCAGTTCAGCGGTGCTTGAGACGGCGGTGCCCAGCGGAGCGGTGCTTGAGATGAAGGGCCCAGTTCAGCGGTGCTTGAGATGAAGGGCCCAGTTCAGCGGTGCTTGAGACGGCGGTGCCCAGCGGAGCGGTGCTTGAGATGAAGGGCCCAGTTCAGCGGTGCTTGAGACGGCGGTGCCCAGTTCAGCGGTGCTTGAGACGGCGTGCCCAGCGGAGCAGTGCTTGAGATGAAGGGCCCAGTTCAGTGGTGCTTGAGACGGCGGTGCCCAGCGGAGCGGTGCTTGAGATGAAGGGCCCAGTTCAGCGGTGCTTGAGACGGCGGTGCCCAGCGGAGCGGTGCTTGAGATGAAGGGCCCAGTTCAGCGGTGCTTGAGATGAAGGGCCCAGTTCAGCGGTGCTTGAGACGGTGGTGCACAGCAGAGCGGTGCTTGAGATGAAGGGCCCAGTTCAGCGGTGCTTGAGACGGCGGTGCCCAGCGGAGCAGTGCTTGAGATGAAGGGCCCAGTTCAGCAGTGTTTGAGACGGCGGTGCCCAGCGGAGCGGTGCTTGAGATGAAGGGTCCAGTTCAGCGGTGCTTGAGATGAAGGGCCCAGTTCAGCGGTGCTTGAGACGGCGGTGCCCAGCGGAGCGGTGCTTGAGATGAGTGTCCTGGTCAGCGGATCTGGCCCAGGCATGGATGTCACTCGCCACCTGACCTGTGGCTTGCGGGGCCTTCCTGCCCATCTGTCTGGTGGCTTGCGGGGCCCTCCTGGGCTGCAGTTCCGGGCCTGTGGGTGTCCTCCTGCCCACCTGGGACGTGGCTTGCGGGGCCCTCCTGGGCTGCAGTACCGGGCCTGTGTTTGTCCTCCTGCACACCTGGGATGGGGCTGGTGGGGCCCTCCTGGCCAGCTGGCCTGCTGCCGGACTTGTCGGGCGTGCTGCAATCCCACCCTTCCCTGCATGCTTGTGGCCCTTTCCCACCTTTGGCGGTGTGCCAGGTGGCACCCCACTTCCTGACGGAGCCAATGTAGGGATTTTGGTCCCTGGGGTCTTTGGTCGCTCGCACCGGGCACTGGCAATCTTAGGATGCTTTTCCGGTGGTGGGCTGGCCGTGCCTTGGCTCCTAGCTGAACTGGATGCCCTTGAGGGTGGGGGACTCCACAGTCCATGGACAACAGTCTTCACAGGTCCCGGTTTTGTGGTGGCTGAGGTGCTGATTGGAGTCTTATGAGATGGAGGGGGTGGGGGAGTTGTTGGAAAGAGGTTAAGGTTGGCAAGGAAAAGCAATTTGGAAAGAGAGGGACGGGTAGGTGTAGTGGGTATGGGAGTGGAGGAAGAGGATGTGGTTGTAGGAGTGTGTAGTCTGGTGTCTTTGGGTGCAGGTGCTTGGGCTGGAGGCTGTTGTGAGGTGGATGGCTGTTGGGTGGGTGGCTGACTGCGTTTGTGTAGTTTGGAGGAGGGGGTGACAGACACACTGGGGAGGACACAGGTGACGTGTAAATGGTAGTGGGGGTGGTGACTGCACGTGTGCGGAGTGTTCTGGTGGGTGTGCTGGTGATGGACGTAGTGGCTGAAGATGTTGTGCATGCAAGTGTGAGTGGAGACGTCACAGGGAGGGAGGAGGGAGACGAGGAGGAGGGGGACACAGTGGAGGCAGTAGGTGTTGGTATGTCTGCATGTGGATGTTGCTTGTGTGAATGCTTGTGTGATGTGTGGTGCTTATGTCTGGATGAGCTTCCCTTGGGTGTTGAGGTGTGTGCAGGCTGGTCTGTAGGTGTGTGTGTCTGGGATAGGCAGAGGTACAGGGGATTGGGTCTGGGTGGAGGAAGTTGGAGGGGGGAGGCTAGAGACAGGGACAATTGCTGCCGTCAGTGCTGAGGCCAGAGCGTTGAACGATCGCTGATGGGCAGCCTGACCCGAATGAATGCCCTCCAGGTATGCATTACTCTGGTGCACCTCTCTTTGTACACCCTGAATGGCATTCAAAAGGGTAGACTGCCCAACAATGATGGTCCTTAGGAGGTCAATGACCTCCTCACTGAGGGCAGCAGGGGTGACAGGGGCAGGGCCTGAGGTGCCTGGGGTGAAGGAGATGCCCACCTTCCTGAGTGAGCGGGCAGGGGGCAAACGCTGAGGGGCTGCTGGGAGGGCGGTGCTGGTGCGCTGGGTGGCGGCTGTACCTGTTGTTGCGGGGGGCACGGATGTTGCCGCCACCACAAGGGAGCTCCCTTCAGAGGACGAGTCGCTGTCACTGACATCAGCACAAGTCCCCGCTGTGGAGCTCCCCTCGCCCTCCGTCTCACTGGTGAAATCCGAGTCAGTTGCATGGCCCGCCATGGCCATGTGAGATGCAGCTCCCTCGTGCTCCGATGCCACTTCTCCTCCGCCTGATGATGCTAATGCACACATGAACAGGAAGACCACAAAAAAGGGGGAGAGGAGAAATAAAGACATGTTGAGTGCATGGATTACCGCTACCATTGGCGGACAAGACAGACACAGAAGCCCCCTGCACTACGCCGCGCACTTGGGGTCCACTGCGCAATCCGTGGGACATGGCCTACAAGCCTATGGACGACAAATGCACACATAGATGACACAGGGCCATGGATACCTGTACTTGGCACCCTACAGAGGTGGGGGGCGGGGGCACAGGGCCATGCCTTACGGAGGGGCCTAGCCTACAGAAATCTCCCTGGCCTAGGGATACCCACAGCCCTCCTCCCCCACCCAGACACCTCCACTGCGCGCAAAGTCAGCAGAATGTATTTGTACTCACCCCCTTGTGTCTGCTGTGATGTCCTCACGCGCCCATCCAAATCGGGGTAGGCCACCGCCAGGACCCGGGACATCAGGGGGGTCAATTGACGACTGGCACCCCTCCTACGTTGGGAGGCCATCCCCAGCAGAGCCTCCGCCGTCTTCCTGCTCCCGCGTCGGATGTCCTCCCACCTCTTCCGGCAGTGGGTGCCCCGTCTGTTGTGGACCCCCAGGGTCCGGACGTCCTTGGCGATGGCACGCCAAATCGCTACTTTCTGGTTGGCGCTGACCTATGTGACATGTACAGGGAGAGAAAAATTGTCATCACCTTCTGCATGCTCGATGTGAGTGGCCCCCCATCCCCACCCTTGCCATGTGGCACATGCTCTCATCTGTCGTTTGATGCATGCCTCAATCGCTCCCCTCCCCACCATCTTTCATCCACCCGACTCAACCCAGGCATTGCCCACTAAGCATGGTCCCAGTGTACTTACCTGTTGGTCTGGAGGACCGTAGAGTAGCGCATACTGGGGGAGGACCCCATCCACAAGTTTCTCCAACTCCTCCCCAGTGAAGGCAGGGGCCCTTTTCCCAGTCGCATGAGCCATTGTCTCTTCCAGACCGAGGTCACAGCAGCACTTGCAGTGTAGGTCCTCTCCTGTCGAAGATCAGGTATCGAGTGATTAAGCAGATAGAAAATGGCGGTCTTTGACCGCCTACCGCCGCGGTGTGCCACGCCAGCGCATTGACCTCACATCCCACTGTCGCACTTCACAGGTCAGGCAGCCGCCATTTCAAGGGCCCACATGGCCTAATTACCAACTGCGTCACACATACCTAGGCCGTGCACCAACACTCATACAAGCCATTCAATGCATTGGGAATCGTGCTATGTGCAAGCTGTGGTTACGTACCTGTGGGTTGCTTGACTCTGTGCTCGCTGTTGTCCTTCATAGGCACCGTCCGCTGGGACATGCGAGGAGATGGAGGAATCTTCCCGTGTACAGACCGCTTGTGGACCTGTCGACAATGGAGGAACGACATGTCATACTGACATACAGGCTTGACCGAGCCACTATACAGGAACTGTGTGCCCAGCTGGAGCCAGACCTGATGTCACCCATCCGCCAACCCACAGGGATCCCCCCTCTAGTGCAGGTGCTGTCAGTACTCCATTTCTTAGCAAGTGGGTCATTTCAAACAACAGTGGCCATATCATCAGGGATGTCCCAGCCTATGTTTTCCAAGGTGTTGTCCAGAGTGTTGTCTGCCCTGCTGAAACACATGCGGAGCTACATCGTTTTCCCTGAGGTGGGGGATTTGCCTACAGTGAAGGGTGATTTCTATGCCCTTGGACATATCCCCAACATCATAGGTGCCATTGATGGGACACGTGTTGCTTTGGTCCCCCCCAGCAGGAGTGAACAGGTGTACAGGAACCGGAAGAGTTATCATTCCATGAATGTACAGATGGTGTGTTTGGCTGACCAGTACATCTCCCATGTTAATGCCAAGTTCCCTGGGTCAGTGCATGACGCCTACATCCTGCGGAATAGCAGCATCCCGTATGTGATGGGTCAACTCCAGAGGCACCGGGTGTGGCTATTAGGGGACTCTGGTTACCCCAACCTGTCCTGGCTACTGACCCCAGTGAGGAATCCCAGGACAAGGGCAGAGGAACGGTACAATGAGGCCCATGGGTGGACTAGGAGGGTGATCGAGCGAATCTTTGGCCTCCTGAAGGCCAGGTTCAGGTGCCTCCATATGACAGGTGGATCCCTAATGTACTCACCAAAGAAGGTGTGCCAGATCATCGTGGCCTGCTGTATGCTTCACAACCTGGCTTTGCGCCGCCAGGTGCCTTTTCTGCAGGAGGATGGTCCAGATGGTGGTGTTGTAGCAGCTGTGGAGCCTGTGGAGAGTGAAGAGGAGGAAGCCGAAGAGGACGACATAGAGAACAGGAACTCAGTAATACAGCAGTATTTTCAGTGACACACAGGTAAGAGTAGACACCGGCATACTACATTTACTTAAAGACTCCTACCTCTCTACTGTCTGACTTTTTCCCCCAGTGTATGCTAACTGTGTTGTGACTTTCCCTTCCGTTTTCAGAGCTGTGGGCCCCACTGCGTGACATCTGCTTTGTTTCCCCATGGGCTACAGCTGTGTGACAGCGGTTTGTTACCATCACAATGTGAATGAACATTTTGGCACAGTCATGTCTAATACATTTGTTCTAAATCACAGCCAGACTCCAGATTGTTTTGTGCAATAAGTGTTTTTATTCAAGTGCTCTAAATTGGATGGGTGGTTGCAAATCGGTGAGGGGTGATGGTGGAGGATTGTCCATGGCAGAGTTCAGACTATCAGTTTCACAGGTGCATTGTCCAAATGCCTGTGGGAAGTGGAGCAGGGGCAGTTTAAGGTTGGACAGGGTGACAATGTGGGACAGTGGGTTGACAATCAGGGCGGTATCCTTTGCTGGCGGGGGTCTTGACATCTTACTCTGTCTTCTTCCTGGATCTCAGGGCCCGCTTGCGGGGTGGTTCTCCTTCTGCAGGGGGTGGGGTTCTGGTGGCCTGTTGGTCTTGTGTCGGGGCCTCCTGTCCACTAGCGCCGGCGGAGGTGGTAGGCAGTTCTTGGTGCATGCTAGTGTCAGGGGCCCTTTGAGGTGCCACAGTGTCCCGCAATGTCGTGACTACCTCATTCAGGGCCTCTACGATGGTACCCATGGCGGACCTGATATTTCTTAGTTCCTCCCTGAACCCCATATACTGTTCCTCCTGCAGAAGCTGGATCTCCTGAAACCTGGCCAGGACCGTCGCCATCGTCTCCTGGGAGCGGTGGTATGCTCCCATGATGGAGGAGAGGGCCTCGTGGAGAGTGGGTTCCCTGGGCCTGTCCCCCCCCTGTCGCACAGCAGCCCTCCCAGTTCCCCTGTTTCCCTGGGCCTCTGTCCCCTGGACTGTGTGCCCACTACCACTGCCCCCAGGTCCCTGTTGTTGTTGGGGTGGTGGGTTAGCCTGGGTTCCCTGTAGTGGTGGACACACCGCTGATTGACGTGTCCTGGGGACAGAGGTATGGGCCCGCTGGGTGGGTGCTGTGCTGGTGTTCCCAGAGGGGGGAAGGTCTACTGTGGCCTGTGGCTGTGTGAGGGGAACCGACTGTCCCGAGGTCCCCGATGGACCGGGCTGGTCATCTAGATCCAGGGAGACAGAGCTGCTGTCCCCACTGTGGGCCTCTTCTGGGGGTGGAGGGGACATTTGTGGACCCTCCTGCGCGGTGACGTGGTGTTCGGGTCCTGCAGGGGTATAAAAGCATGGTTATTGCTTCTGTGTGTGTCATAGCGTGCAATGGGTGGGTGCCCGTGTACCCCAGTGCTGGCATTCCTTTGTGGGGGCTGTTGTGACGGTGGTTGGGGGGGGGTTTGTATGTATATGTGCAGTGGGCATGCTTAGGTGATGGGTGTCCATGCTTTGTGGACGCATGCAGGGCTAGGTGTTGGGATGGGTGGGTTGTGATGGTGAGACAGTTGCAAGGAGTAGGATGTGATGGGGGTGAGGGTGAGGGTGAGGGTGGGGGTATGAGTTGGCATGCAGGTGGGGTGGGGGGGAGAAGTAGTTAAGATTTGCCTTACCAGAGTCCATTCCTCTGCCTACTCCTGCGAGGCCCTCAGGATGCAGGATGTTCAAGACTTGCTCCTCCCATGTTGTAAATTCTGGGGGAGGAGGTGTGGGTCCGCCGCCAGTCTTCTGCACCGCAATGTTGTGCCTGGATACCATAGAACGCACCTTCCCCCGTAGGTCGTTCCACCTCTTCCTGATGTCGTCCCGATTTCTTGGGTGCTGTCCCACAGCGTTGACCCTGTCGACTATTCTGCTCCATAGCTCCATCTTCCTGGCAATGGTGGTGTGCTGCACCTGTGCCCCGAACAGCTGTGGCTCTACTCGTACAATTTCCTCCACCATGACCCTGAGTTCATCATCAGAGAACCTGGGGTGTCTTTGCGGTGCCATGGGGTGGTGTGGGTGATGTGTAGGGTGGATTGTGTGGTGCTAAGTGTGGTGATGTGTATTGTTGTGTTGTGTGAAGTGCGTGCAAATATTTCTGGGTGACAGTGAATTGGGCGTCTGGGTGCTCGGATGTCTTTTCTCGGTGCGTGTTCACGAATCTCTAGGAGTAGAGGTTTGTGGGTGTGTGTTTTATATTTAATTGGGTGTGTGGGAGTGGTGTGTGTATGTGTCTCAGGTGTGTGTATTTTGAATTGTCCAATGTGGTTGTATTTTGTAAGTGTGTGTGTATTTTGAGCCCGGCGGTGTGTACCGCCAATGGAATACCGCGGTTGAAAGACCGCCGCGTGGATTCGTGTGTCGTGATAGTGTGGGCGTATTTCTGTTGGCGTGACGGTGGAGGTTTGGTCATCGCCAGTTTCTCGCTGCCCTTTGGTGTGGCGGACTTTTGTGGATGTCTGTATTTTGGCGGTTTGCCTGTTGTGGGTCAGAATGACCGTGGTGGTTTACCGCAGCGGTGTTATGGCGGTCTTCTGAACGGCGGTAAGCGCCTTTTACCGCCGAGGTTGGAATGACCCCCATTATGTTTCTAAAAGTTGGAATACTTTTTAAGAATCTAAAACTATCTCTAGAACTTAATTCAAACTTTCACAAAACTTTTAAACTCTAAAAGAGATGCTAACAGGGACTAACACAAGGCCCTAGCAGGACTTTAAAAAATTTAGAAAAATAGCTCAAATTGCAAAAATCAGTTTCTAATGACAATTTGGGGAATTTGTCGTGTGATCAGGTATTGGCTGAGTAGTCCAGCAAATGCAAAGTTTTGTACACCACCGCTGATCCACCAATGTAGGAAGTTGGCTCTGTATGTACTATTACAAAGTAAGGAATAGTATGCACAGAGTCCAAGGGTTCCCCTTAGAGGTAAGATAGTGGCAAAAAGAGATAATACTAATGCTCTATTTTGTGGTAGTGTGGTCGAGCAGTAGGCTTATCAAAGGAGTAGTGTTAAGCATTTGCTGTACACACACAGGCAATAGATGAGGAACACACACTCAAAGACAATTCCAGGCCAATAGGTTTTTGTATAGAAAAATATATTTTCTTAGTTTATTTTAAGAACCACAGGTTCAAGATTTACATATTAATACTTTAAATGAAAGGTATTGCAGGTAGGTACTTTAGGAACTTTGAATAATCAAAATAGCATACACAGTTTTCAAATAAATCACATATAGCTATAACTAGACAGTGCAATTTTCAACAGTTCCTGGGGGGAGTAAGAGTTAGTTAGTTTTTGCAGGTAAGTAAACCACCTACGGGGTTCAAGTTTGGGTCCAAGGTAGCCCACCATTGGGGATTCAGAGCAACCCCAAAGTTACCACACCAGCAGCTCAGGGCCGGTCAGGTGCAGAGGTCAAAGTGGTGCCCAAAACGCATAGGCATCAATGGAGAAGGGGGTGCCCCGGTTCCAGTCTGCCAGCAGGTAAGTACCCGCGTCTTCGGAGGGCCGACCAGGGGGGGTTTTGTAGGGCACCGGGGGGGACACAAGTCAGCACAGAAAGTACACCCTCAGCAGCACGGGGGCGGACGGGTGCAGTGTGCAAACACGCGTCGGGTTTCCAATAGGAATCAATGGGAGACCAAGGGGTCTCTTCAGCGATGCAGGCAGGCAAGGGGGGGGCTCCTCGGGGTAGCCACCCCCTGGGCAAGGGAGAGGGCCTCCTGGGGGTCACTCCTGCACTGGAGTTCCGATCTTTCAGGTCCTGGGGGCTGCGGGTGCAGAGTCTTTACCAGGCGTCGGGATCTGGGAAGCAGGCAGTCGCGGTCAGGGGGAGCCTTGGGATTCCCTCTGCAGGCGTCGCTGTGGGGGATCAGGGGGGGCAACTCTGGCTACTCACGGTCTCGCAGTCGCCGGGGAGTCCTCCCTGAAGTGTTGTTTCTCCACAAGTTGAGCCGGGGGCGTCGGGTGCAGAGTAGCAAGTCTCACGCTTCCGGCGGGAAACGCAAGTTGTTTTAAAGTTGCTCCTTTGAAACAAAGTTGCAGTCTTGGGTGAACAGAGCCGCTGTCCTCAGGAGTTTCTTGGTCCTTCTAGAGCAGGGCAGTCCTCTGAGGATTCAGAGGTCGCTGGTCCCTGGAGCAGTGTCTTCAGAAGGGGGGAGACAGGCCGGTAGAGCTGGGGCCAAAGCAGTTGGTGTCTCCGTCTTCTCTGCAGGGTTTTTCAGCTTAGCAGTCCTCTTCTTCTTAGGTTGCAGGAATCTGAGTTCCTAGGTTCTGGGGAGCCCCTAAATACAGAATTTAGGGGTGTGTTTAGGTCTGGGAGGGCAGTAGCCAATGGCCACTAGCCCTGAGGGTAGCTACACCCTCTTTGTGCCTCCTCCCAAGGGGAGGGGGTCACATTCCTATCCCTATTGGGGGAATCCTCCATTTGCAAGATGGAGGATTTCTAAAAGTCAGAGTCACCTCAGCTCAGGTTGCTTTAGGGGCTGTCCTGACTGGCCAGCGACTCCTCCTCGTTTTTCTCATTATCTCCTCCGGCCTTGCTGCCAAAAGTGGGCCGTGGCCAAAGGGGGCGGGCAACTCCACTAGCTGGAATGCCCTGGGGTGCTGTAACAAAGGGGGTGAGCCTTTGAGGCTCACCGCCAGGTGTTACAGTTCCTGCAAGGGTGAGGTGATAAGCATCTCCACCCAGTACAGGCTTTGTTACTAGCCACAGAGTGACAAAGGCACGCTCCCCATGTGGCCAGCAACATGTCTCGAGTGTGGCAGGCTGTTAAAACCAGTCAGCCTACACGGGTAGTTGGTTAAGGTTTCAGGGGGCACCTCTAAGGTGCCCTCTGGGGTGTATGTTACAATAAAATGTACACTGGCATCAGTGTGCATTTATTGTGCTGAGAAGTTTGATACCAAACTTCCCAGTTTTCAGTGTAGCCATTATGGTGCTGTGGAGTTCGTGTTTGACAGACTCCCAGACCATATACTCTTATGGCTACCCTGCACTTACAATGTCTAAGGTTTTGCTTAGACACTGTAGGGGCACAGTGCTCATGCACTGGTGCCCTCACCTATGGTATAGTGCACCCTGCCTTAGGGCTGTAAGGCCTGCTAGAGGGGTGACTTATCTATACTGCATAGGCAGTGTGAGTTTGGCATGGCACCCTGAGGGGAGTGCCATGTCAACTTACTCGTTTTGTCCTCACCAGCACACACAAGCTGGCAAGCAGTGTGTCTGTGCTGAGTGAGGGGTCCCCAGGGTGGCATAAGACATGCTGCATCCCTTAGAGACCTTCCCTGGCATCAGGGCCCTTGGTACCAGGGGTACCAGTTACAAATGACTTACCTGGATGCCAGGGTGTGCCAATTGTGAAAACAAAAGTACAGGTTAGGGAAAGAACACTGGTGCTGGGGCCTGGTTAGCAGGCCTCAGCACACTTTCAAATCAAAACTTAGCATCAGCAAAGGCAAAAAGTCAGGGCGTAACCATGCCAAGGAGGCATTTCCTTACACAACCCCCAGCCCCCCCAAAAGAAAGAGGATGAGACTAACCTTTCCCAAGAGAGTCTTCATTTTCTAAGTGGAAGAACCTGGAAAGGCCATCTGCATAGGCATGGACAGTCCCAGGTCTGTGTTCCACTATAAAGTCCATTCCCTGTAGGGAGATGGACCACCTCAACAGTTTTGGATTTTCACCTTTAATTTGCATCAGCCATCTGAGAGGTCTGTGGTCGGTTTGAACTACAAAGTGAGTACCAAAGAGGTATGGTTTCAGCTTCTTCAGGGACCAAACCACAGCAAAGGCCTCCCTCTCAATGGCACTCCAACGCTGCTCCCTGGGGAGTAACCTCCTGCTAATGAAAGCAACAGGCTGGTCAAGGCCATCATCATTTGTTTAGGACAAAACTGCCCCTATCCCATGTTCAGAGGCATCTGTCTGCACAATTAACTGCTTGGAGTAATCTGGAGCTTTCAGAACTGGTGCTGTGCACATTGCTTGTTTCAGGGTGTCAAAGGCCTGTTGGCATTCTACAGTCCAGTTTACTTTCTTGGACATTTTCTTGGAGGTGAGTTCTGTGATGGCTGTCACTATGGATCCATATCCCTTCACAAACCTCCTGTAATACCCAGTCAAGCCAAGGAATGCCCTGACTTGAGTCTGGGTTTTTGGAGCTGCCCAGTCCAGAATAGTCTGGATCTTAGGCTGGAGTGGCTGAACTTGGCCTCCACCTACAAGGTGTCCCAAGTAGACCACAGTTCCCTGCCCTATCTGGCATTTGGATGCCTTGATAGAGAGGCCTGCTGATTGCAGGGCCTTCAAAACCTTCTTCAGGTGGACCTGGTGATCCTGCCAGCTGGAGCTAAAGACAGCAATATCGTCAAGATAAGCTGCACTAAAGGACTCCAAGCCAGCAAGGACTTGATTCACCAACCTTTCGAAGGTGGCAGGGGCATTCTTTAAACCAAAGGGCTTAACAGTAAACTGATAATGCCCCTTAGGTGTGGAGAATGCTGTCTTCTCTTTTGCTCCTGGTGCCATTTTGATTTGCCAGTACCCTGCTGTTAAGTCAAAGGTACTTAAGAATTTGGCAGCACCTAATTTATCAATCAGTTCATCAGCCCTTGGAATGGGATGGGCATCTGTCTTGGTGACAGAATTAAGTCCTCTGTAGTCCACACAAAACCTCATCTCTCTCTTTCCATCTTTGGTGTGAGGTTTGGGGACTAAGACCACTGGGCTAGCCCAGGGGCTGTCAGAGTGCTCAATGACTTCCAATTCCAGCATCTTGTGAACTTCCACCTTGATGCTTTCCTTAACTTGGTCAGACTGTCTGAATATTTTGTTTTTGACAGGCATGCTGTCTCCTGTGTCCACATCATGGGTACACAGGGGAGTCTGACCAGGGGTTAGGGAAAAGAGCTCAGCAAACTGTTGCAGTACCTTCCTACAATCAAATTGCTGTTGGCTAGAGAGGGTGTTTGAGTAGATCACTCCATCAACTGAGCCATCTTTAGGGTTTGTGGAGAGGAGATCAGGGAGAGGTTCACTCTCAGCTTCCTGGTCCTCATCTGTTACCATCAACAGATTCACATCAGCCCGATCATGGAAGAGCTTGAGGCGGTTCACATGGATCACCCTCTTGGGGCTCCTGCTAGTGCCTAGGTCCACCAGGTAGGTGACCTGACTCTTCTTTTCTAGCACTGGGTAAGGGCCACTCCATTTGTCCTGAAGTGCTCTGGGAGCCACAGGCTCCAGAACCCAGACTTTCTGCCCTGGTTGAAATTCAACCATTGCAGCCTTTTGGTCATACCAAAACTTCTGGAGCTGTTGGCTGGCCTCAAGGTTTTTACTTGCCTTTTCCATGTACTCTGCCATCCTTGAACGTAGGCCAAGTACATAGTCCACTATATCTTGTTTAGGCTCATGAAGAGGTCTCTCCCAGCCTTCTTTAACAAGAGCTAGTGGTCCCTTTACAGGCTGGCCAAACAGAAGTTCAAAGGGTGAGAATCCTACTCCCTTCTGAGGCACCTCTCTGTAAGCGAAAAGCAGACATGGCAAGAGGACATCCCATCTCCTTTTGAGTTTTTCAGGGAGCCCCATGATCATGCCTTTTAATGTCTTGTTGAATCTGTGGATGGTATGATGTAGTGAATTTATAAGTCACTCCACACTCATTCCACATGTGTTTCAGGTATGCTGACATGAAGTTGGTACCTCTGTCAGACAGCACCTCCTTAGGAAAACCCACTCTGGTAAAAATACCAATGAGGGCCTTGGCTACTGCAGGGGCAGTAGTCGACCTAAGGGGAATTGCTACAGGGTATCTAGTAGCATGATCCACTACTACTGGTATGTACATGTTCCCTGAGGCTGTGGGAGTTCAAGTGGACCCACTATGTCCACACCCACTCTTTCAAAGGGGACCCCCACCACTGGAAGTGGAATGAGGGGGGCCTTTGGGTGTCCACCTGTCTTACCACTGGCTTGACAGGTGGTACAGGAGACACAAAACTCCTTGACCTTCTGGGACATGTTGGGCCAATAGAAGTGGTTGACTAGTCTCTCCCACGTCTTGGTTTGTCCCAAATGCCCAGCAAGAGGAATATCATGGGCTAAGGTCAGTATGAACTCCCTAAACTCCTGAGGCACTACCACTCTCCTAGTGGCACCAGGTTTGGGATCTCTTGCCTCAGTGTAAAGGAGTCCATCTTCCCAATAGACCCTATGTGTTCCAGTTTTCTTGCCATTGGACTCTTCAGCAGCTTGCTGCCTAAGGCCTTCAAGAGAGGAACAGGTTTCTTGCCCCTTACACAACTGCTCCTTGAGGGTCCCCCTGGGCCTAGGAGCTCAACCTGATAAGGTTCTAACTCCAGAGGCTCAGTTCCCTCAGAGGGCAGAACTTCTTCCTGAGAAGAGAGGTTCTCTTTTTGTTGTTGTGTTGCAGCTGGTTTCCCAGTTGTCTTTCCTTTCCTCTTGGTAGGCTGGGCCCTTTTTCCAGGCTCCAGCTCTACTTTTTCACCCTGAGCCTTGCACTGTGCCCTTGTCTTGACACACACCAGTTCAGGGATACCCAGCATGGCTGCATGGGTTTTCAGTTCTACCTCAGCCCATGCTGAGGACTCCAGATAATTTCCAAGCAAACAGTCTACAGGGATATTTGAGGAGACCACCACCTGTTTCAGGCCATTGACCCCTCCCCACTCTAAAGTTACCATAGCCATGGGATGTACTTTAGTCTGATTGTCAGCGTTGGTGACTGGATAAGTTTGTCCAGCCAGGTATTGACCAGGGGAAACCAGTTTCTCTGCCACCATGGTGACACTGGCACCTGTATCCCTCAGGCCTTCTACACTTGTCCCATTAATTAAGAGTTGCTGCCTGTATTTTTGCATGTTAGGAGGCCAGGCAGCCAGTGTGGCTAAATCCATCCCACCCTCAGAGACTAATGTAGCTTCAGTGTGACACCTGATTTGCTCTGGGCACACTGTTGATCCCACTTGGAGACTAGCCATTCCATTGTTAGCTGGAGTGGAGTTAGAAGTGGTACTTTTCTTGGGACAGGCCTTGTCTCCAGTTTGGTGCCCAGGCTGATTACAGCTACGACACCAGGCCTTTTTGGGATCAAAGTTTTTACCCTTGTACCCAAAATTGTTTTGTGAAGAGGCTCTGGGCCCACCCTCCTGTGCAGGTTTTTGGGGGCCTGTAGAAGACTCTTTACTATTTTTGTTTTTGGATGTCTCAACACTCTTCCCCTGGGGAGGCTTTGTGACCCCTTTCTTTTGGTCACCCCCTGTGGAAGTCTTGGTCACCCTAGTCTTGACCCAATGGTCCGCCTTCTTTCCCAATTCTTGGGGAGAAATTGGTCCTAGGTCTACCAGATGCTGATGCAGTTTATCATTTGAACAATTACTCAATAGGTGTCCTTTCACAAATAAATTGTTCAGCCCATCATAATCATTTACACCACTGCCTTGTATCCAACCATCCAGTGTTTTCACTGAGTAGTCCACAAAATCAACCCAGGTCTGGCTCGAGGAGTTTTGAGCCCCCCTGAATCTAATTCTATACTCCTCAGTGGAGAATCCAAAGCCCTCAATCAGGGTACCCTTCATGAGGTCATAAGATTCTGCATCTTTTCCAGAGAGTGTGAGGAGTATATCCCTACACTTTCCAGTGAACATTTCCCAAAGGAGAGCACCCCAGTGAGATCTGTTTACTTTTCTGGTTGCACAAGCCCTCTCAAAAGCTGTGAACCCTTTGGTGATGTCATCACCATCTTCATATTTAGTTACAATCCCTTTTGGGATTTTCAACATGTCAGGAGAATCTCTGACCCTATTTATGTTGCTGCCACCATGGATGGGACCAAAACCCATCTCTTGTCTTTCCCTTTCTATGGCTAGGAGCTGTCTCTCCAAAGCCAATCTTTTGGCCATCCTGGCTAGCAGGAGGTCATCTTCACTGAGGCTATCCTCAGTGATTGCAGAGGTGCTGGCTCCTCCTATGAGGGAAGCAGCATCTCTGACTATCACAGTTGGAGTCCGGGATTGAGGGTCCCTGATCTCCCTAATTAGGACTGGAAGGGGGGAATTCTCCTCCAAGTCACTAACATCATCCTCTGGGAGGTCATCCTCAGAGGGGTTGGCTTTTTCAAACTCTGCCAAAAGCTCCTGGAGCTGTTGTTTGGAGGGTCTTAATCCAACTGGGATTTTCTTTATTTTGCAGAGAGACCTTAGCTCCCTCATCTTAAGATGGAGGTAAGGTGTGAGGTCGAGTTCCATCACATTCTCTTCTGCACCAGACATTGGGGGTCATTCCAACCCTGGCGGTCGGTGTTAAAGCAGCGGTCAAACCGCCAACAGGCTGCCGGTAAAAAAAATGCAAATCCGACCCTGGCGGAAACCGCCAACAGAGACCGCCACTTTAACACACCGCCCGCCACGGCGGGATAAACAAACAGCGCGGCGGTCACCGCCAACAGACAGGCGGGAGACAATGTACCGCCCACCCTATCACAACCCACCAATCCGCCACCTTTTCCGGGGCGGTTGCCCCGCCGATAAAAACACGGCGGAAACAGACATTTCAAACGGAAAACACTCACCTCCATACACCCTACGAGGAATCTGGACAGCATGGAACCCGAACTACACATCCTACCAGCCATTGTCTTCCTGTTCCTCTACCAGGAGCACGAACGCCGCCGCAGAAGACAACGGTGAGTACTGCACCTACGACACAGGGGAGGGGGAGGCAAAAAATTACGGGGACACACATATGCGACACACCCACCCTCACCCTCAACCACTACAACACACACATCAATGCATAGCAACACATCACAGTTACACCCCCAAACCCCCCGGAAGAATGCAAAGGCAAAAGGAAATTATTATAAATATAGAATTATATTGTAAGACTGAGTATAAAATATATCACACATCTATAACTTTATATACAGAAATTGTCCAGTCCGATATGTCTATCAGCCATTGTTCGTGGGCCACTGGGCCAAAACACATGGGCAAAGCCCACACAGGATACCTGCCTCCAACGGAGAGAACACTGCAGGGGCATCAGATAGGAAAACTACAGGCACCTCAGGGGGAAGGGAAGGGGGAGCACTTCAGCCAGATGAGTCCACGACGCCAGATCCACGAGGGGCCTCCGTGGCCACTGTGCCATCCTGGAGAGTGCAAAGCCACAGTCTCACAAGTCTCTACAGTGGGTGGGTTGCCCATTGTGCCATCCTGGGGAGTGCAAAGCCACAGTCTCTCAAGTCTCTACAGTGGGTGGCTTGCCCACTGCCATATCCTGGGGAGTGCAAAGCCACAGTCTCTCAAGTCTCTACAGTGGGTGGGTTGCCCACTGTGCCATCCTGGGGAGTGCAAAGCCACAGTCTCTCAAGTCTCTACACTGGGTGGTTTGCCCACTGTTCAATCCTGGGGAGTGCAAAGCCACAGTCTCTCAAGTGGATAACAGTCTCCACTGGTACTGGAGGGGGACTAGTGCCCAGAGTGCTTCGTGCAGGCCTGCCCGACACAGATGCGGGCCTGCCCCTTCCGCCAATGGGCCAGCGGTGCTTGAGATGAAGGGCTCAGTTCAGCGGTTCTTGAGACGGCGGTGCCCAGCGGAGGGGTGCTTGAGATGAAGGGCCCAGTTCAGCGGTTCTTGAGACGGCGGTGCCCAGCGGAGCGGTGCTTGAGATGAAGGGCCCAGTTCAGCGGTGCTTGAGATGAAGGGCCCAGTTCAGCGGTGCTTGAGATGAAGGGCCCAGTTCAGCGATGCTTGAGATGGCGGTGCCCAGCGGAGCGGTGCTTGAGATGAAGGGCCCAGTTCAGCGGTGCTTGAGATGAAGGGCCCAGTTCAGCGGTGCTTCAGACGGCGGTTCCCAGCGGAGCGGTGCTTGAGATGAAGGGCCCAGTTCAGCGGTGCTTGAGACGGCGGTGCCCAGCGGAGCGGTGCTTGAGATGAAGGGCCCAGTTCAGCGGTGCTTGAGACGGCGGTGCCCAGCGGAGCGGTGCTTGAGATGAAGGGCCCAGTTCAGCGGTGCTTGAGATGAAGGGCCCAGTTCAGCGGTGCTTGAGATGAAGTGCCCAGTTCAGCGGTGCTTGAGACGGCGGTGCCCAGCGGAGCGGTGCTTGAGATGAAGGGCCCAGTTCAGCGGTGCTTGAGATGAAGGGCCCAGTTCAGCGGTGCTTGAGACGGCGGTGCCCAGCGGAGCGGTGCTTGAGATGAAGGGCCCAGTTCAGCGGTGCTTGAGACGGCGGTGCCCAGTTCAGCGGTGCTTGAGACGGCGTGCCCAGCGGAGCAGTGCTTGAGATGAAGGGCCCAGTTCAGTGGTGCTTGAGACGGCGGTGCCCAGCGGAGCGGTGCTTGAGATGAAGGGCCCAGTTCAGCGGTGCTTGAGACGGCGGTGCCCAGCGGAGCGGTGCTTGAGATGAAGGGCCCAGTTCAGCGGTGCTTGAGATGAAGGGCCCAGTTCAGCGGTGCTTGAGACGGTGGTGCACAGCAGAGCGGTGCTTGAGATGAAGGGCCCAGTTCAGCGGTGCTTGAGACGGCGGTGCCCAGCGGAGCAGTGCTTGAGATGAAGGGCCCAGTTCAGCAGTGTTTGAGACGGCGGTGCCCAGCGGAGCGGTGCTTGAGATGAAGGGTCCAGTTCAGCGGTGCTTGAGATGAAGGGCCCAGTTCAGCGGTGCTTGAGACGGCGGTGCCCAGCGGAGCGGTGCTTGAGATGAGTGTCCTGGTCAGCGGATCTGGCCCAGGCATGGATGTCACTCGCCACCTGACCTGTGGCTTGCGGGGCCTTCCTGCCCATCTGTCTGGTGGCTTGCGGGGCCCTCCTGGGCTGCAGTTCCGGGCCTGTGGGTGTCCTCCTGCCCACCTGGGACGTGGCTTGCGGGGCCCTCCTGGGCTGCAGTACCGGGCCTGTGTTTGTCCTCCTGCACACCTGGGATGGGGCTGGTGGGGCCCTCCTGGCCAGCTGGCCTGCTGCCGGACTTGTCGGGCGTGCTGCAATCCCACCCTTCCCTGCATGCTTGTGGCCCTTTCCCACCTTTGGCGGTGTGCCAGGTGGCACCCCACTTCCTGACGGAGCCAATGTAGGGATTTTGGTCCCTGGGGTCTTTGGTCGCTCGCACCGGGCACTGGCAATCTTAGGATGCTTTTCCGGTGGTGGGCTGGCCGTGCCTTGGCTCCTAGCTGAACTGGATGCCCTTGAGGGTGGGGGACTCCACAGTCCATGGACAACAGTCTTCACAGGTCCCGGTTTTGTGGTGGCTGAGGTGCTGATTGGAGTCTTATGAGATGGAGGGGGTGGGGGAGTTGTTGGAAAGAGGTTAAGGTTGGCAAGGAAAAGCAATTTGGAAAGAGAGGGACGGGTAGGTGTAGTGGGTATGGGAGTGGAGGAAGAGGATGTGGTTGTAGGAGTGTGTAGTCTGGTGTCTTTGGGTGCAGGTGCTTGGGCTGGAGGCTGTTGTGAGGTGGATGGCTGTTGGGTGGGTGGCTGACTGCGTTTGTGTAGTTTGGAGGAGGGGGTGACAGACACACTGGGGAGGACACAGGTGACGTGTAAATGGTAGTGGGGGTGGTGACTGCACGTGTGCGGAGTGTTCTGGTGGGTGTGCTGGTGATGGACGTAGTGGCTGAAGATGTTGTGCATGCAAGTGTGAGTGGAGACGTCACAGGGAGGGAGGAGGGAGACGAGGAGGAGGGGGACACAGTGGAGGCAGTAGGTGTTGGTATGTCTGCATGTGGATGTTGCTTGTGTGAATGCTTGTGTGATGTGTGGTGCTTATGTCTGGATGAGCTTCCCTTGGGTGTTGAGGTGTGTGCAGGCTGGTCTGTAGGTGTGTGTGTCTGGGATAGGCAGAGGTACAGGGGATTGGGTCTGGGTGGAGGAAGTTGGAGGGGGGAGGCTAGAGACAGGGACAATTGCTGCCGTCAGTGCTGAGGCCAGAGCGTTGAACGATCGCTGATGGGCAGCCTGACCCGAATGAATGCCCTCCAGGTATGCATTACTCTGGTGCACCTCTCTTTGTACACCCTGAATGGCATTCAAAAGGGTAGACTGCCCAACAATGATGGTCCTTAGGAGGTCAATGACCTCCTCACTGAGGGCAGCAGGGGTGACAGGGGCAGGGCCTGAGGTGCCTGGGGTGAAGGAGATGCCCACCTTCCTGAGTGAGCGGGCAGGGGGCAAACGCTGAGGGGCTGCTGGGAGGGCGGTGCTGGTGCGCTGGGTGGCGGCTGTACCTGTTGTTGCGGGGGGCACGGATGTTGCCGCCACCACAAGGGAGCTCCCTTCAGAGGACGAGTCGCTGTCACTGACATCAGCACAAGTCCCCGCTGTGGAGCTCCCCTCGCCCTCCGTCTCACTGGTGAAATCCGAGTCAGTTGCATGGCCCGCCATGGCCATGTGAGATGCAGCTCCCTCGTGCTCCGATGCCACTTCTCCTCCGCCTGATGATGCTAATGCACACATGAACAGGAAGACCACAAAAAAGGGGGAGAGGAGAAATAAAGACATGTTGAGTGCATGGATTACCGCTACCATTGGCGGACAAGACAGACACAGAAGCCCCCTGCACTACGCCGCGCACTTGGGGTCCACTGCGCAATCCGTGGGACATGGCCTACAAGCCTATGGACGACAAATGCACACATAGATGACACAGGGCCATGGATACCTGTACTTGGCACCCTACAGAGGTGGGGGGCGGGGGCACAGGGCCATGCCTTACGGAGGGGCCTAGCCTACAGAAATCTCCCTGGCCTAGGGATACCCACAGCCCTCCTCCCCCACCCAGACACCTCCACTGCGCGCAAAGTCAGCAGAATGTATTTGTACTCACCCCCTTGTGTCTGCTGTGATGTCCTCACGCGCCCATCCAAATCGGGGTAGGCCACCGCCAGGACCCGGGACATCAGGGGGGTCAATTGACGACTGGCACCCCTCCTACGTTGGGAGGCCATCCCCAGCAGAGCCTCCGCCGTCTTCCTGCTCCCGCGTCGGATGTCCTCCCACCTCTTCCGGCAGTGGGTGCCCCGTCTGTTGTGGACCCCCAGGGTCCGGACGTCCTTGGCGATGGCACGCCAAATCGCTACTTTCTGGTTGGCGCTGACCTATGTGACATGTACAGGGAGAGAAAAATTGTCATCACCTTCTGCATGCTCGATGTGAGTGGCCCCCCATCCCCACCCTTGCCATGTGGCACATGCTCTCATCTGTCGTTTGATGCATGCCTCAATCGCTCCCCTCCCCACCATCTTTCATCCACCCGACTCAACCCAGGCATTGCCCACTAAGCATGGTCCCAGTGTACTTACCTGTTGGTCTGGAGGACCGTAGAGTAGCGCATACTGGGGGAGGACCCCATCCACAAGTTTCTCCAACTCCTCCCCAGTGAAGGCAGGGGCCCTTTTCCCAGTCGCATGAGCCATTGTCTCTTCCAGACCGAGGTCACAGCAGCACTTGCAGTGTAGGTCCTCTCCTGTCGAAGATCAGGTATCGAGTGATTAAGCAGATAGAAAATGGCGGTCTTTGACCGCCTACCGCCGCGGTGTGCCACGCCAGCGCATTGACCTCACATCCCACTGTCGCACTTCACAGGTCAGGCAGCCGCCATTTCAAGGGCCCACATGGCCTAATTACCAACTGCGTCACACATACCTAGGCCGTGCACCAACACTCATACAAGCCATTCAATGCATTGGGAATCGTGCTATGTGCAAGCTGTGGTTACGTACCTGTGGGTTGCTTGACTCTGTGCTCGCTGTTGTCCTTCATAGGCACCGTCCGCTGGGACATGCGAGGAGATGGAGGAATCTTCCCGTGTACAGACCGCTTGTGGACCTGTCGACAATGGAGGAACGACATGTCATACTGACATACAGGCTTGACCGAGCCACTATACAGGAACTGTGTGCCCAGCTGGAGCCAGACCTGATGTCACCCATCCGCCAACCCACAGGGATCCCCCCTCTAGTGCAGGTGCTGTCAGTACTCCATTTCTTAGCAAGTGGGTCATTTCAAACAACAGTGGCCATATCATCAGGGATGTCCCAGCCTATGTTTTCCAAGGTGTTGTCCAGAGTGTTGTCTGCCCTGCTGAAACACATGCGGAGCTACATCGTTTTCCCTGAGGTGGGGGATTTGCCTACAGTGAAGGGTGATTTCTATGCCCTTGGACATATCCCCAACATCATAGGTGCCATTGATGGGACACGTGTTGCTTTGGTCCCCCCCAGCAGGAGTGAACAGGTGTACAGGAACCGGAAGAGTTATCATTCCATGAATGTACAGATGGTGTGTTTGGCTGACCAGTACATCTCCCATGTTAATGCCAAGTTCCCTGGGTCAGTGCATGACGCCTACATCCTGCGGAATAGCAGCATCCCGTATGTGATGGGTCAACTCCAGAGGCACCGGGTGTGGCTATTAGGGGACTCTGGTTACCCCAACCTGTCCTGGCTACTGACCCCAGTGAGGAATCCCAGGACAAGGGCAGAGGAACGGTACAATGAGGCCCATGGGTGGACTAGGAGGGTGATCGAGCGAATCTTTGGCCTCCTGAAGGCCAGGTTCAGGTGCCTCCATATGACAGGTGGATCCCTAATGTACTCACCAAAGAAGGTGTGCCAGATCATCGTGGCCTGCTGTATGCTTCACAACCTGGCTTTGCGCCGCCAGGTGCCTTTTCTGCAGGAGGATGGTCCAGATGGTGGTGTTGTAGCAGCTGTGGAGCCTGTGGAGAGTGAAGAGGAGGAAGGCGAAGAGGACGACATAGAGAACAGGAACTCAGTAATACAGCAGTATTTTCAGTGACACACAGGTAAGAGTAGACACCGGCATACTACATTTACTTAAAGACTCCTACCTCTCTACTGTCTGACTTTTTCCCCTAGTGTATGCTAACTGTGTTGTGACTTTCCCTTCCGTTTTCAGAGCTGTGGGCCCCACTGCGTGACATCTGCTTTGTTTCCCCATGGGCTACAGCTGTGTGACAGCGGTTTGTTACCATCACAATGTGAATGAACATTTTGGCACAGTCATGTCTAATACATTTGTTCTAAATCACAGCCAGACTCCAGATTGTTTTGTGCAATAAGTGTTTTTATTCAAGTGCTCTAAATTGGATGGGTGGTTGCAAATCGGTGAGGGGTGATGGTGGAGGATTGTCCATGGCAGAGTTCAGACTATCAGTTTCACAGGTGCATTGTCCAAATGCCTGTGGGAAGTGGAGCAGGGGCAGTTTAAGGTTGGACAGGGTGACAATGTGGGACAGTGGGTTGACAATCAGGGCGGTATCCTTTGCTGGCGGGGGTCTTGACATCTTACTCTGTCTTCTTCCTGGATCTCAGGGCCCGCTTGCGGGGTGGTTCTCCTTCTGCAGGGGGTGGGGTTCTGGTGGCCTGTTGGTCTTGTGTCGGGGCCTCCTGTCCACTAGCGCCGGCGGAGGTGGTAGGCAGTTCTTGGTGCATGCTAGTGTCAGGGGCCCTTTGAGGTGCCACAGTGTCCCGCAATGTCGTGACTACCTCATTCAGGGCCTCTACGATGGTACCCATGGCGGACCTGATATTTCTTAGTTCCTCCCTGAACCCCATATACTGTTCCTCCTGCAGAAGCTGGATCTCCTGAAACCTGGCCAGGACCGTCGCCATCGTCTCCTGGGAGCGGTGGTATGCTCCCATGATGGAGGAGAGGGCCTCGTGGAGAGTGGGTTCCCTGGGCCTGTCCCCCCCCTGTCGCACAGCAGCCCTCCCAGTTCCCCTGTTTCCCTGGGCCTCTGTCCCCTGGACTGTGTGCCCACTACCACTGCCCCCAGGTCCCTGTTGTTGTTGGGGTGGTGGGTTAGCCTGGGTTCCCTGTAGTGGTGGACACACCGCTGATTGACGTGTCCTGGGGACAGAGGTATGGGCCCGCTGGGTGGGTGCTGTGCTGGTGTTCCCGGAGGGGGGAAGGTCTACTGTGGCCTGTGGCTGTGTGAGGGGAACCGACTGTCCCGAGGTCCCCGATGGACCGGGCTGGTCATCTAGATCCAGGGAGACAGAGCTGCTGTCCCCACTGTGGGCCTCTTCTGGGGGTGGAGGGGACATTTGTGGACCCTCCTGCGCGGTGACGTGGTGTTCGGGTCCTGCAGGGGTATAAAAGCATGGTTATTGCTTCTGTGTGTGTCATAGCGTGCAATGGGTGGGTGCCCGTGTACCCCAGTGCTGGCATTCCTTTGTGGGGGCTGTTGTGACGGTGGTTGGGGGGGGGTTTGTATGTATATGTGCAGTGGGCATGCTTAGGTGATGGGTGTCCATGCTTTGTGGACGCATGCAGGGCTAGGTGTTGGGATGGGTGGGTTGTGATGGTGAGACAGTTGCAAGGAGTAGGATGTGATGGGGGTGAGGGTGAGGGTGAGGGTGGGGGTATGAGTTGGCATGCAGGTGGGGTGGGGGGGAGAAGTAGTTAAGATTTGCCTTACCAGAGTCCATTCCTCTGCCTACTCCTGCGAGGCCCTCAGGATGCAGGATGTTCAAGACTTGCTCCTCCCATGTTGTAAATTCTGGGGGAGGAGGTGTGGGTCCGCCGCCAGTCTTCTGCACCGCAATGTTGTGCCTGGATACCATAGAACGCACCTTCCCCCGTACGTCGTTCCACCTCTTCCTGATGTCGTCCCGATTTCTTGGGTGCTGTCCCACAGCGTTGACCCTGTCGACTATTCTGCTCCATAGCTCCATCTTCCTGGCAATGGTGGTGTGCTGCACCTGTGCCCCGAACAGCTGTGGCTCTACTCGTACAATTTCCTCCACCATGACCCTGAGTTCATCATCAGAGAACCTGGGGTGTCTTTGCGGTGCCATGGGGTGGTGTGGGTGATGTGTAGGGTGGATTGTGTGGTGCTAAGTGTGGTGATGTGTATTGTTGTGTTGTGTGAAGTGCGTGCAAATATTTCTGGGTGACAGTGAATTGGGCGTCTGGGTGCTCGGATGTCTTTTCTCGGTGCGTGTTCACGAATCTCTAGGAGTAGAGGTTTGTGGGTGTGTGTTTTATATTTAATTGGGTGTGTGGGAGTGGTGTGTGTATGTGTCTCAGGTGTGTGTATTTTGAATTGTCCAATGTGGTTGTATTTTGTAAGTGTGTGTGTATTTTGAGCCCGGCGGTGTGTACCGCCAATGGAATACCGCGGTTGAAAGACCGCCGCGTGGATTCGTGTGTCGTGATAGTGTGGGCGTATTTCTGTTGGCGTGACGGTGGAGGTTTGGTCATCGCCAGTTTCTCGCTGCCCTTTGGTGTGGCGGACTTTTGTGGATGTCTGTATTTTGGCGGTTTGCCTGTTGTGGGTCAGAATGACCGTGGTGGTTTACCGCAGCGGTGTTATGGCGGTCTTCTGAACGGCGGTAAGCGCCTTTTACCGCCGAGGTTGGAATGACCCCCATTATGTTTCTAAAAGTTGGAATACTTTTTAAGAATCTAAAACTATCTCTAGAACTTAATTCAAACTTTCACAAAACTTTTAAACTCTAAAAGAGATGCTAACAGGGACTAACACAAGGCCCTAGCAGGACTTTAAAAAATTTTGAAAAATAGCTCAAATTGCAAAAATCAGTTTCTAATGACAATTTGGGGAATTTGTCGTGTGATCAGGTATTGGCTGAGTAGTCCAGCAAATGCAAAGTTTTGTACACCACCGCTGATCCACCAATGTAGGAAGTTGGCTCTGTATGTACTATTACAAAGTAAGGAATAGTATGCACAGAGTCCAAGGGTTCCCCTTAGAGGTAAGATAGTGGCAAAAAGAGATAATACTAATGCTCTATTTTGTGGTAGTGTGGTCGAGCAGTAGGCTTATCAAAGGAGTAGTGTTAAGCATTTGCTGTACACACACAGGCAATAGATGAGGAACACACACTCAAAGACAATTCCAGGCCAATAGGTTTTTGTATAGAAAAATATATTTTCTTAGTTTATTTTAAGAACCACAGGTTCAAGATTTACATATTAATACTTTAAATGAAAGGTATTGCAGGTAGGTACTTTAGGAACTTTGAATAATCAAAATAGCATACACAGTTTTCAAATAAATCACATATAGCTATAACTAGACAGTGCAATTTTCAACAGTTCCTGGGGGGAGTAAGAGTTAGTTAGTTTTTGCAGGTAAGTAAACCACCTACGGGGTTCAAGTTTGGGTCCAAGGTAGCCCACCATTGGGGATTCAGAGCAACCCCAAAGTTACCACACCAGCAGCTCAGGGCCGGTCAGGTGCAGAGGTCAAAGTGGTGCCCAAAACGCATAGGCATCAATGGAGAAGGGGGTGCCCCGGTTCCAGTCTGCCAGCAGGTAAGTACCCGCGTCTTCGGAGGGCCGACCAGGGGGGGTTTTGTAGGGCACCGGGGGGGACACAAGTCAGCACAGAAAGTACACCCTCAGCAGCACGGGGCGGACGGGTGCAGTGTGCAAACACGCGTCGGGTTTCCAATAGGAATCAATGGGAGACCAAGGGGTCTCTTCAGCGATGCAGGCAGGCAAGGGGGGGGCTCCTCGGGGTAGCCACCCCCTGGGCAAGGGAGAGGGCCTCCTGGGGGTCACTCCTGCACTGGAGTTCCGATCTTTCAGGTCCTGGGGGCTGCGGGTGCAGAGTCTTTACCAGGCGTCGGGATCTGGGAAGCAGGCAGTCACGGTCAGGGGGAGCCTTGGGATTCCCTCTGCAGGCGTCGCTGTGGGGGATCAGGGGGGGCAACTCTGGCTACTCACGGTCTCGCAGTCGCCGGGGAGTCCTCCCTGAAGTGTTGTTTCTCCACAAGTTGAGCCGGGGGCGTCGGGTGCAGAGTAGCAAGTCTCACGCTTCCGGCGGGAAACGCAAGTTGTTTTAAAGTTGCTCCTTTGAAACAAAGTTGCAGTCTTGGGTGAACAGAGCCGCTGTCCTCAGGAGTTTCTTGGTCCTTCTAGAGCAGGGCAGTCCTCTGAGGATTCAGAGGTTGCTGGTCCCTGGAGCAGTGTCTTCAGAAGGGGGGAGACAGGCCGGTAGAGCTGGGGCCAAAGCAGTTGGTGTCTCCGTCTTCTCTGCAGGGTTTTTCAGCTTAGCAGTCCTCTTCTTCTTAGGTTGCAGGAATCTGAGTTCCTAGGTTCTGAGGAGCCCCTAAATACTGAATTTAGGGGTGTGTTTAGGTCTGGGAGGGCAGTAGCCAATGGCCACTAGCCCTGAGGGTGGCTACACCCTCTTTGTGCCTCCTCCCAAGGGGAGGGGGTCACATTCCTATCCCTATTGGGGGAATACTCCATCTGCAAGATGGAGGATTTCTAAAAGTCAGAGTCACCTCAGCTCAGGTTGCCTTAGGGGCTGTCCTGACTGGCCAGTGACTCCTCCTTGTTTTTCTCATTATCTCCTCCGGCCTTGCCACCAAAAGTGGGGCCGTGGCCGGAGGGGGCGGGCAACTCCACTAGCTGGAATGCCCTGGGGTGCTGTAACAAAGGGGGTGAGCCTTTGAGGCTCACCGCCAGGTGTTACAGTTCCTGCAAGGGGGAGGTGATAAGCATCTCCACCCAGTACAGGCTTTGTTACTAGCCACAGAGTGACAAAGGCACTCTCCCCATGTGGACAGCAACATGTCTCGAGTGTGGCAGGCTGTTAAAACCAGTCAGCCTACACGGGTAGTTGGTTAAGGTTTCAGGGGGCACCTCTAAGGTGCCCACTGGGGTGTATGTTACAATAAAATGTACACTGGCATCAGTGTGCATTTATTGTGCTGAGAAGTTTGATACCAAACTTCCCAGTTTTCAGTGTAGCCATTATGGTGCTGTGGAGTTCGTGTTTGACAGACTCCCAGACCATATACTCTTATGGCTACCCTGCACTTACAATGTCTAAGGTTTTGCTTAGACACTGTAGGGGCACAGTGCTCATGCACTTGTGCCCTCACCTATGGTATAGTGCACCCTGCCTTAGGGCTGTAAGGCCTGCTAGAGGGGTGACTTATCTATACTGCATAGGCAGTGTGAGGTTGGCATGGCACCCTGAGGGGAGTGCCATGTTGACTTACTCGTTTTGTCCTCACCAGCACACACAAGCTGGCAATGACCCCCATTATGTTTCTAAAAGTTGGAATACTTTTTAAGAATCTAAAACTATCTCTAGAACTTAATTCAAACTTTCACAAAACTTTTAAACTCTAAAAGAGATGCTAACAGGGACTAACACAAGGCCCTAGCAGGACTTTAAAAAATTTAGAAAAATAGCTCAAATTGCAAAAATCAGTTTCTAATGACAATTTGGGGAATTTGTCGTGTGATCAGGTATTGGCTGAGTAGTCCAGCAAATGCAAAGTTATGTACACCACCGCTGATCCACCAATGTAGGAAGTTGGCTCTGTGTGCACTATTACAAAGTAAGGAATAGTATGCACAGAGTCCAAGGGTTCCCCTTAGAGGTAAGATAGTGGCAAAAAGAGATAATACTAATGCTCTATTTTGTGGTAGTGTGGTCGAGCAGTAGGCTTATCAAAGGAGTAGTGTTAAGCATTTGCTGTACACACACAGGCAATAGATGAGGAAAGCACACTCAAAGACAATTCCAGGCCAATAGGTTTTTGTATAGAAAAATATATTTTCTTAGTTTATTTTAAGAACCACAGGTTCAAGATTTACATATTAATACTTTAAATGAAAGGTATTGCAGGTAGGTACTTTAGGAACTTTGAATAATCAAAATAGCATACACAGTTTTCAAATAAATCACATATAGCTATTTTAAAACTAGGCAGTGCAATTTTCAACAGTTCCTGGGGGGAGTAAGAGTTAGTTAGTTTTTGCAGGTAAGTAAACCACCTACGGGGTTCAAGTTTGGGTCCAAGGTAGCCCACCATTGGGGATTCAGAGCAACCCCAAAGTTACCACACCAGCAGCTCAGGGCCGGTCAGGTGCAGAGGTCAAAGTGGTGCCCAAAACGCATAGGCATCAATGGAGAAGGGGGTGCCCCGGTTCCAGTCTGCCAGCAGGTAAGTACCCGCGTCTTCGGAGGGCCGACCAGGGGGGGTTTTGTAGGGCACCGGGGGGGACACAAGTCAGCACAGAAAGTACACCCTCAGCAGCACGGGGCGGACGGGTACAGTGTGCAAACACGCGTCGGGTTTCCAATAGGAATCAATGGGAGACCAAGGGGTCTCTTCAGCGATGCAGGCAGGCAAGGGGGGGGCTCCTCGGGGTAGCCACCACCTGGGCAAGGGAGAGGGCCTCCTGGGGGTCACTCCTGCACTGGAGTTCCGATCTTTCAGGTCCTGGGGGCTGCGGGTGCAGAGTCTTTACCAGGCGTCGGGATCTGGGAAGCAGGCAGTCGCGGTCAGGGGGAGCCTTGGGATTCCCTCTGCAGGCGTCGCTGTGGGGGATCAGGGGGGGTAACTCTGGCTACTCACGGTCTCGCAGTCGCCGGGGAGTCCTCCCTGAAGTGTTGTTTCTCCACAAGTTGAGCCGGGGGCGTCGGGTGCAGAGTAGCAAGTCTCACGCTTCCGGCGGGAAACGCAAGTTGTTTTAAAGTTGCTCCTTTGAAACAAAGTTGCAGTCTTGGGTGAACAGAGCCGCTGTCCTCTGGAGTTTCTTGGTCCTTCTAGAGCAGGGCAGTCCTCTGAGGATTCAGAGGTCGCTGGTCCCTGGAGCAGTGTCTTCAGAAGGGAGGAGACAGGCCGGTAGAGCTGGGGCCAAAGCAGTTGGTGTCTCCGTCTTCTCTGCAGGGTTTTTCAGCTTAGCAGTCCTCTTCTTCTTAGGTTGCAGGAATCTGAGTTCCTAGGTTCTGGGGAGCCCCTAAATACTGAATTTAGGGGTGTGTTTAGGTCTGGGAGGGCAGTAGCCAATGGCCACTAGCCCTGAGGGTGGCTACACCCTCTTTGTGCCTCCTCCCAAGGGGAGGGGGTCACATTCCTATCCCTATTGGGGGAATCCTCCATCTGCAAGATGGAGGATTTCTAAAAGTCAGAGTCACCTCAGCTCAGGTTGCCTTAGGGGCTGTCCTGACTGGCCAGTGACTCCTCCTTGTTTTTCTCATTATCTCCTCCGGCCTTGCCACCAAAAGTGGGGCCGTGGCCGGAGGGGGCGGGCAACTCCACTAGCTGGAATGCCCTGGGGTGCTGTAACAAAGGGGGTGAGCCTTTGAGGCTCACCGCCAGGTGTTACAGTTCCTGCAAGGGGGAGGTGATAAGCATCTCCACCCAGTACAGGCTTTGTTACTAGCCACAGAGTGACAAAGGCACTCTCCCCATGTGGACAGCAACATGTCTCGAGTGTGGCAGGCTGTTAAAACCAGTCAGCCTACACGGGTAGTTGGTTAAGGTTTCAAGGGGCACCTCTAAGGTGCCCTCTGGGGTGTATGTTACAATAAAATGTACACTGGCATCAGTGTGCATTTATTGTGCTGAGAAGTTTGATACCAAACTTCCCAGTTTTCAGTGTAGCCATTATGGTGCTGTGGAGTTCGTGTTTGACAGACTCCCAGACCATATACTCTTATGGCTACCCTGCACTTACAATGTCTAAGGTTTTGCTTAGAGACTGTAGGGGCACAGTGCTCATGCACTTGTGCCCTCACCTATGGTATAGTGCACCCTGCCTTAGGGCTGTAAGGCCTGCTAGAGGGGTGACTTATCTATACTGCATAGGCAGTGTGAGGTTGGCATGGCACCCTGAGGGGAGTGCCATGTTGACTTACTCGTTTTGTCCTCACCAGCACACACAAGCTGGCAAGCAGTGTGTCTGTGCTGAGTGAGGGGTCCCCAGGGTGGCATAAGACATGCTGCATCCCTTAGAGACCTTCCCTGGCATCAGGGCCCTTGGTACCAGGGGGTACCAGTTACAAGGGACTTACCTGGATGCCAGGGTGTGCCAATTGTGAAAACAAAAGTACAGGTTAGGGAAAGAACACTGGTGCTGGGGCCTGGTTAACAGGCCTCAGCACACTTTCAAATCTAAACTTAGCATCAGCAAAGGCAAAAAGTCAGGGGGTAACCATGCCAAGGAGGCATTTCCTTACAGAGGGCATCTGAGCCTAAGTGAGAATGAGGAAGACCGGTCCTCATTACCTACAGTCACTAGGGGCAGTCCCAAAGCTAGTTGGGGGAAGGGGGTCCCTTCAGGAGGAGAGAACCTGTCCCTCAGAGAAAGAGAGCTGGAGGCCCAGCTAGCATTCATAGCTTTGGAGGCAGAGAAGCCGACCCTAGAAAAGAAAAAGTGGGCAAAGAGAGAGAAAAGAGATGGTGGCAGCGACAGAGAAGTTGAGGTGTCCCTGGGTGTTTTTTTTCCCCCCAGATTACCCAAAGGGGTGGTTCCTGTTTATGTAGAGGGGGATGACATAGACAAGTGGTTGGAGGCCTTTGAGAGGGCACTCCAAATGAGAAGGGTTAGGCCTCAATACTGGGGTTCCCTTTTGTGGAACCCCAGTTTCCCCAACTCAGGGAGGGATAGGCTTCTGACCTTAAGGGGGGAGGAGGCAGATTCATACCCTAGTATGAAGAGGTGCTTAGCCAAGAAGTTTGGTCTGACCCCAGAGCAGTATAGAATGAAGTTCAGGGACACCCAGAAGGTCAGTACCCAATCTTGGGTTGAGTTTGTAGACACCTCACTTAAGGCACTAGAGGGCTGGATTATTGGTAACAAAGTAAATACTTATGAGGGGTTATACAATCTGATCATGAGAGAGCACATCTTGACCAGTTGTACCCAAGAAAGGTTACGCCAGCATCTAGTGGACTCTAAGCTGACCAACCCTAGAGAGTTAGGGGAGGCAGCTGATGAGTGGTTGAGAACCAGGGTGGTTGTCAAGTCCCAGGGGGGAGACTCCAAGAAGGGGGGGTCAGGTCCCCAAAAACCTAAGGAGGGAGGTGGTAAGCCCACCACAGAGACTCCCTCTGTACCCCAGAACCCTAAGAAGGAGGAGAGTAAATCCCAGTCCCACTCTGACAAGCAGAGACAGGGAGACCCAGGGTTAAAAAAGCTCTTGGACAGTGAGGGTTGCTTTGACTGTCAGCAGACAGGTCACTTCAGAGGAGATGCAGCCTGTCCAAAGAAGGTGGTTAGCACTGGGCTGTCCAGTGTAGCCATGGAGGAGGACTCCTCAGATGATGAAGTCCTCCTAGCATTGAGCTGGGAGACAGGACCAGGTGGTAAGCTGGTGATCCCTGAGGGTGGCAGTAGGCACTTCCACCCCATTCAGGTGAATGGGCGCCCTACCACTGGCCTGAGAGACACCTGTGCCACTCACACTATGGTGAGTGACCGGTTAGTGACCCTGACATGTATGTACCAGGAGAGACCAGGAAAGTCAGGATAGCCACAGGGGAGGTCACCTCCAAACCTGTAGCCATAGTGCCCCTAAAGAGAGAGGGTATCCTTGACTGGTTTAGGGTGGTTGTCGGTGCTGACCTCCCCCTATATTGTATCCTGGGCAATGACCTCCCAGAGGTGGGTCTGGTCCCAGGTGAGGCGGTCACCCAGGGCGCCACCCCAACCAAAAGTCCTGGGGAGTCAGTCCCTACAGTTAAGAGACAGGGGTCCCCAAGAAAAGGAAAGAAGAAAAGGAAGGGTAGGCCACTCATAAAGAGAGTTCCAGGGAGCCAAAGGCCCTCTGCCCCAGAAGGGGGGGAGCCCAGAGTTGGCACTGGTGAGGCCTCACCTGACCCCAAGGAAGTCCTGAGTATTCAGGCAGCTGTTTAGATGCAGGGTGTTGCCCTACACTGACAGAAGGGAGAGTGGAAGGAGGATGTCTGCCACAGGAGGTGGTAGCCCCCCACTCTAGACGGCAAGAGAGGTGCCAGGACCCCACAGTTGCTCCTAAAGCAGCTCAGCCACTTGTCAGTGGAGAGCTCAGGGTGTGGTTCTGGGTACCGACAGCTGTCAGTAGCCTCTGCTGGGTGCTAGCCTTCCTGGCAGCACTGTACTTGGCCTGGGAGGCAGACCCCATGGCCAAAAGCAAAGTAGGCCCCCTGGTCATGGTGGGGTTGCTCAAGTGTTGGGTGACCTCTTTGGGTAAGCTAGGTGTTGCCCTGGTAAAGTTAGGAGTAGGGGAGGTGGGCACCTCACTACCCAAGTTGGCAGAGAGAGAGGAGGAAGACCCCTAGAGGGAAGTTTCAGTTTGAGATGGGTCCTTTCACTGTTGGGGTGGGTTCACTACCCAGAAGGAGTGACCAGGACAGGAGGATGTAAGGCAGAGTAGGCCCTGCAAAGGGACAGCCAGTTTTCTTCACTGTCTTCCTCGCCTAACAAGACAGGAAGACTCTCCCAGGGTTGGGCTGAGTCGCCTGGGCGTATGGGCTGGTGGGGAGGGGCTTGTGTGAGAAAACAGGGCTGATTGCAGAGGCCCCCTAACTTTTTGCCCCCATTTTCCACTTTTTGCTGGTGTTTTCCTGACTCTGATGGTGCCCTGGGTACTGCTAACCAGTCCCAGGGCCTGTGCTCTGTGTAAAATGGATATGCAAATTAGGCTAATTATAATTGGCTAAGTTAACCTACCTATAAGTCCCTAGTACATGGTAGGGCACGTAGGTTTAGGGACCACTGCATAGGTGGTGCACTGCTGAGGTGCCCAGTGTCATTTTAAAGGCAGGCCTGCCTTTCTGGCTGCTTTTAAATTAAAGTTATATGCAAATTCGACTTTGGAATTAAAAGTATTTCCAAAGTCTTAAACTACCTTATTTTTACATATAAGTCACCCCTAAGGTGTGCCCTATGTGCCCCTAGGGCTGGTTGCCATGTAACTATAAGCAGGGACTTTATAAAAATAGTTTTATAAGCCCTGGTGAGGTAAAAACAACCAAATGTGTGTTTCCCTCATTGTAGTAAATGGCCTTTATAGGCTACAAGAGGGGATGAAGGACGTCGCAGATTGGATGAGGCTCAGCCGCCTAAAGCTGAACTCTGACAAAACGGAAGGCCTCATCCTCGGCAACACCCCGTCCGCCTGGGACGACTCCTGGTAGCCCACGGCCCTCGGCACCGCACCGACCCCCACAGACCACGCCTGCAACCTCGGCTTCATCTTGGACCCCCTTCTCACCATGACCAAGCAAGTCAACGCCGTGTCCTCCGCCTGCTTCCTCACCCTCCGCATGCTCCGCAAGATCTTCCGCTGGATCCCCGCCGACACTAGAAAAACCGTGACCCACGCCCTCGTCATGAGCCGCCTGGACTACGGCAACACCCTCTACACTGGGACCACCGCCAAACTCCAAAATCGCCTGCAACGCATTCAAAACGCCTCGGCCCGCCTCATCCTCGACGTACCCCGCAACAGCCACATCTCTGCACACCTGAGCCACCTGCATTGGCTCCCAGTTAGCAAAAGGATCACCTTTCGACTTCTCACCCACGCACACAAAGCCCTCCACAACAAGGGACCGGAATACCTCAACCGACGCCTCAGCTTCTACGTCCCCACCCGCCTCCTCCGTTCCTCTGGCCTCGCGCTCGCTGCCGTCCCTCGCATCCGCAGCTCCACGGCGGGTGGGAGGTCTTTCTCCTTCCTGGCAGCCAAGACCTGGAACTCCCTCCCCACCAGCCTCAGGACCACCCAGGACCACTCCGCATTCCGGAGACTCCTAAAAACCTGGCTTTTCGAGCAGCAGTAACCCCCCCCCCTATCCCCTAGCGCCTTGAGACCCGCACGGGTGAGTAGCGCGCTTTATAAATGTTAATGATTTATGATTTATGATTTAGAATGGGGAGACTTTATTTTAATTTTTAAAGTCTCCTTAAATGATGCATACCAAGAATTTGGTATCAAATTAATTGTTGTAATAAATCCCACAACTTCCAGTTGTGGGATTTAATATAATTTATTCAGGTAAAGAGTTTTAAACTTTACCTGAAAAGTTGCCAATTTCAGCCCTGCATTGTTTTTGCTGCTGTGCTCTGATTGGCCAGCCTCTAGCAGCTTGGCCAAGCTGCCTTGATGAGGTGTGAAGTGGCCTGGCTTCACACAAAGGAATGTGCCTGTGGGAAGGAATCTCCCCTCCGCAGATGGTGAGACAGGAAGGGGGAGGGCTGCCAAACTGGTCTTCAAAGGCAGAGAAGGACATTTAGAGCAACCAGCAACACCCCCACATCCTGCAACCCCAGACAACTAGGTGCCCCATGATTAGATTAGGAGAGGGCAGGAGAGGGGTGTGTTTATGATTTTTAGCCACACCAGTGGGTGGGCTCAGCCAGATGTAACCTCCAAAAATCAGATTCAGCCATGATGGATTTTTAGAGAATGTTGCCTCCTGGGATTGATTTTTGCCACACTTCCCAGGAAGTGGTCGTCACAGGGGGAAGGACCCTGCACCTGATTGGAGAACCAGGACCCCCCTACTTTTCACTCAGGAGCAAGGATAAAACTGGCAGACCTGCACCCACAAATCAGTTCCCTACCACATCCAACAAGGAAGAACAACAGAAGAAGAAGGACTGCCCTGCTGGACCCCTGGCCTGCACCTGGAACCTGCACTCAGAAGGACTGCACCAGCTGCACACTTGGGCTTTTCCACAAGAAGGACTTTGCCTGGCTTCAACTGGTTCAAGGAGGGACTCCCTGTTTGCTACAGGTGAAAAATTGCTATCCAGAGTCCCCTGCACCAACTCCTGAAGAAAGCGACCAGCTGACCACTGTCCAGTGGCCAAAAAGGAGTTTGCGCCAGGTGCATTCTGGGAGTTGTAGTCCGCACCCCCCAAGTACCATCTCAGCACTTCTGGACCCTTGGGCTGAGCTGTGGACCTCAAAAGAACATTAAAAGGACATCTGGGAGAAGCCCCAGAAGTTTGGAGAAGTTTGGACAACTTTTGTAAAAAAGCTACATAGAGGGACCGACCCGCCGCGGCAACTCTAGCTGCGACCGGCCTGATTTGCTGGTTCGTCCCGGTAAAGAAAATCTCTGAAAAATAGACTAAGTCCGAAGGTAAAAAGTTGACCGGGACCTCCCAGCCAACGTATCCGAGGAGGGCTCCAGGGACGTCGGATCAAGATCCAGGTTTACCCCGGTCGAAGGATTTTCACCTCGAAAAAACAACTAAGTCCAAAGGTAAACATCTCCACTGAGGATTCCAGCATCGCGTATCCGGAGAAGGGCTCCAGGAGGTCGGATTGGACTGGCAGGTCCGTCCCGCTGAAGAAAATCTTCGAAAATAAGACTAAGATTGGCGCTTTTTGTTTCTAGGCGCTAAAAAAAACATAATTCTTTACAAATTCATATCTCCGGTTCCCCTTATCTGATTTTATTTGTTTTGGTGTCATTGTAAAGATAAAAATATAATCTATTTTGATAAATTGGTTTTGGATTTTTAAACTGTTTCCTGTGTTTTACTTCAATACTGTTTTGTGATATTTGAATCCTTTACAGTCTGTCTCCTAAGTTAAGCCTTCACCGCTCGTTGCCAAGCTACCAAGGGTTGAGCTGGGTTTAATTTACTGAGACCTAACTGGACCTTAGTGGAGGTTAGTGGCCTATTGCTAAGTGTAGGTACCTACCTGCCCTTACCAATAACCCATTTTCCAACACAAATCACGTAATTCATTTTAGGTGCAAGTTATATTGTTATAAACAGTATTCAACAGTGGATGCTCCAAGGTACAATGTAAATGTTTCAGCAAACGTGCCAAATAATGGCAACCTATCTACTCCAGGACAAATGAGATGAACGATACTCTATTGGTGTGCACAAGAATGCCATGCATCAGTCAGTCAAAAAGAATGACCTGAATTTAGTTTTCAGTTATATTGACCAATACGGTGACAAGAAATACATTCCAGATAAAGACCCAATACCATGGACAAAGTAACAGAGGAATTAGGAAGTGGAATATACAATAAAGAATTCACTTTTATGCAATCCTGTATGTGGAATTGAATTTCAATATCCCTATATCATTGCGTCATGGGCAAACATCTAGCCATAATGATGGTGATGCAGCTCCTGCGATAAACTGTCAATGGACAAGTGACAGTGGTGGTCATTCTGACCTCGGCGGTAAAAGGCGCCTACCACCGGTCAGAAATCCTCCATAATCCCGCCGCGGTCGCGGAAACCCGCCACGGTCATTCTGACCCGCAGAAGGCAAACCTCCGAAAATCCGACAGCCACAACAGACCGCCAGACCAGCGGTCGGCGGAAAAGTGGAGGTGACAAAACCTCCACCGTCACGCCAACAGAAATACGCCCATGCCATTACGACCCACGAATCCACGCGGCGGTCTTTCAAACGCGGTATTCCATTGGCGGGACACACCGCCGCGGTCAGAATACACACAAACGAACAAAACTCAGCCACATTGGCCGATTTGAATTCCACACACCTGATACACATACACACACCACTCCCACACACACAATACAATATAAAACACACACCCACATCACCCACAAAACCCCTACGACCAAAAATTCTGAAAGAAGGCCAGAGCGAGACACCACCATCCACAAACTAGCAGCCACAGCCACTCAACACCATCACCCACACACTATCCACACACAATACAACACACACCACCACACTCAACACACTTAACTACACATACTCCACCCCACACATCATACACACCACCCCATGGCACCCCAAAGACACCCCCGCTTCTCAGACGAAGAACTCAGGGTCATGGTGGAGGAAATCGTTCGGGTAGAGCCCCAGCTGTTCGGCACACAGATCCAATACACCAGCATTGCCCGGAGGACGGAGCTATGGCAGAGGATTGTCGACAGGGTCAACGCTGTGGGACAGCACCCCAGAAATCGGGAAGACATCAGGAAGCGATGGAACGACCTACGGGGGAAGGTGCGTTCCATGGTATCCAGGCACAACATCGCCGTGCAGAAGACTGGCGGAGGACCCCCACCTCAACCCCCACAATTTACAACATGGGAGGAGGAAGTCTTGAACATCCTGCATCCTGACGGCCTCGCAGGAGTCGGCGGAGGAATGGATACTGGTAAGTTGAAGCTTCAATACTGTTTCCCCCCCACCTGCATGCCAAATCATACCCCAACCCTCACCCCCATCCTCGAACCCCACCCTCACCCCCACCCCCATCCTCACCCCCACCCTCACCCCCACCACCATCCTCACCCCCACCACCATCCTCAACCCCACCCCCAGCACACCTATTCCCTGCCAATGTCTCACCATCACAACCCACACATCCAAAAACCTAGGCCTGCATGCGTCCACTAAGCATGGACACCCATCACCAAAGCATGCCCAATGCATATACACATCCCCCCACAAGCCACCCTCACCAAAGCCCCCACACACGAATGCCAGCACTTGGGGACACGGGAACCCACAGATACACCCATATGCCACACATTGAAACTATAACCATACCTCTATACCCCTGCAGGACCCGACCGTCAACACACCGCCGCGGAGGGCCCAGAATTCTCCACACCCCCCACCCAAGAGGCCGTCAGCGATGACAGCAGCTCTGTCGACCTGGACACCGATGACCAGCCCGGACCATCGGGGACCTCTGGACAGTCGGTTCCCCTCACACAGGCCCAGGCCACTACAGACCCAAACCCCTCTGGGAACACCAGCACAGCTCCCACCCAGCGGGCCCATGCCTCTGTCTCCAGGGCGCGTCAATCTGCGGTGTGTCTACCACTACAGGGCACCCAGGATAACCCACCACCCCAACAACAACAGGGACCTGGGGGCAGTGGTAGTGGGCACACCGGCCAGGGGGCAGAGGCCCAGGGAAACAGGGCAACTCGGAGGGCAGCTGTGCGACAGGGGGGGGACGGGCCCAGGGAACCCACTCTCCACGAGGCCCTCACCACCATCATGGGAGCATACAACCGCTCCCAGGAGACGATGGCGACGGTACTGGCCCGGTTCCAGGAGATCCAGGTACTGCAGGAGGAACACTATCGGGGGTACAGGGAGGACATCAGAGCCCTCACCTCCACCCTGGTTACCATGGTAGGGCTGCTGCAGGACCTCATCAACACCAGGACGGACACTCAACAACACCAAAGGGCCCCTGCCACTAGCCTGGACCAAGAACAGCCAACCACCTCCGCCGGCGCTAGTGGACAGGAGGCCCCCGCACAGCAGCAGCCCACCAGACCCCCACCTCCTGCAGGAGAAGAACCACCCCGCAAGAGGGCCCTGAGATCTCGCAAGAAGACAGAGTAGGATGTCAAGACCCCCGCCAGCAAAGGATACCACCTGATGTCATCCCACTGTCCCACATTGTCACCCTGTCCATCCTTGAACTGCCCATGCTCCATCTCTCCACAGGCCTCTGGACAATGCACCTGTGTGACTGTTACTCTGGACTCTGCCATGGACATTCCTTCACCATAGCCCCCACCCACTTGAAACCACCCATCCCATTTTGAGCACTTAAATAAACACCTATTTTGCACAAAACTATCTGGAGTCTGGCTGTGATTTCAAAATATTGTAATTGACATGACAGTGCAAATATGTCCTTGTACATAGTGAAGTCAACAAACAGCTGCCACAAAGCTGTAGTCCATGGGGAAACGAAGCACAGGACTCGTAGTGGGGACCCCAGATCTGAAATAGGGAGGGAAAAGCCACAACTCAGTCATCATACACTGGGGCAAATAGACAGGCAGCAGAGATGCAGGAGAGTAGTTCACATTTACTAAATTATCTTTGAATTGTTACCTGTGTCCTATTGGAAGTACTGTTCAATGATTCTGTCCCTGTTGTCTGTTTCAGCCCCGTCGTCTTCCTCCTCGTCACTCTCCTCAGGTTCCACCGCTGCCACAACACCACCGTCTCGACCATCCTCCTGCAGGAAAGGCACCTGGCGGCGCAAAGCCAGGTTGTGAAGCATGCAGCAGGCCACGATGATGTGACACACCTTCTTAGGTGAGTACATTAGGGATCCACCTGTCATATGCAGGCACCGAAACCTGGCCTTTAGGAGGCCAAAGGTGCGTTCGATCACCCTCCTAGTACGCCCATGGGCCTCATTGTACCGTTCCTCTGCCCTGGTCCAGGGATTCCTTACTGGGGTCAGTAGCCACGACAGGTTGGGGTACCCAGAGTCCCCCAATAGCCATACACGGTGTCTCTCTAGCTGTTCCATCACGTAAGGGATGCTGCTATTCCTCAGGATGTAGGCGTCATGCACTGACCCTGGGAATTTGGCATTTACATGCGAGATGTACTGGTCAGCCAAACACACCACCTGGATGTTCATTGAATGGTAACTTTTTCTGTTCCTGTACACCTGCTCCCTGTCTCTTGGGGGAACCAAAGCCACATGGGTCCCATCAATGGCACCAATGACGTTGGGAATATGTCCAAGGGCATAGAAATCACCTTTCACTGCAGCCAATTCGCCCACCTCAGGGAAAAGGATGTAGCTCCTCACGTATTTCATCAGGGCAGACAACACTCTGGATAACACCTTCGAAAACATGGGCTGAGACATCCCAGAAGCAATTCCCACTGTTGTCTGAAATGACCCACTTGCCAAGAAATGGAGTACTGACAGGACCTGCACCAGAGGGGGAATCCCTGTGGGTTGGCGGATGGGGGACATCAGGTCGGGCTCCAGCTGGGCACACAGTTCATGTATAGTGGCACGGTTAAGACGGTAGGTCAGGATAATGTGGCATTCTTCCATTGTCGACAGGTCCACCAGCGGTCGGTACACGGGAGGATTCATCCGTCTCCTCGCCAAACCCAGCGGACGGTGCCTAGGAAGGACAACATGGAGCACACAGTCAAGCAACCCACAGGTACGTACTCACAGCTAGCACAGTAAACGATTCTCTATGCAGTGAATGGCGTGCCTGAGTGGCTATGCAAGGCCTAGGCCTGTGTGACGCAGTTGAAATTGAGCCATGTGGACCCTCGAAATGGCGGCTGCCTGACCTGTGAAGTGTGACAATGGGATGTGAGGTCAATGCGCTGGCGTGGCACACCGCGGCGGGCGGCGGGCGAAGACCGCGGCGCGAAGCCGCATTGGTTAACATTGAAGCCTATGGGTTTCAGGAGCCAATGGCGAAGGGCGCCGGCGGTGGCGGTACGCACCGCCGCGGTACGCACCGCCGCAGACGTGACCGCCATTTTCTATCTACTTATCCACTTGCGACTTGAACTTTCACAGGAGAGGACCTATACTGCAAGTGTTGCTGTGACCTCGGTCTGGAAGGGACAATGGCTGCTGCGCCTGGGGAAAGGGCCCCTGCCTTCACTGGAGAGGAGTTGGAGAAACTTGTGGATGGGGTCCTCCCCCAGTATGCGCTACTCTACGGTCCTCCAGACCAACAAGTGAGTTTAATTCAATCTGGATTTGGGGCCACTGGCTGGCTTGGGGGCCTGGCGGGGGGCCTGGCGGGGATGGGGGGGCATGTTGGGGCTGGCGGGGGGCCTGGCGGGGATGGGGGGCATGTTGGGCCTGGTGGGGGGCATGGCGGGGGGCCTGGCGGGGATGGGGGGCATGTTGGGGCTGGCGGGGGGCCTGGCGGGGATGGGGGGCATGTTGGGGCTGGCGGGGGGCCTGGCGGGGATGGGGGGCATGTTGGGGCTGGCGGGGGCATGGCGGGGGGCCTGGCGGGGATGGGGGGCATGTTGGGGCTGGCGGGAGGGGCCTGGCGGGGGGCCTGGCGGGGATGGGGGGCATGTTGGGGCTGGCGGGGGGCATGGCGGGGGGCCTGGCGGGGATGGGGGGCATGTTGGGGCTGGCGGGGGGCCTGGCGGGGGGCCTGGCGGGGATGGGGGGCATGTTGGGGCTGGCGGGGGGCCTGGCGGGGATGGGGGGCATGTTGGGGCTGGCGGGGGCATGGCGGGGGGCCTGGCGGGGATGGGGGGCGTTGGGCCACTGGCAACGAAAATGCAGACAAACTTGAACGTGGTATTTCTCCCTCCCTGTACGTGTCACATAGGTCCGCGCCCATGAGAAGATCGGGATTTGGCGTGCCATCGCCAAGGAAGTCCGGACCCTGGGGGTCCACCATCGACGGGGCACCCACTGCCGCAAGAGGTGGGAGGACATCCGCCGCGGGACCAAGAAGACCGCCGAGTCTCTGCTGGGGATGGCCTCCCAACGTAGGCGGGGTGCCTGCCGTCAACTGACCCCCCTGATGTTCCGGATCCTGGCGGTGGCCTACCCTGATTTGGATGGGCGCGTGAGGGCAGCACAGCAGACACAAGGGGGTGAGTCCAAGCATTATCTACTCTGTTGTCGCGCAGTGGAGGTGTCTGGGTGGGGGAGGAGGGCTGTGGGTCCCCCTAGGCCAGGGCGATATCTGTAGGCTGGGCACCCCCGTAAGACCCTGTGTCCCCAGCCACCACCCTCAGTAGTTTGTCAGTACAGCCATCCCTGGGCCGTGTCATCCATGGGTGCAGTTGTCAACTCTAGGCGTGTAGGGCATGTTCCACGGAATGCGTAGCGGACCCCAAGTGCGCAACTTAGTGCAGGGGGCATCTGTGTCTGTTATGTCCGCTAACTGTACCGGAGATCCATGTACTCAATATTCCTTTATTTCTCTCTCCCCCCCCCTTTTTGTTTGTCTTTCTGTGCTTGTGTGCATCAGCATCATCAGGCGGAGGAGAAGTGGCATCGGGGCAGGAGGGAGCTGCATCTCACATGGCCCAGGAGGGCCATGCCACAGAGTCTGACTGGACCAGTGAGACGGAGGGCGAGGGGAGCTCCACAACGGGGACGACTGGACCCTGCAGCGACACGGACACGTCCTCGGAAGGGAGCTCCCTTGCGGGGGTGGCACCATCCGTGCCCCCCGCCATTACAGGTACAGCCGCCACCCAGCGCACCATCTCCGCCCTCCCAGCAGCCCCTCAGCGTTCGCCCCGTGCCCGCTCTGCCAGGAAGCCGGGCATCTCCTTCGCCCCAGGCACCTCAGGCCCTGCCCCTGTTACCCCCGCTGCCCTCAGTGAGGAGGTCATTGACCTCCTCCGAACGCTCATTGTTGGGCAGACTACCCTTTTGAATGCCATCCAGGGGGTGGAGAGGGAGGTTCATCGCAGCAATGCGTACCTGGAGGGCATTCATTCGGGTCAGGCTGCCCATCAGCGATCGTTCCAGGCTCTGGCCTCAGCACTGACGGCAGCCATTGTCCCTGTCTCCTGCCTCCCTCTACTAACTCCCTCCTCCCAGTCTCCTGTTCCTCTGCCTGTCCCACCCACACCATCAGACCAGCCTGCACACACCTCAACACCCAAGAGAAGCTCATCCAAACATAAGCACCACAGATCACGCAGACATTCACACACGCAACATTCCGATGCAGACATGCCAACAGTCACTACCACCTCTGTGACCCCCACCTCCTCGTCTCCCTCCTCCCTCCCTGTGACGTCTACACTCACACCTCCATTCACCTCACCATCAGCCAGTGTTTCCATCACCAGCACACCCTCCACTCCAGTCCGCACACGTGCAGTCACCACCCCCACTGCCATTTACACGTCCCCTGTGTCCTCTCCCACTGTGTCTGTCACCCCCTCTTCCACACCACACAAACGCAGCCACCCACCCACCCAACAGACATCCACCTCACGACAGCCTATCCCTCCTGCACCTGCACCCAAAGACAGCAAATGTGACTCACCTACAACCACATCCTCTCCCTCCACTCCCATTCCCACTGTACCTACCACTCTCCATTGTCCCAAGAAACTCTTCCTCGCCACTGCTAACTTCTTTCCTGACCCTGAGCCCCCCCCTCCTTCTCGTCGGGGTAAGAAGAGCACCTCAGCCACCACCAGCCCTGCAGCCCCCTTGACAAGGGTGCAGGGGTATTGGAGCCCACCAGCCCGCATGTCTGGATCTTCGCCCAGCAGCAAGGGGACAGCCAGCCCACCCCCTGGGAAGAGGAGCAGAAGGCGGAAGGGGCGGCGCAGGAGCCCGGCTTCTACATCCCCCCCGGACACCACCCAGACACAGTCACCAGCCACAGCTCCAAAGGGAGGAAAGGGCCACAGACTCCCGACTAAGGAGGGCAAGGGCAGCAAGTCAGAGAGGTCAGGCTGCAGGCCTGCTGCCCAGGAGGAGCCCACCACCCCCATAGCCGCTGCCCAGGGAGGACCCAGCCCAGCTGGCCAGGAGGGCCCCACCACCCACAGCCCAGGTGGGCATTGAAGGAGCACCATCCCCGCTGCCCAGGAGGGCACCACCAGGCAATGAGCAGTTGGCCATAGACCGGCCGCCGTCTCAAGCACCGCTGAACTGGGCCCCGCCGTCTCCAGCACCGCTCCGCTGGGGACCGCCGTCTCAAGAACCGCTGAACTGGGCCCCGCCGTCTCAAGAACCGCTGAACTGGGCCCCGCCGTCTCCAGCAGCGCTGAACTGGGCCCGCCGTCTCAAGCACCGCTGAACTGGGCCCCGCCGTCTCCAGCACCGCTCCGCTGGGGACCGCCGTCTCCAGCACCGCTGAACTGGGCCCCGCCGTCTCAAGCACCGCTGAACTGGGCCCGCCGTCTCCAGCACCGCTCCGCTGGGGACCGCCGTCTCAAGAACCGCTGAACTGGGCCCCGCCGTCTCCAGCACCGCTCCGCTGGGGACCGCCGTCTCAAGAACCGCTGAACTGGGCCCCGCCGTCTCAAGCACCGCTGAACTGGGCCCCGCCGTCTCCAGCACCGCTCCGCTGGGGACCGCCGTCTCAAGAACCGCTGAACTGGGCCCCGCCGTCTCAAGAACCGCTGAACTGGGCCCCGCCGTCTCAAGCACCGCTGAACTGGGCCCCGCCGTCTCCAGCACCGCTCCGCTGGGGACCGCCGTCTCCAGCACCGCTGAACTGGGCCCCGCCGTCTCAAGCACCGCTGAACTGGGCCCCGCCGTCTCCAGCACCGCTCCGCTGGGGACCGCCGTCTCAAGAACCGCTGAACTGGGCCCCGCCGTCTCCAGCACCGCTCCGCTGGGGACCGCCGTCTCAAGAACCGCTGAACTGGGCCCCGCCGTCTCCAGCACCGCTGAACTGGGCCCCGCCGTCTCAAGCACCACTGAACTGGGCCCCGCCGTCTCCAGCACCGCTCCGCTGGGGACCGCCGTCTCAAGAACCGCTGAACTGGGCCCCGCCGTCTCAAGCACCGCTGAACTGGGCCCCGCCGTCTCAAGCACCGCTGAACTGGGCCCCGCCGTCTCCAGCACCGCTCCGCTGGGGACCGCCGTCTCAAGCACCGCTGAACTGGGCCCTTCAAGGCAAGACCCCCTGAACTGGGCCCTTCAAGGCAAGAAGCGCTGAACTGGGCCCTTCAAGGCAAGAAGCGCTGAACTGGGCCCTTCCAGGCAAGAACCGCTGGCCCTTTGGCAGACGTGGCAGGGCAGGATCTGTCTCGGGCAGGGCTGCAGGATGTCCTCTGGCCAACATGCCTCCTCCAGTGGCAGTGGAGTCTGTTATGGACTGTTTGGACTGTGGCTTTGCTCTCCCCAGGATGGCCCAGTGGGCAGGCCACCCACTGTATGGACTGTATGGACTGTGGCTTTGCACTCCCCAGGATGGCCCAGTGGGCAGGCCACCCACTGTATGGACTGTATGGACTGTGGCTTTGCACTCCCCAGGATGGCCCAGTGGGCAGGCCACCCACTGTATGGACTGTATGGACTGTGGCTTTGCACTCCCCAGGATGGCCCAGTGGGCAGGCCACCCACTGTATGGACTGTATGGACTGTGGCTTTGCACTCCCCAGGATGGCCCAGTGGGCAGGCCACCCACTGTATGGACTGTATGGACTGTGGCTTTGCACTCCCCAGGATGGCCCAGTGGGCAGGCCACCCACTGTATGGACTGTATGGACTGTGGCTTTGCACTCCCCAGGATGGCCCAGTGGGCAGGCCACCCACTGTATGGACTGTATGGACTGTGGCTTTGCTCTCCCCAGGATGGGCCAGTGGTCATGGAGTCCCCTCGTGGATCTGGCGTCGTGTACTCAAGTGGCTGAGGTGCCCCCCCTTCCCTTCCCCCTGAGGTGCCTGTCCTATTTTCTTTCTGATGCCCCTGCAGTGTTCTCTCCGTGGAGTTCTTGTCGTGGGACTGGGCCTTGCCCCTTTGCACAGGACCCCTGTGGTCCACGGACAGTGGTTGGACTACATTTAGTAGCTGTATATATTTTGTACATAGTTTATTTATTTATTGGGATTACTGGTGTCCATATTTCAATATATCTGCCTGTTTATGATCTCTTCTTTTGGTCTTTGCATTATTTCGGAGGGGGGGGTTTGTGGGTTGTGACAGTGATCTGTGGGAATGCATTGATGTGTGTGTTGTAGTGGGTATGGGTGGGTGGGTGTGTGCCGGTAATCTTTTCCCTCCCCTGTGTCGTAGGTGCAGTACTCACCGATGTCTTCCGCGCCGCCGGGCGTGCTCCTGGTACAGGAGCAGGTATAGGAGTGCGGGGATGACCTGCAACTCGGGTTCCATACTGCCGGAATCTCGCGTGGAGTGCGTAGAGGTGAGCGTTTTCCCGTTCGTAGTCTGTTTCCGCCGTGTTTTTATCGGCGGTGCTCCCGCCCCGGAAAAGGTGGCGGATTGGTGGGTCGTGATAGGGTGGGCGGTACATTGTCTGCCGCCTGGCTGTTGGCGGGGACCGCCGCGCTGTTTGTTTGTTCCGCCGTGGCAGGCGGAGTGTTAATGCGGCGGGCTGTGTTGGCGGTTCCCGCCAGGGTCAGAATTGCATATTTTGGACCGCCGGCCTGTTGGCGGCTTGGCCGCCGCATTATCACCGACCGCCAGGGTCAGAATGAGGGCCAATATGCCATAGTAACCTGTGGCTGCATTATGGAGGTTATTCAGTACGTTTTTGTGCAGGTTCTCGTGTAGTGCAAAGCATTATGCGGATTTTCTTAACAATATAAAGGCCCTTGGTTTGAATGAACAATACTGGTGCCCTTCCACATCTAATACTAAAATCCAGTTTCAGGTAGGCACTGTACCCACAACAAACCCAGAGAAAGATTCTGCTAGGACAAATGTTGAGTCCTTCAGCAACCATACTGTGGGTGCACAAGAGTTATCGTGGCATCCTGTTCTCTCTCTTTCAAGTATGCCCCAGTTGTTACATGTTGCTCAAAAGACCGTCAATCAGATTTCGAAACTGCAGTGTCAAAAATGATGCCCACAGACCCCACCCTGCATATTCTGTGGAGTTCAGTACACAAGCACTGGTGGAACCCTTCATTCATGTTCATGAATACTTTCACTTAAAGGGGCGGGGGCTTCTATGCTTATAGTGAGGAAATGGTCTAGGGGTGTGGGTGTGCTTCCTGATTTGTGTAGTAAATATAGGATAGTCCAACATCTACCACATTCATTTTATATCTGTCTCTCTCCAGCTTTGATCAGGCGGTTGGTTACTAGAGAAAGGTTGCACTAGATGTCATTTCTCTGCAACATTCAATTGCCTCCAGTGTCCATAAGTAATGCACCCTAGTTTAAATACGGGATGAAATGTGATTTTGGAATAAACAAGGGGCTTTGCAATCTCTTTGCTAATAACATGAATTGATGTATAATGGGGCAATAGCAGGCAATCTTTGCTACATCAACATTGATCTTTCATACACTGAAGTTCAACTTCAGCCAACAGCGGATTTTTTATCAATCTCCTAAAATTTCTTTCCAGGGAAAAAAACGACCTGAAATGTTTTTCCAATGTCTCAGTTGTTAAACAGGAGTAACAATGTATAATTCTTTTACACTATCCAAGAGCAAGCCGAGTATTTCTAGGGAGTCAGAGGCTGATATCAAAGCAATAGCATTAGCGAGAGCCCAGAATGTAAGGGCGAGCAGCATTGGAAGCGCCAGCCCACTAACCTTAAGAATATAATTGATTCAATACTGTTTAAAAAAAATATTCTATCAATGGCGCCACTAAGCCAATTGTTAGCATTTACACGGCCTGTGCAAATTGACTCGAATTGCTGAAGCCAAATATTGCATTAGTTTCCATTAGTGAATTAAAGATGTGCATCCTTGTAATTTCTGGAGCAATCATTGTACTTTCCTTACCAAACACAAATAGCTAATTAACAGTGCTTATAAAACCAACATCTGACTTATAATGTAACACTTTATGACAATCTCGAATAGTGAAACAAATCAAGCAAAAACAAATAGTTCATATTGGGGACGCTATTACTGAAATACGGGTATACATCCTTTCCGTTTCTGGTCCAAAGTATTACACATTCCTTCTCATAAGCACATTAAATGAAAAAATATTTCTTCTAATTGGCCTAGACCAGTGTTTTTCAACCTTTTTTGGACAAAGGCACACTTGTTTCATGAAAAAAATCACGAGGCACACCACCATTAGAAAATGTTAAAAAATTTAACTCTGTGCCTATATTGACTATATATAAAGTAATTCTCTTGAATAGGAATCAAATAAACACAAAGAAAGTATTTTATAATTACTTTATTATGAAATAGTAAGTAAACAGAAATATGAAAAATTATAAAATACTTTATTCAGTGCGCAACTTGGGCCTGTTTGGCTGAACACAAAGCTGATATTCTGGCTGGAATCGAACAAAGACACACACGTAGCTCTTCGTCAACAGCTCTCAGTCTCTCTCTGTATTTAGTTTTTATAGCAATCTTGCTTGAAAAGCTCATCTCACACAGATATGTAGTGGAAAATGGGAGCAATGTCAAAATAGCTTTGTTTGCCAGAAGGGGGAACTCCTTGGCAGTATCCAACCAAAAACTGTCCAAAGGTAGATCAGCAAATCTTAGCTTGAAACCACGATTTTGTCTCAGTTCAGTTAGTTCCTCCTGCTCCTGTAAAGTCATGCCCTTTCCACCAACTGATGCTGAGCTATAAGTGTCCCTAACCCAGTCAAGGCATTCAGTGGAGACTGAAGAGAAATAAAATGACAACTTCTCCTCGAGAGGTTTTAAATGTTTAACTATTATCTCACACAGTGCAGCAGTGTGAACACCTTGCCATTGCTTGGTGAGTGTGAACATTTCAAGATTGCCACTTTCCACGTGTTGATGCCAGAGTTGCACCTTTGAACGGAATCCATTTATTTTATCTGTACTTGTAAGCAGGTTTTCATTTCGGCCTTGCATTTGTGTGTTCAGTTCATTCAAGATTAAATATATCTGCCAGGTATGCCAGCCTTGCACACCACTCATCACTTGCAAGCAGCTTTGCGTAATCTGACCTCTCATTTGTCAGAAACACTTTAAGTTCCTCCCGCAGCTCATACACACGAACCAAGACCTTGCCACGCGACAACCACCGGACCTCCGTATGAAACAACAAGGTTTTATGCTTCGCTCCCATCTCCTCACACAAAGCTGCAAATATGCGAGTTTTCACGGGTCGTGACTTTACAAAGTTTACCATGCGCACAACATCATCCAACACATGAACTAGGTCTGCTGGTAAAGTCTTGGCTACGAGGGCCTCACGGTGTAAAAAACAATGCGTAACAATCACATCTGGATTTCTTTCCTTCACTCTGCTTACAAAGCCTTTGGTGCGCCCGACCATGGCTGCAGCTCCATCGGTGCAGACACTTGTGCAGTTTTCCCACTTAAGTCCTCCTTGTTCAAGGTATTCTGATGTGACCCGAAAAATTTCTTCTCCTGTTGTTTTTTCTGGCAATGCCTTGCAAAAAAAGAAGTTTTCTCTAATTGCATCACCATCAACAAAACACACATTGGCCAAGAGTTGAGTATGTCCACTGATATCAGTAGACTCGTCAAGTTGCAATGCAAATTTCTCACTGATACGGATCTTTTCCAAAACCACTTTCGATGTCTGCAGACATGTCATTAATACGTCTGGAAATTGTGTTATCTGAGAGAGGGACTTTGGCTATTTCCTTAGCTGCTTCAGGTCCGAGCATCTCCTCTACAATAGCTTTGCAGGCGGGAAGTATTAATGTCTCTGCCACAGTGTGCGACTTTTTTGACTTGGCTATAAGTTCAGCAACTTGATAGCTAGCTTTAAGAGCTCTTTCATTTACCTTTGTGGTTTTTCTCATGAAAGTTGCCTGTTTCTCACGCAGGCGAACAAAATAGTCTGCATTCTTGTTTTGAAGCGAAGGGTGTTTCGTTTGGAGATGGCGTTTAAGTTTGCTTGGGACCATAGCACTGTTAGCTAGCTTTTCACCACACACCACGCACAGTGGAGTTGGTTTGTTTGCATCTCCGGTGAAAGTAAATCCAAATGAAATATAGCTTTCGCTATATTGCCTTGTGCCAGAGAATTTGCTTGAGCTAACCATCTGTGCTTTCTTTTGATCCCCACTCATACTTGGGCTCTCATCTGGCTCCAAATTTTGTTCAGAGTCCAGTTCTTTCCTTTTCAAAAACTTGTCCATCACTGCAGTATCTCACTGTCACTCAGTACTTACTGCACTTGTCTCCTCCAGATAGCCGCTGTCCGTCACACTCAGCACTCTTCTGCGCATGTCTCCATCCAGATCCATCAGTCAGCGCTCTTCTGCTCTTCTGCTCATGTTTCCTCCAATTCCAGATCCATTGGCGCTCTTCTGCTCATCGGTGATCTACTGCGATGTCTCCTCCTGTCCTCCTCCTGTTAGTGTAACAGTGACACCGGAGCTATTTAAAGTCCTTAACATCAGTGGTGGGATTAAAAAATTTTAGTAACCAGTTCCGACATTCAAGCATGGTTTAATATTTTTTTCTTTAATGGCAAACAAAAACGTTGCGGACCGTTCTCTGCTCAGCGGGGATCGATCCGCTGATCCCCGCTGAGCCGGCGGATGACAGCTCCGTCTCCGCACTGTGTGCGGAGAGGGAGATGTCAGAGCCCCGCTGCTCTCTATGGGGAATCGGATGAGAGCGGACCGCCTGTCCGCTCTCATCCGATCCCATCCGATCTGATCCCCACCCAGGACGGATGGAAAATAGGGTTTCCATCCGTCCGGATTTCACGGACAGGATCGGATGCGGATGGCAGCGGGTGTCAGCAGACATGTCACCGCTGACGCTGACATCCGCTGCTCCATAGGGCTGAATAGGGCATCCAATCAGATCTGACAGGCGGATCTGATCGGAACGCCCGTGTGCAAGAGGCGAGCCCTTACTTTTATTCGATGAATAATAAGTACTGAATAATAAACTTTCCAAACTACTGTATAATAAAAATCATAGTAATAGTCAGAAAAAATCACAATGGTTTGTAAAGTGTTATTGCTATTTTGAATTTTTTCTTTTTTTTTTCATCTTAAATTGTCTCACAATATTATATGAATGAATGCGTGGTGGTGGGGACAAGGTGCCTTCCAAGGGGGAGGCTGCGCAGAGAGCATGGGGTGGCAGCATACCCCCTCCTTCTGAATCATACCCAGGCCACATCCCTTTTAACACTGCGAGGGTACCTTTCAAAATGAAGCCCCCCCCCCTCTTTGTAAGGCAACTTGTTCCCAGGTTGAGGAGGCAAAGATTTAATTTCTACATCTTGCTCCCAGAACGGATCATGTGACTCACGGGCATGTGCCGGGGGCCTATTAGAGTGGAAGCCCCTTTATAGTAATAGGCATTGCACAGGTGATGGTACAGGCATGGCACAGGTGATGGTATAGGCATGGCACAGATGGTACAGGTATGGCACAGGTGATGGTATAGGCATGGCACAGATGGTATAGGCATGGCACAGGTGATGGAATAGGCATGGCACAGATGATGGTATAGGCATGGCACAAGTGATGGAACAGGCATGGCACAGGTGATGGAACAGGCATGGCACAGGTGATGGTACAGGCATGGCACAGGTGATGGTACAGGCATGCCACAAGTGATGGAATAGGCAGGGCACAGGTGATGGTACAGGCATGGCACAGGTGATGGTACAGGCATGGCACAAGTGATGGAATAGGCATGGCACAGGTGATGGTATAGGCATGGCACAGATGGTACAGGCATGACACAGGTGATGGTATAGGCATGGCACAGATGGTATAGGCATGGCACAGGTGATGGAATAGGCATGGCACAGATGATGGAATAGGCATGGCACAGATGATGGTATAGGCATGGCACAGGTGATGGAATAGGCATGGCACAGATGGTATAGGCATGGCACAGATGGTATAGGCATGGCACAGGTGATAGAATAGGCATGGCACAGATGGTATAGGCATGGCACAGATGGTATAGGCATGGCACAGATGGTATAGGCATGAGGAGGAGGAGGACTGACAGGAGGACTCATTTACCGGGCTGCTGCTGCTGCACAGGGCTGGACTCACTCGTCTCTCTTCCGAGACCCGACCGTGACCGACTGGTTCCAGATGACCTCCTCACCTCACGCTGCACCTGCGGCCTGGTCTGGATCCGGATGCCGTCTCTCTGCAGTGTGGACTCCCGCCGAGTCCTGGTCTCCGTCCGTCTCCTCCTGCTCCGGTCCTCCTGGTGACTTGAGTCGCGACGTCTTCTTCTCTCCGCTGCTGCGCACACTGTGCTCGGGCGGGAAGGAAGTCGGAAGATGATGTCCTACTGTGATAGGTCCAGGCTGGAGTCTGGACCAATCACAGCCCGGACATCAGAAAAGTGGAGGGTGTCCCCCTGAGGAGCGCCAATCTGTGCCCCTGCTGGCCGAGGGTGGGGTCAAAAACCCCACCCCCCCCCTATACCCAGGACACAGTCCGGCGCCCACCTCGTGGTGCGAAAATTTGACTTTTTTTTTTTTTTTTTTTAAATCTTTCGAATTTTTCAATTTTTCCCACGGCACACCAGGCAACATCTCGCGGCACACTAGTGTGCCGCGGAACAGTGGTTGAAAAACACTGGCCCAGACAGTGCACATGCATTCCATTTCAGGACCAAAACAAGTCCCATTGTGTTCCGTTACTGAATGGAAGCCTGCAGGTTCTTTTTCATTGTTGAGCGAAAGAACATGCATTTTATGTTATTCCGATAGAAATTCCTTTTCACGGTCCTTTCATAATCTTTTCAGTGACTACGATAAAGAGTGCACATTGCTTTTCAGAGAGAGGAGGAGAGAGCAGACATAATCCTGACCTTTAGAACCAGGAACACATGGCTTTTCATTGTCAAATGGAAGGGTGGCCAGTGCTTTCCATTAGAGCATGGACAGTGTGCATCCGGTCTTCATAGAGAAAAGATAATGCACTATGCTCACCGGGGGCGTATCTTAGCCAGTAAGATTAGGGAGAGGGGGAGCTTCAGATTTTCCGACAATCAGGCTAACATATAGGGGGTCATTCCGAGTTCCGCCCGCCAAACTTCCCCCATCGAAAGACCGATCCGCGGTCAAAAGACCGCGGGGCCATTTCGACTTTCCCGCTGGGCCGGCGGGCAACCGCCAAAAGAGCGCCCGCCGGCCCAGCGGGAAAGGCCCTGCAACATTGAAGCCGGCTCCGAATGGAGCCGGTGGTGTTGCAGGGGTGCGACGGGTGCAGTTGCACCCGTCGCGATTTTCACTGTCTGCAAAGCAGACAGTGAAAATCCTGCTGGGGCCCTGTTAGGGGGCCCCTGCACTGCCCATGCCAGTGGCATAGGCAGTGCAGGGGCCCCCAGGGGCCCCACGACACCCGTTCGACAAACCGCCAGAAACAGACTGGCGGGAAGGGGGTCGGAATCCCCATGGCGGCGCTGATGGAGGATTCTCCCAGCCGGGGGAAATCCGGCGGGAAACCGCCGGACCCGGCTGGGCGACCGCGGCTTTACAGCCGCAGTCGGAATAGCAAAGGAAGCACCGCCAGCCTGTTGGCGGTGCTTCCGTGGTCGTCAGAATGACCCCCATAATGTTTAAATAAATATATTATACCACAAGCAGGGTGCGGGGGAGGACCCTAAGGGGCAGTGGAAAATGGAGAGGAATGCAGATTGGTAGGGCTACATGTACGCATATTGTGTTTTGTGACTCACAAATTGCGAATCTTAGCGACTTGCAAATTGCGACTCGCAAAACCTGATGTACAACAGTGTCAATGACACTGTTTGCAATTCCCAATGGGGTCGCAAAAGACCTACCTGATAAATATTCATGAGGTAGGTTGCAATTTGCGACCCCATTGGGAATGGCCGCCCTCACAGGGATGGTGGCCTGTTGGGGACAGCAGACCACCATGTCTGTGACTGCTTTTAAATAAAGCAGTTATTTTTTTAAATGCAGCCCATTTTCCTTAAAGGAAAACGGGCTGCATTTCAAAAACAAAAATGAAAAGTTTTCTTTCATTTTTTCAGAGCAACGAAAAAGTATTTTCACAAGAATTCACAAAGGGAAAGGGGGACCCCTTCCCATTTGCGAATGGGTTAGCACCAATTTGAAACTGGTGCTCACTGCAATTGTTTTGTGACCGCATTCAGGGTCACAAAACAATTCTACATCGCATTGCAACTCGCAATTGCGAACGCCCCTTCCTAATTGCGACTCGCAAACGTATTTTGCAATTCGGTAAATAGGTTATCTAATCGCAAAATAGGGTCTGAACATACCAAAATGCTTTTTTTCTTGTCGCAAACGGCCAATTCTGTGAATCAGCCTAATTGCAACAAGAAAAACGGTACGTACATCTGGCCCTAAGTGAGGGAAAACACAATATTATGTAAAAATTAACAATCTTTTTGACGATTTTAAAAACTGAGAGGGAGAGAGTGGCTGTGTGTTTTTGTGAATGTATGTAAACATTTCTGATGAAACCCAGCAGACATCTCACCATGCCTAACTGAAAAATTCTGTACCCAACTGTTTATCAGAAAATTCATTTATTTGGGGGGGTGTAGCACCTCACACCTGCCCCCCGAAGCTACGCCCCTGATGCTCATGCATTGTGATCAGTGCCCACGCGTCGGTGTAAGAAAAAACTGCAGCGTTATGATTTACAGTTTGTTGTAGGTTGTGCCTCATTGCTGTATTTTGCACAATGTTTGCAAATGACTGATAACATTTTTTTAAACGACTTCAGTAGGTGGCGGCTGAAGTCCTGCGAATGCTTTGTCCCCTAAAGATGGTGCCAGAGGCTGGCTCGGTAGAGTGGCGCAGGGCATCAAGCCAGGGATGAACTAATACACAAACTACTTCACCAGCACAATAACTGTCCAGTGCAGTGCAAGCACAGCACAATCAAATGTGCCTACAATGCTCGAGAAACCAGTCTTAGAGAGAAACTGGCAGTTAATTGTGCCATCTCACGTGTATTGGGATAGACACATGCAAGACAAATGTGATGATCAATTTCAAAATCAATTTTCACTGGACATTGTGGCGTCAAATTACTAACAGTCTGCGCCAGGTTTGTGTCATGAAACTGTTGTGATTCACTTTCCAGCCCAAAACTTGTACTTGTTCTGGATAGTATCCTCAAAGTAACACAAAGAAGTGCTATCTGCTACTCTCTGCTGCTTTACATCAAGAGTGTGTACAGTGGGTAGAACATGGCACTCCCATGCAGCCACCTATAGTTTGGGACACAAATCATGATCTGCTAGCATTGGTAATCAGGGATTTGCATCATGTTTAATTGAGGCAAGCATAACTTTAGAGAAAAAGTATTTTCTCCAAACATTTCCGACTTTGCAGATGTGCTGTACTGTACAGCTGACGTGCAAAGTGGGAAAAGTGTTAAACGTCAAAGCATAGCATTTTGTGCTGGAAGGTTACCAAAGGTAGTGTGCATTCTCAGAAGGCAGCCGGAAGGAGATCAGCGCTTGGGGAGAGAGCAGCAGTGCCACATCTTAATAGATATGGCACTATTCTGCTCTCTCCTTTTCACACAACGCTGTACAGCAACTCTGTTTGCTGGACTGCATTCCATGAAAACATAGTAAATCTTCCCCTCAGTTTAGAAATCAGAAACAAATCTTGGCCATACTACATGGGTAACATTAGTACAATGCAACTTTGCACAAACACTATCAACCACAAACACAGTTGGCCATCTAACCCACATCAACACCTTGGAGTCTCCAATGGAATTAATTGGCAATGCCCTTCACTGGTTCTCCTTCTACTCTTCTGATCGACACCTGGTTTGTGCACCTCCAGGTCCAAAAAGAGTCCTACCACCTGCTGAGTTCCCCAGGTTCCATAATACCTCCATTCATCTTCAACCAATAAATGAATCCCTTTGGGGCTTTACTCACAGATAACAGCATCAAGATCTACCAATCTACTGAAGATACACAACTCTACCTGAAAGCCTCTTCCACTCCAAACATTCACTGCTTCAAACAATGCCTACACTCCACAGACTTGGATGTCTGGCAGCTTCCTGCAGCTCAACCTATCCAAGACATAGGTCCCGATTTACATTTTGGATAGCCCAGTAGATATTTCTAGCATTGACAGAAACTGCTGTCACACCGATTCCTACCACTGCATTGTATGTTTTATGAACAGTTCCGGCAGCATGACAGAGCTGTACAGTAAACTTACATTTTTTTTAATTTTCAAAAATGAAAACCCAAAGCAAGATTTTCTTTTTGAAAATAAAACAAATGCCCCCTTGCCATAGGAGTTTCCTCTAATCGCGAGGGAGTCACTGAGCACTTTTCAATGCCCCTTACCTTCAGGTTTTTCTTGGCAGTGGCGGGCATTGAAAATTAGCTTTATGTCCACCCATCTAAATGAGGTTGATGAACATACAGCCCAACCTCCGACAGCCCTTACTCCATTGGACCCTCAAAGGGGTTTGGCCATGCCGGAGACGAAGTAGATTCTGCCGTCCTCGAACCTATGGTTAGCACAAATCGAAACCAAGTGGGTGGACATACTGTTTGCAGGAAGGGAACTCCTTCACCACTGCGGTGGAATTCCCTCTCTGCCATCATATAAATCAGGCCCATGATTACAGCCATGTGCCAAGAATAACACACAAGCAATTTGGCTTAATGGCATGAACCTTGATGGCTACCAACCCCAATTTTCGTTGAATTAAAGTCACTTGGATTAAACCTGGACTCTAACCAAATCCTCAAAGAACATGTTGATTAAAAATATAAAGACAGCCTGATACCAACCCTCTCTTCTAAAGAAAATGAAACTGTTTCTTTGAGAAATTGACTTCAAAATTGCTTTTTGGACAGTCATACTCTTGTATCTAGATGCTGGTAACTTTCTGCCCAATTGGCCTCCCAGGCTCTGCACTTCACTTCTTAATGCCATCCTACACACAATAGCACGTCTCATCAAAGCCAGAAGAAATATTATCATATCACCCCTAGCCTGATGGAACTCTGTTGGCTCCCCTTGCAGGCTGGCACCATCTTCAAAATCAGCTGCAACATTTACAAAGCCATCACAATCGGCACCTCTGCTTATGTTGCAGACAAGCTCAACATCTCTGGTGGTTCTAAGCACACCCACAGCCAGACAACCATACAAATAAAGACTAAGGGGGTCATTACAACCCTAGCGGACGGTGTTAAAGCTGCGGAAATACTGCAAACAGGCCGGCGGACAAAAAAACAGAATTATGACCCTGGCAGTAACCGCCAACAAAGACAGCCACTTTAACACTTCGCCCGCCACGGCGGTACTGACAAACAGCGCGGCAGTCACCGCCAACAGACAGGCGGAAGACAATGTACCGCCCACAGTATCACAACACACCAATCCGCCACCTTTTCCGGGGCGGATTCTCCGTGGATAAAAACACGGCAGAAACAGCTTTTGCTATGGGAAAACGCTCACCTGAACACACTCCACGAGGAACGACGACTCCATGGAGCCGGAACTCCAAATCCTACCTGCCCTTGTCTTTCTGCTCCTTTACGAACAACAGCGACGTAGGCGCAGAACATACCGGTGAGTACTGCATCTACGACACAGGGGAGGGAGGAGGCAAAAGTTAGGGGGACATCCACCAAACACCCCCACCCCCAACCCTCGCATATCTCAACATATACACCAATGCAGTCAAAAATATCACATTTACAACCCACAATTCAACCGGAAGAATGCAAAGACAAAGCGAATTGCGGTCAAACATTGTAATGTGCCAATATACATGTCATACAAAAATATACTGATTTATATCTCGAAATCTGTCATAATTATATATACAGTACAAGAAGTAGTGCAGATATGTACACAACAATGTCCGTGCACCAACAGTCCAAAAATGCATGGGCGAGGCCCACAACAGATACCTGACCAAAATCCGAGAGAACACTGCCGGGGCATCAGATTGAAACACTACAGGCACCTCAGGGGGAAGGGAAGGGGGGGCACCTCAGCCAGATGACTGCAAAGCCAGATCCACGACGGGGCTCCAAGCCCATTGATGTATCCTGAGGAGTGCAAAGCCACAGTCTCACAAGTCTTTACAGTGGGTGGTTTGCCCACTGCTTTATCCTGGGGAGTGCAAAGCCACAGTCTCACAAGTCTCTACAGTGGGTGGGTTGCCCACTGTGCCATCCTGGGGAGTGCAAAGCCACAGTCTCACAAGTCTCTACAGTGGGTGGGTTGCTCACTGTACCATCCTGGGGAGTGCAAAGCCACAGTCTCACAAGTCCCAACAGTGGGTGGGTTGCCCACTGTGCCATCCTGGGGAGTGCAAAGCCACAGTCTCACAAGTCTCTACAGCGGGTGGGTTGCCCACTGTACCATCCTGGGGAGTGCAAAGCCACAGTCTCTCAAGTCTTTACAGTGGGTGGGTTGCCCACTGTACCATCCTGGGGAGTGCAAAGCCACAGTCTCACAAGTCTCTACAGTGGGTGGGTTGCCCACTGTACCATCCTGGGGAGTGCAAAGCTACAGTCTCACAAGTCTCTACAGTGGGTGGTTTGCCCACTGTGCCATCCTGGGGAGTGCAAAGCCACAGTCTCACAAGTCTTTACAGTGGGTGGTTTGCCCACTGTGCCATCCTGGGGAGTGCAAAGCCACATTATCGCAAGTAGATGCAGTTCTCAACTGGTACTGGGTGGGACTGGTGCCCAGACTTGATGAGTCTCCCCGTGAAAGTTCCTGTCCTGTCACTGTGCCAGCTGCACATGGGATAAAGATGCCTGATGTGGCGGCCTATTCATACCCACACGGTGTTTGCCCTGTTGAGCGGTCTTCACCATGGCAGTCTTGGCCTTGTTCAGCGGTGCTTTGCCATGGCGGTCTATGGACTGTTCAGCGGTGCTCTGACATGGCGGTCTTTGCCCTGTTCAGCGGTCTTCACCATGGCAGTCTTTGCCCTGTTCAGTGGTCTTCACCATGGCGGTCTTGGCCTTGTTCAGCGGTGCTTTGCCATGGCGGTCTTGGCCTTGTTCAGCGGTGCTTTGCCATGGCGGTCTTGGCCTTGTTCAGCGGTGCTCTGACATGGCGGTTCGGATACTGACATTGGTGTGTGGCATGAGGAACTCCACACTGGACATTGGTGTGTGGCATGAGGAACTCCACACTGGACATTGGTGTGTGGCATGACGAACTCCACACTGGACATTGGTGTGGCATGATGAACTCCACACTGGACATTGGTGTGTGGCTTGACGTTCCATCAACGCCCAGCGGGGATGTGGGATCCTGGTCCCTCCTGGGCACTGACTCCGGCGGTGGTCTCCTGACCAGTAACGATACTTGGGCCCTCCTGGGCTGTGACTCTGGCGGTGGTCTCCTGACCAGTAACGATACTTGGGCCCTCCTGGGCTGTGACTCTGGCGGTGGTCTCTGGACCAGTAACAATACTTGGGCCCTCCTGGGCTGTGACTCTGGCGGTGGTCTCCTGACCAGTAACGATACTTGGGCCCTCCTGGGCTGTGAATGTGGCAGTGGTCTCCTGACCAGTAACGATACTTGGGCCCTCCTGGGCTGTGACTCTGGCGGTGGTCTCCTGACCAGTAACGATACTTGGGCCCTCCTGGGCTGTGACTCTGGCGGTGGTCTCTGGACCAGTAACAATACTTGTGCCCTCCTGGGCACTGACTCCGGCGGTGGTCTCCTGACCAGTAACGATACTTGGGCCCTCCTGGGCTGTGACTCTGGCGGTGGTCTCCCGACCAGTAACAGTACTTGGGCCCTCCTGGGCACTGACTCTGGCGGTGGTCTCTGGACCAGTAACGATGGTGCTGGCGGTTGTGTCTGGACCGCCAGAAATGATGGCGCACTTCTCCGCCGTGACACTCACAACAGGCTGGGCAGACTTCCTCGGGACCTTCCCCACCTTCTTTGGAGTTACAGCTGACTCACCAATCGCCTTCGATCCCATTTCACTTGTTGTCCCACCAGGAGTCTTGACACGGTCCCGTCGTCCACTCTCCAATTTCAGAGCCTTTACAGGGGGTGGGCTGACAGTGCCTTGGCTCCGGGTCCTACTGCCTGCCCTGGTGGACAGTGCACTCCAAAAACCTGGAACACGCACCACTGGTACTGGAGGCTTTTTGGCTGAGGCGCTACGACGGGACTGATGAATTGGAGGGGGGGTGGGGGCAAAAAGGTCAATTTGACAGAGGGACAGTTTCTGACGGACACTGGGATGGGTAGCTGGAGGGGGTCTGGGAGTGGAGGAAGAGGAGGTGGTTGTAGGAGGTGTCACTTTAGGTGTTTTGGGTGCAGGTGCAGGTACTGGAGGCTGTCGTGAGGTGGATGGATGTTGGGTGAGTGATTGCCGGCGTTTGTGTACTTTGGGAGGGGGCATCACAGACACACTGGGAGAGGACGCAGGGGACGTGTAAATGGCAGTGGAGGTGGTGAGTGCAGGTGAGCGGCTTGTGGTGCTGGGTGTCCTGGTGCGAGTCCTAGTGCCTGTAGATGTGGTGCATGCAGGTGTGTGTGTAGACGACACTGGGAGGGAGGAGGGAGAAGAGGAGGAGGGGGACACAGCGGAGGCAGTGGATGTTGCTGTGTCTGTATGGGTGTGATGCTTGTGTGAGTGCCTGTGGTGTGTGTGGTGCCTATGTTTGCTTGAGCTACTTTTGGGTGTTGACTTGTGTGCATGCTGGTCTGTAGGTGTGCTTGGGATGGGCTGGGGTACAGGGGATTGGGTCTGGGTGGAGGAGGTTGGAGGGGGAGGCTGGACACAGGAACAATGGCTGCCATCAGTGCTGAGGCCAGAGATTGCAGGGTTCGCTGAAGGGCAGCCTGACCAGAATGAATGCCTTCCAGGAATGCATTACCGTGTTGCAACTATCGTTCTACACTCTGGATGGCATTCACAATGGTAGACTGCCCAACAGTGAGTGACCTGAGGAGGTCAATGGCCTCCTCACAGAGGGCAGCAGGGGTGACTGGGGCAGGGCTTGAGGTGCCTGGGGCGAAGGTGATGCCCACCCTCCTGGGTGAGCGGGCACGGGGCAAACGCTGAGGGGCTGCTGGGAGGGCGGTGCTGGTAGGGGGGTTGGCGGCTGTACCTGTAGAAGTGGGGTGCACAGATGGTGCCGCCACCACAAGGGAGCTCCCATTGGCGGACGAGTCAGTGTCGCTGGTTGGTGATCCTGTGGCCGATGTGAAGCTCCCCTCGCCCTCCGTCCCACTGGTGTATTCAGAGTCTGTGGTATGGCCCTCCATGGCCATGTGGGATGCAGCTCCCTCGTGCTCCGGTGCCACTGTACCTCCGCCTGATGATGCTAATGTACAAAAGGACAGGGAGAGCAGGAAACGGGGGGAAACAGAAGAAAGAGAGTTTTAGTGCATGGCATACCGCTACCGTTGGCGGACAAGACAGACGCAGCAGCCCCATGCATTACGCCGTGCTCCTGCCCTCTGCACATGCAATTTCTGGGATATGGCCTACATGGCAATGGTAGAAATCTGCGCACATGGATGGCAAAGGGGCAACTATACCTCAACTTGCCACTGTTCTGAGCTGGAGTAGAGTGCCACATGGCCTACATTACGGAGGGGCCTTGCCTACCTAACTCGCCCTGGCCTAGGGACACCCACAGCCCACCTCCCCCACCCAGACCCCTCTACTGCACGCAAAGTCCACAGAATGAGGTTGTACTCACCCCCTTGTGTCTGCTGTGATGTCCTTAAGCGCCCATCCAACTCCGGGTAGGCCACCGCCAGGATCCGGAACATCAGGGGGGTCATGGTGCGACGGGCACCCCTCCCACGTTGGGAGGCCATCTCCAGCTGAGCCTCCGCCGTCTTCTTGCTGCAGCGACGAATGTCCTCCCATCTCTTCCGGCAGTGGGTGCCCCGTCTCTGGTGGGCCCCCAGGGTCCGGACTTCCTTGGCGATGGCACGCCAAATGTCCCTCTTCTGGTGGGCGCTGACCTACATGACATGCAAAAGGAAAGAGGAACAGTCATTACCAACTGCACCGTCAATGTGAGTGTCCCCCTCCCAACTCTGCCCATGTGGCCCATTCATCCCCATGCATTTCTGTTCTTAGAACTCTGCCCCCTTCCCTCTCCCACCCAGCCCTGTCCACCCAGGCCTAGCCCATCCAACATGCTCCCAGTGTACTGACCTGTTGGTCTGGAGGACCGTAGAGTAGCATGTACTGGGGGAGGACCCCATCCACAAGTTTCTCCAACTCCTGTGCAGTGAAGGCAGGGGCCCTTTCCCCAGACGCAGCAGCCATCGTCGCTTCCAGACTGAGGTCACAGCAGCACTAGCAGTGCAGGTCCTCTCCTGTCGAAGGTCAGGTATCTAGTGATTGAACAGATAGAAAATGGCAGTGACATCTGCGGCGGTGACGTACGCGGCGGTGCGCATCATCACCGCCAGCGCACCTGTTCATTGGCTCCTGGGACCCATAGGGTCCTATGTGAACCAATGCAGCATTGCGCCGCGGTCTACGACCGCCTACCGCGACGGTGTGCAACGCCAGCGCAGTTACCCCACAATCCCATTGTCTCAGTTTAGAGGTCAGGCAGCCGCCATTTCAGGGGCCCACATGGCTTCATTTACTACTGCGTCACGCATATCTAGGCCTATACTCAACACACATACAGGAAGGGGTTTTGTCTGGTGTAGTCTTGTGTGTAACTGTGGGTACATAACTGGAGGAATAGTGACAGGTTCTTCGCTGTTGTCCTTCTTAGGCACCGTCAGCTGGGACATATGAGAAGATGGCGGAATCCTCCGGTGTACCGACCGCTGGTGGACCTGTTGACAATGGAAGAAAGACATATCATTGTCACCTACCGGTTTGACCGTGCCACAATCCAGGAACTATGTACCCAGTTGGAGCCAGACCTGATGTCACCGATCCGCCATCCAATTGGAATCCCCCCCTGACGTGCAGGTGCTGTCAGTGCTCCATTTCCTTGCAAGTGGGTCTTTTCAGACAACAGTGGCCATGGCATCAGGGATGTCCCAACCTATGTTTTCCAACGTGTTGTCCAGAGTGTTGTCTGCCCTGCTGAAACACGTAAGGAGATACATCATTTTCCCTGAGGTGGAGGATTTGCCTACAGTGAAAAGTGACTTCTATGCCCTTGGACATATCCTGAACATCATAGGTGCTATTGATGGGACCCATGTAGCTCTGGTCCCCCCGCAGGAGTGAACAGGTGTACAGGAACAGGAAGAATTATCATTCGATGAATGTCCAGATGGTCTGTTTGGCAGACCAGTACATCTCTCAGGTAAATGCAATGTTCCCTGGCTCAGTGCATGACGCCTACAACCTGCGGAATAGCAGCATCCCTTATGTGATGGGTCAACTCCAGAGGCACCGTGTATGGCTAATGGGGGACTCTGGTTACCCCAACCTTTCCTGGCTACTAACCCCAGTGAGGAATCCCAGGACCAGGGCAGAGGAACGGTACAATGAGACCCATGGGGGGGCTAGGAGGGTGATCGAACGCACCTTCGGCCTCCTGAAGGCCAGGTTCAGGTGCCTCCATATGACAGGTGGGTCCCTATTCTACTCACCGAAGAAGGTGTGCGACATCATCATCGCCTGCTCCATGCTCCATAACTTGGCATTGCGACGCCAGGTGCCTTTTCTGCAGGAGGATGATCCAGATGACGGTGTTGTAGCAGCTGTGAAGCCTGTGGACAGTGATGAGGATGAAGCTGAGGAAGAAGAAAACAACAACCGGGAGTCAGTCATACAGCAATATTCTACCTCTATCCTGTACCTACATTTCACTCACTATTTGTTAACTGAGTTGTCCCCTTCCATTTCAGTTTCACAAATGTGGTAACCTACGTGTCAACAGCTTGCACCCTTGAAGGGCTTGTGATGTGTGACATTGGTATGTTGGCCTTCCAATGGGTAACCCTTTTGGACACTGTAATTGACAATACAAATTTCAAAATCATAGACTGACTCCAGTTTTATTGGTGTTTCAAGGGTGTTTATTTAAGTGCTAAAAAATGAAGGGGGGTTGTGAAATGGTGATGGGTTATGGTGGAAGAATGTCCATGGCAGAGTCCAGTCTATTAGTCTCACAGGTACATTGCACATCTGGGCATTGGAAGTAGAGCTGGGGCAGTTCCAATCTGGACAGGGTAACAAAGTGGGGCAGTGGGAGGACAATCAGGGTGGTCTCATTTCCTGGCGGGGGTCTTGCCATCTTGCTCTGTCCTGTTCCTGGATCTCAGGGACCGCTTTCGTGGTGGTTGTCCGTCTGCAGGGGGTGGGGTGCTGGTGTGTTGGTCCTGTGGTGGGGCGTCCTGTCCACTAGCGCCGGCGGAGGTGGTGGGCAGTTCATCGTCGTGGCTAGTGTCAGGGGCCCCTTGGAGTGCCACGGAGTCCCTCAAGGTCTTTTGAATGTCCGTCAGCACCCCTACAATGGTGCCCAGGGCGTAGCCTATGGTCCTGAGCTCCTCCCTGAACCCCAAATACTGCTCCTCTTGCAGACGGAGGGTCTCCTGCAACTTGTCCAGGACCGTTGCCATTGTCTCCTGGGAGTGGTGGTATGCTCCCATGATGGAGGAGAGGGCCTCGTTGAGAGTAGGTTCCCTTGGCCTGTCCTCCCTCTGTCGCACAGCAGCCCTCCCAGTTCCCCTATGTTCCTGTGCCTCCGTCCCCTGGACCGTGTGCCCATTACCACTGCCCCCAGGTCCCTGTTGTTGTTGGGGTGGTGGGTTAACCTGGGTGCCCTGTAGTGGTGGACACACCGCTGATTGACCTGTCCTGGGTAGGGAGGTATGGGCCCGCTTGGTGGGTGCTGTGCTGGTGTTCCCAGAGGGTGGAAGGTCGGTGTTGGGCTGTGGCTGGGCAAGGGGAACCGACTGTCCTGAGGCCCACGATGGTCCGGGCTGGTCATCAAGATCCAGTAGGGCAGGGCTGCTGTCGTCACTGTGGGCCTCTTCTGGGGGTGGAGTGGTGTTGTCTGGACCCTCTGGTGTGGTGACGTTCCTTTGGGTTCCTGCGGGGGTATGAGTACATGATTATTGCATGTGTGTGTTTCATGGTGTGCAATGTTTGGGTGTGCGTGTACACCAGTGCAGGCATTCCTGTGTGGGGGCTTGTGTGCTGATGGTTGGGGGGTGTTCTGGGTCTGTGCAGTGGGCATGCTTTAGTGATGGGTATCCATGCTTAGTTATGTCATGCAGGTCTTGGGGTTGGGATGGGTGGTTGGTGTCATGGTTAGATTAGTGAGGATTTGGGGTGATAGGGGAGGGTGTGAGGGTGTGGGTGTGTGATAGCATGCAAGTAGGGTGGGGGATATGATAGTTAAGATTTGACTTACCAGTGTTCGTTCCTCCAACGACTCCTGCGAGGCCCTCAGGGTGCAAGATGGACAAGACTTGCTCCTCCCATGTTGTTAGTTGTGGGGGAGGAGGTGGGTGTCCGCCGCCAGTCCGCTGTACCGCTATGTGGTGCCTGTATACCGTGGAACGCACCTTCCCCCGTAGGTCGTTCCATCTCTTCCTGATGTCCTCCCTATTTCTTGGATGCTGTCCCACAGCGTTGACCCTGTCAACTATTCTTTGCCATAGCTCCATCTTCCTGGCTATGGATGTGTGCTGTACCTCTGAGCCAAATAGCTGTGGCTCTACCCGTAGGATTTCCTCCACCATGACCCTGAGCTCCTCCTCAGAGAAGCAGGGGTGTCTTTGGCGTGACATGGGGTGGTGTGTGTGAGGTGTGGGGTGGTGTATGTGTTGATGAGTGTGGTGAGTGTAGTGGTATGTGGTGTTTTGTGCGTGGGTGTTGTGTGGGTGATGGTGTAGTGTGCCTCTGTGTGATGGGGTTCTCTATTCTGTGCTGTCTCTCTATGGCCTTCTCTCTAATTTTGGGTCGTAGGGGTTTGTGGGTGATGTGGGTGTGTGTTTTATATTGTGTTAGATGTGTGGGAGTGTTGTTTGTATGTGTATCAGGTGTGTGTATTTGGATTTGTCCAATGTGGCGGTGTTTTGGAGATGTGTGTGTAATTTGAGCGCGGCGGTGCGTACCGCCAATGGAATACCGTGGTTGAAAGACCGCCGCCTGGATTCGTGGGTCCTAATGGCATGGGCGTGTTTCTGTTAGCGTGGAGGTGGAGGATTTGTTTCCGCATGTTTATCGCTGACCTTTGGTGTGGCGGGATTGTGTGGGTGTTTGACTTTCGGCGGATTCCGTGATGTGTGTCATAATAGCTGTGGCGGGCTCCCGCCGCGGCGGCGGTGTATTGCCGGTCTTCTGCACGGCGGTAAGCGCCTTTTACCGCCAATGTTGTAATGACCCCCTAAATGTTATGAAAAAGAAAAAAACAAGGCAGGTGGTCTTTTCCCTCTATGCACCCAGGATCTGGTAAAACATCCATGTATCCATCAGGACCGCCCCAACCAGGGCCGAACTGGGCAGGGCCTGGCAGATTTTGTTATACCAGCCCCCATAGGATGCACAGCAAGCGAGCCTGACCACTACAGTGAGGTTGGGAGGATGCGGGCTCCACCCCCAAGAAATTTGGGAAATACTGGCAAAAATATTCAATTGTTTTCATTTTTAAAGCATAGTAAATGATGACCTTAAAGTTCACCAGCAGAAAGGAATATTTATTGGGGTTCTTCAATGACTGCCTCACCATTACCTTCTAACAGTGCCTCTCGTCTCTACGTAGCCCCTCTCGTGTATTTTTCATTTGTTTTATAGCACCTCTTTTACCAGCATGGGGTATTGGAGCACTTTGCATCACACACACAGACAATGAATTATATATGTGTATATCAGTATATAAAAAATGTTCACAAAGGGGGCTAAAAGGTGTTAGATTTATGTCATCCATACTGGTAGGCATTTTTAAGAGTTCTTGATCTGGGGAATCATAAACTCGGGATTCAGAATGTAACACAGTGGTTAGGGTTGACTTTTCTAATATAAATTTATTTCTACCCAAACAAATGCTTTTTAGCAAAATTAAGATAATGAAAGGCTGGGAAATAACACAACTTTCTAGCTTGTACCATGCAGTTTGCACGCAGCTCTTTGATGACAGTTCATAGATCGGTGTGCTAGTCTATTTTTTCAATTTATGAACTACACAGTAACAAAAGGAGCTTTGTGACAAAAGCAGAATCCATCTGAGTGGTGCACATAAAATACTGTCCTGTGATCTGCAAAGCACACGTTCTTTGATGCAGGCATATTAACTTTCTGTGCTACTCAGTGCTTAATTTGTGCTTGTTGTTTCCGGTGCTGAGCACCAGCACTTATTTTTGAGGGCCGGCTCTTAGTCTTCTGCCTCAAGCATGTGCTGTGCGCAAAAGACACATATGGCAAAGACGGAGGAAGGGAAAAACAAAAAAGCGTCACTAAGGGAGAAATTAGAAAGATGCAAGAGTGAGCTGAAGGGTAAGAGAGCGGCTTTGCATGGATTGAAGAGGCCCTAAATGGCTTCAGGATTACGCTGCCTCAGTATTCTGTGTTCACGCATTTAATTGCAGCAGCTGGGTGTTTAAGAGGAGGGCTTTGGGCACCGGCACCTTTTTATTTACAAATTAAGCACTGGTGCTACCTAAGGTGAGTCAAAACTGCCACTAGACAAAACCCTGATTTCTCTGCAGAAGGTATATTAATCACCAGCGTTATCTCAGCACTTTCATTGTGTCTGAAAACTGTTGGATGTACAAGGAACTCTGCAATACTTTTAAAGCTGCTGCACTGCTACAAAACCGGCCCCCAGTGACAAAAGTGGCCCCCACACTTCCAGCCTCCCGGGGAAACACCCGATGCCCCCTATGGCAAGTTTGGCCTTGGCCCCAATGCATCTCCAATTTATGAAAGAGTTGAAACCGTATCTCTTTAAAGAACACTACATGACAATGCATTCATCACCCGAAACCCAGCGACTCTCCTATCACTTGTTGAGTTTATGCTCGTCATTGACCCTGTACAACGCTTATCTGCCTTTTAAGCTAGATGTTTACTATACAAATACCACATACATGCACAATCATTGTCATGAACTGTCAATGGAAAAATTGTGTTTTGGTAAGAGTTATGTTTCTGCACTGGTTGGTCAACATAGATATTAGATCCAAAATTGCAATGCAACAGCGTTGTAATCGGGTTACATAAATGGACCACTTGATTTGATATACACAGAGGTGCTATTTAGCACCAGTTCACACTTTCTCTGAGTATGGCCCTTTGGGGCTCCAGCCCTACTTCACTTTAGGTGTTTGGTTCAAATCAACATCAGGGGCTGCATGATATGTATTCACAAGGCAATGCTATCATTATTTCATGTGAAAAACCTATGCAGCCTCATTTTGAGCTGGGTGGTCTAGTCACCCAACCACTAGTTTAGGGAGGGGGAGTACCTACCACAGCAGCACTTTCGTATTGCTTCCCAATCCCTTGACGTTGCACCTCCATTGCTCCAGCCCTCTACCCATTCATCCAGATTGATATTCTGCTTCCTTCCTGCCTGTACCCCTCAATTAATGTTTTTTTTTTCAATAACAGCCCCTCAATTTAGAGGCGTATTTCCAGGACCCACATTTTAAATGTCCCTGAAATTCCTTCATGAACTTTTTTGTGTTTATTTGCAAAGCTGCCATGGTTAACATGAAGGTGACAAACAGAAAATTCACGCTGGAGACAATTGCATCTTAGTGATGCCCTAAGTTGGGTGGGCAGTTCAATTACATTTAGCTGGCATTATGGCCGCCACAAAATCGTTCCTAACAGTACAGTCAGTAGTGGCTCCACCACATTCTCTGTCCTCATGCAGGATAATGAAGACGAGGAGGGCATGGGCTTTTTCTGTTTTTTGTGCATGTCCCAATACTGCTGTCCTCTAAATCACATCCCTGCTTTTTTCCATCATTAGTATACACAGTTTACCAATGCTAGTAAGCAGTGGCATACAACTTTATTGTATTGTGTAGTACTGTAGTTGAATTTATATAGTGCTTCCTACCTCATGAGGTGTTAAAGCGCTTTATGCTGGCCAGAACGCTACTTCAAACCCCAAGCTTAGTGGTCAGTCCAGTGGTCATGGGTTATTGTTGGTTATTGGTTTAGTCTTGCACTCTCAAAGAAACCATTATATGTATTTACCCCAATTTCTTTGTAGTATACTCAATTAATAGATGTTAGCTGTGATTGTTAGTGGGGGGAGGTGTGTGAGTTCATGCAGATGAGCTAGGTATTGTCAGGGTGCAGGAGTGTGACTTGAATGAAAAAGTCAGAACCTGGACAAAAAGCCCATTATAAATATTATGAGGTGAACAAAGTATGCCATTCCTAATGAGCACTAATAAAGGGCATGATTTAGTGTTTGGTATAAAGGGTACTCGCGCAAATGCAACAGACGTCCCTACCCGCCAAACTGACAGTATACCCACCTCAATAAGGGTTGGGCTGACCTTAAATATTTTTAATGGACAACTGTTGGGTCTGTCAATGAAATATTTCCTCTGACAGCCTGACAAAGTAGGAGCCAATGGAGGAAGGATTTTACATGATCCGCCCTGTATAGGGTGGACTTTGTGAAGGTTTTTTCCCCATGTCACTCACCACCAAAAAAACCCTGACAGTAAGAGACAGGAAAAAACAATAATGACCCCCAAACCCTCCTATCCTGGGTAAAAACTACCTGTGTGTGTGTGAGTGTTTGTGTCATTAGCTTCATTTTTTAAAACAAACTCACACTTTACAAGTTTGTTTTTGAAAAACAAAAAACATTTGTAAAGTTTGCTCACCAACCATCGTGGCTGACGACACTATCCATCAAATTTGTCATACTTTAGCAAGATCCACCATCAGTCTGAATTTGATGTGCAGTGGTCCTCGGGATGGCTAAAGTAATGAACTCTGCCATTCCAACAAGAACTGTTTGACCGACAAACTCTAAATCAGTCCCTTAATTCGAACCCTTCCTATCAGAATGGCAAAACTAGCCTTTCTACCAGTGAAGGATATTAACGCAACACAACAAGACATGTAATCTGGACCCCATTTTCTTAATATCTATTAGGCATGTTTTCTTTTCAACTAACTTGTTTAACTGCTTTATTTTAAGATTGTTTACAGGGCTTATATTTTAGAAACGCTGCATCGATGTTTTGCACTAAGATTTTGTAATTCATGTTGACAGCAGAGTCAAAGACTAGTGAACGAATTAAAACATTATTTTTCCTTGTTAAAAGTATAGTGTTCTAGGTACACTAGGTATGTTACCATGCAGAGTTCTTCCTCCTAATGTACACCTGCAAAGCCTCTGCTTTTTTACACGGTCATGATTTGTATTATTTCTTTGGTCCACTTTGGTCGCAGGGCAGACTGGGAGTCTGTGCCTTCGTCCAGCACGCAAGGAAGAGGAGTGCGGTGCGGGACCGCACGGAACAGGTAAGTGTGTTTTTTAAAATGTTTTTTTATTTAATTAAATTACATTTTAGTGCCCCCACCCGTGCCTCCTCCCCGCCCGCCCCTTCCGCGGCCTGCGAGCCGCTAGTGGGCAGAATATTGTTACAACAATATTGAGGGACATATGGTCTGTAGACAAAACAGAGACAGTTGCTGGAGCTGTTGCTTGTCTAATTGGGTTAGCCAGAGAACCAGAGAGATGGACAAAGGGCAGATCTCCGTGCTATTTGGTAAACCCTGAGCCTTTCATATTCAAGTCTCATTCCCTTGCATGCCCTACACTGTTCTGCTGCAACTTACTCGATTCAGTATGGTTTCTAAATGCAATTGTTTTGTCTCCGCTTCTTTGGAACAAACCTAACTGATCACAACAGTAAGCTATACTGGAGGTCACAAGGAAGAGAGGTGAATAAAAGGACATGCCAGCAAAGTACCACACTATGAATGGCATCAGACCCTTTATCGCCCCACACACCCTTGATAGAAATGAAACCCCTTGATATTAAAGACCAACCTGCTATGTGTACTATGCCTCTATGTCAAAGCGTCTCTCCTTAGGGTCATTGGAGGGACAGTGGGCACCTTACAGCTTCATTTGTGCAAGGCAGTATGGTACAGCACTGGTGTGCTTCAGGTTTATGGAGCACACCATGGGGCTGATTTAAGAGCTCCTAGCGCCTCCTTGCGCCACATTAGTATAATTTTTTTTACGCTACTGTGGCTCAACGAGGCAAAAATTGCAGCCCCAAATATACAAGGTGGCGGAGTGCATGCATTGTGCCACGTTGTAACCCCTTGCACTACATTATGCCTGTGCCAGCTAATCCAGCAAAGCTCCAAACTAGCATTAGAAATTTTGACGCTAGTTCCCTAACTACTGCCAAGATGCGCTGTATCTTAGATACGGCGCGCACACAGCGGCGTTAGAGGGGTGCTAAGGGGCTCGAGAAAAGTGACGCTGCACTGGGTGCAGCGCCAGTTTTCTTAAATCTGGCCCCATGTCCTTTCCCTGGTCACCACAGCAGGTACAGCAAGAATTCTGATTTTCCTAGCTTTAGTGAAGGAAAGTCTAGCTTTTATTAAAGACACGGAGGCGAGTATTATGCTTCCTTTTCTTGCTTTATTATCAATAGCAGCCAAGATAAAACACGCAAACAAGAACTACATATCCCATGAATCAAGAAAAAATATATGTCGTACATGAAGTCATAAACAAATAACCAATAGAAAGCACCCAACCCCAATAACTGTCTTGACTGCGAGCAACAAGTCCTCTTTTCTTGCGAGAGCATGTCAAGGTGAACGAAACAAAGGAATAATAACCAAAATAATGGAAAAAGCCATCAATAGCGTAAAAAAGTATTTTGCACAGTCCAGGGCTGATGGAGGAATCGGATTCAGGAGGTACCCATAACAACCGGAAAGCATTAAGCGATGATCGTGAAGAATGTCAGAAGGAGAGACTTCCTGAGGAAGGGTCTTGGAAACCAAACAAACATCTTCAAGACGAAGCGAGTGGTGCAGGGGGAGCCGGCACTGAAATAGAAATGGGAGGGTTAATAAAAGCGGTGGGATGATACTCGCCTCAGTGGCTTTAATAAAATCTAGACTTTCCTTCACTAAAGCTAGGAAAATCTGAATTTTATTACAAGAACGGAGGCTCCTATTATGCTTGTTTAAAGCATGTTAATAACAGAATCGGCCACAGAAGAAATTGGTTTACAATAAAAAGTTCTAAAAGTGGAAACATTAGACCAGTCTGCTGATCTAAGAATGTCCTCCAAACGAGCTCTAACCCAAAGGGCCTTAGAAGCCATAGCACCTCTGGCGGAATGTGCTCCAAAGGAACTGGTGTCAATATCCCGCAAGGGTCATAACCCATTTAACCCATCGAGCAAGGGTAGGGGAAGAGACGGGTTTATTAGGTTTAGAGAAAGAAATAAGCAACTGGGGAGAGGAGGACGTTCTTAAATCTGCGGTTTTTGCAATGTAAACCTTTAAACAGTTACCAACACAGAGTTTAGGATGCAAAGGAAAATACGGGTAATGAATCACAGAAATATTTGTCTTTGTCCTTCTATGAACTCTGAAAGACACATTAGTAGGAGAAAACTGGACGTGAATATGTTCGGCAGAAATAGCAGATCTATAAGTATTTACTGTTCTGTATGCTTTTCCCTGGGAGGCTAGGGACGCTAAAAAATGAATGACTAAAGTCACATCGGCTGAAAAGGGATCTGAATTCCTGTCCAAGCACCAGCCACACCAGACCAACCAGGCAGACTTGTAAGCCTTAGTCGTTCCTGGAGCCCAAGAGTGGCGGATGTACTGGGCAGCTTCCTCCGAAATTCCGGGGGTTCTCCAGGCTGACCCGAAATCTTCCATGCTACCAGAGTTAAGGTGTGGTGGAGAATCATATCGTGAGGACGACCCTCCAGATCGAGAAGGAGCTCCGGAAAGGGTGGGATTAGGACCGGAAAATCGATTGACAGTTCCAGAACCAAAGGGAACCAAGCCTGGGTTTGCCAAAAGGGAGTCACTAATACCAGGGAGGCTCGTTGACGACGAACCTGGGCCAGGACTCTGGCTATCATCATGAAAGGAGGAAAGGCAAAGTTGAGATGGAAAGACCAATCCTGGAGAAAAGCGTCCGTAGAAAGAGCTTGAGGATCCGGTCTCCAGCTGTAAAACCCTGGGAGGTGAGAGTTCATTCGAGAAGCGAACAGATCTATCGTCATGGCACCGAATTTCGAAGAAAGTTTGTTGAACACTAAAGGATGAAGACGCCAATTGCTGGAATCTTTTAGATGGCGTGAACACCAATCCGCTATTGTGTTCATTTTGCCCGGTAGATATTGTCCCCTGACCGACAATTTCCGAAGAAGGCAAAACTCCCAAAAGCTTTTGGCTAGATCTGCAAGAGGTTTGGATTTTGTTCCTCCAAGATGATTGATATACTTTACTGCGGAAATATTGTCCATCTTCAAAAGAACAGAGCAATTTACCTTGTCCTTTGCGAAAGTCTTTAGTGCAAAGGAACCTGCAAGCATCTCAAAACAATTGATGTGCAGTGCAGACTCCTTCTCTGACCATACGCCCCCAGTCAAGACGTTGCCACATCTTGCGCCCCAACCTGTCTGACTTGCAGCGGATTCTACTACTAGATCTGGGGCCGAAGAGAAAATTGCTCTCCCGTTCCATGCTTCCAAATGATTGAGCCACCACTGTATCTCTGCTCGAGAGTCCTGATCCAAAAGAATTACATCCGAGCACTGAAGACCTCTGCGGAGATGTCAAATCTTTAGCCTCTGAAGGGCTCTGTAATGTAAAGGACCTGGAAATATGGCCTGAATGGATGAGGCCAAGAGGCCTACAATTCTTGCCAGAGATCGAAGAGAGAGGACAGAAAGATTGAGGACTTGCCGAAGCTCGTGTTTTATTCGACTCACTTTCTGATGGGGTAGAGACAGGGATGTTGTTTTGGAATCTATCAAATCTTCCACCTAAGTCGAGGGAGCAAGAGAAGACTTTTCCATGTTTACCAGAAAACCTAGGGACTGCAAAAGATGAAGGCAAATGTGTAAATGCTATAACAGGGTGTCCTTGTTCTGAGCCGTAATGAGAAAATCGTCTAGATAGATGATCAATTTTATTCCCTGAGCTCTTAAATAAGCTACCACTGGCTTCATCACCTTTGTGAAACACCAGGGAGCGGAAGCAAGGCCGAAAGGGAGAGCAGTGAACTGGAAAATTGAGCCTTCCCACTGAAATTGTAGGAATTTCCTGTAAAAAGGATGGACAGGAATCGCAAAATAAGCGTCCTGGAGATCTAGACGAACGAACCAATCGCCTTCCATCAAGATGTCTCTGAGATGGAGAATAGTCTCCATTTTGAAATGATTGTAAACAACATAGTTGTTGAACAATTTCAGATTTATCACTGGACGAAACTTTTTTTTTTCTTTTGGACCAGAAAAATAGTACTGAGAAAACCAGAGGGGTGAAAGCAAGTTTCTTCTATTACGTTTTTTGAAATCAAAGACAGAATCTCTAATTTTATTAAACATGATTGTTCCTGGCAAAACCTTAGTGGGGGAGGAGGACAAGGTTGGCTGGGAACTTGATACAGGTCTAGGCAATACCCTTGAATGGTCTGAAGAACCCATGGATCCGCAGTAATTTGATACCAATTTGAAAGAAAATGTGCCAATTGACCTCCCACAAGAAGAGGGCCAAAACTTACATTTCTTACCTGAGACTTGTCCTCCTCTTTGACGGTAACCTCTGCTCCTGAAACCCCTCCCTCTTTGAGAGTAGAACTGAGGTCTGAATTCAGGGAAGTAGAACGAGGAGCCTCTGAGGGGAGGGAACTGCCACCACGGGAGGTGAAGCGGCCAGTAAAGCGCCTCCTCCCTTTACCTGCCCTGCCAAAAACCCTGGAGCTGAAAATCTTCTTTAATGAGACCTGAGCCTTATCCAGGGTCGCGAAGGTAGAAACATATTTACTGAGTTCCTTTTATAAACTAGTCCCCAAAAAATAGACCATTAGCTTGCTGTCCTTCTTCTCTGGCTGACAGGCTGCCCAATTTAGGGTCCATTTTAAGCACAATACTTTTTCGTCTTTCCTGAGAAATAGCGGTGTTCGCATTACCCAAAATGCAAAATGCCCGGTGGGCCCAGTTAGAAAGAGTAGCAGGGTCAATTTGTGAGCCTTCCAACCTGGCCTCTTCAGCCAAATCAAGAATTCTGGTCAGAGGACCAACAAGGTCAAAAAGTCTGTCCTCGCAAATGGACCACGCCATATCGACCCCTTTCTTAGGATCTTAACCATATTTGGAGAAAAATAAAACCGTATTAGGATCAATAATGGGAGTGGAAGTGATGCTGTGAGGAAGGGAGGGACGGGGACATTCAGAGCACAATTTGTTTCTCATGGACTTGTCCAAAGAGTGTCTTAATTGAAGCAAAACATTTTCCGCCACATGTTCAGACGGGAACAATTCAGTAGAGTTTGGGTGGTCTATCAAAGTGGGATCAAACATTGGTTCCCCCAAAGCATCAAGAACAGTAAAATCATTTATATTTGAAGATAGGTCCGAATCAGAAAGAGAAATGTTTTGCCTTTTCTCTAGAGGCCCTTGCCAGGGATCATCAAAACTGAGTATCATCGTTTTCCCCATCATCATACTCCATATCATCATCTGTGTCCCTCAACTGTATAATATTAAAAGGAGAGGGACCCATTTCCACCATATGAAACTCCTTATGGGGGCAGGACCAGCAAATTGGGGAGACTCATCAGCGCTAGACATAGCCTGTACCTTAGAAATGGTGCGCTTTTCCTTTTAATTGGCTCAGAAACATTAGCATTTTGGGTAGACAGTTTTTTAAAAGAAAGTTCCAGCTTTTTAGACATATGCAACATAGATGTTGACACAGCCTGCTGAACAGTATCTTGAATAAAAGTATTCAAATCAGTGCAAAAATTATCAATGTCAACGTTATTATTATCTTCAGAAGCTTTTTTAGACCTTTTCTAGAAATATTAAATAAGTTCTGGGGCAGAAAAGCTCACAAATTGAAAAAGGTAGGAAAAAAGAATAAATAAATTGTATACTAAAATCAAACCAGTGAAGAAAGGGTTAAAAATGTGCTGTGGGCTATGGGCGTATGCAGGGGGAGTGTAAAAAATGAAAGACACTCCCCCAAAACCAAAAAAGGCTTGAGGAGGCGTGACTCGCTCCTCGACTCCGCCCGAAGCAGGAACTGTCTGCTGGAGACGGTATTAAAACCGCCGAGGAGCCAGAGGGAAGAACGCGTTTGTAGATGCAGGAAAACCCTGAAGAAAGCTTGCCGAGACGCGCTGCCGCTGCGCGATGCAGGCTCTTCTGAGGAAAGCGCTCGAGTGAGACGCGTACCTTAGAAGAGTGAGGCAGGAGAGCCGAACGTTCGGCTCCTCAAGCGACGCGTGAACAAAGCGCTCGCTTTAGATTTTAGAAAACCAACAGGAAACCATAAGCCAGTTAAAAAACACAACAGATTATACATACCACAAAATAAAATACTTAAATTAAGAGAATAACAGCAATATTATATGTAAGGTGTAAAATAGAATTTATCTTGACTGCGAGCAGCAAGAAAAGAGGACTTGTTGCTCGCAGTTAAGACAATTATTGGGGTTGGGCTCTTTCTATTGGTTATTTGTTTATGACTTCATGTATGACATATATTTTTTCTTGATTCATGGGATATGTAGTTCTTGTTTGCGTGTTGTATCTTGGCTGCAATTGATAATAAAGCAAGAAAAGGAAGCATAATGGGAGTCTCCGTTCTTGTAATAAAATCGAGGGACTTCTTTAATATCAGTGGATTCCCACTCACCGTGGTGATCATGGAAGACACACACACAGTCATCAAGAAGCCCCACAGATGCCCCTTTAATACTTAAACCGCAAAGGATATGTAAACTGCAACATATAGTTGACATGTTCTTGAGAATTATGTCTCAAGATCTTCAAGGGTTCATGCGCCTGAATGTTTCTTTCCACTACAATAAAGATCTGATGGAAAGCCACATATGAAGTGTCATCATATGGATTTTGAGGCCCTTCAACACGTATTTTGGGCGCCCCTATTCATCAATTTAATGCAAGTTTCCTCCTAATTGAACACTGCATGGTGCCAAGCAAACTTTCAGAAACAGAATTCACACAAACAGTTCAAATATGTCTTTCCAGGGCCCTCATAAATATTTCAGATGCCCCTGGGTATAGAGAGAGAGACATTCAGAGGTAGAGGTGGGCAGGGAGGAGAGAGTCTGATACATGGAAATATACAGAGGTGAGCTATATAAAAAGAAAGTTCTCCAGGAGGCCCCTTGGAAGGTGGGGACCCTGGGCAATTGTCTACTTTGCCCATTCCTTATATGGTCTCTGCTTAGGTGCTTATCTTGCTGCTTGGTGTTTACTCCTTGCAATATTTGAGGAGGTCGTTGGCAACCTTGTTTTCTCATTATGCCATGCTGCTAGCGGCTTTGGAGTCTCCTGGTGCCTATCCTGCATGTCCATACGTGAATTCGTTTTTTTCCCCCCACGGAAATCTCATCTTATAATACTTGACCTTCAGGTGTGCTGCAGTTTGGCTTTGATGTGATTAGGCATAGAACAGATTGCAGTGGTTGGTCCATGTGATTTTTCTGGCCTTGTGGAGCAGCTTACCTGTTTGCAGTATCTCTGTGTCGGGATTATCATTTCTTCTTTGGGAAAGTCTGGCATCTTGATAGCTTCCACTGGTCTAGTTCTGTTATGCATTGTGGTATAGTCAAGCCACTCTCTGGTGTCAGTGCTGCTGTCTCACTGGTTACATACTCAGTGGTGGTGGTGACTTTGACTTGCAGCTGCAGGCTGCCACTGTCTGGGGATGTTGGTGAGCCTCTCTTTGGGCTTTCCAGGCAATGGAGATTTCTGGCTGCTATTAGCTCTTAGTTTGGTTCACAGCAGTGGCAGCATAATACAGCATTATACATCAGAAGGGATGACAGATATTTTGACATAAATGTAGACCATCTGCGAACGTAGACTGAAATTTGACACAACGATACTGACATAGGTGCAGTATTCTATCTTTTTCAGTCACTTTTATTTCACCTGGAAACAGCTGTAAATCCATTATTACGAGAAGAATGATGAACGAGCATTGGCAAAGCCAATGGGTCTCGCCTATGCACTAGCTATTGGCTTTGCCAATTTATTTTAGTCATGTTGTACACCAGCATGGCTGCTACTCAATATGGCTAAAAGTTAGTAGCATACAGGAGTCGCATGGGGTGTCATAAAGTGGAAGGGCGAAGAGTGGAGTAGAGTCTTGTAGAGTGGATTGGCAGATTGTGTTGTGTATTGGAGTGGCATAGTGTGGAGCTGCGTAGAGTGGCATACACTGGAGTGGCACAGAGTAGTGTGGACTAGTGTGGAGTGCATTGGAGTAGTGTGTTGCAGAGTATAGTGGTTTAGAGTGCAGTGGCATTGAATTCAGTGGCATATAATGCAGAGTTATAGAATGCAGTGACATAGATAAGAGTGGAGCATAGTAGAGTGCAGTGGTTCAGAGTGGGGTGGTACAGAGAAGAGTGGCGCAGAGTAAAGTGGCACAGATTAGAAAAGCACAGAGTAGAGCAGTGCAGAGTGGAATGGTGCAGAGTAGAGTGAAGTAGAGTGCAGTGACATAGAGTGGTGCAGAGTAGAGTATAGTGCAGTGACAGAGTGCAGTGGCATAGAGTGGAGTAGTGCAGAGTAGAATCTCAGAGAGCAGTGGCGTAAAATACAGTGATGCAGAGACTTGCATGGGAGAGAGGTGTTACCTCTTTCTCACAGGAAGCCGAACAGGTGTTAGACCAAAAGGTCAGCTTCAAAGGAGAAGCCACATTTGAACGGCACTTGAAAGAGGAGCTGCTGTATTGTTCAGGCAGACAGACTGGCACTAGGGATAGGGAAGTGGAAGCCAGTTTTCAAAGTGGTTTTCCAGGGGAGTGTAGCACCTTTAGTAGCCACACCTCTGAGTTGGGCTAGGGAGATCTGGATGCTGAGGGAGGGGTTCTGCTGTGTTGGGAGTAAGATGAAAGCCAGATGACAAACTTCCCAGGAAGTGGTCATCGGAAAGGAGGGAACCTGGTAGCCCATTGGCTACTAACTACGCCTACCATGAGTGAACTTTCAGAGCATAAAATGGGTACCCCTTGCAGCCAGAACTCAGATCTTAATTGGACTAGAAGAAAAAAGCTTGAAGAAGGATTGCCCTCCTGCACTGTGGTACCAGAAAAGGGAGGCTGCACTGGCGTGGACTGCACCTGCTGAAACTGCTGGCTAACAAATAAGAGAGACTGTGTCTGCTGTGTGCTGATAATGAAGAAGTTGCCTCCAGAGCTCAGCCAAAGCAAAGAGACTCCAAGGTTCAGTTACTTGACCTCATTTCCACAGCACAGGGCCACAACAGCTGAAAAGCCTACTGGTGTAAGTTGGTACCCCTTTATCTTCAGACTGCTGCTGTGAAGCACCAGTGACCAGGACCCAATGCCCAAAGTTGCACCCGAGTTTGCTGAGCCCAGGCAAGTCATTGGAGTGCCGCTTGGTCACCAAGAAGCCAGGTTATTGCCCAGGGAAGGTTTTGGCTGTGACCCTGATACCAGGTGATCCAGTCCCCAAGTAGGGTATCCGTAAGGGCTTTGTTAAAGGGGGTAATGGTTCGGCTGAAGCACCACTGTCAGGACATTCATCTTCACTGCCACTGTGGGCAATTGAAGGTTCAGGACCTCAGATGCACTCCGCACCACCATTTCAAATTAGGCACCCTCCTCTGTAGCCAAGTGGGGGGGAGACCAGACCTGGTGTCTGGTGAGGTGTCCAAACCACTGGCATCTGCCAGGTACTTTTACTACTTGTCCTCTGGTTTATCAAATGGATGGTGGTAGCCATAAGGATCCTCAGACCCCTCCCAGTCATCACCTTCTCCAGGCCTGTCAAAGGAAAGGACACTAGCTCTGATTTGGGGGGCGTGATACTGGCATACACTGCCTATCTGGCTAAGTGTTGGCCCCTTCGATTGCAGGAGGAGGACTGTCCTGTGAGGAATATGGAGTGAAGGGCACAGGGAGAGGTAAGATGTGAATACCACATCCTTTGTGGCCAGTCTGGGGCAATCAAGATCACTCGGACCCCATCAAGGTGAATTGACCCAACGAATCAAGGGTATGGGAGGAAATGCATTAAGAAGCTGGAAGCTCCAGCTCAATTGAAATGTGTCTCCCAATGCTTCCTGCATCAAATACTGGATGCTGCAGAACAATGAGCAGTGCACATTTTCTTGAGTGGTAAAGAGGTTTAGCTGGGGAGTCCCACATAGCTGGAAGAGGAATAACACCGCCTGCATGTAAGTTGAGCATCTTGGCGAGGTGACTTGCAGCCATAAAAATCTGGAGATCCTGAACCCAGGACCAGAGTTGTCAAGCATCTTTGCAGAGAAGAGATGACCCCCACTCCTCCTTACTTGTTGAAGTACAACGTTGCAGTAGTGTTTTACGTCAAGATTTGGGCTGACTGACCATGAAGGGAAGGGAGAAAGATATTGAGAGCCAGACGTATCATCGGCAATTCTAGCAGATTCATATGAAACAATTGTTCCTCTGCAGACCACAGGCCTCTGATCTCCAGATCCTACAGATGTCCTCCCAATATTAAAGTGGAGGCATCTGTTATGACTGTGGACACCGAAGACCTCCATTGTGTTGAAACCACTGCTTGCAGAGGCACGCCTGGAGGGCCCTCATGTGCCAGTGTGCATGCCTCTACCAGGCCTAGCAGGCGAAACACCTTCAGGACTGGAATAACCACTCCATCCTGAATCATCAGAATCATAGCCTGAATGTCATTAATCCTCTGAGGAGGAGGGGAGGCTCATTCACAGTTGTTTCCCTTACTGTCTGTCTAAACAGGGAGTGCCAAGAGGTCTCTAGGAGAGATTTGGGCCTGTTGATAGAAAAGCCCAGTTCAAACAACAGCTGAGTTGTTACCTGCAAGTGATGCAACACCGACCTTCTGAGATGGGCCGCTACCACCACCAACACCTTTGTGAAGACATGAGGGGTAGAAGTAGGGCCAAATAGGTGGACCACAAACTGATAATATTGGAACCCCACGTGAAACGGAGATACTTGCTGTGTGACTACAGAATAGGGATGTGAAAGCAAACATCTTGCAAGTTGATTGACACCATCTAGTATTTTTTCTCCAGTGCAAGAAGCACCTAAACTAGGGTGCACATCTTGAACTTTTCTTTTTTGAGAAACCAGTTCAAAATCCTGAGGTCTATGATCAGTCGTAAACGACTATCCTTCCTGGATACCAGGAAATAATGTGAGCAGTATCCCTGACCCCTTTCCTGCTCTGGTACCAACTTCACTGTGCCCTTGTGAAATAGGGATTGGACTTCCTGTTGGAGAAGCCGAAGATGGTATGCAGAAAGTGTATTCAGTCTGGATGTAAAAGGTGGGGGGAATTCTTGGAAGGGTAGGGCATACCCCTTTTTGACAATACTTAACATCCAAAGATCTAATGATATGGACCTCCACTGATGCCGAACCTGGGACACTCTCCCTCCCACTGGTAAGGCATACTATAAGAGGGAAAACTAAGGCGGCTTTCCTTTGTTTTCAGCACAGGAGGAAAGGTATGAGGTGAAAAATGGTGGGCGGGGAATGGCCAGCTGTCTACCTCTACCATGCCCTCTGTACGACTTATAGAGGGGGTCTGCAGATTGCTGCTGTTCAGGTTGCTGCTGCTGGCACCCACTAAATGAAAATCCTCTAAAGAAGCTGCAAAGTCCTTTGAATTCCCTGTAATCCTGAGGCTGAGACTGAAGACCCAAGGAACAAGCTATGGCATTGCTGTCCTTCAAACATTCTAAAGTAGAATATGCCTTAGCCCTAGATAGGTGAGAGCCATCAAAGTTCAAATCTATAAGGGTGTTCTGCACTTAATATGAAAAACTAGAACTCCTCAGAAATGCATGTCTTCCAGTAGAAATTGAAGTGCCCATTGCCCTTGCCACAGATTCAGCCATATCCAGTCCCGTCATAATACCCTGATTGGGTGCTGCTTGTCCATTTTTCAATGGTTACAAAAAATGACCTTGGTAGTCATCAGGCAATTGAGGAACAGAATGCACAGAATACAGGAGGACATGAATGTACCTCCCCAGTAAACCAGTAGCTTTAGGGGACTATAGAGCCATGCTTCCAGATGAGAAAATCTTTTTAGCTCCATCTTCTTGGACTCGCTATCCAGAGGTGAAGTGGGAAATTAGCCTGGGGGTCAGCTTCGATGAGCATGAGGCTTGAACAACCAGATTCTCTAGTATAGGATGTGAGGACAAAAACAGAGGTTCTCCAGGAGCCAGCTTATATCGTCTGGCTTTCGGCCGTGAAACAGATGTGGCTGTTATCAGTTTCTGCCATGTATTCATGATTGGTTCTGTCAAAATCTCATTGAAGGGTATCAGTGGCTCAGAGAATTGTGAAGAGGAATGAAGAGGGAGTTGGAGTATTAGATTCAGCTCCGTGGTAGGCAGGGATAAATCTAACATATCTGATCCCCAGCTTTCCTGATGATGGAATGGTACATAGTGACTTCAGGAGATTAAATGCCTTTTGGCTAGCAATTCCCATTCTGGGGATGTATCCAAACCACTTGACTCTCTTAACCCTTCAAGCTCTGGGTCCGTTGAGGGCGGCTCAACAATCTCTCCCTCTTCCTGGGAGTCTCATCCTTCAAAACAAAATTGGCCTTTCTTCCATCACTTGTTCATCACTTCCATCACTTGTCCATCACTTCCATCACTCTCTTCTGGATCTGTGCCTAGGATTCTGATTAATGTGAGCTCGTATGCGGTGTCAGCTATGCCATTGTTGGCACCAGCGAAATCTGCAATTGCACCAGAGAAGTCAGAATGGACACCAGAGTTGTAGCTTGTGATGTCAGGCAGAAGTAGTTGGCACCGGTAGTGTCACCTGCTACATTGACAAAATGTCTAAAGAAAGTAGTACCCAAAAGAGGTGGCATCCTCTTCCTAGAGATATCCATTGGTGCCAGAGTTGGCCAGGGGACCCAGAACCTAGGCCAGCGACATAAATGGCATTAAGGGTGCCTGCTGGTATAGTGTTGAAAAGCCTCCTGGGAATAAGCTAAAGAACTCATGGAGCCAGCAGGTGCCCCAGATGGAACCATCGGCCTATTGCAAATATTGAACACAACATTAAAAAAGTTACTGGGGTCCATGACAGAGTTAGAAATGCTGTGTACACCTTTTCCTTTTGTGGTTGAGTAACTGGATCTGATGGCGGCATTGCACTTGATACTACAGGAGAAGTAGGAAGAGCAGATGGTATCAAAGGCTGACATCGACGCCAGAGACGAAGTTGGTTTGACCACCTGACCATCTTCCTCCAAGAGCGGTTGTGACGAAACCGGCCTCAGTGACCTGTCCTTTGACGAGCGATGTCAGGGCATATGACATTGCTTCTGGTTATGCTTCTTACTTGTTGACTTTGAAGAATGAGGGGATGGAACCCGGATTTTGGACAAGAACCTCTTTTTTTCATCTCACGATCTGGCCATAAACAATTTTGCCTCTCTCTCTTTCAGGGCCTAATGATTAATTTTCTGCCAACTGAAACAGTCCCTGGCATCATGATCCAAACCCAAACACCAAAGACAGTTGTCATGAGGATCAAAAATAGACATCTGACCCTCACAGTCCTTGCAAGGTTTAAAACCTGACTTCTGATGCTGCAACAATTTACAAAATCCTATACTTTAAGAGAAAAAACACTGAAAATGCAACAATTTCCAAACAGAGAGTATGAAAAAAATCATTATGCATTAAAGGCATGGAAAAAAGGGAGCTGATATCAGTATGTTGATAAGGGCTCCCACCTCTGCCAAACCCACAAAAATGGTAAAAGGATTGATAGAAGGTGGCGGAAGCTGAAGATTAGGCAAACATGCCATGGCATTTAGAGTCTATTATCTCAAACGCATAATCTGTTTTTATCACTGAAGAGGTGCACCCTGTCAATAGGAAGATCCATTAGAGTGGACATCAAAGGAGAATTTGGATGTCCGTTGCCAGTTATGGCGATGTGTGGAAACAGAAGTCCCCATAGCACGTGCAATGGAATCAGCTGTATGGAGCCTGGATTTAATTATATGATGAAACGCACTCTGGTCATCAACAATACTTCCTGAAAATGCCCCTTCATGTACGCAGGAATGTGAGGCAGCATCATATGGGCCATGTTCCATAAGACGTGGGTTGAATGAGTCAGAAGACATAATTTATGGATTTCAGCACCACTCTCCCTGCCGAGAATGCCTTTGTGCCCCAATTCTCCTCTCTCTTAGACTCCCTGTCCAAAGGCAAAGTATGGAAAAGAACAATGCAGTCATCTGGCACCGAGCTGTAGCAGCAGGCCACAAGTCTATCTACCGCTGGCATAGGTGAGGACTTCTCCCAAGCCGCCAGGACAGGTGACAGTAAGGCCTTATTAAAAGGTAGCAAGGGTTGTGCTAAGGCTGATGATTGCATGAGGGCCTCAGTAAGGACATTGGTTTTCATCTATGCTGTAGAGAGCTGTAAATCGAAGGCCTCAGCAGCCTTCAGCATAATTTGATGGATGAATACTACTGGCATTGAGGGCCCAGCTGTTAACTCCATGGTGTGTTCTGGTGAGGTGTCCAGACCACTTGCTCTAGACAGGCCTTGAAACTCCTGAAGGGGGTCCTGGTCTGGGTCATCATATGGTAGGTACTCCACAGGGTCAGAGTCTACGCTAAATGTAATGGTGGCAAGTTCTGTGCACCTCCTCTTCTAGTGAGCATCGGGCTTCCCTATGGGAATTGACTTTTGGATCCACAATAGCCTGCTGTGCCAGTGGCTCTGTATCCGAAGGTCTCTCCACTGCTCCCATAATACTCTTTCCTTTCACTACGATCTCACTACCTCTACCAATCAGGCTCGTTCCTCTCACCATCTCCAACCATCAAACTCACATCATCCAACAGGTTCAACATTGCTAGATATCACACTCACCTATTGTTCGCCAGACTCTCACCATTGCTAGCCATCTCACTCTCACTGCATTCACCACAGCCACAATGGTCTCACATTACTGACGTGTTTCACCATTACTACCCATCACACTCTCACATCACTCAACACAAGCCTAACCATCGCTAGCCATTGTGCTCACATCAGTGACCACAGTGTCACCATTGCTGATCATCACACTCTCATCACTCAGCAGAGTCTTAGATCTACCCATCACACTTCTGCTTCACTCACCACAGTATCCCCTCCACTTTCCTTTGCAATCCAAGACAACAACTCACCAGTGACATTCTCACAGAGCTCACTAGTCTCAACATTGCTACCAAACACTCTCATGGCACTCACCACATTTTCACCATCACACCCTATCACACTTTTTCATCACTCACCAGTCTGGTCATCACTATCCACTGCCACTACTATCCTCTGCCACTACACTCCACATCACTCACCACTCTCATCAGTGATAACCATCTGACATGGTCCACCAGCCTCATCATACATTCTAACAACACTCACCACAGCCTTACCATCACTACCCATTACACTATGACTTCAAATAGCCATTATCGTAATTGCTACCCATGGTAACTGAGAAAAAGTCTCACCATTGCTAGTCATCAGATTCTTAGGTGACTCACCAAAGTCTCAGCATCAATATCTACTACGTCCTCAGTGTTCCTTCTCGTCACACTGTTGTATCACTCAGTCTCATCCTCATGAACCATCACTGCCTAGCCACTGCTACTAACACTCACACATCACTTATACAGTCTCACCACTGAAACCCATCACATCTCACATTACGCACTAGTCCCACCATTGTTACCCATCACATTCTCACATTAACCACCTCAGATTTATCATTGGTACACATGACACTCTCCCATCATTCACCTGTCTCACCAATGTTAGTCCCCGCACGATAAAATCACTGACCCATCTCACCATTGCTACTCCTAAACTCTCAGATCACTTGTCACAGTGTCACCATCTTAGACATCACTCTCCAGTCTCACCATCTCTACACATCACACTCCCACATCACTCACTAGTCTCAGCAATGTTAGTCTTCACACTCGTCACTCAACAGTCTGATCATTGCTACCCATCACATTTTGAAACTACAATCATTCCCAGCACACTCTTGAGTTACTCACCAATTTTACCATAGCTATCGATTATGCTGTCAGATCTCTGGCCAGGACAAAGCCCTTGATGGCATGTGCCTATCTGGAGAGAAGGCTGACTCCATCTGGTGTGCTTGAAAAACAACACATGAGCCTCGACGTGCTCCCTTGGTCTGACCTCCATGGTGAAGCTATTCTACCAGGAGTAAGAAGCATAATTGTTCGGGCCACTCCACGTCACAGCAGTCCTGTCATTGACACATTTCTGGGACTGGCAGACTGAACTACCCACCTGGCAATGTATGTGGGTTCAAGCCCTGACAGACTGCACTAGCTACCGGGCATTTGATGCTGTTTTAGCACTTTCCTTCCAGATGGACTGTGCTATCTGCATGGCATTTCAAGCAAGGGAAATGCTTTCTTTAAGCACTTCATACCTTAATAGACTGCACTACCTGCCTGGAATTTCAAACAAAGGCAGCACATCCTGTCACAATGCCAAGCCCTGACAGACTGCGCTGTGTGTGGCATTTCAGGCAAGGAAAGCGAAAACTGTTCGCTCTTCATTCCCCGACTGCTGCTCTACTCACCTGACAGCTACACACTGATGTCTTTGTCTTTCTTCTCCGACACTGGATTGGTACTGTCAGCAGTTCATTCCCTGACAGTCTGCAGACTGTGTCTGACATGTCAAGTGATGGAAGCGCATCATGTCAATGGTTCGCGCCCTGACAGTCTGAAGACTGTGTCTGACTTATCAAGTGAGGGGAGCGCATTCAGTCAGTGGCTTTCTCATGCAGACTGCTATCTACTTGGGATTACAGCAAGGGAAAAGTATCCCGTCAGCAGTCCCCATCCTGACAAATCACACTCCATGCTTAGAATTCCTACCAAGAGAATACCAGCCAGTCAGTGGTCCATGCATCGACAGACTGTGCTTTCTTCTTGGCAGGACCGGCTTTAGAGCTGGTGGCGCCCTGTGGGGTGGTCTATTTTGGCACCCCCCACGCCATGACCACCTCCTCGGATTTCCTCACTACCACCCAGCAAATGTGCCCCTCATCTCTCCATAGCCCCCCTTTCACATATTCATTTGTTTTAAAAGGCTGGCTTTACTAATCCACTCAGCTATCCACATAAAATATAGTTCTGATCTTGGCAGCAGACATATTAACCCTCTGCATATTCTTCTTCTACGCTGCTTTATGGCTGGTCAAAGCTGCCACTGAGCAAAACTCTCATCTCTCTCCCTAGCAGGAACATTAATCACAAGAGGTATCTTCATATTTTAATTGCTTCTTGAAGGCTGGACACACAAAAAACTTTTCAAGAGGTGCTTCTAAATCGCAAGCTTCTAAGTTATTGCTCAAGACAGCGCCCCCTTGAGGGCAACACCCGGTGTGGTCGCACCGCTCGCACCGCCCTAAAGCCAGGCCTGCTTCTTGGCATTTGAAGCAAAGGGAGCACTGTCTTGTCAGTAGGTCACATCCCGACAGACTGCACTCCGTGGCTTGAGTATCGAACAAGGAAAGGAACATTCTGCCAAAATTTCACACTCTGAGATAGAGGAAGTTGTAAATGGCTACAGACTGATGTGTTTGTGGGTGTTCTCAAACCTTCAAGGTAAATCACGCCCAGTTTACTCAGTGGCTGCCTCGTGCATGGGATTTTAACCCTTGTAATATTATCTATGGTATAATATTATGTAGGAGAAAATGAATATACATCTTCAAGGCTATCTTGTGGCCATGATATCTAGTTTGCAAGTGGTTTGTATATGTTTGCACAGGGAAAGTCCCTATTTGTAATATAATTTGATTCGTACACATTTATGTGTATTTCCCCCAAAATAATAAACCTTATTTTATTGTACCAAAATATTAATTAAACATTTAGATTCATGTTATTTGCTATGTATTTTTGCTGTATTTACATTGTCTAATTGTAATAAAAAAAATAAAAACGGTAACAAGTACAAAGTCAATAAAGTAACTACAACAGAGAATCGTTGTTACTATTTTTATGTAAAAAAAAGTAAAACGCCATTAGAAAGTAAACGAAAGGATAATAGCATAAACTTGAAATTAATATAATATGTAGCAGAGAAGCAAGGAAAAATTAAATGCCTTGTGCAGAGCAAATGGAGAAGCAGAATCTGTTAATTTAGTCTGCCACATACAGCTTCCTTTATTTGCATAAACACGCCCAATAAATCTAGGCGCATGCGCAAAACAATAGGTAGCACATTTGCAAACTCATTGTTAACCGAAGGATCACTGCGCAGTACGAAAGGAATTAATTGAAACAATTGTTATGAGACATTAACTCATTGGTGCTGGCTACAGGAATGGGGATTTTACAAACAAGTGAGGAGTAAAAACCATATTATCCTTCAAAGGGCTAACCAATCTACATAAATCATCCCGCACCGAACTCTGAATACTTAGTTCAAGAAAATAAAAAAGGAGTGACTTACAATGTCTTGTGAACCGCATTTCTTCGTCCTGATTCTGAATGAAAAGACAAGTGATGTATTTTACAGAAAGATCGTTTGCTATACAGCATACGATACACAAATATTTTAGCACTCATATTAGCAAATGGCAGCTTCTTGGGTAGGGTTGTGTGTATTTTTTTATTATTACACACGTGCAATCGGGCGTAAACCCAGGTTATTGAGCTACGAGTTTCCTGCATGCAGTCTGTTTTCCTAATGTTTGTACTGATTGTGATTGAGACTTGGCTTCAGCAGAAAATGCCTCTCTGTAGCTCTGAGTGTGCTTGTACTCTGCATTTTTTTATAGAAGCTCAATCAATGATTAACACCCATCACTAGGCTAATTGCATCGCGTTTAAATTCTGTTTTAGGTATGCTTAACAGATTATTGGCTTTATTCAAAGTCTGGTGGTATGTACTTTGTGAATCAAGGTTACTGAGGACACGACGTCCACCACCATGATGGTCAAAGGCCTGCCACAATCAGAAATCCACTGCTGGCTATTCTCAAGACTAGGTGGGTGAAAGTAGGAGGAACATTCACTCTCAGAAATACGTCAGCCGAATGCATGCTCATCCAGCATCTCACACTCAAGCTAGCCAAGTCTGTGTCCTGAGAAAAGTGGAGATTTCTAGCTACAAGTACCGATGGTGGCTTTTTGGGTGTTCATAAAGTAACTCAACTCAGGGTATGATTGTGTGTGGTAGGCTAAGGTAGTCTGTGACCACTTTAGCTCCTAATATAATAATGGAATGTAAGTCCTATGTCTCCATCAGTAACTCTAGGAGAAGCATGTGACTAAAGCGTTGAAGAGCTTCACACGTGGTCTTTATCAATAGAATTCCAAATGGTGAGCACTGATGAACAAGTTAGTTACCTTCAGTAACAAATTATCTGGTAGAGACCATATCTAGCTGCAGATTCCTTTCCTTTGAATTTCCCAGTTGTCAGATTGGATCCAGAAGATTTTTCGTGAGCAGTACCCCTGCACACTGGTTGGTGGCATCGAATGGCCACTTATATATGCACCAGCTCCACATGCTGACATCCATGGAGCCATGAAGTGCACTGACACTGGTGTGTCTGAACTAGGGCGCTAAAAGGGATTATCCCTAACCCTAGAAATCTGTCCGCAGAGCGGGGAGGATGGGTTGGTCAGGAAAGCATCTGCGGCTAGATATTGTCTCTACTAGAAAATGCGTTACTAAAAGCAAGTAACATGTGCATCTGATGGAGACATCTAGCCCCAGATTCCTTACATTTCTATAGATACCAAAGCAATACCATCCCTTGCGGTGGGCTGAAGACGAATGTTAAACTAGGAAGTCCTGCAGAACAAAACAGCTGAAATGGCCGTCCCTGGAGACCTGACTGCCCAGGCTGTAGTGTTTGGTAAATGTGTGCAGGGACACCCACGTTGTTGTCTGGCAGGTGTCCAGGACTGGGACTCCACATGCTAATACAGTGGTTGCAGCTTTAGCTATGGTGGAATGAGCCTTTAAGCCTTTAGTCTTCTGCTTCTTGGCCAGTGCGTAGCAGATTTTAATGCGGAGAATGTCCCAATGTGAAATGGTTCATTTCTGCACTGCCCAACTCTTCTTCGTTCCAACATACCCCATAAAGAGTTGGTCATCCATTCGACACTCTCTTGTGCGATCAAGGCAGAACAACAATGCTCTTTGTGGGTCCAGATGGTGGAGGTGCTCCACTTCTTTGGAGGGATGTAAAGGAACGTAGAAAGTGGACAAGGTGACGGATTGGCCCACATGTAATGGTGTCCCCACTTTCTGGAGGAAAAAGGCCCTTCTGCAAAGCCCCAGTTTGTCTGGGAAAACAGACAAGTAGGGAGGCTTGGATGACAAAGCCTGCAGCTCACTCACCCTCCGGCAGATGTTACTGACATGAGAACTGCTGTTTTTAGCCTGAACAGCTGGAGGCCTTGAAAGGAGCACACATCAGGAATGTGAGAACCAAATTAAGGTCCCACTGAGGTATATTGAAAGGCAAAGGTAGAAACATATGTGCAAACCCCCTAAGACACCTTTGTACATTAGGGGAGTAAAATATAGAGTATTGGTCAGGCAGCCACTGGTAGGCAGACAGAGCAGAAAGCTAACCTTTCAGAGTAACCAAAGCGGAGCCCTGCTAGGAAAGGTCAAGAATGAAGAGGATTACAGTGAAAGAAGCAGGAAATGGGTGGATTTCTCTGTATTATAAAATGCTAACTTTTTCCTTCAGCAGGCGAATACCAACTTTGTAGAGGAACACCTTGCTGCCAGAATTACATTACAGACTTTGGGAGAAAGGTCAAAAAGGTTGAAAGCTGTGAACTGTCACCGCCCAATCTCCATGAAAGAAGTCAGAGAGTTAACAGGTTTGGTTGGAGGGACAGCCTGGTCGGGGAATCAGTGCTCATACTGAGCAGCTGGAGATACCAGACTCTGTGCCCAGCCCAGAGCCACAAGGATGACTTTGGCCTGGTCTCTCTTGATCTTCTTGAGAGCTCTGGACAGGAGTGGTATGGGTGGTAAGCCGTAAGGAGGCCTGAGCTCCACTCTAGATGAAAAGTGTCTCAGAGTGAGAGCCACCTTGGAAAAGTCCAGAGCGCAAAATTGTTGACAGTGTGCGTTCTTGGAGGAGGCGAACAGATCTAACCAAGTCTCACCCTACTGCTGAAAGAGACATTGTGCCACTTCCAGATGGAGATGCCATTCGTGATCCACTAGACATTGGCAGCTGAGTTAATCTGCTCTGGTGTTCAGGTAACCTGCCAGATGTTGAACCACCAGGGATATGCCCTGCTGTTCTAGCCATACACAGAGGTGTAGGGCCTCATGACAGAGGGTCCACAACCCCAACCGGCAGTGTTGCAGTACCACATGACAGTGGTGTTGTCCGTGAACACCTGCACTAGCCATCCCTTGATGGAAGGAAGGAAGGCCGTCAATGCCTGATGGATTTCTTGGAGCTCCAGCATGTTGATGTGAAGTCGCTTTTCTGCAGGAGATCAGAGTCCTCTGAATTGCACCTCCCCCAGATGGTCGCCCCATCCTAGAAGCGACGCGTCTGTCACTACTGTGAGATTTCATTGGGAAAGGGAGACCCAATTGCGGTTTGTTAGCCACCTCTGCAGGTCTTTTCAATCAATCAATCACTGAGATTTGTAGAGTGAAATCTTGTCACCCCAAGGAGCGTTCAGGCGCTGGGGGGAGTCTGCGAGCCATGGCCAGCTGGTGATGGAGGTAGAAATGTCATGACTTTAGCTGTCTTCTGAAGTCTTCCAGAGAAGGGGAGGTGCACAGGTGAAGGGGGTGAGCGTTACTGGACTTGGCAGCGAGATAGGAGCAGCAGCAGCCACCAAGGCATTCCCGACGGATGCGGAGGATGTAGGCCAGGTCGAGGTTGGCAGAGCAGAGCTCTCTGGTGAGTTGGTGGAATGTGATGCATTTGCTGATATAGGCAGGCCCGACATCGTGGAGGGTTTTGTAGGCGTGCATGAGGAGCTTGAAGTGGCATTTTTGCAGGATAGGGAGTTAGTGGAGGGCCCTGAGGTGGGGACACTTGCTGGTTCTTCTGAGGAGGTCGAGGATGAGTCTTACTGCTGCATTCTGGATGGTCTGGAGGTGATTCAGGAACTGCTTCTTGGTTCTGGCGCAGAGGACGTTGCCATAGTTGAGGTGGCTGGACATGAGGGCCTAGGTGACTGTCTTCCTGGTCGCAATGGCGATACATTGGAAGATCTTGCAGAACATGCGGAGGACATGGAAGCAGGAATAGATCTGGATCATGTCGGAGAGATTCCCCTGATACTGTGCCTTCTGGAAATTCAGGTCCCACTGCAAAGCCCACATATGCCATCTGGCATGCGTCACAAGCAGGATGCAGGAGGCCCAACAGCCTCAGTCATTCTCACTGAAATTCAGGATAGAGGCTGAAACATCGGTTTCACAGCCTTAATATCTTAGACTTGCTGCACAGGAGATAAGACTGAAACTACACCATGGTCAGAACAGCTCTGATGAAAGGGAGCACCTGAGATGGAGCCAGGTGTGACTTTGGCATGTTTATAGTGAACTCCAGCGAATGCAGGAGGTTTGCCGTAGTCTGAAGGTGGGAAACAACGAGACAACAGTTTGGTCTGAGCTTGCCTTCAACAGCCAGTCAACAAGATAGGGGAAGACTGCCACCCCTGATCTCTGCAGATGAGCTGCAACCACTGCCATCACTTTAATGGACACCGAGTGGCGCTGGTAACACCAAAGGGGAGCACTGTAAATTGGAAGTGCTTGTGACCTACCATAAACCGCAGGTAGCGCCAATGGGCAGGCAGGCTAGGGATATGGAAATGTGAGCGTCTTGAATATCTCCTTCTTGAGGAAGAGATTGAGGGTCTGCAGATCTAAGATAAGCTGAAGACCTTTATTCTTTTTGAGTATCAGAAAGTAGTGGGAATAAAAACCACTGCCTACTTCTGACATCGAAACCCTCTCTACATCCCCCTTGGCCAAGAGAGCCATGATTTCCTTGAGGCGCAAGGACAAATGATCCTGTGTCAGCTGATCATGAGATGGAGGTACATGGGGAGAGGAGAATTTAAAGGGGAGGGAGTAGTCGCTCTGAATGATCTGTAAGATCCACCTGACCGATGTTATGGACTGCCAGTGGTAGAGATGATGGCTGATTCTGCCACTAACTGGATGCCCAGGGTCTTGTAGGGCAAGGTTAGGAGGGCTTAGGGACTGCGGTTGCTGGGGGGTATAAACCGCACCCTACTCCACGCAGAGGCTGGGCAGCTTACAAGGGATGTGTGACTGGGATAAGGTTGGTGTGGTCCAAAGCCCCTTCCGTAGCCACAAAATGAGCAAACAGCAGACTTGGGGTGACGTGGGGCAGCTCAGAGACCCAAGGGCTTGGCTGTAGCCTGCGAGAACTTAAAGTGCACCAGCGCTGAATCTTCCTTGTCTCCAAAGAGACAATTGCCATCAAAGGGCATGTCCCTAAGGGAAGCCTTGGGCATTCCCTGAAAAGCCAGATGTTCTCAGCCAGGCGTGGCATCAAAGCACCACTGTCGAGGAACTGCTCTGCCTAGCAAGTCAGTCGTGTCTAAACCACAGCTGATGGCGAACTTTGCTGCATCTCTCATCTTTGACAGCTTGGGAGAGGATTGCCCAGACCGGGAGCTGTGGCAGCACTTGCACAACTGTGTCCCACAAACTGTGGGAATAGTGGCCCAATAAGCATGCAGTGTTCACTGACCTCAATGCAAGGCTGGTGGAAGAAAACGTTTTCTTTCCTAAGATATCCTGCCTCTTGGATTCCCTGTGTGGTGCTGCGGCAAGGAATGTGCCATAGGAAATAGAAGCCTGGACCAGCAACTGTTCGCAGGAGCCCCTATCCTGGGCTTCAGTTAGTGCTTCATTAAAAGAGAGTGGGCTTCTGAAGAGGAAGCTCCCAGCTCGCATATGTCTCTACCTACTCCTAGAGGAGGAGAAAGCATGCCAATATTCAGAGACCTATCCAGCCTGTTGGCATCACCCAGTCCCTCACACCAGTCCATGTTTGGCCTTCTATCTGGTATCCTAAAGGGTGCAGTGACCCCTCTCTTTCTTCCCCAAGGCCCTACTCTTCAGAATAGGGCTCAGGCGCAGACCTTGGACACGTGGATCTGGTCACCACAGGAATCAACGTCGGTTGACCCTATGCCAGATTTGGGAATCGAAATAGGGCTCGTGCCACCGGTGGGCACCAGAAGTATTGGGGAAGGTCGCAGTGGCATGCCGGTCGTTGGTCTGCATCCGTGATTAGATCCACAGAGGCCCATCAGGGTCGAGGCCGAAGCTACTGCTGCAGATCCTGATGGGCCCTCCTTGACCCTGTCGGGCCCGAAGGTGCTCTGGAGGGTTTGGCCCTCTCAAATATGCATCGCATGGCCTCGTAAAAGTCTTTTATCTGAGTGAGGGGTGCTCCGGCTTCCGGAAAAGTGTGGAGGTGCGAAGTCCAACCTAGTGACAAATTCACAGAATTGTGCCTCTATCTCCGATACCAGAAGGAAAATTCTTAAAAAAAACGAATTTGCCAAAATGTTGAAAAAGGTCTGTCAAAAAATGACAGCGGGGTAGCTCTCCTCTGGATCAGCATTAATTGGCGAGGAAAGAAAATAACTGATGTCAGTGTGCCAAGGTGGTGTCTATATAGGTGACCACCATGTCATTTCCAGTGCAGACGATACCAAAGATGCCATGCGGAGCCGATCAACGCTACCTACTGACACGCAGGGGTACTGCTCATGAAAAATCTTCCAGATCCAGTTTGACGCTTGGGAAATTCAAAGGTAAGGAATCTGTGGCTGGACGTCTCTTCTAGGGAAGTGTGTTTCCAAAAGCGTGCTACATAGAACATCTGAAAAGTAGACTCTAAATAATGGACAACGTAGAAGGATGAGAGATGTAATGGAATGCAGTAAACTTACCATGCTCTTAATTTCTGCATCCATGTCACTTAATAGTAATTCCTTTTCATTACTGAAAGACAAAATGATGGGGAGATAAGAGTGGCATATTTGGTGACATGCATATAAAGCTCACAATATAACTTAAGTTGATAAACTGTGTTGATTCACTGGTGCTTTCAGAACATTTTACTTTAAAGGAAAGTTTTGACTGCATTGAAAACAGCCTTTTAATTGGAGTACATAACGGAGAGGATTTAATGAGTGATTGATAATGCCTCAAAAACTGCATTTAATGTAAGTGTATACCTCTACAGGCTTCCATTTCAGAGGTGCTGCATTTCAATCTGGCACAGTTGTTCACCAAGAGGTGAAAAAAGGGCATTGTGCAGGTAGCAGGGACCACACAGTTGGTGGTCCTGTGGTTGCAAGAAGCATTCAGCACCCCAGTGCTCCTCTTAGAAATTATTTCATTGTCACAAAGCCCTTTCATGAGTCAGAATATATTCTCTGTATACCCAACATGATTTACCTGCATACCGTAAAACAATCCAGTCAGGAAAGCCCTGATCCCCAAGGGAGAACAAATCCCATAATATAAAGCTTTTGGGGTGGCAGGGTGGTGGGGGTCCCAAAATCTCTTTAAAACTGATGCTCTGTATTACCGTATGGTACTTGCATTTCAACTACTTAGACACATTTAACCAATGAGACTCCACAAATGAGACCCCTTCAGTTTCCTTCCAGCTGAACCATAAATTGGCCATACTAGCATATAAAGGAAGTCCCGTCATCATTGAAAAAGATGGATCAGCCAAGGTCATAGGTTATGAATTGGCAGTTTGGCTGATTAGCGCCAATCCAGGAGTATATTACAAAGTACACTGTAATCAGAATTTCTCAAGTCTCCCACTGAAGCTTGCAACTGCTGTGAGAGCAGTAGGTGCTGCAAGAGTTGAAGGTGGAGAGACTGGACAAACCTAATCAGAAGTGGAATGTTTGTGAGCTCATACTTTATCTCAGAAGAGCTTTCTGCATCAGCTGGGAACTCTATATAGTGGAAACCAAGAGGCACTTACAGTAGAAAGTTTGCTTTAGTATTTCTTTGGAGCTAACAGTAAGTTCTCCTCATGTGACATAAGCAGAGAGAGTTTTTAATATTGGAACACAGAAATATTAAGAAAATAATATTGTGATACAGAAATATTGTGATGCAGAAATATCGTCAAAAATATTGTTTTTTCAAGTAAATAATATCTTTTACAAGAATGATGTTGTTAATATTGTTTTCAATAACATAGTTGTAAAGAATATTGTTTTTTAATTATTTTAATGTTTTAGTTCATATATTAATTTTACGTGTTATTTTTGTTTGTGTAATTGTTATTAATTTTTTTAAATATAATTTGTAATTTTAAGTGATCTAGAATTTTTAATGTAATTCTTAATAGTAATTTATAGTGTGGAAGCAGGTTGTTAGATGTGTCGGGCATACGGTGGTAAGTTAGTTAAGTAATAATTGATTATTGATAATGTTAAAGTAAGTATGTGATTGATATTAATGATGTGCATTATGTAATACTAATTTAATTAACTATATTATAAGTGTGGGATGCTATATTTGTAGGTGTATGGGGAAATTAATACGGTAATAATTAAGAAACAATTGTTAATAATTACTTACAGTATTATAAATTATGTAAATTATCCAATCATTTATTTTAGTTGCATTTTAGGTGTGGATTGCTGGGATTGTATGGGTATAGGATGGGAAGAGAATTAAGTAATTACTAATTAATAATACTTGTTAATGATATTCTTGTTGATTATGTACTACTGAATTATTTTAGTTATATTTTAGCTGTGGGCTGCTATATTTGTAAGGGTATAGGTGGAAGGTCAAGTAGGTAATAATTAACAATTAACTTTCAATTTATTATTAATTATTTAATTGCTTATGTAAATTATGTAATAATTATTTATTTTAGTTACATTTTTGGTGTGGGTTGCTGGGTTTGTAGGGGTAAAGGATGGGGCATTAATTATGTTATTAATTCATAAGTTACTAATTTATTATTAATTATCAGAGTGAATAATGAGGTATATTATGTAATACTGAATTATTTAATTTCTATTTTAGCTGTGGGCTGCTAGATTTGTAGGGATACAAGGTGGGCAGATAAAGTCATATTTATTAAATAATAATTATTGTATAATTAAATATTTAATTGATTTATAGTTATGTGAATTGTGTAATACATTTTTAAATATTACTTATAGTTTAGGTGTGGACTGCTGGGTTTGTAGGGTTGTTGGGTGGGAAGTATATAAGTTGTTAATAATTGATGAATAATTGTTAATAAGTTATTTAATTGTTTCTGAATCATGTACATTGTGTTTTACTAATCTATGTTAAGTATTGGTTGCTAGGCTTGTAGGGGTAGGGTAGAGATTAAATTAAGTAATAATTCAATGACTATTATTTTTAAATTTCAAATTAATTATACATTGTTTATTCATTTTGTAAATTGCTTAATTGTGTCTATTTATATATCTATATAGAGAGATATATGTGTGTGTGTGTGTGTGTGTGTGTGTATATATATATATATATATATATATATATATATATATATATATATGTAGTCACTAAAAAAGCAAAGGTTACAGGGACATTATAGTTAGGTTCACATTTTACCCACTCAGAACCATAGAAATTCAGCAGTTATAGTTATACTTATAGTTACACTTATGTTAAGAAACTATAACTTGTAGCCTACCATCACAAGTCTTCAGATAAGTATATTTATAAGTACACCTATAAGTGCTGAATTTCTATGGTTTTGTGTGGTTAAAACATAAACCTAACTGTAACGTTCCTGTACTGTTTGTTTTTTATTGAATTTCTATTTTTTTTTCACGTAAAGTAATATAGAAATTTGGTACAGTAAAACAACCACTGCTGTGCATGGCTTTGTCCGTGCGCGATGGAGGCTGACTGCAGCGCCTGCGGCCAACTCCCTCCCCCACCACATGCACCCATGCCTATGCTGCGTGAGTTTTTTTCCCATTGAACATCAGATCCGCGGGACCTGCCAATCCTCTGGAGGTACCCGGAGGATCCACGGATGATCCCCGGCCCTAGATACACAAATTTGTTTTTCTTTTAATATCTCCAAAACTAATGAATAGGTTTATTCCAAATAACAAAAATAGCACCTTCTGGACGAAGCGCTAGCTTTCTGCCAGACTGGTGTAATTCTGTCCAGTGGTTCAGGCTATGGTCATGTCTAAAATCCCTATGTGAAATTGCAAGGGGAAAACATGTTTTGCAACCAATGTTCCCTCTAAGGTGCACACGCCCACCGCGCAGGCCCCTCTGTCAAGCGTGCACGTTTTTGCAACATCACGTCGCTGCCTGCATCATGCGGGAGAGAGGACATCAGCACTGCGTTTACAACATAGAAACAGCGCAAAAACACGTTCACTCTCCGCTGCCGAGCAGGTAGGACATCTTCAAAGTCTTCTGTTGAGCAGGACGAAAAATAAAAGTGAAGCCACCCGAGGACATATCACCGCATTCAAGCAGGTACATGTATTTAGAGGGCCTCGGGGCACAGAAGGCATCTGTGAAATAAAAACGTGCTGAGAACATACGAGGCACAGCGCGTTTCATTGTGGTGTTCCGGGATGGTTTAGGCATGCTGATTTCCAGTATGAGGCCGTTTCTCAACCATTCATGCTCCGGCCTCTGCTATCTTTCTTCAAAGCTTTGCACAAAAGTGCCAAAGGAAATACAGACAACATGGAAACATAAAAAAAACATTTCAGACTTCATTTTTTTTATAAAATCACTGGTATGATAATAACATACAAATTTTAGCTTAGAAAAGATTCAGAGTATCTATATTATTGTACCTGGGGGAAATTCAAACTGCCTTTTATCAGAGTATATAAAATGTGCTGCAATTATTTAAAGAGATAATGGTTTTGCTAAAAGTTTTAGTCCCGTCATCTACTTTTATTTTCTTCAAAGGAGAAAATCATCTCCCTGAACACGTTTTAACATCGTTATTTATGAGCTGAAACCGTAAAAAACTGTTCGCTCTTTAAAATAGCTGTAAAAACGAGCCACTTCTGGGGTTGAGGCGGAGGGGGTAGTAAGCACTGTATCAGTGCTTTAAACTGAAATAGGGAAGTGCAGGTACTCGTTATTTAGAGTACCTATTTGCTCCTGAGAAGTCCCTGTACTTTCCCATGAACGGTATAGCAGCAGTACTGAGAAGCGCAGGTACTTTCCCTTTCAAATTAAAGAAGTGTAGGTACTCAATAGTACCAATTTCCTCTTGAAATCCAGTGATTAAAACTAAATTGGGGCATTCTCTGCATTGAGATTCCACAAGGCATTGTCGTCTCCTAAAATCAAGCAGTTTATGAAACACAACTGTGCACTTTCGACAGATTCGATAAAAAAAAAAAAACACGAGTATATTGATAAATGGGGTAAAAAACGAATATTAAGCACTGACCTTCTGTGGTCCCTGTTCCGGCCGGTGTCCAGTCCAAGAGAGAGAGCGAGTTTTCGGGGGCTCAGGCGGGTCCCGCGGTGCTAGGCCGCTTCGTGCCGGAGCAAAGGAGGAACACGGGCCCTGGTGCAAGGAAGGAGAGAGCCACCTAGCTACTCTAACCTAGCTACACCTAACTACTAGCGAAAAGTTCCTCCGCAAACCGGAGTCCGCTCCCGGCAGCAAGGCACCGCGCAGCACCGGCGAGGAGTCTAGGAGCCCGCCCACCGACGGGGAAAGGACATTTCCCTGTCCGGCCCCGACGGCACAAGAGCAGACCCTCCTCCGACCCCCCCGGGAGCTGCACCCCGCCGTCCCAGCATCCGAGCGCTGCGAGGCCTCCGGGAGGCTCAAGCGCTACACAACTCCAAATAACAGAACTAACTGTCCGGCTCCTATCCCCGACTGTCAGCTCCGCTCCTCCCCGCCCGGCACCCTCTCACCTGCGCCCCGGCCCCGCCGCCGCCGCCTCTCCCTCCGCCTCGGCCGCGGCTCTTTGTTTCTTTCGCGTTGCGCGAATACTAGCTCGGCGGCGGCCATCTTGGGTAAGGATCTGCGCCATATTGAGTCGGGACGTCAGCTGTGCCCTGCAGTGAAAGCCGCCATTTTAGATGAGGGAGCAGCGAACGCGCCCACTCCGTACCTGGCGTCTGAACGGGTAACCGTAGGAGCCATTTTCCCACAGGGTCACAACCGTCGCCAGTGAGGTCGTACGCCATCTTGGTGATGACACGCTCCCTCTCCAGTGGAGACATCTGCATTAGGGGCAATCCGTATCTATACGTACGAGGCGGCCGTCTTGGAAAAGGACGAACTCCGTCTAGAGTGAAGACTGCGCCATCTTGGATAAGGACGTACTTCGTCTAGAGTGAAGACTGCGCCATCTTGGATAAGGACGTACTCCGTCTAGAGTGAAGACTGCGCCATCTTAGATAAGGACGTACTCCGTCTAGAGTGAAGACTGCGCCATCTTGGAAAAGGACGTACTCCGTCTTCTGTGAGGACTGCGCCATCTTGGATAAGGACGTACCCCGTCTTCTGTGAGGACTGCGCCATCTTGGACAAGGACGTACCCCGTCTTCTGTGACGACTGCGCCATCTTGGATAAGGACGTACCCCGTCTTCTGTGACGACTGCGCCATCCCGGGGACTACGGAGCCCGTAATATAGACGAGTCCCCAGGGAGGACCCGAAGCGGCTGGCCCCACTCTGCTGAGCTGAGCCGTGCTTGCCTCTGACACCCTGCGGAGAGAAGGTAAGCGGAACACCGGTGACCTGATCGGGGTCAAGGAACAAAACTGGCGAGGCCCCTTGACTTGGGGCCGCTGGAAAACTAACTCTAGAGACCCCTACTCGGAGGTCCGACAGAGCACCACTGGGGGCACCTGAAGACAAGATTGTACAAACGCAGCATTAAGGTGAGAGCCTCTGGGAATATAATGGAAACACCCCTGGTCCTGGGAATCACCTGGCGAGTTGAATTGAACCAGATCCCAGCAGGGACTATTTCCAAGACTCTGCACTAAGAGGGGGGTTTCAAGACCAAAGCAAGAGTAAAAGCGATCCACCCAGTTTCTTTCTGACCCCAACTATGGATTGTGGGCTCTGAGAGTAACTCCACACCTTGCCCCATCACTCGAGCAAACTACAACGATCTGTAGGGAAACCACCTACATTTGGCACATGCACATCACCGCAAAATGGGTAAAACGGGCCAACGCCGTGCAGTACAGTCCTCTAGACTCTTAGGGCATTTGGAGTTAGTTCTGTCTGAGGTAGGAGTGAGATGCACTCCTTGCACCATTTCTTCACAGCTGTGCAGCACTTAGTGCCAGTTGCAACGTTTAGGTTTGCGCAAGTACGCACGCTGGTCTTTTGCTGTATTGGCAGCAGCCCCAGAATTCTGGACACAGGGCATTTGAGCCCCTTTGGGTTGGCCAGCTGACTAGGGGTTCCTGGTGGTTTGTAGGGCGCCAGGCCCCATTGTGTATTTGTGGTGCTAGGAAATGTATTTCTGGTAGTTTGATTTTCAGACCCTGTTCTGGCTACCTCTAAATTGTGTTTTATGATTTTGAGGTTCTGGCATACTTTGGGTTATGCTAGTGAAATTATGTTCCACCCTGTGCTTTTTGCCCATAATGATGCCGATACTTAGGAGATAAGTATCTAATATTAGACTGTTGAGATTTGGGGCGTACAATGTCTTTGATACCTATTGTGATGCTGTGCTTTATGTGGTTTATATCTCAGGATGATAAGTACAGTGATTTTCCTCTTACACCACTCCATCTCCTATCCTATCTTGTTGAATCAGCCCTGTTCTGAAGTAACAACCTATCCCTAATCGCCTCACTTTCCTGTCTCCACAATAACTCAGGTTCCTTCACCCGATGTCTGGATTACGTGCCCCCTTCTTGCCCTCATACTTCTCATCACCACCACCGTCCTAGTAACACCCTTCCCTTATCCCCACCACCCTCCTCCTCCAACATGGCCACCGCTCGAATTAAGTCTGGAATTAATTGCTACAAAATCATCTACCCTTCTAACCTGTCTAAAGCTGCTACAAAACGTTTCAAGCATAACACCATTGAATATTTCCCCGATTCCCTTTTTGTCGATCAGTTTTACAATGGTCGATATGGGGGGCTCAAAAACGATCTAATTTTTTTCACGCACGACATACCCTCTTGGTCTACCAGCTTTTACAATTCCTTTAACGTCACCTCCTCCTCCTCTATCCCCCATGGGAAACAGCTAAAAATTTCCCCCTCTGCGTGTTTTAACGGCTCCCTCACTATCTCACTCTATAACAACGGTACTGTTATGATCCAAGCCAAAGACACCTGTCTCTCTCTCTTTGACCGCCTCTTCCCTTCCCTACTCCCCTCCCCTGCTACCGGGCTATCCCTTGACTCTCCATCTAGCTCCACCAATTACTCCCTTTCTCCTCCCCTGACCCCCCCACTCTCCAACAGGCTGCACCCTGGGGAGGCACAGGTCGACCCTCTTCTCTCCCCTCGGACCTCCCCTCGCATTCTTCCCCCCTCACAGTTTGCCCCTCCCCTCTTCACTTCAGCCTTACCTCTAGCTAACACGCTCCTCGTCCATTCCGCACCGTCCCGGCACTCCATTCTCATCTCCTCCCCCCTATCCCTTCCAGCCACCCCCCTCCTTAGACCACCTCTCCTCCAGCCCTCTCCCCCTGTCTATGTTCCCTACGCTCCCCTTGTTCCCTCCTCCGCTCTTCTTTTCCGCCCACTCCTCCCCTCACTATGTACCCCGATTTCCCCGCAAATACATTCCATCTCTCTCCCTCCCCACTCTCCTCCAGCACTGCTGTGCTACCCCCTTTCCTCCCCTGGTAACCCCTTCCCTCCCTCGGACCGAGCAGAATCACTTCCTTTCTTCAACTTCCCTTTCTCCCAATCCCCCCCATTCTGCCCGATACCCGCTCCATCACAGCCACCTCACTTAGCTGCCAGGACCTATCCAACTCTATCCAACTCCCCCCCTTTCCTTTCATACCTCCCTAATCCCTATGACTCCTCACACTCCTCCCCTCTCCTATCGCCCCACCGCCCCACTCCTCTACTATCGCCCCCTAGTTCTGCCCTTAATTCCTATCCTTCTTGCAACGCCAACGACAACTCTCCTCTCACCCCTGGTGCACCAACTCCTGCTCTCACCCTAAACCTTTCCCCACCTCTGAACCCTATACCCCTACTCCCCTTCCGTTCCCCCACCTCTTCCTGCCGTACACTGCCTAGTGCACCCCCTCCTGTTTCCATCGAGCCACCCATTACGCCGTGCTCTTCCTTACTCTCTCTGGAAAAAAAGCTAGGCTCTCTAATCACCGCCATCTCCCAACTTGAAGCTACCATTTTAGTTTTAAGCTCCAAGATCTCGACTTTTCCACACACCTCAATTCCTTTGGCTAACACTCACCCTTCCACGAGATGCACCTCACCACCACACCCCACTATAGCTAAACATAGCCAGTCGTCTGCAAATCCACACAAGCACTCGAACGCCACCCTTCCTTCACTTCCACTTCCCAGTAACCCTGTAACCTACACTATTCCGACCATCTCCTCTGTCAGAACCACTCGCCCACCTAAATCCTCCCGAGCGCCCTCATATAAGCACAATATCCCTATCACCCCTCATAGCCCAAGTGCCCCCGTCACCAAAACAGTTGCGTCAGAGCTGCGCTGTCTGCTCCACAACTGCAGATCTGCAATAAAACACAAACTTGAAATCTCCGATACCATCAACCAGCACAATATTGACATGATCTTCCTCACAGAGACCTGGTTCAACGATACCTCTCACTCTATGTTTGATCTCCTTGTACCCACAGGCTATTCTATACTTAGAAATGACAGAATTGACAAAGTGGGGGGAGGTGTTGCGGTCATCTTTAGAAACTTCCTTCAACTTAAGGCTCTTCCTAACAGCTCCTGCCACACTTTTGAATGCCTATCACTTGAGCTTCAATTGCACCACCGCTCACCTCTCAGATTCCATGCTATTTACCACCCGCCTGGTAGCAGCCCTTCGTTTATGGAGGAACTCACGGACTGCATCAGCGACCAATTCACGCAAAGTGACAATCAGATCTTCGTGGGTGACTTCAATGTCCACTGGGGCTCGCCTCAAGACACAAATGCAAATTTGCTGGCCACCTTCCTCTCTGCAAACGATCTTATCCAACACTGCACAGAAACAACACACTCTAAAGGCTCAATCCTAGGCCTTGTCATTTCTAAAGCAGGCTTGCTGACTATCGCTACCCCTATTCATGTAGACTGGTCGGACCACCTCCTCATCCCATTCTCTCTTCACCTATCACACTCTATAACTCTGGGCCAGCCTAAGAGGGCTACTTCCTGGTTCCGTGACACTAAAAATATTGACCTCAGTACCCTCTGTAAATCTGCCTTGCTATCACTTCCAAGGCTAGACCCGGACCTAGATGTCAACGAACTCACCTCCCAATGCCTCACAGTCCTTGCAGTCGAAATCAATAATGTCGCTCCTCTCCAAAGCAAAAAGAAAAGGCCCACTCCCTCAGCACCTTGGTTCAACAAATCCCTCTATGAAGAAAGGAAGTTCATAAGAGCCCTTGAGAAACAATGGAGACAAGCACCCTCCACTGAAAATTTGGCCACGCTTCGTTCAGCAAGATCCAAGTACCACAATCTCATCTTCCTTGGAAAAGCGTCGCACTACAAATCCCTCCTTGACTCAGCCAAAAATAGACCCAAAAAACTATTCGACCTCATCAAGAACCCTAACAGCTCTCCCCCAACCTCCAAATTGGAAGATTCCACAAAGAAAGCAGCGGAATTCGCTATATTCTTTGACGAAAAGGTAAAATCACTTGTAGATCAGGTCATTCATCCTACCCCCACAGAGGAGTGCAAATCCTTAACCATTTGGCAAAACTTTGACCCCATCTCAGACGATGCTCTCCTTAAATGCATCCTCGATACAAAGCCCTCTAACCATTCTCTTGACCCCATCCCGAGTGCCATTGCCATTGACTTCTATACTAATTCTCTTTCCTACTGGACCACTCTGGTCAACCTCTCCCTCAGTCAAGGCTCCCTTCCTGTGTCCTTCAAAACTGGGCAGGTCACCCCTCTGCTAAAAAAAACCAATGCTGATGCGAACGACCTCAACAACTACCGTCCCATCACTAACCTACCCTTTCTTGCGAAAATCACAGAAAAATGTGTAGCGAAACAACTCTCTCGCCATATCAAGGAAAATTATCTTCTTGACAATTTCCAGTCTGGCTTCATTCAAAACCGCAGCACTGAAACAGCCCTGCTGCTAGTGATTGATGACGCGCTGCGGATACTCGATTCAGGGGAGTCTTGTCTTCTAATTCTTCTTGACCTTTCTGCAGCCTGTCAATCACAACACTCTCCTTAACACTCTTCAACAGAGAATGGGCATGGAGGGCACTGTGCTCAAATGGTTTGCCTCCTTCCTCTCTGATAGATCCCAAATGATCAAAATAGTCAGTCAAGGTGTTCCTCAAGGCTCCATACTTGCACCCACACTGTTCAATCTCTATTTAGAACCGTTGGGAAATCTGCTGAGTAAATCCGGGATCCACTATCATCTATATGCGGATGACACTCAGATTTACCTTAAGGTGGCCTCCAATCACGATCTCTCCTTCCTTAGCTCTACCCTCGACTCCATTCAAAACTGGATGGTAACTCATCAACTGATCCTGAATCCCTCCAAAACAGAATTCCTCCTCCTTTCCTCCTCCCTTTCTCATCCCCCAGTGCAAACATGGATGGATCAGATCAATCTAATGAACAATAAGCCCATCATTGTCGAGAGCGCAAAATCCCTTGGTGTCATTCTCGACAAAAAACTTAATCTACTCTCCCACATTAACTCCATTGCAAAGTCTGCTCGACACCAACTGCGCCTTCTTTGGGGCATTCGTCGCTTCTTCCCGGAGTACGACCTTAAAACCCTGGTCCAAGCGCTGATTCTCTCCAGATTGGACTACTGCAACTCTCTTCTTACTGGCCTTCCCAAATCCCACCTTTCCCCCCTGAAGTCTATTCTCCATTCAGCAGCTCGTTTCATATATGGGGCCAAAAGAAGCGACCACATCACACCCATTTTATCCATCCTCCGTTGGCTTCCCATAGAGGCAAGATCTATCTACAAAACTGCATGTATCACCCACAAAGCCTTGCACTCCTCCTCCCCTCGCTACCTGGTGAATAAACTGAAACTCTCTGGGGGCTCCAGACCATCACGTAATGCAGAAAAGTTATTGCTTGAACCTCCCATTTTCAAGAAGGAAAGATTGATGGCCCAATCCTTTTCAGGCAACGCGGTGAGAATCTGGAACTCACTTCCGCCTTAGCTTCGGACCACCACCTCTTCCCAGGCCTTCAAAACTGACCTCAAAGCTCTCCTCGTTCAAAGACACTTCCAAAGTTAATTCAAGCCCTCTGTTTTCAGAAGGAAGTCCTTCCAGTATAGGATATTCTGTTCTCCATGCCTATAGAAGTGCCTTCCCAGGGTGTTTTTGTGTTTTGAGTGTCTGCCATTTAGTGCAGTATTTTACCTCTACCTGTATCTTGTACTCGTTTGTAACATGCACACGGCACCTTTCCTTTTCAACGTATCATTTGCTACCTCTTATATCTTGTTTGCTTTTGATACATGCACAACGGCCACCACTGCCTCATGTAACGTAACTATTGTTTTAGTGCTTTGAGTGTCTACCATTGATTGCAACTTTTTTTACCTCTATTCGTACTTTATTTACTCTTGTAACCTGCACACGTCACTTTTTCCTCTCATAACGTATCGTTTGCTACCTCGTTTATTTTTTGCTCTTGATACGTGCACAATTATCACGATTGCCTCTTGTAATGTAACGCTTGTTTTTGTAACAGGCTCACTTCTAATTTTTCTCCTCTTGTATCTTTATTTTGCCTATTGTGAAGCGCTCTGACACCTTCGGGTAAAGTCCGCGCTATATAAAAACGCATTAAATAAAAAATAAAAATAAATATGAGACAGAGAGCACGTAGCGCTGAGTGGGGATGTCCCGTCCCTTCGACGCGGAAACAAAGTAGGCAGGAGCTGCAGTCATCCCTGGATCGACCACGCCCCTTAGAGCTTGTGACGTAGGCTTTCTCTTTGCTCCTTAAGCCATCTGACAATGTGACTTATGATATGAGACTCCCAAAGTTAAAAGTGCTTGGTAGCCAACAAAAGAATTATGTTTCCAACATTCCGTTTTTTCTTTTTTGCTTTGCTGTATAAAATATGAATTAATTGACATGAGAAGGTACTGTACGGTGAGTACCTGTACTTCTTGCATTTGAAACGTAAAACTTCGACACTTCTCTGTGCTGGTGCGATAATTTCAAGGGGGAATACCGACTCTCCTCCGTGCACACATCTCCTCTCGGACAGCGAGATTTAGCACTGCTATCCGCGGTTTGATAATTCAACCACTACTACACCGTGCCTTTTTGTCCAAACCAGGCTCCGCTCCTTATGGGTAAACGCCTTATTCAGAATGTACTGCATAGTACTACTCTTCTGCCGAGTCCTCACAGCTTGAGCCTTCGATCACTGCAGGTGGTTACCAATCATTTTACCAAGTACCTCCACCATTCATTTAGTCTAAAAATGTGCCCCCGCCCCTTGGAATGGGCACCACGTGGGTCGTTTGCTCAATGCCATTTGCACTAACACATGTTGACCAGTACATAAGGATGCAGACTCTAGTGGCTCTGCTGAATGAACGTCCACGGACTAAACTAGTACCTTTATTTCCTTTTTCTGAAAGTGCTTGTTACATACACATGGATGTATTCCTGTGGTTGTGTTTGTTCGGATGAAGCACTCAAGTTAATTATGACTACTTGCCCACTTTACCCCCAGTCCACAAGAGCCTGAAAAAGCTAGCCCCTCACATAACATTACCAATTTATTGTCCCTTACAAGCCTTGTGAACAGGATCTACATCTAGTAATGGACAAGAATGCTGACCGACACATTGAAGACGTGCAGGAAGAATACTTAGTCCAAGTGCATAGGCAAAGGACTTGTGTGATCACATCAGTTTCACAGGTTAATGCACAATGTGACCTTCAAACTGTGCTGTAACTTACACCTCTCAAATGACCCACTGTTGGCAAAACTACCACTCATTACACCTTTGTTACTTTAATTGGTCAATTTAATTAGTGTAGGAAAGTACCATCTTGCCTGGCATGTTACCCCCATTTTTACATGTATGTAAGTTTGTTTTTGCCTGTCTCACTGGGATCCTGCTAGCCAGGACCCTGTGCTCATAGTTTGTTGCCACATAGTTCAGGGCCATTTCCCCGGACTTTGTGAGTGAGGAGATGCCATTACACGCATGCACTACATGTAGGTCAATACCTATATGTAGCTTCACAATGGTAACTCCGAATATGGCCATGTAACATGTCTAAGATCATGGAATTGTCACCCCATGCCAAATCTGGTATTGGGGTGCCAGTCCCATGCATCACCACTCCACTATGGACACCAGGTATTGCCAAACCAGCTCTCTGGGGTTTTCTCTGCAGCTACCGCTGCTGCCACCCCACAGACAGGGTTCTGCCCTCCAGGGGTCTGGGCAGCCCAGTCCCAGGAAGGCAGAACAAAGAATTTCCTCTGAGAGAGGGTATTATACCCTCTCCCTTTGGAAATAGGTTTTAATGGCTGGGGAGGAGTAGCCTCTCCCAGCCTCTGGAAATGTTATGAAGGGCACAGATGGTGCCCTTCTTGCATAAGCCAGTCTAAACCGGTTCAGGGAACCCCCAGTCTCTGCTCTGGTGGGAAACTGGACAAAGGAAAGGGGAGTGACTACTCCCCTGTCCATCACCACCCCAGGGGTGGTGCCCAGAGCTCCTCCAGTGTGTCTCAGACCTCTGCCATCTTGGATCCAGAGGTGTGAGGGCATTCTGGAGGCCTCTGAGGGGCCAGTGCCAGCAGGTGATGTCAGAGACCCCTCCTGATAGGTGCTTACCTGACTAGGTGGCCAATCCTCCTCTGAGGGCTATGTAGGGTCTCTCTAGTGGCCTTTTCTTCAGATAACGACTTGCAAGAATTCACCAGAGTTCCTCTGCACCTCTTTCTTCGACTTCTGCCAAGGATCGACCGCTGACTGCTCCAGGATGCCTGCAAAACTGCAATAAAGTAGCAAGAAGACTACCAGCTACATTGTAGCGCCTAATCCTGCCGGCTTTCTCAACTGTTTTCTGGTGGTGCATGCTTTGGGGGCTGCCTGCCTTCATCCTGCACTGGAAGCCACGAAGAAATCTCCAGTGTGTTGACAGAATCTTCCCCCTGCTTCTGCAGGCACCAAACTTCAGCGTCACCGGTACTCTGGGACCCCTCTCATCCTGACGAGCGTGGCCCCTGGAACACAAGTGGTAGACCCAAGTGACCCAGACTGTCCAGTGGTCCAACTGTCCAAATTTGGAGGAGGTAAGTCCTTGCCTTCCCTCTCTGGACAGTAATCCTGTGCACCTCATGAACTGCAGCTGCTCGGGCTTCTGTGCACATTTCCACAAAATCCTTCATGCACAGCCAAGCCTAGGTCCCCAGCACTCTGTCCTGCATTGCTGAACTCCCTGAGCTGATCTCGGGCTTCGTGGAACCCTTTTTTGCAGTGTTGAGATGTCTGCTGTGTTCAGACTTCTTGAACCCATGTTCAAGGACTTCTGTGGGTGCTACCTTCTGGTGCATGGGCTCTCTACGTTGAGGAGGGCCCCCTCTGTCTCCTCTCCCAAGTGGCGACATCCTGGTCCTTCCTGAGCCCGGGCAGCACGCTTTTTCTCCAACCATGGCTCCTGCAGCTAGCAAGGCTTGTTTGTGGTCTTTTGCCAAAGAAACAACTCTGCATCCTCCAGCACTCCGTGGGACATCTTCTGCACGAAGGAGAAGTTCCCAGCACCTTTTGTTGTTGCTGAATCTCCAGCTTCTACCATCCAGAGGCAGCCATTTTGCACCTTCTTCTGGGGTTTAGTGGGCTCCTGCCCCCCACGACACTTTCGCAACTCTTTTTACTTGGTCCCCTTCCTTTGCAGGTCCTCAGGTCCAGGAATCCGTCTTCAGTGCGTTGCAGTCTGTTGTGGTGTTAAAAATCCTCTATCCCGACTTTAGTATGTTTCTGGGGAAATAGTAGTACTTTACTGCTACTTTCCAGGGTCTTGGGGTGGGATATCTTGGACACCCTTAGTGTTTTCTTACACTCCCAGCGACCCTCTACACACTACACTGGCCTAGGGGTCCACTCGTGGTTCGCATTCCACTTTCTTAGTATATGGTTTGTGTTGCACCTAGGCCTATTGCATCCTATTGTATTCTACACTGTTTGCACTACTTTCTGACTGATTTTACCTACCTGAATTTGGTTTGTGTGTATATTTTGTGTATTTTACTTACCTTCTAAGGGAGTATATCATCTGAGATATTGTTGGCACATTGTCACTAAAATAAAGTACCTTTATTTTTAGTAACTCTGAGTATTGTCTTTCTTATGATATAGTACCTATATGATATAAGTGGTATAGTAGGAGCTTTGCATGTCTCCTAGTTCAGCCTAAGCTGCTCTGCTATAGCTACCTCTTTCAGCCTAAGCTGCTAGAACACTACTAATCTACTAATAAGGGATAACTGGACCTGGCACAAGGTGTAAGTACCATCAGGTACCCACTATAAGCCAGGCCATCCTCCTACAATTAGTACCACCACTTCATGTAATTGTTCTGTGGAGGATGGACTGCAGAAGTAGAGTAATGTGAATTTAATCTTTTTTACACTGGTTTCATGGGGGACAATTGGTTCAGAATGAAACCAGATTTGTGTTTTTAACCTTCTGCCGCCCACGCACATTGAATCTGGAAGCAATGTATAGCGAAATAGCATTAATTACTGCAGTGTTTTATATCACATTGTTGTGTGTCCCATCAATGCAAAAAATAGAAGGTGGTGTATTATTGCGGGTATATAACTGAAGGCAGTGTCACTCACGTCAGAGCTTTACGGATGTAGAATGTGAATGCTCATGGTTCCACCAGATTCTTCCGCCTTAGTGATGAGAGCTCCCAGAGGACTGGGTAGCTCTCCCCACTTTCAGCTGGGGGGAGGGGCACATGTTAGACCTGACAGCCTTCGGTGGTCATCCCACAACCTTTTACCTGCCTCCCCCCACTTTTCTTACACTGTTTTTGCTGGTTTTAGGACTCTGTGCACAGTACCACCTCTAACCAGTGCTAAAGTTCATATGCTCTCTCCCTTAATCATGGTATCTTTGGTTAATTCCCAATTGGCATATTTTATTTACTTATAAGTCCCTAGTGAAGTGCACTACATGTGCCCAGGGACTGTAAAATTAAAAAAGTAAAAGGCAGGACTCTGTGTGCGCCGCTTTAGCGTGATTCTTTTTATGCTAATTCATCGCAAACTTAATTCCACAGCACACTTTATTAAATCCTCTAACGTTGCAGTCAGAGCAGAAAAGTAACCATTAATCTCCAGGATAAAATAAGCAGCAAATTGTAAGAAGACATAAACTAGCACTGGACTTCTGTCCTTGACCCCACAGCAAATGTGACAAGACAACAACAAGACTTAAAGGCACCTTCATTGCTCATTCATTGTCTGAATGAACAGAACACTTTTTTTTGTCAGCTTGCCAGAACAAGCCAGTAGGCTCAAAAATGGCTCACCCTTATAAATCCGATGAGTCATAGCGAGTGGCTGAGCAGATAACTTGAGGCCTGTAAAGGCTGCATCATCGAAGGTCTAACGCCTGATGTAGGTTTCCAAACGGATGATAATATGGAACCAGAGTTCATCTAAACTGAAATCCAAGTTAACTGCTCAATTGCTCTGGAACTGTCATGCATAATGTTTTTATAACTCCTATAACCTATGCTAAATATCTTCTTTCCAATTATAGCCAGTCATCATTTGGATTTGAACGGCCAGGTGTGAGTACCAAGGAAGACCAGGTAATTCTGTAGACGTTCCAGGTGAGATTAAGGGTCTCTACATAAATCACGTTCATGATCCACACCTTTGCTTCTATTACAGGTTTGTCGGACCGAGCAAGTTATAGATTTGATTGGACGACGTGTAGAAGCATAAGGACCAGGTAATTATTTGGTAGGTACCCCATCTGGGTTACGTGGCACATTATAATATGACAACATGCTGTAGCCAACTGTTAACCATCTTGTCTTTTACTGCAGGCATCTCAGACAGTACTGGTCATAGAAGAGGACGGGCAGACCGGAGTAGCAGCAGAAAGAGCAGGTTATTATTTGCTAGTTTTTCCTTATGGTGCAAGTGAGACATGGAAACGTTCAGGTGCTTTAATCATTTTTTCCTCTTGTACAGGCATCTTAGACCCTGCTACATAAATTTGAACAGGCACACGTGAGTAGAAGCAGAAAGACAGGGTAATAATGTAGCAGATTTTCATTGTGGTGCACCTAGTACAGTGGAATATGACAACCTACTTTAACCACCTTACCCACCTTTTCTTCTGTTGCAGGCATCTTTGACAGCACTACTCATATATTACAAAAAGGCACCTGTGAGTAGAAGCAGAAAGACAAGGTAATTATTTGGTAGATTTTACTTGTGATGCACCTAGTACATTATGAAATGAAAACATTCTTCAACCCTTTTTATTGTTCTTCTGCAGGCTTCTTAGACAGTGCTAATATTGGTTAGAAAAGGCAGACATGACTACAAGCAGAAAGACCAGTTAATTATTTAGTAGTTTTTCCTTGTAGTACATCTTGAACACAAGCATGTGCTATAACCATTTTTTTCTTCTATTGCAGACATCTTAGACAGTGTTACATCTACAGGCAGGTGAGAGATCAAACAGAAAGGCCCAGGTAATTACTTGCTACTTTTTCCAAGAGATAGCTCAGTCTTGTCTGGTAGATTGCATTCAATAGCATACAAAACAACTTTAAATAATGTTCCTCACTTTAAATAATGTCCTTTTTTTTTTTTTTGCAGGCTTTGCGGCACAGTAGGCTCAGACTGATTGCCACCAAAATGTTCATGCGCAAAGCTATGACTTCTGCAGAGAGCAGTGCTTCACCACAAAGGAAGAAATGCTGTCTTGTGTTCAAAGAAGAATGGCTGAAATAAATTGTGGAGACTGAGACACAGAAGTCCAGGAGCAAGGTTTGCATACAACTGGGACAGTTATTTCTATACAATCCAGAAGTAGGCCTGATTTGCAAAGTATGTGCAGAAGCAAAGATCGCAGGGGACTTTACTACTGGGAAGAAATGGAGTGATAGCTGGAAGTTGGACTACTTGAAACGCCATCTATGTAGCAAAGTTCATGAATCTGCTTTGGTGACACTGAGAAATAAAAGTGCTGCTGCCAGGCTGGGTTTTGGAGTGCGCACCATGCTAACGGAAACCGCCAGTGACAGAGCAAACAGACGAGAAGTGGTTGAACGGCAAAGATTCCTGCCTGAGGAGATACAGATTCTCATCAACAATGAGTTGCTAGCAGTCAAAATTACCACATCAATGTTATCTGTTCAAGACATCCAGGACCATGTCGCATTGTATGTGAAGATACCAGACAGCTGGAGGAGCAAGAACTATGCCTTTGAGTTTTTGTAGGCCATCAACAGCGTGATACGCTCTGACTTCATGGCACAACTTCTCAATGCTCGGTATCACACATTGATAATTGATGAGAGCACAGAAATTTCAGTTACAAAAATGCTCATCCTCTACTTCAAGTTCTGATCTGTAACATCAACAGAGCACATAACAATGTTTGGGGGAATTGTAACTCTAAGTGCATGCAATGCAGAGGCTATCACTATAGCTGTAAAAGACTTCTACACTGCCAATATACTGGATCTTATGAAAATGGTCATGTTCACATCAGATGGTGCATCAGTGATGCTGGGAAAGAACAATGGTGTTGTTAACCTCCCCAAACAATCCATTCCCCATCTAGTTGAGTAGCACTGTGTTGCGCACAGAGAAGATTTGGGAGTTTATGATGACTGGAAAAAAGTGCAGATGATCAGGGAAATGGAAACATTACTGAGAACTGTCTACACTGTGTTCTCCCACTCACCTTTAAGGAAGTCCAAGCTGGATGAAATTGCTTTGGTCACTGAATGTGAAGTGATCTCCTTTCGGCCACTCAATGAGGTGCGGTGGCTTTCAAGGCATTTTGCTGTTGGTGCACTCTTGCTCTCAAATACTTTGATCATGAAAGAGTTGAGGAGAATGACCCAATTGCTAAATATTGCTACAAAACAACTATATGACTCATACTACCATATTTCCTTTACAACACTAAATAACATTCTGGGTGAAATTACATCTTTGTGCAAGTTATTTAAGAAAAGCTCTTTGACCACCGTTGGAGCTGTACAGTATGCAAGAGCAAAAATTACCCAAATAAAGGAACAGAACTTGGGCAGCACTGTCTTTTGGAGAAACACAGTAAGAGATCTGATGGCTTTGTGCAGAGAGAACTGAGAGTATGATAGTGAGCCGATGTCATCTTTCATTAAACTTCTTTGTGAGCACATGGAAAGAAGGTTCCCAGAAGATGAATTGAAGGAGTGGACAAGCTTTGATTTCCATACAGTAAAAACACAATCACAGTTTGATTTTGGGACAGAGAATGTACAAAGACTTGTTGAAAAGTATAAGAAGGTCTTGGTCCTGGGTGATTGTGACACCGCTGATGATGATGTTCAGCAGTACAGAGATTATAAATATGTGGTGGCAGTGCATATAAAAAGCGGATTGTTTAGGACTTTTCAAGACATGGTGAATTTCACTCTGCGGAATGCTGCACAGTATAGTGTTGTATCTCAGCTTGTTGATATCTGTGCAACTTTCCAGGCTGCAAGTGCAGACTCCGAACGAAGAAGCTGTCTCATAAACTCAATCATGTCCAAATTAAGAAACAGACTAGAGGAGAGTCACCTAGATATGCTGATGATGACAAAGGCTTACCTCTCAAATGGGAAAGTTGACTTAGACCGAGTTTATCAGCACTGGAAAAATGGCAAGGACCGGCGAGAAAAACAAACATGTCACACATCTAATGTTGGCACCTGACTTGTCTAAACTCTGATGCAGCTCCTCCTACAGTCCATGTGTGGGTGGGGTAGGAACATTTCTCAGCCTTTATCTTGGCAGGGGCATCGTGGCATTTATCAGCAATGTGTTCATCAAATTGTAAATGTTAACTAATTGTACAACTGGCTGTATTTGATATGCAGGGCCCTCTGCAGCACTCTGAGAGTATTCATTAAAGATTCATAATGGTTCAACCTCCTGATGTCTTTTTTCTCTAACTGGGGTGTAGGTGGCACTTAACAGGTCATGGACTTGGGGTGTGCAACCAGGTCACAAAACTGCCTTAATGCCCTATTGCATGGAGCAATCTTTATACAAATATCCCTTTTTTGCTTTAGTGGTATGGAGAGGCTAATGCCAAAGATCTTGGTAGTTATGTGCTGCGCTCGCGTGAACGGTCAATTTCTTGGCGCACGTATCCTTGGCTGCAGCGCACAGAGACCTCACACTGCCGCACCTAGTGAAAAAAAATTAGAGGGAACATTGTTTGTGACCCCCCCTTTTTCTCAGCCCTCGCTTGACAAATAATCCCCAAACTCTCCACACAGCCGCTAAAGTAACTGGAATACTAGGTTTAAAAATGTTGTGAAGATTTGTCAACAGAGTCAAAGTTATAGGCAAAACAAAAATGCCCTTCCTATGGAAACTAGGTCCTAACTATAACTACCTATTGACACCAGTAAGCTGTATATATAAATATATATATGCACACATACACATAATAGATCAGAGAATTTCACAGCAGAACAGCCAACACATATTTCGAGACAGTCTCTGCTTCAGGGCTGTTTAGAAACAAGAAATAAAATTCGGTATACACAACGATACAAAAAAATTAGTCAAGCGTAATCATATACAGATGAGTACAAAAACCACCTTTAACCAATTAAATAATAATCATTCACAACGGTTATGTTCTGTCATTTGTACCCGGGTATATGTGATTGGATAATATGTACATGCCTTTTTTATTCTGTTTTAGGTATTAAACACAACAACCGCTGTGAATGCAAAGAGCAACAAGTTCAAGTTGTAATACTAACATATCACATAATATCATGGCTTTGGTCTCATTTATAAAGATGAGTAGTACTTAATTGTTTTTTGTGCTTCTAGGTACAAACCTCGAGGCTCCAGTGCTCAGGGGCACAATGCCCTTTACACTCACTCTAAAACACTGTGATAGGCCAGCCCCTCAGTGATACATCTTAATGAAGAAAGTGAACAATGCAACAGTGTGTGCCAATGTTGGGGATTTGGAGAAGATATATTGTCACATTTTTGTCCTGTTGAGTGAGTGAGTTTGTGTTGGGGGGAGTGCAGTGGGGAGTGATTGAGATAGGTTCTGCCTGAAATTAGTGAGAGCAGGCACCTGATTCAATAGCTCAAGCATTGCTTCTGCCCTTGAGTCAAACCCTACCGTTGTCTACAGTCTATCAATGGAGACATGTGGAAAGCTGGATTCTACGTATGATGCTGGTGTGCTTGGGCCACAAATAGAGGTTAACACAGAATACCATTTCTTAGCAATATAATAAGATTTATGTCACTGCTATACGTTATTAGAGAGAAAGAATTCATGCCCCAGGCACTCGACAAGGAAAATAATGGCTATGTGGTGACTAAATTGAAGATATGCGGGCAAAATAAATAATAGATTATTATTAGGCAGCAATCAGCATCTGCAGTGTTATAGGAGAGTGACAGTAACATTTGAAAGTCAAACAGAGGTTGGTAATCCAGGACAAGAATTCAGAGTCTACAGAGGTATTGAAAAATGACCTCAAGAGACAAAGATGCATTTCTGATATGGGGGTATCTACCAAAACAGCATCGCATAAAACAAAACAATTGAATAATAGCTCAAAAAGGTAACTCAAAATATTGGACTTGAGAGAGTGGCATACTGAGCGGTAACGTTTTATTAATAATTTATTATATGCTTATCAATTTTGAGTATCATCCTATTGAGGTGCAAAGCATTAAAGCAGATTGTTTTTGATAACATAAATCAAAGCTGCAGAGATTGATTTCAGACTCAGAAACCAATGTTTGGTTATGGGAGTCGAGGATACATAAAATATACACATACAAATCTGACAACATAGAATCGAAAAATATTTCAGCAGAACATTAAAAGAATAAAATAATAGCTCTAAAATACTTTACAATACATCTTCTAACATATCACCTGTAGAAAAGTAGAAGGAGGCATTTAGAATATTTGACAAGACAAACAACAAATATAATTGAAGAATTGAAGGATAATATGCCTTTACCACATAAGAAGATATGAGCATGCCCCATTATCATTTCACAACAACATGTATGATGCATATGTGCTGTATTTGATTGTCTGTTATTCTATTTGTTTGGTTAACTGTACTTTATTCCTAATCAAAGCAAATAAGTAATCCTTCAATTCTTATAAACTAATTTGCTCTAGCCTTAAATTTAAGTATGCACAAAGGTTTTGGGAGTAATTTAGACCCTGTTAGGCAGCACACTGGCTGGCCAGGTCATCAGAGTATATCTGTGCATTGAAAGGAGCTGCTGTGAAGCAGCTCTATCGACAGCATGAGAATGATATGGCCCCTCCAACAAAGTAGAAAGAAATAAACTCTCAAAATGGTTGTTCGCTTCTTGTTCAAAAACAAACAAACAATGGGCCTTACTCTTTCTCAATGCACGTAGGAGCCATTTTGCATATTTCCTGTCCTGGACTGCCATGCTTCACCTGGTGGTCCTGGGCAAGGAACACAAGAAAGGGTCCCACAGTGCTTCCTTTTACTTTAGAGAGGGGAACCACAAGCTTGGCTGAACAGAAGAGCCACCAATTTACAGAAGTCCTCACTGTGGGCTATGCTTCAGTGTTTTCACTAGTGTAGACTGGGAATGAGTTAATACTGTGCTCAAAAATGTTGGCAGCAAAACACACTTGTGGTGAGTAAAATATCAATAGTTGTGGTCTGTGAAGTGGAGCAGCCCTCCAACTACAGACAAGGAGTTTTACAGAGTTCCATAACCTTGTATACATAATTTGTGCAGCACTCAAAAGGTTGTAGGGCTTAGGTTTAGATTCCACAGTGTTTTTTGTTTCTTTTGCATGTTCCTTAACAGAGCTACTACTTCAGGTTCATGGAATTCCTATCATCCAATTCCCAGCTCAGATCACTTGGAGTCAAGAACAAGTTTTCATGTTTATACTGTCTACAGGACAAGCAGGAGCAACCTATGCAACACAAACCCTTTTGCTCTATGTTTACAATAGTAGATTGTGGAATCTATAAAGGAATATTGATTGCAACTAAGGAACGATTTGCATTTATAGGTGTAAGCTATTCAGACTTTTACATACAGTTCATTAATGCAAAATCTTTAATATTTTTGTGAGTGTTCTAAGGAAATGAAGTAAGCTGTAAACTCAGCTTGCATTACAGACAGTGGTTCCAGGCTAAGAAAGTGTAATCATTTGCAAAATGTAACATTTCTTGACTAGTCATAACACTCCTAGAATGCCTTCTGATTACATGAAATATAGGCAGGAGCTTGAACACAAGACTGGTATTCTTTTGCTTTAAAAAAAAAATAACACCAAAAATATGCAACTTTCAAAAGAAATATCGTACAGTTGTAGATACCATTTCTTTAAGGCATTGGTTACTTACCTTCAATAACAAATTATCTGGTAGAGACATATTCTAGTTGCAGATTACTTACCTTAGAATTTCTTCCAGTCGTCAGACTGGATCCGGAGATTTTTCTTTTAGCAGTACCATTGTACGCCTTTGTGGTCACCGTGATGATGTTGCGGTCGTATATAGGCGCCACCCCACTGCACTGACATCAGTTTCTCTTCACAACTTTCCATACCAGAAATGCGGAGCCATGAAGCATATTGAAATTGGTGCCCCAGAACTATGGCCCTGAAAGGGAGTCCCTGTCCCTAGAAATCAGTTCGCAGAGGAGGGATAATTGGTGAGTCGTTAAGGAATCTGCAACTAGAATATGTCTCTACCAGATAATTAATTACCGAAGGTAAGTAACTTGTTCATCTGACAGAGACTTCTAGTTTCAGATTCCTTACCTTAGAATACATACCCAAGCAATACCATCCCCAGAGGTGGGTCTGTGACCCAAGATCATAATAAGAAGTCCTGTGGGACTGAATGACCAAAGTAGTCATCTCTGCGGACCTGACTATCCAGGCAGTAATGCCTTGTAAATGTGTGCAGAGATGCCCACGTTGCTGCCTGCAGATGTCCAAGACTGGAACTCCTCGTGCTAATGCTATGGTTGTAATAGTTGCAATGGTGGAATGAGCATGCAAACCCTCAGGGGGTTGCTTCTTTGCCAAAGCATAGCACATCTTGATGCAGAGGACAACCCATCTGGAGATGGTCCACTTCTGCACCGCCTCTCCTTCCTTTGCACCCACAAAACCTACAAAAAGGTGATCATCCACCTGGAAATCTTTGGTACGATTGAGGTAGAACGCCAATGCTCTTTTTGGATCCAGATGGTGGAATGTATCCTCTTCATGAGAAGGATATGGGGGTGTGCGTAAAAAGTAAGGAAATTGATGGACTGGCCCACATGAAAGGGTGTGACCACTTTAGGGAGGAAGGGGGCCCTGGTACGAAGCACCACTTTGTCAGGATGGACAGATAGAAATGGTGGCTTTGAAGAAAGAGCTTGGAGCTCACTCACTCTACGAGCAGGGGTAATTGCAATAAGAAAAGCAATTTTCAGTGTGAGAAGCTGGAAAGGACAATTATGTAGTGGCTCAAAAGGAGCACACGTAAGGTACGTAAGTACCAGGTTCAATTCCCACTGGGGCATTATGAATGGGGTAGGTGGGAACATGTGGGTAAGTCCCTTAAGAAACCTCCCAACAATGGGAGATTTGAACAAGGATGGTTGACCTGACAGTCTGAGGAAGGCAAAGATGGCAGACAGGTAGTCTTTAAGGGTGCTAAAAGCAGACCCTGCTGGGCAAGTGAGAGGTTGAACAGTAGAATGTGAGACAGAGGTGCAGAAAGGGGATCAACAAATGTGTTGGTACACCAAGCCACAAATCTGTTCTTGGTGGAAGGTCGAAAGCTGTCAACTGCTACTGCTCAATCTCCATGCAAGGAGGTGGAGACTGGACAGGTTCGGGTGGAGAACTATCCCCTGCTGCTGTGACAGAAGATGCTTCCAAAAGGGCAGTCTGATCAAAGGATTGATGGCCATGCTCGGAAGCTCAGGATAGCATACTCTTCGTGCCCAGTCTGGAGCCACAAGGATTACTTGGGCTCAGTCATCTTGATTTTCTTCAAAACTCTGGGAAGAAGTGGTATTGGCAAGAAGGCGTAAAGGAGGCCTGAGTTCCACTTGAGATGAAAAGCATCACCAAGCGAGTGCCGCCTTGGAAACTCCAGTGTGCAAAACAGCTGATGTGTGTTCTCTGTGGAGGCGAATAGATCTAACCAAGGCTTTCCCCATTGCTGAAAGAGACCTTGTGCCACCTCCAGATGGAGATGCCATTTGTGATTGGCCAAGCATAGACGGCTGAGTTTGTCTGCTCTGGTGTTCAGAGAGCCCACCAAATGTTGAAGGACCAGGGACATGCCCTCACATTCCAGCCATGTCAAGAGACACAGGGCCTCTTGACCAAGGATCCATGACCCTACCCCGCCCTGCTTGTTGCAGTACCACATGGCGGTGGTGTTGTCTGTGAACACCTGCTCCACTTTCCCTTGGAGAGAGGGAAGGAATGCTTTCAATGCAAGCCTGATCGCCCTGAGCTCCGGAAGGTTGATGTGGAACCCGGACTCTGCCAGAGACCAGATGCCTCTGATCTCTGCCTCTCCCATGTGGCCGCCCCATCCCAGGAGTGACACATCTGTCACCACTGTCTCACCTGGTTGGGGAAGGGAGAGGGATCTGCCTCTGACCCAATCTGGGTTCGTTAACCACCACTGCAGATCGTTTGCAGTTCCCTCTGAGATTTGGACAATGTTGGAGAGATTCCCTGATGCTGTGCCCACTGGAACTTCAGGTCCCACTGCCGAGCCCGCATATGCCATCTGGCATGTGTCACCAGCAGGATGCAGGAAACCGTGAGGCCAAGCAGCCTCAGTGTCATTCTCAACAAAACTCAGGATAGAGGCTGAAACATTGGTATTGTATGCTGAATATCCTGGACTCACTTTTTGGGAGGATAGGCTTGAAATTGCACTGTATCCAGAACAGCTGCATTGAAAGGGAGCAACTGAGAGGGAGTCAGGAATGACTTTGGCACGTTTATAGTAAACACCAACAAATGCAGGAGGTTCGCCATAGTCTGAAGGTGGGAGATGACAGCCTGGGTGGAGCTGGCCTTCAAAAGCCTATCGTTGAGGTAAGGGAAGACTGAAATCTATAGCCTGCGCAGATGAGCCGCGACTACTGCCATCACTTTTATGAACACCCCTGGGGCACTGGTAAGACTGAAGAGGAGCACGGTAAACTGAAAGTGCTTGTTACTTACCATGAACCGCAAGTAACGTCTGTGGGCAGGCAGGACGGGAATGTGGAAGTAGGTGTCCTGCAATTCCAATGCTACTATTCAGTCTCCAGGGTCCAAGGGCACATAGGACCTGAGACAGAGTGAGCATTTTGAACTTCTCCTTTCTGAGGAATATATTGAGGGCCCAGAGGTCTAGGATAGGGCAAAGGCCCTCGTCCTTTTCAGTCACCAGACAGTACTGGGAATAACAAACACAACCAACTTCTGGCACAGGGACCCTCTTTATGGCTCCATTGGCCAAGAAAGCCGCAACTTCCTCACGGATAAGTGCCAAGTAATCTGCCGGTAGACGATCGTAAGATGGTGTTATGGCCAGAGGGGTAGTCTCAAAGGGGAGGGAGTAGCCCCGTCAGACTATTTGCAAAACCCTCCTATCCATCGTGATGGATTTCCAGTGGGGCAGGTGATGGTGAATCCTGCCTCCAGCTGGTCTGGGATTTAACAATGGTCTAGGAAGGTTTGTAGGCTGCAGCAGTGGTTAAATGGGCAGACCACTGGCTCCTTGATCCATGAGCACGTGGGATCCTGCATCCGCGGCCTTGTAGAGGCTGTGCAGCATGCACAGCTCAGTGACTGGTGGGGAATGGATGCAGTTGTGTGCCCCTTCTGAAGCCACAAAAGGGGCAAAAAGCCGATTGTGGAGGGCAAGGAGCAGCTGTGTGGCTAAAGGACTGAGCTGTAGCCCGGGACTCCTCAAAGCGTTTGAGCGCGAGTCCATTTTATCTCCGAAGAGACGGGTGCCATTAAAGGGCATGTCCATGAGTGATTGCTGAATATCTCCTGAAAAGCCAGATGTCATCAATCAGGCATGGCACCATAAGGCCACTGTCGACACTGATCTACCCAGTGAGTCGGTTGTGTCCAGCCCACAGTGTATTGTGAACTTGGATGCATCATTCCTGTCAGCAACAGCTTGGGAAAGAACGGCCCGACCTCCTCAGGGACCTGCAAAAGCACCTGCGTGACCGTATCTCACAGTGTTTGGGAATAGTGGCCCAAACGGCATGTGTTGTTTATGGACCACAATGCCAGACTGAAGGAAGAAAACATTTTCTTCCCCAGTTGATCCAGTCTCTTGGATTCCCTATCTGGGGGAACGGATGGTAATGCGCCTGATGAAGAAGAAGCCTGGATGGCAAGACTCTTTTGAGTAGGGTGTTGAGTTAGGAATTTATGGTTGTTTGGCGCAGGCTGGTGGCAACAGGCAATTGTCGTGTTCACAGGAGCCCCTGTGCTGGGTCTTGGCCAGGTACCTAGTAGGACATCAGTGAGGGCTTCATTAAAAGGTAAAAGAAGGTCTGAGATGGAAGCCCCAGGCTGAAGCACCTCAGTCAGGAGGTTAGTCCTGTCTGCCACACAAAGTAGCTCAAGGCTCAGCCACTTTTCTCACCTCCATAGAATATGATGCTTCCTCCTCCGTAGCCACGGTAGGGGCAAAAAGCATGCCAGCGTCAGCACAGTCCATTTCAGGGTCTCCTAAATTCTAAAAGGGTCCAGTGACCCCTCCACACTTTACCCATACCTGTACCATGGAATAAGGGTCAGGATCTAACCTAGGGAATGTAGGCCCCATCGAAGAAGGAACCGTCGTTGAGTGAAGTCAGTCTGGGTCTGGGTCAGAGTTGGGTATAAGTATGGGGTCAACATCGATTGTGGACCCATCTGACATCAGGAGCGTCATCGTATTTGCCGGCGCCGGGAAAGGTCACGTAGGCACAACCAACATCAGCACGAATCCGACAACAGATCCCAAGGGGCCCTCCGGAGCTGGGGCCAAAGGCATTAGCATGGAACCCAAATGGACCCCTCTGACCCTCCTGGGCTAGGAGGCGTTGCAAGGGGGTCAGTCTGCCCAAAAATGAGGCGCATGAACTCATAGAACTCTCTGAGTTGGGCAGGGATGGCTCCGGCTCCCAGAAACTCTGGGAAACATGGAGCCAACCCAGAAGCAGGCTCCGAGAATGAAGGCTAAGAGCGTCGACGCTCTTCCCATGTCATATCGTCCGAGCGATGGGCGAACTCAAGAATGTTTGTTATTCTTCGACATCTTCTTCTTGTGACCTGAATGTCCCGAAAATTTCGAGCGGGACGAAGAAGAGTGGTGGTGTGACCTTCCTCTTGATAGAGACCAGGAGCAATGTGGAGTCAAGCAGCAGGCCGCCATCAGCTTTACGGACTGCTCCCTCAAAGCTTTTGGGTTCTTGGCATGACACTTGGAGCACAGCTTTGGGTTGTGGTCATGCTCAAGACACCACAAACACACGAGGTGAGGCTCCGTCACCGACATCATGCGGTGACAGGAGTCAGACGGCTTGAAACCGGTCTTCAGTGACATCCTCGATGCTCCAAAAATTGTAAAAGAACTCGACGAAACAATCAAAGTCATTCAAAAAATGACAGAGTAGCTCTTCTCCGGATCTGTGTGTAGACTGGCGCGGAAGGAAAAGAACCGACTTCACCTGACGGCGCACAAGGGTACTGCTCAAAGAAAAATCTCCGGATACAGTGTGACACCTGGGGGAAATTGTAAGGTAAGGAATCTGCAAGTCTCTATCAGATAAATGTGTTTGATGCATACCAATACTCAAAAAATGATTAAGAAAGGAATCACTATAGAAACTAATATAACTAATGGAGAATCAGTGCAAAAGCAACCTCATCAACATTATCAGCAACATGAAAATTACTTAGTTGCCCAGATAATAAAGAAAGCTAAAAAACACACCTGCAAGTATATGTCCTTGAATTGGGCCAGATTTATGACTCTCTGAAATTCACAAAAGTTTACAGAAGTATATCTGGAAACTGTACCACTATAAACATATGTGAATTCTATTTTTGCATGAGAAATTATACACATGTATATTGGCTCATGGAAATATTCTCTCAGTGGTTATAAATTCACGTTCCCTACACTCCTTTTTGTCCGCCCAAGAAAAAAAGTTTAACTTCTACCTTTGTCATGAGTACATTTCCAATACTCCAGGTTCGAAACATACTGGAGAGACATTAGTGAATACTCTTAGACACATAAGTATTTGGATGTGCACAGACTCACAAAGCAATGGGATGACCACTTCCTACCTACTTCCAACCGGTGTGCACACTTGCAAGAAGGTGACAAAATCAAAGGCCTGTTCGAATCTACACCTTGTTATAATATTAGTCCCGGTATAATCAAAAGGGCTATTATCAGACTCTTATATGAGAAGGCTGCCATAATTTCTCGTCTTACTGCATGGCACTAAAGGAACAATTATTTTGTTTTTACAGGTCAGGCATATCTATGAAGCATCACATGCCCAAGTAAATAAGGGGCATATTTATACTCCGTATGCGCCGATTGTGCGTCAAAAATGTTGACGCACAATCAGCGCAAATATTGCCCCGTATTTAAACTTTTACGCCCGAGCCCGTGGGCGACAAAATTCCGCTGTGTGCGTAATTTTTGGGATGCGGCAACCCGCCTTGCGTTAATTATATGCAAGGTAGGCGTTCCCATCCAAAAAATGGCTTAAACGGCCGTGTGTCGTATTTATGCTTTCGGCCAAAAATGACGCACGGCCGGGAGGCGGAGCCAGAAAATGACGCACAGCCAGATTTGCGTAAAAAATTAACACCCGGGTCAGGGCAGGCGTTGAAATGGGGCAAACACACCTGTATTTAATCAGAACACACAGAACAAACAGCAGAGCAGCAGCAGGGAGCCATGGAGGTCATTCTAATCCAGCATGCACGCAGACGCAGACGCAGAGCCCAGCAACAACAATAGCAGCTACAACAACACCAGCAGGGACCCCAAAGGCAGTGCAGAAGGCAGGAAAGTATATTCCGCCCAAGAACAACCCTTCAGGGCCTCAGGGAACACGACATCATACAAAGGTACCGGTTGAACTGGCAGGCCATTCAGCAGCTACTGCGAAACATTGAACAGCAGTTGGCCCCCACTTTGGTGACACCCCGCACCATCACAACAGAAACCAAGCTGCTTGCCGTACTTCATATGCTGGCAAGTGGCTCTTTTCAAACAACTGGTGCCCTGGTAGGCGGAATATCACAACCATCATTCTCCGCCTTTTTGCCCAAAGTACTGGATGCCATCATTCGACTGACACCCCGCCACATCTGCTTCCCTAACACACTGCAGAAGCAGCAGGAAACTAAACAGGGGTTCTATGCAATCAGTGGCTTCCCACACGTCCTTGGTGCAATCGACTGCACACATGTACGCCTTGTGCCACCTGCTGCAACTGAACACCTCTACCGCAACAGGAAGCACACACATTCCATCAACGTGCAGGCCATTGTCGATCACCAGGGATTGATCACCAACATCGTGGCTAAATATCCTGGGAGTGTACATGACTCATACATCTTCCGTCACTGCACCATCAATGAACACTTCCAGGATGGATGGTATGGCAATGGACTACTTGTTGGTAAGTACAAAAACCTACATATATATACACTGCACAGCAACCCACTAGGACACACAACACATACACCACAACAGCAACATGTCAACAGGAACACACTGAGGTCGTGACATCGCTAGCCATGTTTCTTAAGTCACCATTTAACCTTTCACACATCGGAAATTACTGTACAGCCCAATGTGAAGACGTCAATGAGTGTGGTTGCCTAAATGTCACCTTTCAAATTGTAAGTGTCCCAATGACCTTTACATTAATACATTGCCTAAGTCTAAAGGTATGGGATGTCCAGGGTACTCTCATATGAACGTGCAAACAACACTTTAAATTTTAACTCTGCATGGAACTTTCATCTCACCCCCAGTGAAGACACACGGACACCTGTATCACAAGTCACAATGCTAGGGAGGGCACACTGTACTGAAAATCCCAAAACATATTGCTGACAAACGGTTAGCAGACAAACACTTGTTCAGCCAAGGAAACAACACAATGCAGATGGTATAGCCTACAAGCATAGGATGTCACATTAGTACACAAAAGAGACACAGACAACACAAGACAACTACTGCCATTAAAGGTCTTTTCAATAGTGCCAGTTACATCAACATGATCCCATTCATTTTCTATTGCAGCTGATCAGGGGTATGGCATCCAGCCATGGATTATGACACCATTTGGCAACCCGAGTACAGCTGCAGAGCGTGCATACAACGAGGCCCATAGGAGGACACGCAGCATTGTCAAGCGGACCTTCGGCATCCTCAAGTCAAGGTTCCGCTGCCTCGACATCACTGGTGGTAGCCTCCTATATTCCCCTGAGATGGTCTGTAGGATCATCCTCACATGTGCAATATTGCACAACATTTGTGTCAGAAGAAACATTCCCCTCCTGGAACCAGAGCCACACATGCCTGAAGAGGAGGATGATGGCCTGCAACAGGAGGGGGAACTACAGAACACAGCTGCTGGTATACGCAGGCAGCAACAGATTGTAAATAATTTCTTCTGAATATGATCACCTTCACCACTTTAGTTAACTAATGTAAATAAACACCTATTATAATCACCATATCATGGTCTGGCTATTCCTTTTTACACACCTTCATCTCTACTTATCAGAATAAGAGTGTTGCCTCATGGAGCATTGCTGAGATACTGAGTAGGATACGGAACATCCCAGAGCTTATGTGATGCCTAACATACAATGGTCACATACACACACACTCTTAATGACATATATCATGCACATATCTCCTTTGAAGGCCTATAGCAGAGGACCACAACTATTTCACACATACATGTTGAAAGCAAGGTCCAACGCAGCATTTGGCACACAACTATGACACCATCACTCAATAAGGGGAATACAAGCCTCAAACATGAGGCAGTCAATGTACTTTGGCATCACTAACAGGAATGTCTGACAAGACCCTTGACAGCAGTTAGTCCAACTGCATCCAGTATTTGCTAGGAATATCTGTGACTAGAGTTCCATAGAAGCAGAACATAGACAGCACAAGTGCCACACATATGACATGCATTGCGCACATGACATTCCATGTACATGTCAACCCATTTCCTAACTCATCACACACCCATGCACCTGGTCACAACCCACCTGTCGGAAGAGGTCCCTGGAATACTAAGATGTGTACCCTGATAATACCTCCTCTACAAACACAGACCAAGATTAGCAAACCAGTGTGCTACACCCTTTCCTTAGGTATGCCATTGTCAAAGAACATCTGACTGCATGGACGTCAGGTCAATTTATACACTGTCTCCTAGTTTCAAAGCCCTGTTAGCACATGTAGATTGCTTCCCCTTGTAAAAATGTCTGTTGGCCCTTAGAATGCAAGTCTCACCTACAGGACTGGTGAGAAATAGATGCAGCCCACACCTGTGAATACCTCCATGCACACCACCCATTACAAAAAGCAATGCCCCTGATGATGCCTGGAACAGCATAGTAGTAGCCATGATGTCGAATAAATCGTCAACCATTTATAGTAATTAAGCCGTGTAACACAGCCACTGGGTTCATTTGTCACCTTCAAAAACACAGGACATACACAGATGGACATGTCAACTGTCTAGTTTGCCCTCCAAACAGTCTCAGTCAGACCACTGATTATGTAACTTGTTCAGTAGCTGGCTCCTGAATCATCTTGCATTCTGTCAGCCTGACTGGCAACTGTCAGTGCGTCACACTAAAGTATCCCTGTGTCTACATATGTACCACACTTGCGTTGTCAAACTTGCCATTCATCAGGGGGCATTGGGCATGGGCTTCTACCATGCATACACAAATACATTGTATAGCATCATCTGGCTTTTAACTGTACCATTTGAGTTCAATCCTCTTGGAAATGCAAAATTCATGGCCCATCCCTTTTCTGGGTTGCATTTATGCATGAATGACAAAGTGTGACAGTGTCCCAGGGTCATAGGCAGGGCATGGGTATGGGGCTTTCAGCACAACCAGCAACCTCTGATAATGTACATGACTAATACACAAATGTCAGGACCATGACAGTTCACACACAGCATCACAGTGCGCACAACATAGTGATGGTCTGTGTGTGCTGAATAGCTGCGAGAATAAACAGCACAGAGGCTAGGATGTTCCCAGATGCAGTGGGAAGTGCAGAGGCCAATCTGTGTACAAATTTTGTATTGACACCTGCCGGAACATGACAATTGAGACATTATCTCACTCAGCACACCAAGGTTGCCCTGTTGACTGTCTCATTACACGTCTTTAGTGGCAGGATGGGGCCATCCACATGTTGGTTCACATGTCCACATCTACTCTACTCACATTGATCAACAAAGGATAATCAGTAGTTACAGGAATAGCTGCCACTGACACATGATGAGTCCTGGTCCGAACTGTGACAAATTACATCCCAAAGAATCTACAGGATCATCATTGGACCACACACATGAACAAGACACCTATGTGCAATTGATCATTGGAAATATGTGGACACGTGCTGTCTTGTATGCTGGTCCACCACAGCCACTTGATAGTTGGGGCTTACTTCTATGGCCTCAACTGTGGTGTCATCATACATATGAGATTGACCCTTGTCTGTCTGTGCAAACAACATGGTACCCACTTCATCAATGCATGTGTATGACTCACTGTGGGATTCATCAACTAGTGCCTAGGAAGCTCTTACCAATACTCTAGGACATAGGATGTAGAAATTGTGGACCTTTGACATGAACATGTGTCTGCCATCCATCTGGTGCATTCTATGTCACATGTGGTGTCTACGTGACCCTAAAACTTGGAAGTATACTTTGCGGGTGTTGTTACATGTATGACTAACACATGCCCTTGCTCATTCCAATATTTACCTGCATCTTAGGGTCGGACACATGGACGTCACATTCATACAACCAAATGTACAATAATGCTTCATGTGATGTACACACACACCTGGTCAACCAACAAATTAGTTGTCAAAGCACACACTTTGAGCCAAAGGCAATTAGGTATTGTACATATGTGCGTCACATTGCTATCCTATCCTTATGGCAAACATTCACAATTTGTGCCATACATATATGTGGGCCACACATATGACCATCTATGACGTCAGCCAACTGTAAACATACTGTGAAGGGTGTAGTGGATGATGTTCCGCTGCAGTATGATGTCACACATGTAAACATACACCATCAACACCATACTGTCTTCAATTAGCCAATCTCTGATGTGTTCCAAAAGTAAAATAACCAAAAAAAATGTAAAAATGCCCCAACCAGTTAATGCACTGTGATTTTGACGTCCCTAGCGGTTTGCATCATTTTTTGTTGCACAAAACTGTTTTTGCGTCGTTTTCTTTGACGCACAGGAGTGAAATATAGCCCGCATCCAGATATTTGTACAGTCCATGTATCATTATATGGATGCAGGTTAATATTCACGTCTGTGCGTCAAAATAAATGACGCAAATACAGTTTTGTGCAACAAAAAATGACGCATAACGCAAAAAAGGCAGGACTTTTCATTCAGGAAGGGATGTAATAGGATATCCTGTTTACAGATCATGTACTGTGGGTGTAATTTCACTTTCACTTTGCAGTCTATGATCCTTCTAGACTGTGTGGCTGTGTAGAGAGTGTTGTCCAGAGATTTTGTGCTGTATGTGTCCTGTGTGCTATCTGTAAAGTCCTTTTGTGAAATAACTTTTGTTTGTGTATACTGTAGTACTGTTTTTTGTCTACATTTGTCCATTTATCTTGTGTATTTCTTGTTTGTGGGAGTCTGTTGTGGGTAGTGTTAATTTGGGGATAGTTGGGCTCTTTTAGTGTTTAGGTTTACTTTTTTTCTGTCTTTTTACCCCTACTTTCACCCATTTCCCCTTTCTTTTTCTTTTACCCCTATTCCTTATCTTCAATTATAAATATGTCTGGTAGGCCACATCTTGGCAGGATGGGGGAAGAGGAGTTGGGGGGCTTCATCTGGCTGGTTACACATTTCTTGCCGCTCATGATCCAGGCAGGGGGCAGGGTCATACAGGGCTACCCGACAGAGGCGCGCAGAATCCGGTGGGGAAAGGTGCTGCATCACCTGCAGCGTGTGTATGCCAGCCAGAGGAGTGGCCACCAGCTGAAGCACCGGTGGGCTGACCTCATCACCAGGGAGCAGGATCTCTTGGACCACCTGGGAATCATGATTGGTGGCACTGTTGGTGAGTACGACTATTGTTATTGTGCACAAATTAATGCTCTGTTGTGACATCAGTGGATTAGTGCAATGTCTGCCACCTAACTTGATGACTGTGTGTAATTTTGGGGACATATGAGGGGATCATTGATGCACTATGGCAAGGATCACAATTGCTAAGTGTCAGGTAGCACGTGCTCAGCAAACTTACAGGTAACTTTACCATGAAGGAAATTGGTGCGGCCTTTCTGTCAGCACAGCTAAGAAAATAGGAGCCAATCATGTCTATATAGGGTACTATTGACAGAGAAGTACAGATCTACCAACATTTAGGCCAACTATGATGACGCAATTGCTAGACTGACTTTAGAATCACTACATGATGCTGAAAATGAGTGCTGCCTTCACAACAATTTATAATAGCAAAGTGGCTCAAACATTGGTCTCATGTGAGTCTGGTGAGTGTGGAAGGAAAGCGTTCACAGAAGTACTATGAATGTGTGGGATTATTGTGTTTCTTAATCTTTTAGGATAAATGTCAGTTCATGATTTGAATACATCGTGTAAAGGTGTAAGGTGCCCTCAGCTAACATCGTAAGATGTTTGTTGGAATTGGTTGAGCCACAATCCAAATATGGATGGCAGACCAAGTGTATGCACATGGCTTTACATCTCCATGGTTGGTGCAAATCACCATAGCTGGGCCACATCAATTGACTCTACTGTAACAACAGGATGGCTTACATGAGTCCCTGCCCCTCCCTCTGTACATTGGGCCTATGTGCAATAAATGTGTCATGGCCACAAGGCATGTTTGACTGGTAATGCAGTCCTCAAGTAACCAGGCGTTGGATGTTTCTCTTGGATGCACATGATGAGACGATTACACTCCATATTTTTTTGTGCTCACCAATTATGGGGCAAGTTTGCAACCACATGATAGTTAGGGCCAATGTATGTGTGCAGATATGTGTGTAACTGTCACAGGAGACCCATGCTATGTACAAGGCCGTGAAATATCAGATGCAGTACCATCATGTCTGAATGGCTGCCATTTACTTATTCAGCCTACACATTGTAAATGATACTGAAAATGTTGCACTGTGCACAGATTTTGAGCACATTTCTTCCTTCCATACCTTACAGGTGGACCGGCGCCCTACACTGTGGGAGAGGTGGCGACATTTGAGGACCCCGACCACTACAGTAAGTGTTGATATGTCTGTTATGTGTTGTGTTTGCTGGTTATGGACTTGTGTGAGTTGGACGCATACCAAGGTGTGATGATGGGGTCAAGTTTTTCACTTGTTCCATGAGTGGGAATGCAGTTTTCACATGTTTGGAGTTAGCCAATGCGTATCCAATGGTATCATGTAGGGATTGTAGGACATCCCTGTAGGCCCCACTGTGAGTACAGGGGATAGTCATGTGTCTGACACTTGTATCACCAAGAGTCGCAATGGAAGTCAGCCCCTATTTAGTCAGCCTGTCAGACTCACATTCTCTAAGATTGGTGGAGCTAATAGCTTCCCAATAGACATCTGCTTCACTATTTACCTACGTAATTTTGAAACAGTAGGTAGAACCTCCTAGCATCATGTACTTCCACATGTAGTGCATCAAGTCTGTGGAACCTGAGTGTAATGGCCTAGGTGTGCATGCAATTCATGCTCATGGGTGTTCTAGCAACTCTGGGGCATATTTATACTCTGTTTGCACCGAATTAGTGTCATTTTTTTTTACTCTAATTCGGTGCAAAACTAACTCCAAATTTATACTTTGGTGCTAGACCCCTTTAGCACCAAATTTATGGAGTTAAAGTCATTTTTTGAAAGTGGAGACCTACTTTGCCTTAATGAGATGCAAGGTAGGCGTTCAAGGGCAAAAAATGACTCTATGGCCTTAACGCCATATTTAGGGGCATATTTATACTCTGCAGCATATTTATACTCTGTTTGCACCGAATTAGTGTCATTTTTTTTTACTCTAATTCGGTGCAAAACTAACTCCATATTTATACTTTGGTGCTAGACCCATCTAGAACCAAGGCCCTGATTTAAACTTTTTTTGCACCGCATTCACGTCATTTCATGACGCAAAAGTGGTGCAAACTTACAAAATATTGGCCCTTATTTATACTTTTTGCTGCAAAACTGCACTAACTCAGTTTTGCACCAAAAAGTTTAGCACTGGCTTGCACCATTTCTGTGCACCAGCCGGGCACCATATTTATGGAATGGTGCAAGCCGGTGCAAAGGGTAGGCTAGAGTTGGCTTTAGCCAGGTTAGAGTAAAAAAAAAAAAAGTGACTCTAACCAGATTAGCGTCATTTTATGGTGCTAAACCTACCATGCCACATGACTCCTGCCTTAGAAAAGGCAGGAGTCATGCCCACCACCCCAGTGGCCAGCACAGAGGACAGGGGTCCCCTGGACATGGCCATTGCACCCTGTGCCATGTATGGGGGCCCATTTCAGGGCCCCCTATGGCACTTTCAAAAATAAAATGCACTTACCTGTACTTACCTGGGATGGGGTCCCCCATCCTCGCAGTCCCTCTAGTGTGGGTGGGGGTGCCCCTAGGGCCTAGGGAGGGCACCTCTGGGATTGTTCCATGGTGTTCCACCATGGAAATAGGGCCACAGGTCCCTTAACACCTGCCCTGACCCTGGTCTTAAAAAATGGGGCAAAGCAGGCTTTGCCCCATTTTTTGACCCCTCCTCCCTCCCTTGCACCATTTTTACATGGGAGTATAAATATGGTGTTAGGGCCATGGAGCTATTTTTATGCACAGAAACGCCTACCTTGCGTCTCATTAAGGCAAGGTAGGTTTCCACTTCCAAAAAATGACTTTAACTCCATAAATTTGGTGCTAGACGGGTCTAGCACCAAAGTATAAATATGGAGTTAGTTTTGCACTGAATTAGAGTAAAAAAAAAATTACGCTAATTCAGTGCAAACAGAGTATAAATATGCCCCTTAGCGTCAAAAAATGATGCTAATCTGGTCAGAATCATGTATTTTGACTCAAAACTGCCTAACGTCATTTTTTTTTTAAGCTAGCCTACCCTTTGCACCGGCTTGCACCATTCCATAAATATGGTGCCCAGCTGGTGCTAAAAAATGGTGCAAGCCGGTGCAAAACTTTTTGAGGCAAAACTGCCTTAGTGCAGTTTTGCACCAAAAAGTATAAATAAGGCCCTCTGTGTCTGATGTAAGTCAGGCCTCACTGGAAGTATATGTTGTGTACTAAGTTCTGATTTTCCTGACATGTCTGACCCTATGAGTGCTCTAGGGTTTGCTGACTCCAAAATGTAGATAGATCTTACCAGTGGTGTGTCTGTAGAGACAAACATGTGCGGATTAGCCTATACACTCCTCAGTGTACATGTTGTTGGCAAATTATAGTTGTATATCCACCGCCCCCCCTCAAACACGGCCATGGGTTTGTGAATGGGGTACCTAGTATTGATGCTACCAGTATGTTACACATACCTGTGAAGAAGTGACGTTTTGGTTGCATACTAGTATACACACTCAGGTTTGGCACTTGGTACCATACTGGAAATTCCAGTTACAACTTGCAGACCATGTGGCCTTAGTTTTGCTTTCCGTACACTGACATTTGTAGCCCAGCTCTTGGTGGAGGATATGCAGCATGATTCTTAGCTGATAACTGTCAGAACTCAGATTGCAAGTCAAAGCCAGTTGTTACCCATCTTGTGGGTTATGAATGTGCTTTGTGTGATGTGACCTTTGTTGTCTGGCCTGCCAGGGACATTCGATGCTCTGTATCGTGATATGAGCTGTTAGAAGTACTGTAGATGTATTGTCTGATTAACTTGCTGTGCTGTTTCACACAATGCAGTTACTAATGTGGCATATCTGCATTTGTCTTCACAGCAGCTAACATGACTCCAGACCAGGTCTGTGAATTTCAGCGCCGGGCCATGCGATACCAGCACATCCTGCTGGTGGAGTCGGGGTTCCGGAGGATGGCCCGGCGATATCGCCATGAACGCGCCTCCAGGGCATGGCGAGCCTTCCCACAGGGTGGGCCTACTGTGCCCACCACAGCCAACACAGAAACAACCACCAATGAGAGCCCGTGGCCCCACCCACAGCTGCCTCTGTTGCATCTACATCTGCTGGATTTCCTGGCCCCAGCATTGCCACCGGTGCAGGACAGCCCACACAGACCTCCTCCACCGGTACCCAGACTGCCACTGCTCCAGCTGTTGACCCTGCCGCCTTCAATAGACTAGAAAACAAGATGGACAAAGTGCTGCGCAAGGTGAGCCACCTGAGCCGGGACGTGCAGCACATTAAACAGCAGGTGAAGGATATCAAGAGGACCCTCCGGAGGGCCAACCTCTAGACAGTTAATTAGATGGACATGATACCCTCCCATCCCTCCTCTTTCCTTGTTCTTATACTTAGTGGGCTTAGGGGGCTTAGTGTTAGGTTAGTATAGGCTGTTAGTTTAGTTAGTGTTAGTGGGTGGGGGTTAGAGGGTCCTGCTTGTTTCTTTTTTGACTTATTACATGTGTGGGTGGGTGGGGGGCTATGTTGGGGTTCTTGTGTGAATTTTATTTTTATTTTTAAACAAAAAAACAATTTACCAAAGATATATATATTTGTACAGAATAGTATAGTATGTGTTTAGGTTAGTATGTGTTGTCCTCAATGTGTCCCGTCTCATAAGGGGGTTGGGGGATAGATGTTTAAAACGTTTTGTTACATGTGATAAGTAAGTGTAGCTTAGGTTAGTTAGGGACAGTTGTGGGTAATGAGTAGTCAGGGTAGATTAGGGTAGGTAAGTTTTTCCCTCAGTTTCCTCATCTATGGTTAGCTTTTAATAAATATTTGGTTACCCCTTAATAGTATGTGTTGAATGGTACTTGATTGTGGGTTTGGATTCCGTGTACATCTCTTTTGTACTATAACATCTGTGTCCTATGCTACAAACAAATCCCAACTGAGCTGTACGATTGGCAGCTAACCCAGAGCTACCTTACAAAGTGTCTACCCTTTGTTGCAACCACAAATCACAGTTAATATGGATGACAATGTGTTTCTGTTGATAAGTGTGTTTTCAAAGTCACTAACAGTGCTTCCAGACTTGATATTGGGGAAACAGTTTTAGGTCTGACTGCAGTGTGATGATCATGCACACCCTTATAAGATGAGTTCTCATTGGCAATCTTGTAATCTTGTCTTCATGACCCTCATACATCATTTATGACACAGTTCAGCATGATTACCTATTTGTACGTTACCTCAGACACCTTCATTTGTGCAGTTTTTTTAGTGTTTACTTAGATTAGTGTGGCATGTTTATTGTGTTATTTTTGCATGTTGACAACATTTAGCGGGCACTATTTTATGACTTAGTTATCCCCTGAGGAAGCATTCTTCTGTTCAACACAGCATGGTGGTCTATGGTTTCTCACTTCATCAGATTATTCCCTCAGGATGGGCAGAGTATGATGCAATCATGGTCACTGTGCAGAGTTCTCTAACTACATAATATCTGGACAGTTGTATTGAGAAGCTATGTTATTTGACAGTAGGGACATTCCAATTATCTACTGCGCAGTTGATATGTCACATTACCCAGAGACAGATTTGTGGTGTAAGTGCTATTTATTGAAAAGTGCTGTAGTGCTATATGTACATTGTCCATGACTGTGAGTCCATTATAGTGACATTTTAAATTGGGATCCAACACAAGGGTTTACCAAAATGCTTTTGTCATGCTGGGGTTGCTGTTTCAGACAGTGCAGAGGGACAGGATTTGGCAATGAGTAGGAGAGAGACAATCACTGGGCTGGGTGACAAGATATACAGTGGTTTGCAGAACAGTGCTTGAGTTCAGTTGTTGCAAGACTGGCAAGTTACAAAGCGCAGGACCTTGGTAAATGTCGGCCATGTGGCAGGGACTAGTGCTTCCGGGTCATTTTCCTTGTGAATGTGATCTGTTCCATGTCTTCTTCTTCTGATGTGTGTGTTGCCTGCTTTGTCCTTGTTGTTGTTGGTTGTGAAGGGGCAACACACACCTCAGTGTTAGAAGACGTGGAGTCAGACATCCCGGTGGGTGCTCCCTGTGAAGGTCTTAAGGGCAGTACTGCTGCAAGGAGGGCCTGCTGGTTCTTGAGAATAGCAGCCACATCATGATGGTAAGCAGCCAGGTCGGCCCTGAGGGGTTCAATGTTGCATTTGTGCACGCGTTGACAGGATTGCTGTTGTAGGTGTTGGGTCAACTGTATTACAGCTGTGCTGATTTCCTTCTGGGTTTTCTGCAGTTCCTGCAAGATAGATGTTAGGGCTTGCATAGCTGCTGCCTGATCTGCAGATGACATCATGCACGAACGCACCCCCTCAAGGCTGGCTGCCATATTTTGCATCCCCACGCACACCTCCTTGGCCAGCTCCCGCTGTACTCCAACTACAGTTCTCTCAAAGCTGGTGCCAGTGTCGTCTGAGTCCTCAGCTGTATTGGAGCTGGAAGGTCTTACAATTGGGGTGGTGGGTGGTTCCTCTGCGATGGCTGCTTGTTCTGTGCTCTTCCTTGTGACTGAAGGTGGGGTCTGGAGGGTTTTAAGGACCTTTTGGATGGTCTCCTGGGGAATGTTTATCGGCTCGTCATCCATGTCATCAGGGAAATCTGGGACAGGCATATCGGCAGGAGATCCATCTTCCTCTGCAATGAAACAGGGTACAATTAGTGTGTCTGTGTTGTGACAATCTTGACGTGACGTGCCTGCCTTTTGATGAATTCACTTTGTGATCTTGTTTTGTATTAATATCTGCAGTCCTGCAGATGGGCATTGTTTCAGGCCTATGGCCCACCTGTGTGTTACATGTATGTTATTGAGTTATCAGACTTGTCAGCCTCATTGCCTCTAGGTGTTGCTTTATGCCAAATAGAGAATTGCCACCTTTTTGTCCTACTCGACCCTCCGTGTATATCCATTCTCATTATGAGACCTTTCACTGGCTGTGGGTGTTCTGATGGCACACTATCAGGACCTGTCCCAATCCCTGATCGTTCACATCCACTTAAATGTAATTGACATGTGGCATATCCTATGCATGGCAATGTTATGATGTGAGAAGGATGTTGACATTGTTAATGTGTCCTGCTGATGTTGGGTAATGTGTGTTACATTAGATTGCCCTGATAGTCGTATCAGTGTCCTATTTCGTCCTCTGACTGTGCAGGTGTATTTCAGTGACCAGTTACATGTGTCCCCTCCTCAATGCTGTTGTCTGAGCAGTATGACATTTGTGATGTTGCCTTGTTACCCAGGCACAGGATGGACCCTGACATATGCAGCATGGGTGTGTCCTTAGTGCTGTGTCGCTCCTATTGTTGTTTACATTGGCTGATGTTTGTGACAACTATGGGCATTGACATTTGAGTGTACTGGGGCCTTTGTCTTGTTTCAGGAGATTGTTGCAGATGTCATCCTCACCCCCTAATTTAGGTATGTATGTTCCATGGGGAGGTTACTGCCAGTGGCTACTTGAGCTGCACATAGATCAGAGGTGGTAGTGGCAACTGTTGTTGCAGTTACATTGCAGTTGTCGGTTTGGCTAGAGGATTGCTAATAGGGCCCTAGTTAATGTAGGAGGCATGTTGGCTGACGAGGATGTCAGTTTGACGTTTGACGTAGTGGCCTTCCCTCCTGTCGTGGCTTTCCCTTTGTTCCATCGTTGGCATGACAGCATGCCCCCATGGGACTGTTGTTGGTGTAGTGTAATGGTGTGCCCCAGCTTATGTTTGTGCAGGCCATGCCCCCATGCCGTGCCCCTTTACCCATGCCACTCCATGTATATGAGGACTTACATGCAATGTGTAGTAGGTATTTCCCCCCCCCGGTTGCAGTTGACATTTGTGCATTTCAATTCCCCATGCGACTTACCCTGCATGTGCGTTGTCTCCTGGTAGTCTGCGCTGTTCTGTCCTGTTCTGTCCTTGAATCCCTGTGGCGATCTCCTCAGGGATGACGGCTGCGACCATCTCCTCCATGTGGTCCAGGGGCTCCTGGTGTGCTGGACTCCCCCCTCCAGTCTGCAGTGCTGCCTTCCTGTTCCTGGCCATCTTTTCCTTGGTCCTGCGCTTGCAGTCATGCCAGCGTTTCTTGCACTCAATGACTGTTCTGCGTACTTCAGACACGCTGTTGATCTTGTCGACAATTTGTTGCCATATAGCCTCTCTCCTACTGATTGGCAACTTTGAGGTGACAAACAGTTGGTGCTGGTGTTCCGTCACCTCTTTAACCAGGATTTCCTGCTCCTTTGCACTGAAGCGACACTTTCTTTTCTTCTTAAAAGTGTCCTGGTTCTTGTGTGGATCCTCCTGTCTGGTTCCTGGTCTGCTGTCATCTTCCTGGGGTCTGTAGTGGCATCTGGGATCCATTTTGGCTCTCCTCTGGTGAACTGGCAGTGTTCGTGTTTTTTTTTGACGCTATTGCGTAAAAAAACGGCACATATCCGGTTTGCGGTGTCGTAAATTGACCCACAGTCATTTCCGCCGCGTTAACGTAGTTTTCCTTCACGACTTGACGCCGCGGTGTGCGTCAAAAATAATGACTCCCACCTGTTGTTTGCGCCACCGTGCGTCAAAGGGTAAATATGACGCCCGCACGGCGCACCAAAATGGCGTTAGCCGGCGGTAATATTTTTGATGCAAAACTGCGCCGGCGCAGTTTTGCGTCAAAAAATATAAATATGGGCCTAATTCTTTTAATTCCACTCCCCTGTTCTTAAAATGATGATTCAATGAACCCCTAAATGCATTTATAGGCTTGTTTCTACCATAACAATAGGGAAAACTTACAGCATTTCTTCTCTTCTAACAATTCTCTTTTCTGAAAAATAAAGAAGAATTTTATTAAATTCAAACATCTATGTGTGTGAGGTTATGAAGGTGTCAATACACATTTCATAGTATCTAGCCTCCTTCAAATCATGAATGTTCAGCTACAATTGTATTAAATGTTATATGTTGTGTTACCTACAGAGTGGACCCTAACTACAAAGCATGATAACACTATACAGATAAAGCCACATTTATGATGCACATTGTGAACCTGAGATCATTCATAATACCAACTTATGTAAAAGTGGTGCCACCTTGTTGTTGGATGTAAGTTGGCTAGTGAGTTATGGAATTTTTGCTTATCAGTTTTTGTTTCTACTCAATGCTTATTAAAGGCTGAAATATTCTAATAGCACATTTTACCATCAATGCCTACTAACTCATGGCTTGACACTGGATATGGCTACGGGAAGAGTTGTGGCAATTAATTTTCAAAGATACTACTGTCTCACTGTGGGATTGGAGAAAGGTCCCCTAATGTTATTGAAAAAAATGCACCCTTACCTTGAGTTCAGCATAGCAAGCTCTACATTTTTGACATCCCTCTCAGCACACATGATGATCTAGCAACCTTTGTGACATAGATTAAGACTGAGAGCAGCGGTCCGTGGTCTTGGTGGGACATACCATTTGCACCCTCCATTCCAGGTGTAGCTACCACTAGTTAATCAGGCTGTAAAGGACTGCGCAGGGGCATAGCTTCAGGGAGTTTGTTTGGAATGTACACACCCAAATAAATATGTTATTCTTGGTAGATGTGTCTGAGGCCTCTGAGTCAGGCTGGCTATGCCTGCGTCTGTTCTCCGTGTTATTCTGATTTCACTAAAAGGTTTTTGAACCCAGATTTACAAAGCTTTCGAGTTGCATCACTCTGCATCAGGTTTCATGGCTGGTGCCTGGGCTTCCGTGTATTCACCCATGGATTTATTTTGCAAAGCCATATTTACATAGGCCCAGATTTACAAAGATTTTGTGTCAGGGTCATGTCACTTTTTTTAAGCAGCCCCAACGCTTAATACTTGTTTGATATTCAGAAATGCACACAACTATCAATTTGCATGGCTTTGTAATACAAAGTAATTCAACAAAGTGCATTGTTCTGGCTTGGGTGCTTTTGCATCAGGTAGGTGTTCCACGGGTGGAGCTTGGGGGTTCCTGTGCATTCAGCCACAGATTTTGTCATGAAACCATACTTACAATGAGTTGTAGATATTGCTTTGCACCAAAAAGGTGTGTCTTCTCTAGGCTGACGTAACGAGGATAAATATCTTTATTTTCTCTTTGCATGTTTGCTGCATTCTGCAGCACACATACAAAGAGAAATGAGCCTCCAAGGATAGTTTATTTCCAGAAAAGGACTCCTTCCTGCACATAAACTAACCTGTCTTTAGAGCAGACACCCTCACCTCTACAGAAGACAGCACTACACATTAGCACTAAACATTGGCAGAAATCGCCGTCTGGCTGTTCCTGTCAATGTAGTAAAGGTTTAATGGGCAGCTCCATCAGAAATGATGTCCGTCCGTCAAACTTTTGCAATGCTGTTGTTTAATTTTTTTTTTTTAAAACAAACTCCCAAAGCAGGATTTTGTTTCAGAAAAATAAACAAATCGGAATGACCCCCCACCAGTTTTCTCCCATAGTATGGGGGCATTTTTCTGTTTCTTACTTTCCTTACCACCAAGGATATACCTGGCAGAGATGGTCATCTGACATTCTACTCTAAACAGAGTGAACAGTCAGATAGCTAACTTCCAAAGGCACCTACTCTATCACGCTGTGGAAGGAAGTTTTACACTGGCAGAGTAAAAGTTAGTCCGTCGTCATAAAACATGTTGTCCACCCTCCTCAAAATCGGGATCGCCGGTGGACCTTGAGCTTGGGGGACTAGGCAATCAGTCACTGTTGCAGCAGAGTATCTGTCTGACAAACTTTAAACAAGCCCCAGAGGAATACCTAAAAATCAGTACTGACCCTTCTTCTCCTGGGAACAGCCTATCCTAAACCTTGGTCACCGCACACATTCATCCTGGGGTCCACTGCTTTTTAGTTGGGAAATTCGAGATTCACCCCCAGACCTGAAGCTTATTCACCCCTGAGACTGAAAATTGTGGTGGTGATACCATTTATAATGGCAAAGTAGGACTTTTTAAATTCCAGTACCAGGGAGAATCACCGTCTGACCTCTCCCATCTTGTATGTAAATTTGTCTACCAGTCCCCTGGAACCGGGTTCTTCACCCATCCATGTGCGATAAGAATGCTATATGGGTGCTCCTTTCTGCATGTACAAACAATGTGTGTATGGTGCACATGTGATGTTCATTCAGTCCAATTGCCGTAATTTATCTATTGGAATGCATGATCACCACGTCAGTGGCAAAGAGAAGCTCTCTGGACTCCAGGGTTGGGTATTCACCACCAACACCAGTTGCCAGGTTCAGGAGGGATATCATAAGATCTTCAATCAAGATTGCTAGGAGAGGCTGCCACGACCCTGCTTCAATGGCGAGAGCTTCTCATGAGCACTGGATGCACCCTTTCATGAGGGAGGTGCTGCTCAAAAGAAGAGGAGCCGTGAACAGTAACAAGTCAGTATGAGGCAAAGAGGTCTATTGTGCCGCAGGGGAGCACGTAAACAGCTCTAACCTGCTCTAGAAGGATGAGGCGCAGGAGTGTCCAAAGTGACTCCACATTGTTTACTGACTGTATACCTCTTGTGAATGGAGGGAAGTGAGGGACTGAAGCCTGACCAAGTTACAACACAACACCTGAATGCAATTATGCCATGAGGTGCTAATGCAAACTTCACCTCAGTCTGCGGTCATCCTAAAAGATAATCTGAAGTGCCAGAGGTAAAATACATTGATGAAGAGGCCTGCTTTGAGAGTGAAGTACTCACCAGGGGGCCACCTAGCATATTTGGATGGTGAGTTTTATGTCTGACACTGAAGGCTCAATATAGAGGTTTAAGTAGAAAACCCAGAAATTTAGATAGGGGTTATGTTTAATTTTAAGATTGTGGACGTATTCTCAGTGAACGGTCAACTTTTAAACAACTAAAAAAGTTCTTAATTAACGTAATGGCAAAAATTATGTTTTAAACAAACCTCTTCAAATACTGATTCTGATGTATTCTTTGCTCACTATGCAGAATATTTGTAACCATAATTCTTTATTAGTTTTATTGAAGGCCACATTAAAAACAATTGTGTTATCAGAACTCATCACAAACATGTATCATAACCAATGTCTAATATTCAATTATACTTTAAGAAACAACTAAACTACTTCTCAGACTAATTAAGGGTAGTAATTTCTCCACAATGTGAAGTATCAGTTGTAATAGTCCTTATCCCCTCCTTACACTGCAGAGAAACATTAATGTGAACATACATCACACATAACTACCCCAAAATACAATAAGTAGGTTAATTAGAGATTGACCTCTCAGTGAGGATAATGCAGTCTGTAAAGTAAGAAAACTAGGAAAAGGTGAATAATTTGGAATAAGCATATAACAACAACTGGACAGTATACACCTAACCTAATATGCCGTATGTGAGCTGGGTGTATCATCATCCCTTAATCAATGAATACCAGGTGACCCCAAAGATCTGCAGTTTTTTATGAAGCTTGTAGATCAGTGATTCAAATGATGTCATTTCATAATATTTTGCAATCATGACTGAAATGTTGGAATGTTTTCATCTTCCTATGCTGCAAATGCCCAATTTGGCAATGCAGAGGGCAGTGGTGGAGAGACAGATATAGGCATGTTGTGTTAAGGTATGGTATCCATTATGGGTTATGAAGAAGAGCCAAACACGTACTTTACTGGATAGCCACATGCAATTCGCCTTTCAAATAGTCCCAAATCTTGCACCAAAAACTGTTTATCGATGTATATTCCAACAACTCATGCACTATGTCACATTCAGGTTCACTACACCTCCAACAACATGAGCCAATGTTAATTCTGCCTTTAGGCAGTTTTGCTGGCAACCAATGAGTTTGTAAGGAATTTGAGATAAATATATTTCAAACATGATTTCTAAGCCCTTGTTGTAGTCTGCTAAAGGCATGTCCCATTTGTCTTCCAGGACTGTTGTGTTTAGTTGTGTTTAATTGTGTCTCCCACCATGTGCTTAGTTTATTGGCAGAAAAGTAGGGGTCTGTCAGTGTAGCGTACAGCCCTGATATGATGCTTCAAAATATTTCCACATATGTATGTAGTGTGCATTAGGGGGGCATTCAAGTGTGAGGCGGGTCTTCCAAGTCTATTCTGTCAGGCATGTGTGAGTTAAGTGAATATCCATTTCTGTGAGATGGGAAAACTGAACTCCTGTTGCAGGTCTTGAAATGTTTTGATGTATCCTGAGTAATAATGCCATCATACTTCATGAGATATCCAAAGGGACCAACTGATCCCCTTCTAATGTAATACAAGTGTTAGGCCACAGTGGTGCCTTGGAATGCAAGCGACTAGGTATGTTCATAAGTTTGTGAGCCCTTTGCCATGCAAATTGAGATGTGTGTATGATAGGATTAGAGGAGGGTGTGGTTTGGGGTTGATTAGTATAAGGGTCCCTGTCTCTACCTAAAATAGTCTGCTCAGTTATTACCCAGCAGGGTGACATCCTGTGAGTCAGTAACATGTAGACCAAGTGAGATAGTTGTTGAGAAAGATAGAAGCTCTCTAGATGGGGCAAAATAAGACTCCCTATTCTATGTGGTTGCATAAAGTTTTTAATCCATTCTCCATATAAACTTAGATATGGTACATGTGATATTTTTGAAGTATGGTTATTCTATGAGGAGGAGTAACATCCTGAAAACTTAATTCAATTTAGACTATGTATTCATTTTGATAATCTGAGCATTCTCCAACAGAGCTAAATAAAGACTTTGAAAATCATGTTTCATTTGGTCAGTGATTGGTGAGATGTCATTTACCGAGTCGTGTATTTCCTGGCTAATAGAAATTCCTAAATACTGCAATTTATTGTGGAGCCACTTCAAGGGTAAATCATTTAAGGGGGCTTTTGTAGTAGCTGGAGTTAGAGGCAGCACCTCTCATTTGGCCCAATATATTTTGTATCTCGAAAATCAAGAGAAAGGGTTTGGTTATGTTATCAGAGAGGAGACTGAGTCTGAGGAGCACGACAGGGTCAGGAGGATATTGTCTGAATAGTAAAATGTTTTAATTTCCCTGGTTGCTGTCTGTGTTACCATAATACCGCCACTGGCTCAAATGCCAACAGTTATAAGGCCATTAAGAAAAATAGCAGGAGCAATGGTTAGCTTTCACAGAAAACTAATCCCAGTGGGTTGTAATACATGCCCCTGGACAGTATAAGGAAATTCTGGCCAAACCCCAACCCACTTGTGAAAGTTTGGGTAGGTGGCTTGTTGAGGTGTGTTCTGGCACAAAACCCACTTGTGAAAGGTGTATTGGTACGGTAATCAATTTATTTAGTAGGTCACTAAGATTTGGCTAAGATTTCTCTACAGAATCTTAACTATTCCAGCTTCTGCCCGGCACTGCAGAACTTTTTAGGACTGTCCCAGCAGCAGCACCACTACCTATGTCACAAGTTGTATTATTTTAAATAGCAAGGACAGGGCAACATGCGGTTCATAAGCAGCCATGATTTTTCCTGTTCCTACAGCATCAAGAATATGCCATGCTTTAGGACATCAGATGATCAAAGAACCATGAGGTGTGATGGGCATATTATACAGGAAGCACCCATCATAGAACAAATGTTACAATAAATGTTGCACAGAGTTTTGTTCTAGTGGATACTGTTCCCTCTGTGGATGCTCACAAATTAATGAGCAATACCTAACAATTTACATTGTGCCTCAAACAACCTTGGCGAAAAAGGGACATGTGCTGAACCACCATCTTTTTAACAAAGCCTCTGACAGACCATTCTTAGTTTGAAAAAGCAATGGTCTACAATATTGCTTGTATAATGGTTAGTAAAGGTTAATACACTTTGTTTCAAACAATGCTTGTTTAAGAACAAAACTGAAGCCTTCTTTTAAGGCATCGGCAGACCCTCATGCAATAGATAAAAGCTGCACAGGAATATCAGAAAGCTCCAAATTAAAGCCAGTATATTTTTTACTCATGCTCTATGCACTCCATGAATGTGATAACAATCTGTACATAAATGACATTGCCTCTTATGACCCCTTTGTTGCCTGAATTTTCAATCAAAAGGGTGTCAACAGATCTGAAGACTTGGAAAGGAGGTGAGTGAGTAACAATCAGCAGGAGAGGCGTGGCTAGGTAGCTAATATGGTGGAAATGTCTCAATGATGGGTAATAGAGGTGGCAAGTCGGATAACAGATCTAGAGGATACTGTAAAAGAACTCAAGCCTGGAGTGACGCATCTCTTGGCGAAATCTAGGAATCTGACCTTGTGCACACAAGATGCAGAGGGACAGTCTTGCAGAAACAAATTATCAATGGGGGGCTTCCTTGAAAGGGTCAAAGGAGAGTCCCTGGCCTCTTTCTTTACACCTATTTGGAGTACACAATCCCCACACATGGATTTTCATCATGTTTTCTGGCTCTTCGTTAGAGATGTTTTGAACCATAATGGCAAAGACTCTGAGCCTGCATTGGATAAGTCTCTTATATGCACAATGGGTTGTGTCTTGTCATCTTCCAGCTTGGAGGCTGAGCTAGACGTTACCCTGAAGTCAGCGTTAACATAAGAGTAGTGATGTCCTAGACTACTTGTAGTTCCACTCATCAACAATAGGGGTGGGAGCTGCCCAGCACACACAAAAGTAACTTCTGACACCTTATACAATACTATTTCCTACAAAAATATAGAATCTGACAGCAGTGGTATGCAACGTCTCTGCACCTCCCACAGACCAAGGTATGTAGCAATGTCACAAAATAAAGCAACTGGTGAAAACTACGATGCTACCCATATGGCGTGCAATACATGTTGGAAACCCAACATGAAAATCATAACAGTGGAGCCTGGAGCACCAATACAACTCAAACAGGTCTGTATACAAAACATGTCAATTTATTGTTTATTAGGAAGCACTCTTTCACATCAGGAAGTACAATATTCAACACAAAGAGCAGCACACATGTTAATACTGTGTGTGTTCTGAAGCCTAGGCCTTGTAACTGACCATGAGACCAAGGGACTGTCTCCAAGGTCTGGAGGTGCGTGCTACAGTCCATGTCCTCAGACATATGCATTAAGCAGTGGTGGAAGCTTACTTTATTTTAAATTGGTAATAGTAAACTGACCTATTGTCCTTTTTAGGTAATGTGGGGTGCCTACAGGCTTGAATACATTTCAGCATGAATGTAATGCCCAGATGCTGTGTTGATATCCCTTGGTGCGTGTCACAGGCATGCTATATGTATGGTGACTGGTAGAGCCATACGTATAGCACATATTCAACAACAATGATAGTTAAGACAGGGATGTTCTCATCTGACAGCTGAGGTGCAATCCTTTGGAGAGTCCTGAGGCACAGGACAGTCATGTTGGACAGCCACCACTTTCTGTTTCACTGCTCCAGTGCAATAGATGCTTTCATAATGGTACAATATTTATGTGTTCACATGCAGATGAGATAAAGGCATTTCTGCATAACCTGGAAGGTGTAAGAACTTATTTTCTTCTTTGCGGAGAAGTGCTTCCTAGTAAATGGGAGGGTTGACCTTCGATGGTGTGGAGGATATACCTGGCCCATGGGTGCCTGGGTAGGGTGCTCTCTATGAAGGAGGCATGGAGTGTGGAATTTTGAGACATGATGTATAATTCTACTATGCTGTCCTCTACCCCCCCCCCCTTCTGCCTCATTTGACACATTTCTTGCTTAGCAATTGACTTGTTTTGTTCTCGGCAGAGAATTATCACATTGTCTAATGTGATGACAGGTGTATGTTGATGGATCTAGAACCACGATTGTAACAAGTTACCTGTGGTTTTGATCTAATTCCTTACCTTATAAGATGATATGGGTGTCCTTTTGTTGGCTTAGACCCAGATAAAATGCATTCTAACCAGTGTTATGAGATTCCATATTTATGAAGATATGTTCAGTGTTTATGAATATCAATGATGATAACATGATACACTTACTGATAGGCCAGTTAATGTAGATTCACAAAATGCATATATGAGTTTGTGATGAGGCACATCATCTACTTCTGTGTCTACCAATGAAAGATTTTAGTCATTTTTGTTTTAATTCTCTCACTACACACTTTCCCTTGTGTTTTCTGTTGAGTTCCAAATCCAAGCCTCTATCTCAAATCCGATAAATGTGTCATTTATTTTTAGAGCTTGTATCATATATACGTATTGTCATGCGTCTGATGCAAGTAAGATTCTACAACCTTAACATGTGAAATAGATTGTACCCCAACTGTAAGCAAGGGGGGATTTACATGGTTGCGTTTAACCTTTTTCATTCATACCTAAGGCTCAACAGGTCTTCCATGATAGGAGACTTCATACCATTGGAGAGTTGTGCATCAGTGTGGTGGTGATGCAGTTTCTTATTGAGATGTGTCAAAAATTGAAAAATCATGATTACAATGGAGGCGGAAACAGAGATAATCATTTTTCCAATCAAGCATAAAGCAAACACTGTTCACTAGGAAGCTCTCTCACAAGGACTTGTTGAAGTCTGCAGTGGGCTTATACAATAGAACTTTAAAGAGTGTGCAGGTCTCTGAGAGTTGCATGTGCTGCTAATGAAGGTCTGGTACCTCCTGAGGCATTCCTATTATGATAGAACATTGACTAAGATATTCAGTTTCAAGCAGGGTAATCTTACGAGTTTTTCGACTTCAGTCTCTGTAGCTTGTATTACAGCCTTTACTTTATCACTGGAAGACAAAACAATGAGAACATTTCAGTAATAAGGTCGAGGTAAGCTCGGACTGCAGAACCCAATCATAAAAGCTTTAGTAAACAAAGTGCAAGGAGAGTCTGCACACATCAAGCCTACTCCATGAAACAAGGAAGAATGACTACAGAGTGAGTGAGGTTGAGGGGCAGAAAAAACACAAGAGAAAGCTGGATTCAGGATATCCGTGCTGCCAAAATGTTAGAGAAAATGTTTAAACAACAGATGAAATCAATAAGAGATGATGGGAGCGTCAAACCAGAGTACTAAAAAGAGAGAGTAAGAGGCTTATTAAAAACTAAAGGCAATGAAAATAAATGCTGGTAGAGGACTGAAAAAGAGTAGTGAAAGAAAGGCACAGGATAGAGTGAAGTGATAAGCCAACATAATGAACGAAGAGTTATGATAACTGCCTAGTAGGTAAGTTTAGTTTATAAACCCACGGATACCCCAAAAATGGACTCCGTAGAGAGCCTGGGTTTCTATTTCTTAGAGGGTGCTATACTGAACCCGATTTAGAAATTGCCTCGAACTAGACTTCTCTCCTGGGAAGACACAAACTTTTCTCTTGACTCACTCTGGAAATGACATAAAGAGTCATGACACATGACAGAGACAAAAACAACATTTGATATAAAAAGAATTATGAAATGATGGTTTACCAGTGGCATCAAATTTTGTAGTAGCAGGGGTAAAGAAGCATGCACTTAGGGCTCAACCATCAGATGATAGGGCTACAAGCTATGAAATGATCCAAGTACAGTATTTCTTTGCCAAAATTGGTTCACCAACCAGTAAGTACTCTACATTCAATAGATCAAGAAATCTTCTATTGCTTAATTTAATTAGGTGGCTGCATGTGTTTATCTCTGTCTGATCTTAGCCAGAGGTGTGGATCGGCATGGAGGGTCTATGGAGAGCTGTGCAGAAATAATGTGCAGACACATTGGTTCTCACTTGAGACTGGCTGGACTTGAGTGTGCTATCTATCTCTCTTTTATTTATATGCTTCACGCTGCCAGGCGTCGGACTGTGTAGATGGGTGCATGTCTTTAGATAAAGTGCTGGGTGACACACTACATCCCTGACAAACTCAGATTAAAACAATAACTAAACATTAACTTGCTGCATAAATTTTCATTCACGCCCCCAAATATAGTCTTTGAGTCTCAGGGACAGTCTTGGGTTTTTCAGTAAGTTGAATCAGCCTTGTCCCCATCTTGGTTCAACAACTCTTCCTCCAGAAGTGGCAGGGGCGCTGGCTGCATAAACGGTGCTTTATGGCTGGTGACAGCAATGCAGGAGTCATCAATGTACTACATATGGGCCTCTTTTCACTCTACGAATTCACTTCTCTAATCAGGTGTGTTTCTGATATGTGGTGGGTGATGTTCACCTGGATGGGACCCCTAGAGTCATTAGAACATGAAAGTATTGTGATTGACCAATTTGTGGTCCATCTTGGCTGTGGCCATGGTTTTGTCAATAATGGATGCCCGCCAGGGTCTGCTCTCCAAATAGGAGAATGGGAAATTAGAATTTTCTCCCTTGGTGTCTCTTTGTTCAGGTCATTATGTCTTATGTGAATTATGCTGTTCTTCGCTTCTCTTTTTCTGCTAGCACAGTCAATGTTATTGATTCTAATCTGTTGGACACTGTGACCATTTAAGCCCACTGGAACCCATTTCAGAGGTACACAGAATCTGACCTTCGATGGGCTCTGGAACAGTAGTACTGTAGGAGTGCACCTGGCTTTGCAGTGTGAGATGCCCTGATACACTCACAGAACACTTCAGGGTCACTCTTTGTCACTCTCCTGTTCCAAGTCTGTTCTCAGTGCTTTAGTCAACATATATATGAGCCTGCCACTTCCCCACTGACCTGCAGCATGCAGGGTGTGACCTATTGACGACTTAATCTGAGCTGGAGTAAGTACGAGCAATATTCAGTTCCCTGGAATGAGGGTCCACTGTCCCTTTTTATTATGGGTTCCCATAGGCAGGCCCCAATGATCTTCTTGGGCTTAACGGACTCAAACTCTGTTGTTTCATCTATTTCCACAACGTGGCATTTGGTGCATGCTTTTATGACAACAGGGAGTTGTTGCCAATTGGAGAGGACACTGAAATCTGTGATAAGATTGGACCACGGCATCCATAGATCTCTTTTGTGATGCCTGGTGCCTGACATTTATTACTCTATGTGGCCTAGCCGAAATGGCAATCACAGATCACGTCTTTAACCAGCATGCACATGTGGCACCACACCATTTTCCTTTATTGGGCCCATGGTTTCATGATGCATTGGTGACCCAGGTGTGTCAGCTGAGTCACCTTGTATTTTGGTGACTGGAGAATCATTATTAAGCATGGGGGCCCTCAATTCATGTCAAACCTTCCACAGATCAGTCATAGCCTGTTCACTAGGGACACCTTTTTCTTTGCTACCCGACAAAAAAGGTCTTCCATGAATTATTCCTAGCTGCCTGAAGTGTGAGATGTAAGCATTTGCTCCTAGCGGTGGTTCTGGCAATGCCCTTCAGGGAACATGTGAATTGACATGCAACCTTAACAACCAAGTACATGTGTACTTCAACTTGATCTTAAGGTGAAGTGAGATTTCTCATGTGATACCTTGTCAAGAAATCTGCGGGATTGTCCCAAATTGAGCAGTAAATCACTGTTAATCTGAGGTTATAGAGGTGCTTCACTAATTTTTCAACTCGTTTGAGAAATGAAGATATGAACCTGTAAATAGCAATTTGAGGGTCTGCCCAAAATATATAAATGCAAATGAGTGCAAACCCACATGGTTGAAAGTGCTTCCCTTTCAACCTGTGAATATATAACCTCTGATAGTGCTGTGCTTGCAACATTTTGCTGCTTTTGGAGAAGGATACCCCCGAGGCCCACTGGACTGGCATAAGCCAACAGTTCAGTATGTAGCTTGGCGTTAAAGTATTTCATGATGGTGTTGTGCACGATTGCCACTTTCACTTTGGATAATTGTTTTTCTACATTTGACCACTTTTGCATGCACCAAGCTTTAATTAGCTGCATCAGAGTTTCAAATAGTGTGGCCAAATTCGGGATGAAGCACCCACAATAATTAACCAGGCACAGAAAACATCTAACATCAGATGCTGTCTGTGGGTTCTTTATTTCATTATTGCCTTGTACATTATGTGGATCTATGCTCACTCCTTGTCAAGAAAACACAAAACCATAAAAGTTTATGCTGTTGTCCAGGAACTCACACTTGTGGCAATGAAGCATGAGGTCACAGAGATTCTTGGTGGTTTTGTGGGTAGCCTATGATTGGGTTCTGCAGCATTTATGAATGTCATTGCTAACATTTTGTGCCTCTTCCAATCTGAAAAATACTTGCTTAATCATTTGGAAACCTTGGCCGCTGAAGATATTCCATGCTAAGGGGCATGCAACAGTGTAGCCTGATACATGTTGATAATGTGGTTATGGCAGCTTACTTCATCTAGCTGCAGGTGATAGTATCCTGAGTTGAGACCTAATTTTGAGAACCCAATAGGTTCACATAAGTCTATTTGGTAAATTGTTCGGGTGAGATGTTGATCTCTTTTCATGTTTCATGAAGCCTCATATCATTGTCTATGCACACCACCCTCAGCTGTTTGAATTTCGTCGTGACATTAGTAACATCCTTGCGGTGGGTCCAGGAGTAAAATTACACATATGATGAAAAGAGAGTAGAAGTACATTCAGACTGAGTCATAGAACTTCGTCTATACTTTTCCACCTCTCGTTTTGAATGAGGCACAATATTTTCATTTTACCAACCAAGGACACATGACATACAGTAATCCTGACACAAAATGTTTACATTACTTGTCAAGCGAAGGAGCATTTCACAACCTGAAGCGGCCATGAACTTAACTAAACTTTTTATCCAGCATGCAAGTCTTCTCTGACTCTATGCAAAGCCTTGTTGATTTCCTACGAACATAATTATCCACAAGAGCATTTTTCCTATTGATTTCCAGAAGGAATAGTGGATTTTCCTTTTACTAGCAATTGTTCTTCTTCAGCAGAATTCTCTTCCTAATGGGTAGGATTTCCACAGTAGTTGTAAAAAGTAAGGGGAGAACAACACTACTATAGAAAGATAGATGGGACACCTCAATGAGTATATGAGATATTTTTCTCAGGACAGCAGCTTGCTACTTAGATAATTAGATAAGCTTCTGTCAGTGGTTGTGCAGAATCCAGGCAGTGTTTATATGACTGAGAATAAAAAAGATGAATCACGGACTTTGTTGGGGCTAAAAAGTCTGTTGTCTGCTAAGGGACACATATCTCTCCACTGAGTGTCCCAGCTGCAATGGTATCTGGATCCCCACTGATTATATTTGTCCATGGGCAAAATGGATCATGTGTGCATGCCATGAACTTGGCCTGTCTCACTAATTTTGGTCTTGCTTAGACCAGGATGGGAGTGCCCTTGTGTGAAGGTATGTTACTACCTTCACCGGGAGTTAAGTAGCACATGCTCAGTGGTGTCAATATACTGTGTTCTACAGTAATAATGAACAGTAGAGTGAAAAGGCCTTAATAGTCATGCACTGAAGTGGTGCCTACGGGCCCACTCGTGAAAAGTTCCACTGCTGCATGCTTAACTCACCTTTGACCTACATTGGGTTGAAAGTAGTGCCGGACAGTGCACGTGTGTCTGCGTTTGGTTCTAAAAGAGGTCTCTGCTCAAAGGGTCCTGCACACATATAAGGAATCTTGAAGAGTAGGGCTGGAGGCCTTTATATCCTTTTGCTAAACATATATCAGTGAGGCTGACATCCAGGTACAATTCACTAGTCACTCCGATGCCCTGTGTTTGGGGCTATCAAGTTTGCAGACACTCCTGCTATGATAGACTGCTCTGTGGAGGAAGAGCAAGCTGCAGGAATGAACGCTTCAAAGTGGGCAACTGCCATATAATGACCTTTTAAGACCTAGACACTAAGGGCCAGATTTATCAAAGTGTTGCGTTGCTCTTGTGTCACGCAAGGTAATGCCTTCAGGCTACAATACCAATGTTTCAGCCTCTGTGCTAGGTTTTGATGAAAATGCCCCAGTGACTGTTGGGTCTCATGGCCTCCTGCTTGTAACACATACCCCTTGGCATATGCAGGCACTGCAGTGGGACCTAAAGTTCCAGTGGGCACAACATCAGGGAAATCACTCTGACATGGTTGAGATCTTGCAGAAAACTGTGAAAAATCTGCAGTGGTAGCTGACGAACAGCAATCAGGTCAGTGGAAGATCTCTCTTCCTTCACCAACCAGAGTTGACTGTAGTGACAGATGCGTCACTCCTGGGCTGGGCCAGCCAACTGGGAGAGGTGGAGATCAGAGTCTCTGGTCTCCAGCGGAGTCCAGGCTTCATGTCAACCTGTTGGCGTTTCGAGTGATCTGTTTAGCATTGAAAGCCTTTCTTACTTTGATCAAGGGAAGACTGGTACAAGTGTTCATAGACTACACCACCGCCATGTGTTACTGCAACAAACAGGGCAGGATAGGGTCATGGATCGTTTGTCAACAGGCTCTGCATCTCTGGACATGGCTGGAATGCCAGGGCATTTCCCTGGTAGTTCAACACCTGGTGGCCTTTCTGATCGCCAGGGTGGGAAACCTTAGCTGATAATGCTCAGCCAATAACAAATGGTGTCTCCAAATGTTGCAAGGTCATTTTCAGATTAGGGAGAGCCTTGGCTAGCCCGGTTCGACACTGATAAGAAGGCACAATGTCTGCAATTTTGGGCTGGACTTTCCAAGGTGGCTATTCCTCAGAGATGCTTTTCATGGTGAGTAGATCTCTGGCCTTCTTTATCCCTTTCCAGCTGTACCACTCCTGCTCTGAGTTCTCAAGCAGATCAGGAATGGCCAGGCCCAAGTCATTCTTTTGGCTCCTGATTGGACAGGTAGTGTCTCGTGTCCTGCTGTTGACCATCAGGATCAGTTCCCCATCAGAATCCTCTTCGAGAGGATTTCTGCCCCAGCAACAGTGGAGGGTCATGCACCCGAACCTGCTCACCTTCATCAATGGAGAAGTCTGTGATGTTCTTTTGGTAGCCAGGTGTCCCTCCACCAAATCGGTATACTCCTGCTGCTGGGATAAACTGGTGGCATGGAGTGCATCTAGGAACATCAATCCTCTACCTGATCCCACTTCTTAGGTTATTCTGTTTGTTCTATCCTTGGTCCACAGTTAAAGGGGTACTGCTCACAAAACAAATTCCAGATCTAGTCTGATACTCAGGGTTTATTCTGAGGTAAGGAATCTGCGGCTAGAAATCTCTACCAGGTACCCCGTGATCTAGTTTCCAAATCTTCAATAGGGGTTTGGAGTTCAATGCTCTGTTCATGGAGCTTAAGGAGTTTGCATCTGTAATTATCAAGTGCTTTGTCTTTTGACAGTGTAGCCACTCATTTACCTATCTCTTCTATGTCTTGCTTGATTTCCTTGATATCTGTGGCAACATCATCTCTCATTGCTGCAACATGTTTAAACATGTGTTACCTCCCTCAGCGGTTATCCTTTTCATGGCCATTGTGCAACGGGACAGCAGTGGGAGGGCGGAGAGTCTTCATATGTCAGACAAGGGCTCAGTAAGGCCTCTAGTGAATCAGACTGTCATGTTGGTGCTGGCGTGGTCAAGGCTACCTGCTGCCCTGAGGGTGATCCCTGCCTCTTGCTGTTGTCAGCCTTCCAGTAGCTCCAGCTTGGTTGGGAGTTGGTGGGTGGGTGGGGGTGGCATTCCCCCTGGTTGGGATACTGCACCAGGGTCAGATGTTGTGGCAATCCCTACTATCCTCCCCCAGACTGGATGTTCCTTTTTCAGGGCGTTTGGTGACTCTGGTAGACCCCAGGCCTGCAATCAGGGTGGTGGGCCACCACTGCTGCCCCGCTTGTCTCCCAGAAGTATGCCCATCATGGTGTGGGTTGTCACGTGCCCCTTGGGCCACAGAAGTGCTACTGGTCCCATCTCTAGTTCCGTGTTGTAGGCAGTAGGTCACATGCTTGACAATCCCACCATGTGCTTCCTCTCTGGGGCCCAGCCAAACAATATCTGCTTGTGTGTCACAGGCTCTCCTTGCTGCTCTGGAGCTTATTACGTTGGGTGGAACAAAGGTAATATAAATCCGGGTTGAGTTTACACATCTAGGACTCCGTGCTCCTCTCCGAGCATTAGTGGACTGATGGCGGGCTGAATGTTGCGTGGTCTTAGAGGCAGCCACTATCTGAGAGTGGCACAGCGATCCATCCAGTGGGTCAGTCTGTTTGTTGCCACGGTGAGCACATGTGACTAGGTGTGCAGATGTTCTTCCCCCTCTGGGGATAGTCTCTGTTTATCCTTGTAGAAATGTCTGGTTGAGTGCAGCTGAGACTGATGGCTATCGGAGTGAGTCAGCATAGCAGTACCTAGGAGGTCCTACTCGTCCCCCATTATCGTCATGCTCCAGTTATGGTTATTTTAAAGTGTGTCATATTTGTTTCAATATTATTCACGATCATTTCAACATGGATCATATTCATTTCAACACGTCTAATATTGTAGTATGTGTAATGTTCTTTTCAACCTGTGTCATACTTTTAACAACTTAATTTCAAAATGAGATATATTTATTTTAACGTCTCATATTCATTTAATTGGAGGTTATATACATTTCAATGCATCATTTGCATTTGAATATGTCATATTTCTCTTAACTCATGCTAGCCACTTCAGTAAATGTATTCTCCTTAATGCAAGCCCTAGTAATTTAAGTGCTTACTATATTGTTGTCAGTGACGGCCATATTCATGTTAATACTTTTTACATATATTTTTGGATATGTCTTATTCAATTTACAGTATGAGATATTCATAACATGCACAAAGTAAAATATTCATTTTGATGTTAATCATATTTGTTTTGCTACATGGTGTATTCTGCTGGGTATGATACTGATAATGAAATATGTTATATTTATTCTGGGCTGTGTTATATTGTTTTTGTCATGCGCTGTGTATTTTAGGATGTGTCACATTTGGAGAGCTATAATTTTGACATGAATGGTTTCCCATAATATGATTTAAGTTATTTTCCTGTAATGTATAACAGAAAAACAGGGTGGACTTTCTGATGTGCATTGACTGAACTTTCTTTAGCAAACAGACAGGATTCCAACATTAGAGTTATCTGGTGCTCCCCTGCCAGAAATCTGGTAACTCATCCACCTCTAAATGGGGCACACACTCTGAGTTAAACCGGTGGCACATATTTTGCTTTTGGGTGGATGCCTGCATTTACTAAGCTAAAGAAATCCTACACGGTCTTATTGTCATAAAATTGGCATTGCACATCCTGAGGATGGTGACAGGTGAAAAATTCCGTTGCATGTATAAATGTCTGTAATTAATGGCAATAAAACATACACACACAACAGATCTATGCAGTAAGATATTTGAATACAAAAATACAATGTTTCAGAAATACTTTACATTTCCTTTTTAATGTTCTGATCTATAGAGAAAGAAAAATTATGAGGAAAAAGTTATTAAACAATTGGGAACAGAACATTGAGAAACATAATTAACTGTTGTCTACTTAATATACTGCAGCATAACATTTCCGTAAATCCCTGCACATTATTATACAAATGTATGCCAGTTTCTTGCACAAGTCAGTTGTTTAGATTGGCTTTATTAACTGCATGCAACCTAGAACATCCCAAGGGTCTCTAACTCACCAGCGTGGAATATCTGTACCCATGATATAGTACTGCAGATTAGTCAAAGACGCTCAGTTGATGGGCATGATTACCTTTCCTCCACTCATTAGAGACCTCTTGCAATATGTCCCTCCCCCAATCCCCTGGGTTAACTAATCCATTCACTGAGTCCTGATCAATGTAACCTAGGGGTTTGCATCTGAAATCAAGTTGCATTTCTGGAATATGGCAGTTCTCTGGAGTAAGATGGATGATGGCAATATAGGTCTTTTATAGCAGACAAGCTGCTTCAAAGAAATATGGTATTGTGTCTTTTTATATATAGATGGTCCAGCACATATAGGTGGTCATTACAACCCTGGCGGTCGGTGTTAAAGCAGCGGTAAGTCTGCCAACAGGCCGGCGGTAAAAATTTCGCAATTACAACTGTGGCGGAAACCGCCAACAAAGACAGCCACTTTAACACTCTGACCGCCATGGCGGTACAAACAAACAGCTTGGCGGTCACCGCCAACAGACAGGCGGAGGACAATGTACCGCCCACAGTATCACAACCTACCAATCCGCCACCTTTTCTGGGGAGGAATCACCGCAGATAAAAACACAGCGGAAACAGGATTCCGAAGGGAAAACGCTCACCTCTACACACCCCATGAGGAACTAGGACACCATGGACCCGGATCTCCAAATTGTCCCTGCGATAGTGTTCCTGCTCCTCTACCAGGAGCACAAATGCCGGCGGTGAAGACCACGGTGAGTACTGCACCTACGACACAAGGGAGGGGGGAATGTTGAGGGATATTTAAATGTGAGGGCAGAAGTCTAAGGTAGGCCGCAGGCCTTCTTCTTTGTTAGGCATGAGAAAGTAGGAGGAATAACTATCATGCCCTTCTTCTGGTGAGGATACTCTTGCGGAAGCCCCTTTGGCTAAGAAATTATCCTCAATTAGTCATTGAGTGGATGGTGGAGCGGGAGTCAAAGAGGAAAAGAAGGGTATGACATATTCCTTGTGAACAATTTGTAGGACCCACCTCTCCAACATGATCGCCTGCCAACCCATAAAGAATTGGTGGATTCTGCCTCTCACCGGATGGCTGTGCCCCAGTAAGGGCACACAAAAGAGGCTTGGCAGGTGGGGCTGTGGGGGGTAGAGAGGAGAAACTGTGGCACTGAATCCCAAAGGGTGTCTGTTGGAGAGTAGAGTCCAACAGACAGCTGCCATTAACGGATTGGACAGCCAAACTAGGAGACAAAAAGAGAGGTTTTCCAAATGTTTCCACTTGGGATAAAAACAGCTAGTAGAGGTCTGTACCACTAGACCGTCTGGTGAGGGGTGCTGCAACAGGAAAGCTGGGTTGCCTCGAGTAGAGCAATGGTACCTGTCAATATGCTTACCCCATAAGGTGTTTATCAGTGCCTCGTTACAAGGAAAAAGGGGCACAGAATATGTTGGCCCCAGTTTAAGGACTTGTGTCAAAACATTAGTTTTAACCTCCATGATGGGGGCAGTGAAGGTTGAGAACTTTGATGGCCCTATGCATGTTCATTGTATAGAAGGCAGACTCCTCTGTGGGTGGTCTGGGGGGAGAAACAAGAACTCTCTTCGGGAATATGTCAAGGCCACTAGCTTACTGTAAAGGAACCTGGGTCACAGGCACTATCTGAGTCTGCCCCAAAAATTAAATGCAAAGAAAGTCGTCTGCCTTGTGGTAACTCAATGGCAGAAAGTTGCGTCACCAGTGGATTCTGGCATCATATTGGCTGAGGTCGGACCAGCAGTAATTCGGCATCAGAGAGGACAACCCCTTCAGGCGGCGAGTTTGGCATCAGCTTTGATTTACCCGGACCAAGAGTGGGATTGGACAGTGAGAGCAGTCAGAGCAAAAGCCTGAGACAAACTAGGCTCAGACGGTCCAACTGGCACAGAGGGCACACCCTTCAGCCGTATTCCAGGTGGAAGAACTTTTGTCTCCTTGGGACCTGAAACCGTGCCACATGGAGTCAGTAGAGATCCAAAGAGCAGGAGCATAGCTGTGCAGAACTCTTCGATCTGTCACAGCATGGCTGAATGCCCCAGAAACTTGGGTTGTGCTGAAACCAGCTGTAGGATGGGCTCTGAGGTCAATCATCTTTGGGAGTGAGATCAAGATGGACAGTTACCCAATGATGCGAAGGCATAAGGAAGTGGACTTGTGCTTTGATTTCTTCTGTTTCTCATGCTTACTTGAAGACTTGGAGCGTGACAAAGCCCAAATTCTGGAGCAGTTCCATCAGCTCCATTAACTCTGGTTACAGGACAAGGATTGAACCTTGGATGCGGAGTGGGACTTGGAATTATTCTGACATTAATTCTTCTAATGCTTGGCAGAGCAAAGTTGCGCCTTGCGTTCCCTGATGCGCAGTTGCCACAGGTCTTGGAGTCGTGGCCCAAACCCAGGTACCACAGGCAAACCTGATAGGGATCCATCACAGAAATGTGTGTGGTAGTCCTACAATGTTTAAAACAATCCTTTGCACACTGAATACATTTTTGAGACACACCAAAGTAAGTGTCTGTGAGAGACAGTAGGGAACTCTGGATCTGTGTCTGGTAGTGTGGAAAGAAAATAACTGGTGTCAGTGCGCAGGACTGATACCTATACAGGCTCAACACATCATTTCAGGAGCGGAATGGAATCAGTGCAGAGTGGCACAGCACCACCTATTGGCATGTAGAGAAACTGTTGAAAAGTTTCCTGATCAGGTCTGATGTCTAGGGAATATTCAAAAGGTAAGGTATGGAAGTCTCTTTTCAAAAGATATGAATTGGGAAACACTTGTAATAACTTAAACTTCTATTTGGGCAGTAGGCAGATCGCCCCAGCCACCATCATGGCTGGCAAACTCTATTAAACCTAAAAAGCCATAATACCTACCTGAGCATTGGCAAAACCAGTAGGCTTGGCTTTATCAGGAAGCTGTGGCCTTTGTTTTTATTTTTATTCCAAGCATTTGCCACAGAGATTTTAAAAAAAGGGAAAATAAAACATTTGTCAGTGCCTAAACATAGTGGTCATTTAGTTGACATTAAAGAGCAAGTTACTTACCTTCGGTAATGCTTTATCTGGTAGAGACTCTACAAAACTGCAGATTCCTTGGCTTAGTATTATCCCCAGATGTCAATACTGGATCCAGAAAATCTTGAGCAGTAGCCCGACATGCCGCTAACTGGTGTGGTTCGGCTCCGTGTCAGCGTGTTAGGCACTGGAAGTGACATGCACAGTGCCTTTCCACGGCAGAAGTACGGAGTCACAAAAAATGCTGATGAAGTGCTGTGCATCTTGCGGGCCTCGCAAGGGTGATCCTTTGTAGAAATCCATTTTGGAGTGGGAGGAGGATTAGAGAGTCGGTAAGGAATCTTCAGCTAGCTAGAGTGTCTACCACATAAGGCATTAGTGAAGGTAAGTAACTTGTTCATCTGCCGCAGATTCCTTATCTTAGAATAGATACATAAGGAATTTTTCCCCGAAGGTGGGTCTGCTAACAGATTAGACCAAGAAGTCCTACAGGACTGAAGAGGCAAAGTTGCAATCACAAAAGACCTGACCGTCTGGATAATAGTGCTTGGTGAATGTGTATAAAGATGCTCATGTGGCTGCCTGACAGATAGCCAGGACAAGGACCCCATGAGCTAACACAGTGGTTGCAGCCTCTGCTCTGGTTGAATGAGCATGCAAGCCCTCAGGGGGTTGCTTCTTGGCCAATGAATAGCATATTTTTATGCAGAACACGCCATTTTGATGTAATCCATTTGTACGTAGCCTTGCCTTTCTTTGCCCTGACATACCCAAGAAAGAATTGATCGTCCACCTGGAACTCTCTGGTTCGATCAATGTAGACTGCAAATACTTTTTTGGATCCAGCGAAAAACCTCCCTCTACACTTAACCTGAAAACCATGCCCCACCCTAAAACATACCCCCACATCCCCTCCCTACAACAGTACCCCCCCAGGCCCCAATACCCTCCCAAGCCCAAAAACCAAGCCCTGCTCTAAAAACTAACCCCCCACCCTTGCCCCTACCTAAAACAGTACCCCCACACCAGACACAATGCCTCCCTAATCCTGAAAACCAACCCTGCCCTAAAACCTAACACCCCTACCCTCCCCCCTCCCTAAAACAGAACCCCCAAGCCTAATACCACCCCAAGCCTGAAAACCACCCCTGCCCTAAAGCCTAACCCCTACCCCTCCCTAAAACAGTAACCCCAGCCCCAGACCCAACCCCCAACCTAATCTCGAAAACTGCTCCCGCCCTAAAACCTAGACCCGACCTCCTCCCCCTCCCTAAAACAGTACCCCCACCCGAGACCCAATCCCTCAACCCAAACCCAAAAACTGCCCCTGCTCTAAAACCTAGTCCCCATCCCCTGCCCACTCCATAAAACAGTCCCCCATCCCCAAGCCCAACCCCTGCACATAACCTAAAAACCGCCCCTGCCCTAAAACATAACCCCACACCCTGCCCCCTCCTTAAAACAATACCCCCCAAGCCTGAAAACCACCCCCCACCTTAAAACCTAAACCCCACCCCCTGCCCTTTCCCTAAAACAGTACCCCAAGCCCAACTCTGCTCCGCACTTAACCTGGAAACCGCCTTCCCGTCCTAAAACATAACTCCCCACCCCGTCCATCCTTAAAACAGTACCCGCCACCCCCAGACCAAATCCCTCTTACCTCACTCCTAAGTGATGTCACAGCTCGTTCTGAGGAAACAGAATGATCCTTTCCTTTCCTCTAAGGACGCCAATAGCCTTTACCATCATTACAATGTATAGCCCTTACCATGCATACCATTACAATCATTGTAATGGTATGCGTGGTAAAGGCTATTCATTGTAATGACGCATGCATTGTAACGCATGCGTGGTGAAGGCTAGTCTGGGAAACAGCCGCGTACTAATGGCTGTTTCTCACTGATGATAGCACCCTCGCTTTAAATCTGAGCTGCTGCTGTTGGGGCTTAAATGAGCCTTTTGAGTCAGGGTACTTGTGCTCAACCACTTTCTCAATAGATTTGCCTTGGAAATGTTTTTTTTCTTTATCTTATTGTCAGTTACCAGGACTTTAATTTTCTTTATATTTATTTCCCTGACATTCTTTTTAGAGTAGGTTGCTAGGACATCGATGAGTCCACGCAGACATACTTTGGTTTACAGTACCAGGAAAATATAATTGTCATATAGCAGATGTGATAATGATTTATCGCCTAGTTTATGGGGATGAGAATTTACAGCATCTAATTCTTCAGTCAGGTCTGCCATAACAAGGTTACATGATTGAAGGGCTAAAATACAACCCCTTTTCAGGCCTGAATGGGTATTAATCTTCCTAGAGAGACTGGAGCCATCGCCTATTCTTATTCTCGCCCATGTATTACCATTTTATAATTGAAAAGCCCTAAGGAGAGGGCTTGGGATTTCCATTTTACCAGTTTCAGCCACAGTTTAACACGCTGGAACACCATACTTGAGGTCTACAAAGCATAGATCTAGCAAAAGATTGTGTCATCAGTATTTGATTAATATTAAGTGAAAGTCCTAGGATGTTAGTTACAGTATCTGTTCCTTTACTGAAGCTTGTTTGTTTTATTGGTATTCGTTTCTTATCAGCCACCCGTTTGTTAGGCCTGGAAGAAGCAGCAAAGCAATGTATTTGGCTTCATTGTCAAGCTAAATTAGCAATCTGCTTTCTTCCGATGATGACCTAGCGCACCCTTCATAGATCAGGTTAATGATGGAGCCTCTCCAGGAGTAAGGAATAGCCTTGATCTGCAATGCATGATTAGATACTCTGTAGATTTTGGCATACCGGTGTGATGGGTTGAGTTTATAAATGGCCTATGGAATTGCCATTGAGCCCTCACGCTCAATAACACTGCCCTTTCAGAATTTCATTGGTAATTTGAGTTGCCGAGAACAACCGGTTTGCACGTTTGTTGGATTCCTCCATAGTGTTCAGGGTGATTTCTGTGGCAGTCAAAATGTTTGAATCTTGATTTTTCCAGTTGTTGTTTTCAGGGGTGTTGTTCATTGTACTAAAGGATGATTTTTGGACCCCATCACTGGGAGTGAGACTAAGAGGGGCACACAAGTAAGCTACCCAAGTTGTTTCTTTGATGTTAGGATTATTTACAATGTTGAAGCTTCTCTCAGTACTAATGATCATTTTCCAAACATCCTTTTAATTATGCTTTTTACTCAACCTTTTTTCCTCCCAGAGGTGTTTTTTGGTATTTGGCTCTTAGAACCTGAAGATTTTCCATTCAATGAAGGTTATGTTGGTCTACTTTCAATTCCCTCAGTGCACAGTTGCCCTTTCTTTTTGTCAGCCTACGTGCTGCTGAATGCCTTTCGAGTATAAAGTGTGTCCCCAGATTGAGCTGGGGTCTGGGGTCTAGGGCTCTTGATAGTTCGAACCCAGTGGTCACAGTCCCTGGACATTTTCATGACCACCCGTTATACCAACCTGTATTTCTGCAGTACTGTTCTTTTCTTTTGCTGCCATTAAAGAATTGCAACACAATAAGTGGGTCTCTAGATGTGCCAACCTTGAAGCACTATGTTAGTTGTTATTAAATTAACCCATGAGGAGATCTGTGAATTGTTCCCAGTTCTGTGATAGTGTAAGCTCCGGGGATTGCCTTGTTTCTATTAGCTGTGGTGGCGTTGACTCCTTGGAGGTGATTGTATTCTCCGACCACTTAAAATTTTTGTAATTCACTAATTAGATTAAGTCTGGGAGGTTATTTACTGAGGCAAAAAGGGACGGGATAACAGTCATCAATTTTTTTTGTTTGTGTTTGATCCATTTTCGATAGAGAAAGATTTTATATAACGAAAGACAGGGAGACTATTGAGTTGTTAAGTATGGGTTGCGATGTTGAAGAGTAGTACGTAGGAGCAGTTGGGTTGTTTCTTTGAAACCTTCCATTCAAGGCCCTTAACCCAACCTGTTCCAATTCTGTAATAAGAAGTTCACCTTGTTTGCTCGGCAACTGTTGTACCATTTCGTTGGAGAGTAATGTTCTAGATTGAGTCCTGATTTAGAAGCTGGTTGTCAAGATGTGACTTAGCATCAGCTTAAGTCCAGATGGGCAACTCTCTGACAGTGACCAACCCGACATGCACACTTCAGACTTCAAACCACCTCTGTGTTTGGGAGCCAAGGAGAGCGCAGCTCCCCAGGTCTCTGAAGTGTTTGATTCACCTGTCCAAACCAATCATTGAATTTTTCTCATGCAGCTTTAAGTATAAAAAGCCTAGCTTGGTTTGGGCAGACCAGCTTGTCCCCGCAGGCCTGTGTTTTCAAGGCAGCGCAGGGGTTGGATTATTAAGAATATGACCAATCTCTGTGTGGCTTTATTTCAAAGCACACAGTGATTGGTCATGTGATTTTTATAGTAACACAGTAGCGTGGCTTTTCCCCTCATACACAGCACCAGTGGTGGCTTTCTACATGAGGGGAGTGACCAGTCGCCTTCTTCTCATGCGTCCTGCAGGCCCACATTAGACTACAGTTACATGCATTGTAGGCCTGCTGATTGACGTACAGTCAACCCAGTCCTGCTACTACTGTTCTGTAGGACTCAGTGTGCCATCACGGTATCCATGAGCCAGTGAGCTTGAAAAAGCATATTCACACAAGGTAATTTTAATTTATATATTGCTCTGTGCATGTTGCTCTCTCTCCCACCTCAAGGGACATAGCAATATTGCTGTAATGTGCCATAGCTAGATATTATGGAACTGCACCTAGCATTGGTGGTCTCTGGTTCGACAGGCACAGATTCAGACTGGCCATTGATGGTCTAGGAGGGAGACCAGTTAGTGAATCGTGGCTTGACTCCGAGGCTGCTGCTGCCTGCCTGCCCCCTAGTGCAGGTAGGTAGAGCAGAGATCATGGCATGACACTGCCACATCCTGCATTGCATATCTGAGAGTGAGTCTGGCACAACTCACTCTGTATATTTAGCAGACCTGTTCCAGGATAGACAGCCAAGCAGCAAGTACAGTGCTCAGGAGGTCCGTGCAACAGCGGCACAGTAAGCACAGACAGAGGACGCTCCCCAAAGGGGTGTCAGGTGGAGTACTGATATAAGCACCAGGCACTGATATCACCATCAGGCACTAAGGGCCAGATGTATGAAGCCTGTTTGCATTTCTTAACGGTCCGAATTGCTATTTCGGGCTGTTAAGAAATGCAAATTGGGCTTTTCTTATGTACAAAGCCCTGTAAGGAATCGCAAATTGCCATTTCAACCCTGTAGAAATCGCAATTTGTGATTCCTCGAATAGGAAATTGCAAATAGGGATTTCCTATTTGCGATTCCTATTCTGATGTACCATGCATTTCCTAAATGCGACTTAGGCATTTAGGAGATGCAGTTATTATTGACTTGAAGTCAATGATAACCAGGTGCAATTTACAAAAAGCACCCCATAGTGCTTTTTTAAATTGGAATAGAGCACAAACATGCCCCTTAGGCATATGTGTACTCTACAGGTGCACCCCTATTTTTGAGGTGCACCAAGGGGGGGCCTTTTGCCCATTGCCAACTTTGGTTTTGCACTTCCTAAATATCGATTTCCTAATAAGAAATCGCTTTTTAGGAAATGCAAGACCGGTCCAGTGTCTCAAATGCAGTGGGATTTCTTATTAGCGATTTGCTAATAGCGATTCCTACTATGAAGGAATCGTCATAAGGAAATTGGTATCTTAGTACATTGCATTTTGCGTTTCTTAAATAGAGATTGCATTTTCATACATGTGGCCCTAAATGTGTAGAGCTAATTTCATAGGACCACTAAATATCAGCTGTATGTAAACTCCCATAGTGATCTTGGTTTCGCACTCCTTACCCCAAAAAGATCTGCCGGACCGTGTTTCACCCTATTGAAACTGTGTATGAGTCAGTTAATGAATACACAATATTTGTTGTTGACTTTCTGGCCCCAACACAAAACAGGTACTCATGTAAAGTACTTCAGTGGCCCTAGGTCAGGGTTGGCTACCCCCGTTTAAGCAGCTACAGCAGGGGCAGTGTTCTTATTCAGGCATCTTCTGTCTGCAACTCAGCAGACAAAGCTCATCATTGACGGTGGAATACAGCTTCAGGCGGGAGCAAGGGAAAACGACAGCAGAGTGAATTGAACAGGGAAAGAAAGAAGGAATAGTGGAAGGAAGAGCGAAAAGAAGGATATATTGACGAATGGTGGGGTGAATGAGAATGTGACTGATGAGTGAAAGGATGTGGGACTGATAAGTGGATGGTTAGATTGAAGGATGGGTGGATGGATGATGAGTGAATCGATAGGTGGATAGGCAGGTGAAAAGATGGCTGAGTAAGGGGATTGATCAATGAGTGGGTAAAAAGTTGAGTGGATGGCAGAGTGGATAGATGATGGCAGGGTGGATGAATGCCATATTGGTTGGTTATATGACAGAGTTGATGAATGGATGAATAAAGGATGGATGGATTAATGGACAAGTGGATAACAGAGTGGATGGGTGGATGACCGAGTGAATGGGTGGATCGCAGAGTGAATGGATGTATTGCAGAATGGATGGATGGCACAGTGGATTGATGGATGGCAGAGTGGATGAATGGATGGATTGCTGGATGGGTGACAAAGTGGGTGGGTGTATCAATGGATGGATGATGGATAATGGATGAGTGGATGGATGACAGTGGATGGATGGATGGATGGATGGCAGAGTATGGGGATGAATGCAAGGGGGTAGCCAGAAAAGTAAAGTAGCCCCCCCATTGAACTAAAGCACTGATGCCACAAAGCAAGCAAAGGGAGCAGAACCCTCGCTAGAACAGCGTCTTATATCTTCCATCCATGCATCTATCCATTCATTCTTCACCATTCCATCACCATCTGATAACCTCTATTTCACCTTTACATTCTGTCATCCATGCATTCTTTCAAGTCATTCAATCTTCCCCATTCCATCCATTCATCCACCCATCCATGCAATCTGCCGTCCGTCTATCTATCCATACAATCTTCCATCCATCCACTCTGTCATCGATCCACCCTGTCATCCATATATCTAGACACTGTGCCATCCATCCTCCAATCCATCGACTCAGCCTCCCATCCATCCATCCATCCATCCATCTATTCATTCATCCTCACTGCCATCCATCCATTATCCATCATTCAACCTTCAATCCATCCACCCACTTAGCCATTCATCCCTCAGTCCACTCTTCCATCCATCCATTCTGCCATCCACCCATTCACTCTGTGATCCACCCATCCACTCTGCCATCCACTTGTCCATCCATCTGTCATCCATCCACTCTGCCATACAGCAGATCGCCAACTCTGCCATATATCCATCCACTCTGTCATCCATCCACCTATCCATCCATCCATTTACTGAGCCATCCTTTCACCTGTCCATCCATCTATTCTTCCATCCGTTTACTCTACTATCCTTTCACTTGTTCACATACCTGTCTATCACTCATCCATCCATCCCTTTACTCTGCCATCCTTCCACCTGTCCTTCCAACCATCATTAACTCATCTTTTCACTCAGTCACATTCTCATTCATCCACTCATTCATCAATACATCCTTCTTTTCACCCTTCCTTCCAATATTCCTTATTTCTTTCCCTGGTCTATTTATCCAACTGTCGTGTTTCCTTGCTCCTGCTTGCTCTTTTACTGATGCAAGATTCCAGTGTTAATGATGAGGTTTTGCCTGTCCAGCTGCAGACAGAAAAGGCCTTAAAAAAAGAACACTACCCCCACTGTATGTGGTAAATCAGGGTGTTCACAACACCCCTGGAGGGATGGATGCAGTGTTGTCTTAAAAGATTTTTAGGGCCCAGGGCAAGATATATTTTGAAGCCCCTGTTCATAACAACTATGAATGTTATTACCCATTTTTATGCTAATTGCAGCCCCCATTATGTCAAACAAACTTTTAGAAATGGGTTTTGCACAAAAACAATTGAAATATTCCCTTTCAAGGCCCCCATAAATCCTTACGGTGACACTGGCAAAAGAAGGACAGAGGTAGAAGTATTGGTTCAGATATAGAAAAGGTAGAGGTGTGCTGAGGGAGATAAAGTTTACTTTCCCAATGGGCCCCTTGGAAGATGGGGGCCCCGGGCATTCGCCCATTTTGCCCATGCCTTAAAATGTCTTTGATGGATAGATGGATGTCAGAGTATGTACATGGATGGATGGCGGAGTGGTTGGATGGATGACAGAGTAGATGGATGGCAGAGCGGTTGGATGGCAGATTGGATGGATGGATGGGTGACGGATGGAAGATTGGATAGACTGGTGAAAGAATGAATGGACACTTGCATAGATGGAAGAGACAGGGCAGCTGATCCAGATTCAGGTATGACGTGAGTATTAGCGCCCACCATCTCCAATAGGTCAGGAAGTGGAGAACTTAACAGCATCAGCAGATACAAAACATGTTCTATCTTGAGAGCAACAGGCTAGAAGTGAAGCTGACTACGGTGGAAGAGACCAAGGAGGATGGTGGATGCTGGTGTACACGTGCTCCTTCCTGCCGCCTCGAAGGACATATCAATATCCTGCACATGTGCCGGTGCCAAGCTAGTGTAATGCGCTGCTTCACTTTCAACGCTATTGTTCACATTGGTCCACCCTCACTTCCTTGCAGTGTGAACTGATTCCTTCTAGGTGTGCTTTATCCCTCCAGTCCGTTTGAAAAAAGAAATCAGGACACAAAACCATCACACTGCACAATAGACTGACTCGTTCCTTTGTTTTTTATCCACAATGCTTTACTTTTTGGACTGTACAATTTGAACATTACAGTAAGTGTTTAACATATTTAATGCAGTAACACATTCAGCAGTTTTCAGGTTTAAATGTTTGAAGACTACATATACAAAATTACTTCACACCCCCACCTTGCTTCTCTTTGAATTGTTTACTAAAATTTGCAGTAAAATGCACCATGCTCCACTACTTTTTCTCAAAATGTTCTCAGCGTTAAGGAGAGAACCCCTGAGCCCTCCTTGTATCAGTTGGGCTTGCCCGCTTCACTCGCTCTCGAGGTATAACTCAGCCCCAACTTTTATGCCGCCACTGACCAGAACTGAACGAATTTGGTGGCGCCTCAGGACTCAAGATAAATTGGGACAAGTCTTGTTTAATCCCACTGCTTCATATCCCTTCCGGGTCAGACTGGGGCTCTGGCAGTCAGCCATCTTCCTTGGCTAATGGATACAATACAAAATCTAGGGGTTAATGTGTACCGATCCAAGTCTGATCTTGTTGGGGGGAAATTGAGAAGGGTACTGTCCTGGATGCAGCAGCCAGTATAATTTTGGACACAACTTCCTTTATTTCCAATAGGGAGGTTTGAGGGTTGTGATTTCTAAGATGTTGATTCTCCACAGGTTAGTAGTTTTCTTGCTACCTTGCCAGTGGTGCAAGGGTCCTCCCTATTTACAGGACTGTATGTGGAACAGGCAGGGCAGAGTAGTACTAACTACCATGCATGCTATCTGTGGGGCCCTAGTTATGAATTATATTATGCTGCTGCCGAACTTCAATAGGCAGTGTGATGGCTAGTGCATGGGGACAACCCAGGTGGAGAGGATGTGGCAGCTGGCTTGTGTGGAGGTGCCAGAATGCTGGATTAGCTAATGGGAGAGATTCCAGGTGTATTGTCAGATTACCCAGCATTCTGGCCCCTCCAAGCTGCTTATGAAGGTGGCTGGGCTATGCTGGAAGAAATATATTCCTGTCTGACCTGACATGGTTCCATACTCCTAAACTAATGACAACCTATCTGTGTGGGGGACAGACGACCAAGAGGAAAAGTGGGCTGTCTACATTTTCATCATCCCTTACATAGAACAAAACACAACAGGGCAAATGTGACGTAAGAAGTTCAATATTGGGAGATTCCACAATTCCGGGAGACCCTATAGACCTTGGGTAAGACCTTTATATGGTCAATGTAGGAACAATATGTAGGGCCATTATGTAGACTCGACGTAGCAGCATTTGCTCCAGTAGCAGTTCATGCCTCAAATGCTCATCAGATTTTCTTTTATACTTGAATAATACCTGTGCTCCCAGAGAATGCTCAGATACCAACTGTGGTGTGAAGATTTTAATTGTGTCCAGGATTTGGAACTTGATAGCTCTACTCCACTAGTACCAGGGGCACAGGTGTTTAAAAGCTCCTGTATGTTATGAGAATGGGCAGTCAATATGCAGGTAATGGATGTATGGAGGGCACTACATCCTGAGACCAAGGAATACTCTCATTACTTGGGTGTCCACATTACACACCAGAATTGATATGGCCTTTGGCACTGCAGAGGGATGTACTAAGGAGATTGATGTGGATTATCTGGGCCGCCCAAATATCTGACCATGACCCACTAAGGATTACTGTAGCTTGTGAAAGGCTACATACTAAAATTTGCATGAAGTCATTCCAAATTGAGCCATTGCAGAACCAGGAACTTCAGGAATGGATAGGTACAGCAATAAAATAGTAATTCAACGAAAATGAAGGTACGGCCTCAGATGCAGCAGTGTAATGGGATGTATTTAAGGACATGCCTGGAGGGGTATGCATAAAAGAGGTCTATGGAGTAAAAAGGGTGTTACGTGTGGGGCTGATAGCCATGGAGAAAAGAATGAGAGAACTGTAGATGCACAGTGTAATCTAGGCATGTGTGAATCTGAGCGACCTCGGGAAGGACAATAATGAGGCGCTTGCCAGTTATGTCATTTGGAATATTAACAGATTATGGTGCATTCGCACACAACGGGAGACTTGTTTGCTTAAATCGAAGGTTCTTTGAATTCCCATAAGTGCTGTATGTGTGCCAAAGCAGGATTTTGGTAAACACAACTAGAAATTAATCAGGCGTTTCAAACCTATTACAGAAGCCTATGTGAGGACCCACTGGAAGTGTCCCAGGATATGCTGAGGCAGTACTTAAATAGGATTGCTCTACAGGTGCTATATATTGGTCAGCAACAGTAACTGGAGGCTCCAGTCAATGAATAGGAGATCAGGTTGGCAATCCAGTAGATGGCAAGAGGCAAAGCCCCCTGCACAGATGGCCTTCTGGTCGACTCCTGTGCTGCATGTTCTGTAGGGCTGGTGCAATGATTACTACAGGTCTGTACAGAGTCTAGGGACAGGGGTAGTTTAACAGGTTTCAAGAGAGAAGTCCTGGTAGTGGTTCTCCCTAAGCCTTGCAGGGATCCCCTAAATGTTGGATCATATAGACCGCTATTGCTTCTGCACGTAGTCTATATGGTCCTTGGGAAGATATTGTCAACTCGCCTGCAGACAATAATAAATGCAGACCAAAACGGCTTAATTCCTGGCTGGAATACGATCCTTAATTTGTGATATCTGTTCAGGATAATGGGTTGGGCCTGGTGCTCCGAGGGCCAGCATTGGATAGTATCCCTTGATATGGAAAAACGCATTTGATGAACAGAGTTTTCGCTGTGATGGGTAGATTGGGGGTGGGTCCAGAGTTTCAAACATGGGGGTTACTGCTATCACTGCTATACACTGACCCAACGGTACGTGTCCATACTGGTGCTGTGATTTCTAATTTTATAACTATTCTAAGTGGCACCAGGCAGGGGTGCCCACTTTCACCCCTTTATCTTTGCTTTGGATATGGAACCTGCTTATTGAAGTCTAAAAGGCCTACCTGGCAGATAACTATTGAGCCTAAGACTCACATCATTTCCCTACATGCAGAACTGAGCCTTGATATGCCTGTATGATGTTACTGTTATTGCCTTACTTCTGTTAGATCTTCTGAGTGCATGTGGTGGCCTCTCGGGACTCAAGATAAAGCGGGACAAGTCTTGTTTATTCCCACTGCTTAATATCCTTTTGGGGCAGACAGGGGCTCTGGCAGTCACCTAACTTCCCTAGCGAATGGACTCAATGAAATACCCTGGTGTTAATATGTACCTTGCAGAGTCTGATCTTGCTGAGGGGAACTTTTGAAAGGTGCTCTCCTCGATGTGGCAGTCACTAGAATTTTGGATTCCACTTCCTTCATCACCTATAGGGAGAGGTGTGATTTCTAAGATGTTGATTCTCCTCAGGTTGCTGTGTTTTGCTGCCTTCCCAGTGGTGCTAGGGCCCTCCTTCTTTAGCCACCTATATCTCTCAATATTGACATTCTTATGTCTCATTTGCCTTGCTTTGATTGATTCCGTACTCCCATGATCCCACAAACCAAGATCTTAAAAAACATTTATCACGCCAACAGCTGGACAAAGGTGGGAGTGCAAGTGTGGGGAGATTTGCTTTGGAACAAATGGCTGCAAACCTTCGAAAATCTCAGAGCACAGACTGAGTGGGCACCTCCTGCAATATGATGCCTCAACTCAGGTGGCAAGGCAGATTTGGGGGTCATAGAGGGTATTCCTAGGCCACTGCTTGTACTGATGGTACTGTTAACGCACACGCATCATAGGAAAGCTGTGACATGCCTATGCAGGGCCCTAGTGCAGTGGATGGAGGGTCCCACTTGGCCATTTAAGATGGTGAGAGCTACGAATAGGGCAGGAACCAATGCCTGCTATATGGTGAAGGTGCCTGAGTTCTGTAAATATATGATTCTACTATACCCAGTTTAATATGGTGCGCCACACATGCTTCTCTCCTAAGCAGGTAGGATGTATGTACCCTGGAAATCCACCTCATGCCCTTACTGCAGTGAGCCAATAGCAGAAATTTACCACATGGTGTGACAGTGCCTGGTGATGAGGTAGTTTTGGGAAGAAGTACTAAGATATGTGGAGAGTCTCATTACTGGCCTCCTTCTCCAAGAACCCACACAGTGCCTCTTAGATATGCAACATATTTGGAAAACGAACAAACATAGGTTTGTGAGTCTGGCACTATGATCAGGAAAACGGCAGTTTGCGATGGTCTGGAAATCTGTCTGTCCAGCTGCTGTTGGTTTTGACCAATAATTTATTGAAATGATCATAGGCGGAAATAGAGGCCAGAGCAGCTAGTCAGGGGGGCAAGTGGGAAGGTGAGACATATGGAAAATTGGACAGGTTCATTCAAAAGCTGGATGCAAAATCAGATGGATGGCCACTTTGAATAATAATATGGCAGCCTCAGTCGTGACCGGGGTCGGAAAGAAGTGAAGTGGGTGGATGTGGGCACTCTGTGGAGGGCAGAGGGTATCATAGATTTCATAACAGGGACAGCTGGGAGCCCTCACCCCTTTGGGTCTGCTACAGATAGCTGTACTGTAGTTTGTTACTTCCGTCACATTGAGCGACATTATTATGAAACATGATGTTCTTGTCAGTTAAACAAGGGAGGAATTATGTTTTGCATTATAATGTTGTTTTGAGTACCAATGTGTCTTCTGTATCACTGAGGACATCTAGCAACAATATGGTAGGCTGTGCACATCATGGTCTCCTCAAGACACAATTACACTGTCGTTCTAGATACTGAAGGACATTATGCACAGTGGTGTGAGAGGGATGTGTGTTAAACTAATGTCAGAGAGGAGAGGAGGAACTCAGTAGTACCTTGTATGAGTTATGTACAAAACTAATAAGGAAATATAAAAAAATATGTACATGGGACATTTAGATAGGACATATCCAAGATCTCAAAGAAATATCCAAGGCACTTGTGCACGTAATAAGAAACATTTAGTGTCCATGTCTTATGTTGTGTAACATCTTCTTGTTGTTGTTAGGATTGACACAAAATACATGTAGTCAACAGTCAGCAGCTTGAATCCAATCTTCTGTTTATTTATATGGAATTGTTCTCCTTATCAATAGTAAACGCAACAACAGCCAACATGTGTTTCGTCATGCGAGCGGATATTCGCACTGACTTCCTCAGGGATGTAAAGGATACAATGACCCATATTTACAAGTATGGAATTCAAAGCAATCTGTCAATTGACAGATTATATGATTTAACCCATCACCAGAAGGTGTTGTAATGAAAAAAAGGGGTGAACTCCAATCCTGAATATTATACATCACCAGTGGATAGAAACAAACATTTTCCTTAATGTGTAATGTGGCTTACATGCCAGTATTACCATAATGAGGAGAGAGAATATCTCAGAGCGACCGTCTACCAAAGAACACACTTGTGAATACCAAGGGACACCAAAATGATAGGAAACAAAACAAATAAGAAAAACGGCCTAAAATCCTAAGTTAGCACCAAAGGAAAAAATATAAAATATAAAAAGTGACCCCATTGAGTTCAAATCTTAATGACGTAATGCATACCTCGGATAATCACTTCCGGAACAAATAGTCCAAACAAATAAGTAAATACTCAATACGAGCTTAAAAAAAGATCCTTTTACGATCGTTTATAAATGAAAACAAAAATTACTGTAACCCTGCAACCACCTCCATTATAGCCATTAAGCATAAATCCAATGTGTACACCTACCTTAAAAACATAAAAGAACGAAGACTTCGAAATGGGAGCTTATAACTTTCAGTCCATTGACGGCGTGTATGCAAGGGCTAATGAGCCCATACTCATGTGAGAACACGCATTTTAAACGTCGTAAATGAAAATAGAAAGAGGACTAAAAAAAACTCATTTTAAGCGCCATCTTGAAAGGGATAGTGGACACTGACAACATACCAGTAGTCAACATGCCCCTTCATTAGTAATCAAGACCAATATTTGTCCGCTAATATCTAAGGAGATAACATGAAAATATTGGCAAATTATAAATTAAATAAGCCTAAATCGTAGCACAAGTGTATGGTGACTACTGTATAATATTCTTGGGGTGCTATATTGGTGGAGTTGAAAGAATCACTGCAAACTGTGAATGACCTGTACGCCCATATATTTATAATGGTACGACGCAGGACTTCCATACTAATGTCTCATTGATAACGTAAAACTATTCGCACTAGGGGCCACACTCGTAGCACACAGACAATGTAACTCCCCTACAATACTCTTGGGGCGCTAAATTTGGTGGCGATAATAGTGAGTGTAATAATCTGGCTTGACCGAAAAGCAAAAAATAATTTATTTTATTTATAGAAAATCAGAAAAGTGTTTAACCATCCATTTGGTATCTAACAGTCTGTAATTTACCAATGAAAATGCCGCAACAAATAGACGATAGTCACCTAAAAACAAAAACATATGTCGGATCCAAATTGTATCATGCTACCAAAAAATACCATCAAGCGCATAGTTAATAATGTGCAAATTTCACTAATTAATAACAAACCTGAATGGCCAATTGGAGCCATATGATTAAAACCCAAGTACACCTGCTATTATATTAACACTTATAAGGATAAAGACCAAGGTATCAGTCAAGGACTAAAAAGAAAAGTGGCAAGAGTTCCCTGAATTAGGGTAAACCGTAAAGTCAATATTCAGTAACTTGATGTCATTGAGAACAAACTCTGATATATTTATTAACAGTATTTGACAAGTGTGTGAGGCCAATCGCCAAGGGATACCTCCTTGTCAGAGTCACCAGATCCTCGGGGTCTGTGCACGTTCCCAACACTTCCACCACAAGATAGCTCCAATACTCTGATTAGAATTGTCACAGAGTCTAAGAGAGTCCAAGTGGGGAAAAGGGGATTAGGAAGGGAACAGCTGGGAAGGAGACCTGTAGGAAGCAAAAAGGTTAAAGCACACAATATCACGATTCTATCATATAAATCAATACTAGACTATAACTCTAAACATTGTCATTCTAAAAGCATGAACAACCTAAGCATAGAAGTAAAATGACTAGGCTTCAAGATTTCTGGATTGTGATGAGTTAACCATGGTAAACCAAGGATTATTCCATATTGGGGAGCATAGATCACGTCAAGATAAGTTTCTCTTTATGGTTCTTTCTTTGATTCTTATCCTCACAAATCACCACCAAGGGGACAGTCTGAAGTGTTACTGGATCGCCAGTCAAGAGTTTTCCATCGACTGCCTGGATGATTTCTGGGGTCTTCTTTTCAATACATGGGATCCACCATGCACAAATCAATTGGGCATCAACAAAGTTCCCGGTAGCCCCAGAATTGACTAGAGGCTTCTTAAAGTAGATCTTTTTCTTAACCTGAACTCTTATTCCCAGTTTGAGATGTCTGGATTGTGAAGGGTCCACAGTGACACCCAAGAGCAACCCTTCTCTGCATCTTGGGTGCTTTAGTTTTCCGACTCGACTTGTGCATTGGCTGCAACCTTCTGAACTGGACCTCGTTTGCTCTTTGGTTTGATTGGACAATCTTTGGCAAAATGACCTGTAATGGGTTCTGGGTCTACCCGTGAGGGATATTGAAATAACTATATAGGCACCGAGTTTTAGTTGATATTTCCTTTATTTGTATTCGTATTCCAGATTCTTTCTTATCTCTTTTTGGGAATTCTGGTTCGTCTCCTAATTAGCTCGTAAATGCTATGTGGTGTTTTGCTTTCTTTCAGGGCGTTTCTGGTGGATGACTGAGTCGCGTCCTCGGATGGTGGAGCAGGGTCTTGAACTCGTCCCAATAGAGGTGGACCGGTTTCCCCAAAATAGAAAGAACGGGACAAAAGGTAAGTGTAGATGTTGGATTTAAGGGTTTGTATAGGGTTAGTATCGTTGTGGTAGGGTAGGTGTGCAGGGATGTGCTTGGGAACTAGGCATATGTGATTTCACCTTCCCGTGTATACTCTCTCTCTCTCTTTTTCTCTTCTTAGTAATCTTCTATAGGTGGATGGTTCTTTTCACCACCCTGCCTGTGGGTTAGATGTCATCGCCTTCCTTAAAACACCTTTCCCCCAATCCTCCCTTCACTCCCACTAGGGGTTTCCCACCCTTCAACCATTCAGGTAAAAGTTTAAATGCGAGGTACGATCGTACCTGAGTATGCCACGCCCCTCCTGGGACGTGGCGGCTTCCTCCGTTTTTCCTCGGCGTCTCGCTGGGGCTCTATTCGGCGCCTCCTGCAGTTGATCTCCTGTCTCCAGTCTCCGTTGGTCTTCGTTGCCGGCTTTCCTCCGTTCCGTTTCCCCGTCTCGCTCCTCTCCTGGGACTCCGGACGTCTCCTTCTCTCTGCTCGCTGTCCGCATGACTACTTCCGGGTTGTCGGGCCTCCAACAACGTCGTCCTATGTCTTTCTCTATTTCAGTCCCATCGACTCGGAACTCCTCCTTAGACGTCACTTTCGGTGGGATGATTCGCTCTTCAGTACCCCTAGGGTATGAGCTTAGCGGCTCGGGGTTAATACTCATAACCGTGGCAATAGACGCCCGGTTACATGACCCTTGTGTCCACAATAGAGACATTGTCCATTCTTTCTTCAGAGGTCATTTTCATCTTTGGTCAATGGTCTCCTGATGGTTCCAGTTTCCATCGGTTCCGGAGTTCTTTCTTTCGGAGTTCTTGAATCTCTATTATCGTGAACACGCCAGAAATATTTTTCAGTCTTTTTTCGGGTTTTTTCGTTCTGATAAACGATGATCAAGCCTCAAGACAAGGTTTATAAATTCTTGACCGTCCGTAGTTTGCGGGTCGATTTGAGCTAGGATATCTTTTAGCTCCTCTTTGAGTCCCTTATAGAACAAGGCCGCTTGTTTTTCTTCAGGCCAGGATGTCTCAGCGACCAGCCGATTAAAGTTGGCTAGATATGACACTAAGTCCTGATTCCCTTGGCGTAAGTCTAATACTTCATGATCTGCTGACAGTGTTACAGTTCTACGATCCAAAACTCGATCAAACTCTCGAAAAAAAAATCTCCAGTTGTACAACAGAGGACTATCTTTACGCACAAGAGGAATAGCCCAGGTAGCTGCATCTCCAGACAGATATGATAACAAGAAAGCTACTTTGGATTGGGCATCGGGGAAAGTATGTGGTCTGCAGGTGAAGTGTAATTCCACTTGAACCAGAAAAGATTGTGCTTTCAAGGGGTCACCTGAGAAATGTTCTGGGGGAGCTAAAGGAATGGCTGAAGGAACATTTAAGGAAATGCTTGTAGGATTACCTCCAGAAGTCTGAGATGAAGGACCTGGCCAAGACACACCTGGGGGATTTTGTTCCTTGCTTGGAGCTGAGTGATAGCCTTGACTAGCTCGTCCAGTGTGGCCATGCTGAGAACATACACAAACCAGGAAGATAATAATTTGTGTGCCCACTATTCTGTCAGAGTCACCAGATCCTCAGGGTCTGTGCACGTTCACAACACTTCCACCACAAGACAGCTCCAATACTCTGATTAGAATTGTCACAGAGTCTAAGATAGTCTAAGTGGGGAAAAGGGGATTAGGAAGGGAACAGCTGGGAAGGAGACCTGCAGGAAGCAAAAAGGTTAAAGCACACAATATCACGATTCTATCATATAAATCAATACTAGACTATAACTCTAAACATTGTCATTCTAAAAGCATGAACAACCTAAGCATAGAATTAAAATGACTAGGCTCCAAGATGATTGAGTACCTGTGAGGGAATCAAGAACAGTTAAATGCAACTTTCAAATTCAAGTACCATTCTTTACCTGAGGATCAGGAAACAATCTGAACAATTTCTAAAGCATCATATGAATCAGGTTTTGAGAGACATATTAGGAACACACAACATTACATCTTGAAACTCTGACTTTTTGTTCCCTCAAATTGCCGGAACATGAATTGCGTACATTGCAGATTTTCACACAGGGAGAAAAATACCATTGGATGATTTGTGCACCATGATTAACACAAATTAGACTTGGGAAATATATCACATGACTTGCCAACTCAAAAGCCACCACGTAAATGCCTTAAAAAATGGTAGCATATAATGAACACCGTGATTTTTTAACACAGAAAATGAATCTCGCGGCTTGCTGATTTGAAGTTCACCAAACGAATGTCTGGAAATGGTAGCGTACAATGAATAACATGAATTACACACAGGGAAACAATTGCGCGTCTTGCCAATTCAAGTACCACCATATAAATGCCAAGGAATGGTAACGCACAATGAATAACTTGAATTAAGCACGAGGAAAGAATTGTGCGTCTTGACGATTTGAATGCCACTATGTAACTGCCTAGGGATGGTAGCGCACAATGAATATCAAGGGTTAAATTACAAGACAACGAATCGTGCGTCTTGCTGATTCCTAGGCCACCATTTAACTGCCAAGGAATGGTAGCGCACAATGAATAACATGAATTAAGCACGAGAAGAGAATTGCGCGTCTTGCCGATCGAATGCCACCATGTAACTGCCAAGGAATGGTAGCGCACAATGAATAACATGAATTAAGCACGAGAAAAGAATTGCGCATCTTGATGATTTGAATGCCACCATGTAACTGCCAAGGAATGATAGCGCACAATGAATAACATGAATTAAGCACAAGAAAAGAATTGCGCATCTTGCCGATTCGAGTATCCACATGCAAATGCCATTAAACGTCCAAGCTCACACTCACACGCACAAGACTCAAATCATTATTCATGCAAAGATTAGGCCCAAGAACTTGAGCGTCTTCGATAACGGAGTCGGGGGCCCAGCCCGACCTCCGTCTTACCGCCCTGATCTAGGATCACCAAATGAAGTGAAAAAAGGGCGAATTCCATACTTGTAAATATGGGTCATTGTATCCTTTTCAGCCCTGAGGAAGTCAGTGTGAATATCCTCTTGCATGACGAAACACATGTTGGCTGTTGTTGCGTTTACTACTGATAAGGAGAACAATTCCATGAAAATAAACAGAAGATTGGATTCAAGCTGCTGACTGTTGACTACATGTTTTTTGTGTCAATCCTAACAACAACAACAAGATGTTACACAACATAAGACATGGACACTAAATGTTTCTTATTACGTACACAAGTGCCTTGGATATTTCTTTGATTCTTGTTTGTTTCTCTTTGAGAAATTTGGAGAAGTTTGGAGGACCCTTCACCCAGGAGCACCGTGATATTAGCAAGTAGTTCACTAGTAATTTATGGTGAATTCTCTGTGAGCGCCAGCCCTATGGTCAAATCCTCCCCCCCCCCACCCCCTGTTGAACATATCCAAGATCTCAGTTGGTGATTGTATTCAGTGAGTCTGTTGAATGATTGGGAGCGGTAGGTGGGAGATCGATGTGCGGTAGGCGAGCATTGAAGGTTTCAGGGAGGGCTTCTTCAGTAGTTGTATTTTTCCAAGTGTCTGGAAAGGTTGCGGAAGAGGTGGACACTTCCTCTGCTGAAGAACTGGACTCTGTTTTTTGTCAATGCTGAAAATGAAACATATGTGAAACAAAAATTACCAGGCAAGGACGACTATTTTAAAAGTTAGCACAAAATCAAGTTGTGAGAACCTTAACAACAATTAAAAAATGCTGTAGCAATACATGATATAATCAACATGTGCGGAAACCACAGCATTGCTTTGAGCCACATTATTTATTGTGAAGATCTAATGGTACAGCAAATGTGTTAATCTGCACTGTAAATATTGCTTTGCAATGTGTATCAATAGTGAAAAGGTTGTATTTAAAAGGATCATCCATACTATTAAAAGTGGGCTTAATGGCACTCATTTTTCTTTAATGAGAACGGGTAAAATTTGCAAAGTGACTCTGGGAAGATCTGGCTGTCCAGACAATAATGCTTTGTGAACTCCAATGTATCTCCCTGGCAGACGTCAAGGGCAGGGACTCCGCATGCTAATGCAGTGGTAACAGCTGTGGCACTAGATGAATGAACACAAAGGGCCTGATTCTAAGCTTGGCGGGCGGCGGGAGGCGCCCGCCAAGCGGGAACCGCCAGAAGACCGTTCCGCGGTCAAAAGACCGCGGCGGTCATTCTGGGTTTCCCACTGGGCTGGCGGGCAACCGCCAAAAGTCCGCCCGCCAGCCCAGTGGGAAACACCCTTCCCACGAGGAAGCCGGCTCCGAATGGAGCCGGCGGAGTGGGAAGGTGCGACAGGTGCAGTTGCACCCGTCGCGAATTTCAGTGTCTGCAAAGCAGACACTGAAATTCTTTGTGGGGCCCTCTTACGGGGGCCCCTGCAGTGCCCATGCCATTGGCATGGGCACTTTAGGGGCCCCCAGGGGCCCCACGACAACCCATACCGCCATCCTGTTCCTGGCGGGCGACCCGCCAGGAACAGGATGGCGGTATGGGGTGTCAGAATCCCCATGGCGGCGCAGCAAGCTGCGCCGCCATGGCAGATTCCCATGGGCAGCGGAAAGTCGGCGGTACACCGCCGGCTTTCCGCTTCTGGCCGCGGCTGTACCGCCGCGGTCAGAATGCCCGGCGGAGCACCGCCAGCCTGTTGGCGGTGCTACCGCCGACCCCCGCCCTGGCGGTATTTACCACCAGGGTCAGAATGACCCCCAAAGTCCTTCTGGAGGCTGCTTCTTAGCCAATGCATAGCACATCTTAACGCAGAGAACGATCCAGCATGTGATGGTATGTTTTTTTTGCTCCAATGAACACCACAAAAAGTGATCATCCATGCAGTGCTCACAGGTATGATCTATGTAGAAACGTAGTGATGTGTTGGGGTTCAAGTGAAGAAGGCCCCCCTCCTCCTTAGAGGGGTGAGGAAGAGCATAGAATGTTGGCAGGCTAATGGTTTGACCAATGTGGAAAAGCATCACAACTTTCACCAGGAAGAATGCCCTAGTTCAGTTTGGACAGAAGGTGGTGTATGGCGCGCCATTGCATGGTGATGGCAATGAGGAACACAGACTTGATGGGAAGGAGATGTAATGGACAGCTGTTCAGTGCCTCAAATGGAGTATACATCAAATAAGTAAGGACCAGATTTAGGTCCCTTGGGCATCACAAAGGGAGAAGGGGGAAACATATGTTGTATCCCTTTTAAAAACTGCATCAAAATAAGTAACCTAGACAAAGAGGGCTGATCAGCCAACAGTAGGCAAACCAAAAAGGCTGAAAGATAACCTTTAACCGTGCCCAAGACTTACCAGGCAAGAGATAAAACAAATAACATACAATGTGGCGTAGAGGGGGTCAGTTTAGCATTTTCCACCCCAAAACACAAATTTTCCCTAAAGACAGGTGTACACAACATCAACCATTTCTGGATGAAAGTCAAAGATGTTCAGCTGTTGCAGCTGTACCTCCATCGATTAAAGTGGAAATTGCAAAGGTCCATGTATAGTACACAGCTGTGTTGTTACAACAGAAGATCCTCCTAGATGGGCTGCCTTATCAGAGGACAGATGTTGAAGTCCAGGAGTTCTAGATACCATTTATTCTGTGCCCAATCCAGAGCCACTAGGGTGACTTGGGCCCTGTTGGTCCTGCTTTTCTTGAGAAAACGAGGAAGGAGTAGTACTGGTGAAAAGGCATACAGGAGTCCCAAGTTCCATTGGAGGCACAATGGGTATCCAAGCGAGAAGTCCTGGAAACAGCAACATGCAGAAGTGCTGATATTGTGCGTTCTCAGTGAAGCTGAACATGTTGAGCAAAGGTTCTCCCCATTCATGAAAAATACCTTGTGCCACCTCTGGGTGTAAATGCCACTCATGATTTGCTAGGTACCAATGGCTGTACTCATCTACAGAGGCATTCAATGATCATCCTATGTGGTTCACCACCAGTAAGATTGCTTGGCGGTCCAGTCATTTCCAGAAATGCAAGGCCTCCTGGCACAGGGTCCATGCCCCCACCCACCCTGTTTTTTGTAGTAACCACATTGCGGTGGCCTTGTCCTGATTACCTGTACCAGTCTCTATTTGATGAATGGAAGAAAGGCTTTCAGAGCCAAGCTGAAAGTTGATATGGAGCCAGGACTCTGCCAGAGACCAGAGGCCTCTGATCACCACCTCTTGCAGATGGCTGTCCCAACCCAGAAGCAACGCATCGGTCACCACTGTCAGTTGTGGGTGGTGAAGGGAGAGGGATCTGTCACTGACCAGATTGTGGTCCAGTAACCACTACTGCAGATCTTTTGCAGTCTCCTCCAAAAGCTGAACATGGTTAAAGATGTTCCCTTGATGTTGGGTCCACTGGGACATCAGACCTCACTGCAGAGTTTTGATGAAAATGTTGACGCTAATCCTGCAAATCCCATTGAATTCCATTGTAAACAATGGTGTGCCTCCTTTTAACACCTACTCTGAGGCAGAAAAAGTGCAGAAAACATGACGCAAAGAAATCTGTTAGATTTCTTTGCGTCATGTTTTCAGTCCCCCCACCCCCTAACGGGGGAATGCCCCCTTTGCATACATTATGCCTGGGGCAGGCATAATGTAGCACAAAGGGTAACAAAGTGGTGCAATGCATGCATCGCACCACTTTTTAAATTTGGTGTGCCGATTTTGGCCTTGTAGGGCCACATTACCATAGAACAAATTATACTAATGTGGCACCAGGAGGCGCTAGGGGCTCTTAAATCTGCACCTAAGTGTCCTGCAGGTCCAAAGCCACTGTCTAGTCTACAGGATCGAGAGCAGGCAACACCTAAGCTAGGGTGAGCATTCAGAATTTTTACTTCCGGAGGAATCCATTGAGAGGGCAGAAGTCTAAGGTAGGCCGCAGGCCTCCTTCTTTGTTAGGCATGAGAAAGTAGGAGGAATAACAACCATGCCCTTCTTCTGGTGAGGATACTCTTCGATAGCCCCTTTGGCCAAGAAATGATCCTCAATTAGTCATTGAGTGGATGGTGGAGCGGGAGTCAAAGAGGAAAAGAAGGGTATGACATATTCCTTGTGAACAATTTGTAGGACCCACCTCTCCAACATGATCGCCTGCCAACCCATAAAGAATTGGTGGATTCTGCCTCTCACCGGGTGGCTGTGCCCCAGTAAGGGCACACAAAAGAGGCTTGGCAGGTGGGGCTGTGGGGGTAGAGGGGAGAAATTGTGGCACTGAATCCCAAAGGGTGTGAGAGTAGAGTCCAACAGACAGCTGCCATTAACGGATTGGACAGTCAAACTAGTAGACAAAAAGATAGGTTTTCCAAATGTTTCCACTTGCTTAGACTCTCTGTTAGGGGAGTGGTAGGAAAAGTGTTGGGATAAAAACAGCTAGTAGAGGTCTGTACCACTAGACCGTCTGGTGAGGGGTGCTGCAACAGGAAAGCTGGGTTGCCTTGAGTAGAGCAATGGTACCTGTCAATATGCTTACCCCATAAGATGTTTATCAGTACCTAGTTACAAGGAAAAAGGGGCACAGAATATGTTGGCCCCAGTTTAAGGACTTGTGTCAAAATATTAGTTTTAACCTCCATGATGGGGGCAGTGAAGGTTGAGAACTTTGACGGCCCTATGCTTGTTCATAGTATAGAAGACAGACTCCGCTGTGGGTGGTCTGGGGGCGAGAAACAAGAACTCTCTTCGGGAATATGTCAAGGCCATTAGCTTACTGTAAAGGAACCTGGGTCACAGGCACTATCTGAGTCTGTCCCAAAAATTAAATGCAAAGAAAGTTGTCTGCCTTGTGGTAACTCAAGGGTAGGAAGTGGCGTCTCCGGTGGATTCTGGTGTCATATTGGCTGAGGTTGGACCAGCAGTGATTCGGCATCAGAGAGGACAACCCCTTCAGGTGGCGAGTTTGGCATCAGCTTTGATGTACCAGGACCAAGAGTGGGATTGGACAGTGAGAGCAGTCAGAGCAAAAGCCTGAGACAAACTAGGCTCAGAGGGTCCAACTGGCACAGAGGGCACACCCTTCAGCCGTATTCCAGGTGGAAGGCCTTTCGTCTCCATGGGACCTGAAACCGTGCCACATGGAGTCAGTAGAGATCCAAAGAGCAGGAGCATAGCTGTGTAGAACTCTTCGATCTGTCACAGCATGGCTGAAGGCCCCAGAAACTTGGGTTGTGCTGAAACCAGCTGTAGGATGGGCTCTGCGGTCGACCATCTTTGGGAGTGAGATCAAGATGGACAATTACCCAATGATGTGAAGGCATAAGGAAGTGGACTTGTGCTTTGATTTCTTCTGTTTCTCATGCTTACTTGAAAACTTGTAGCATGACAAAGCCCAAAATCTGGTTACAGGACAAGGATTGAACCTTGGATGCGGAGTGGGACTTGGAATGATTCTGACATTAATTCTTCTAATGCTTGGCAGAGCAAAGTTGCGCCTTGCGTTCCCAGATGCGCAGTTGCCACAGGTCTCGGAGCCGTGGCCCAACCCCAGGTACCACAGGCAAACCTGATAGGGATCCATCACAGACATGTGTGTGGTAGTCCTACAATGTTTAAAACCATCCTTTGCCCACTGAATACATTTTTGAGACACACCAAAGTAAGTGTCTGTGAGAGACAGAAGGGAAGTCTGGATCTGTGTCTGGTAGTGTGGAAAGAAAAGAACTGGTGTCAGTGCACAGGACTGATACCTATACAGGCTCAACACATCATTTCAGGAGCGGAATGGAATCAGTGCAGAGTGGCACAGCACCACCTATCGGCATGTAGAGAAACTGTTGAAAAGTTTCCTGATCAGGTCTGATGTCTAGGGAATATTCAAAAGGTAAGGTATGGAAGTCTCTTTTCAAAAGATATGAATTGGGAAACACTTGTAATAACTTAAACTTCAATTTGGGCAGTAGGCAGATCGCCCCAGCCACCATCATGGCTGGCAAACTCTATTAAACCTAAAAGGCCATAATACCTACCTGAGCATTGGCAAGACCAGGAGGCTTGGCTTTATCAGGAAGCTGTTGCATTTGTTTTTATTTTTATTGCAAGCATTTGCCACAGAGATAAAAAAGGAGAAAAAAACATTTGTCAGTGCCTAAACATAGTGGTCATATAGTGATCAAAGGGAATACCCTCTCCTTAGGTTACTCAACATGGCTTCTTTTGACGACAACCGGGACACCTTAGCTGCAGAGCTATTCTCCAGGAAACCCCTAGCTCCACGCACCACAGATCCCACACCTTCCAAGGAAGGACTAAGACAGAAATTCATTAAACTAGAGAGGCTAAGGAAACAAGAACTAGCCCGCTGGTGGGACATTACCACTCTCAAACGCTATTTGGAACTTAAACAAGTCCCTAGAGGACTGCGAGTGATTATATTCCCATCATTTGAAGACCTTGACCCTGACTTACTTGGGGAATGGGAACACCTTATCTCCTCCACCTCTTTTAGTATGATTAACATACTGATTAAACACTCAGACAGAAAACGCACCAAACTACTTCAAGACATTACATCCCTGGAGGAGGAGATTAAAATTCTCAACCTCCCAGAAGCAACTGACAAAAACTACACTATTATGACGGAGATACTCACTGGTTATCAATTATACATAAAGGACAAGAAAATGCGAAAACTTGCCAGAGATGACAATGATTACATTAATGGTAGGATTTATACTTTTGCACAAAGGTTTGATCAGGTTAACAAAGACTCTAGCAACAGACCCACCAACTCCAACACGCCTGCTGGGTCTATCACGGGTAGTTTATCTGACATCTCTAATGTATCCAGTGATTGCTCAGACCCACCTATTGAAGGGTCCTCTGCCAATATAGTTCCACAAAATACAACCCAACAGTCGAATTCATTTTTAGAGGAACTTGTCCGATACAGGAAGGGACTACGACAGAACTACAACAGATCAGGCATAAACACAAACCCACCCACAGGGGGGCAGGAAACACCACAACAAACACCAGGGAGGGCATGACAACCCGTTCCACCACAAAAACTCAAAGGCCCTGAGTGATCTCTCCTTACAACTAACCCCCATCACTTCGGAGGAAACAGTACAGGTTATGAATCTTTCCAATTTGAAACTGTCTGTGCATGAAATAAATGTTTTAAAAAAGGGTCTGGGCTTCTGTCCTACTTCTAAGCCTGACTACACTAACATACACATAGATCTCTTCAAATTCATACGCAATCTCAAACTGAAAAAGTTCTTCCACAACAAACCTGATACCAACAAGACTGCTCGTGCGACACTACCTACTTGCAATCAAACCATTAGGGACCTTCAGGATATCCATACGGTTCTGTCCCTGGATAACACATCTTCACCACCACCCAGTTTTGATGAACTATTGACTGAACTCAATATTATACTGAGGTACTGGGTTTTTCAGAACCGGTACTGATCCGGTAACCCAGTGGTGCCAGGGTACACCCAAAGACCTCGGGTACTTTCCTGATTCAGACCACAGAAACTCAGAGTCTTCTAGGTGAAGTCAAAGATCGAATTTATTGGCTGCAACCAAGTAACAAGCGTCCTAGAAGTACAACAGCACGGTTTGTATGTTCTCAGGAGACTGTGTGTCAATGCAAAGTCAGGTTTCCTTATATACAGTTTTTTAAGCTTCAGGCAAACATTCTTGACATTTTGGTTGGTCATTCACATGTTTTCACTACAAAGGAAAAAACAGTGTCATGATGAAACCTCATATTTCATGTCATCCAACCCATAATAAATTACCCGGCAAGGCCTAGTATTTTACATCAGATAAGTGTGGACCCCCAATAAAAACGGGCACCTCCCCCTCGTAAAGTAAGAAGAAGAAAAGAGCAGGTGCAGGTGTGAGCAAGATTAGGCAGGGTGTGTGAGCGATAATAAGGGTTTTATGGTATGGTGTGCCTTGATGCTATCTGATTCGGCCACTGGGAGAGGGACTGACCAAACAGGTTTGGCCTGAGGCAATGGTTCCAGCTTGCCCAGGTCAGAGAAAAGTCAATCAAGGTGTACGTGTCCTTGGAATCAAATCTGACTGTATTATAAGCCTATGTGAGGGCAACTTTTAAAAATGGCTGCCGTGTATAAAATGGGAGCCACGAGGGCAGGACGAAAATGGCGATTTCAAGGTGAAAACGCTGCTGGAATTGAGCGAAAATGCTCATGCTTAGTGTACTAGTCATTATCGGTCTTTTGATACTAAAATCGTACTGCTGTGGCAAAGTAAATTACATGGGTCCAGAATTTTTAGAACCACAATACCCAACTTAGAAGTCAACAGTGGGCTCAAACCAAATTCCATGTTTGTCCCCACGTTGCCTCCAGACAATCACATCGACATCTTCTACAAAGCCGTCAGTACAGAACTTTACAACTTGGAGGATAAAAATAGCACATGTACCCATAGACCTACCAATAATCTCAACTCCTATGAACTCCGTGCTTTGCAAAAACTCTCTACATGTCCAGACATAGTTATCAGGGAGGCTGACAAAGGGGGCAATGTTGTCATCATGAACAAGATTGACTACATTACAGAAATAGACAGACAACTCAATGACACCCAGGCCTACTCTATACTGCCGAATAACCCTCTTTCTAACATTACCAGCTTGATTAGAAAGAAACTGACATTTTGGAAAAATCACTGTCTCCTGACTGATTTAGAATACAGATTTTTGTACATTGAGGCGCCCCGGGCTCCCTGCATATACATTCTACCCAAAGTCCACAAACCAGGGGGTTTTCCTCCCGGCAGACCCATCATCTCAGGGATTGGTTCACCTACGGAACAGATATCTGAGTACATTGACTCCTTTCTCCAACCCTTGGTACACAACCTGCCGTCATACATACAGGACACCCGCGATTTGTTGTGTCAACTGGAAGACATCGAGTGGACAGAAGACTGTGTGTTCGTCTGTCTCGACGTTAGCTCTCTCTACACGTCCATTCCCCTGGAAAGGGGACTGGAAATGCTCCAACTTACGCTTAGTGCCCGAGATGCCACACTTTATGAACACACACGTATGCTTCTTGACCTCACACGGTTAGTACTAGAGAACAATGTATTCCTACACGATGGCAGATGGTTTCGACAGTGTCAGGGTGTAGCCATGGGAGCCAAGTTCTCCCCTTCATATGCCAATCTTTACATGGGCCAATTTGAGAAAATACACTTATGGTCCAACTGTCCGACACATCTCACCGAACACATCCTATATTGGGGAAGATATATTGATGATATTCTTGCTATCTGGACTGGCAACGTCTCGGACCTCAGTATACTTATTGAACACCTCAACACCAATGAGTTTAATTTAGTCTTCACTCATAAAGTGGACACTACCAGAATTGAGTTCCTGGATTTACTTTTGTACATCACTGACAACAAGATCATGTCGAGACTTTACAGGAAACCTACTGCCTGCAATTCTGTTCTGCATGCACATAGCGCCCACCCCCTTTCACAGATCAGGGCCATCCCATACGGAGAAATGGTCAGGATTCGACGCAACTGTACTGACACTGATGTTTTGAAACAGGAGCTTAAGAACCTGACTCATCGCTTCCAAGCTAGGGGTTATACCAACAAACTCATCTCGGGAGCCAGCAAACGCATATTGAGCAAGAGCCAACACGATTTACTGATCAAGAGCTGCAAAGAACCAGTGGCCAAGGGTTCCTCTAACAGTAGACCGGTCTCCTTCATTACCCAATACGGCCCTGCGAGTAAGGCTGTACTGCGCATTCTCAAGAAACACTGGCATTTGTTAATATTGGACACGTGCCTCAAGGACTCAATAGGCAGGTCACCGACCATCGTACACAGCAGAGGTCGGACCCTTAGGAACATTCTGTGCCCTAGCTTTCTCTGTCCCTCCCCTCAGACACAACCTACAGGGTGGATTCCAGAGAAACCGAATGGTTTTTACAAATGTGGCTGCTGCATATCCTGCCAACTAGCCCTTAACAAAACCATTTCCTTTTCCTACAACACCGTGACCACACACCATATTAAGACTTTCATGAATTGTAACACAAAGTTTACTGTCTACTGCCTGATATGTGTATGTGGTCTGATCTACGTTGGTAGTTCCATACGCCCACTGAAGGAACGTATTCAGGAACATGTCAGAGCCATCAGAAATGTCAACACTAACTATCCTCTGGCAGTTCATTTCAACACTTCACACGGGGAACAGGATCTCCTGAACATCAGGTTCCATGGCATCACTCAGGTCTCCAACTCACCGAGATGGGGGGACAGAACCAGAGACCTGCGTAGATGCGAGTCCAAATGGATTATAAAACTCTGCGCAGTGGAACTAGGCCTGAACACGGATCGTGAACTACACTTCTTTCTCGCATGAGTGTTCTTTTCCTCTGTCTGCAACAATGTACACAATATTATTTTCTAACTCTCACAATGTTGTGGTTTACTGTGTATCCCACTAATGTACTTATGCATATATACAATGTTCTAACTGTTGCACCTAACTATTGCACTTCTTGGTCTCTGCTCTTACATGTTTCATTTATTGTCGCAACTGTACAGTACACCTATATACTACGATTTGACAGTTGCACCCTTTCACTGCATTTCATGGTAATGGCTCCTATATGTTTTACTTATCGTCTACTGGTGTCCTTGCCCAGCGATGTATTATTACATTCTCTTAATATCATTGGACACCTTTACACTGTCACGCTCTCTAACCTATAGCCAGCTATGACATAGTTTCTATTCACACTCTCCACTATCAAATAACTTTAATTGGTCTCACTGTGTGTGCTTTGTTACCTTTTTCTCCTCATCTCCTTCCTTTTTTTCCTCTTACTTCCCTTTTCCCACTTACAGCTTGACTTTATCTTCCTTACCTTTGCTTTAGGCACTCACCCGGTGCCTAGCATCAATACAGTCATTGCTGCATCATCATTAACATCATGACAGCGTTTGTTCGTACCTGTTTCCTTTACATTACATTATCTCCCATTTACACCCAAGATGGCCGCCGTTTTAGCCATTGTAGTCCAGTCCCTCATTTATCTCTACTGCACTTCCACTTCCTACTTCATTAGCGAGCACTATCCCTCGCAGACCATTACACGATCTCGCGACTACGGGAAGCTCACCGCTACTCTTTTTCCTGGTAAGTGACCAACTCGCTTTTACAACGTAATCTGTAGCTTTTACTTCACTGTTAACATTACCTTACAATTCCTGCCATTTCCACATATTGTAACTCGCCTTCACAACGTATTCTGTAGCGTTTACCTTACCGCGAACACTACTTGACAATTCCTGCCATTTCTACTCATTGATTCTTTGCCCACGCTCCTGCGTTCACTGTTTGAACCTCGATACACGTTGATCAAATCCTCACTAGCTGCCCACCACCATATGGGCTGTTTCTACTTTTTTAACCACGGTTTATTTAAGGTTGAACTACGTGCCCAACACGACATTACTGTGTGCTTCGATTCTGCATTTTCAAACAGGTTTCGGTTTAACTACTGGCGCATTACCCCTTAGCTAAATCTTCATTACCCGACCGCACGGGCTGTTTCCACTTGTATTTTGACCACGCTGGCTTCCTAATGTCCATATTCTTCGTACAAATCACATTCACGATAATATGTCGCTTTAATCCTACCTGCTTTTCCACACCAATCTCCTTGGTTAGTCTTCCCGTGCCTGCAGTCCTCCCTGTTTTTAGACTTACTGGTTATCTCTCACCTTATCAGGATTGTCTTACTGCCTTTTTTAAAACTAGACTCACCACTAGCCTTGAATCTTATCACACAACCCCTGACTCGGATCTTGCTCTATATCAATTACATTGCCTATCGTTCCCCTCATCCAGGCTAAAACCCAATTTGATTTTATTATTTTTTCCTGGTACTTTCATAGGTTATGATCACAGGCGTATCAGGGCCTCTTATATCTGCATTATCACACAAGCTCTCTACCTTACGCACCTGCAGCTGCTTGGCGCAGCAATACTACTTACAGGTTAACCATTATACTAAGGTATGTTCTTATTTGACCCACTTTTTTCTTTCTTTTCTTTCTCTCAAGTCTAATTTTTATCATAAATTTCTCCTCCGGACTACCTTCTTTGTATGTTCCTACGCTTATTTTCTAATCACCCTTTTTCACACAAGTAGCTATTCACAGCTATACTTATCCCCTCCCCCTGTTCTCTGCTCTTTCTCTCTTTGGTTCATCTCTTTTACTTTCTTTCCAGCCCACTCAACTGATCACTGAGCTACTTTGCTACTTAGCATCACCACTTACCCACCTCGGCCAGCTGCCCCAGGTATGAGTTACTTTTGTGTGCCCTCCGGGGCCCCCTGCCCTTGTTACCTCTCTGCTTTCCCACCATGTGCATAACCGTATCTCCCCTTTCTTTGAAGTTTCTACTCACTTTCTCTTCCTGGTTTGTCTTAGTCCTGCACTACTCTCCCACCTGCATACCAATTGCTAGATAACACTGTTTCTACCTACATAGTACTTAAGGTATAAGCTTTCCAACACTTTTATTTTCAACACTATCCACATGATCACGGTGATTTACTTTGTATTTTCATGCTTCACAATTTGGGTCCCAACCACTACTTACCTTTCTAGCCATGTTCACTAATTACTCACTTACACAAGCTCGTACCACTGGTTACCGGTTTCTGGGTTCCACACCAAATTCTAAAACACACATATATATCCAATGTTTGCTTTCATTACTGTATTACAGCCTTGATGAAGTCACCTGTGTGACGAAACACGTGTTGGCTGTATCTCCATGATGACTCAATGATTTCTAACAACTATAAATAAAGACACCATCTGCAAACAGGATCTGAGACTCGTTTCAACTTCATACTTCTTCCAACCTACAGAACGACATCAGGAATATCTATTCTTGCTTTACTGTTGGACATTACATTCTGTGTGCTGTGGCCTTCTTGTCCCATAGTGGTCATATAGTTGACATTAAAGAACAAGTTACTTACCTTCGGTAATGCTTTATCTGGTAGAGACTCTACAAAACTGCAGATTCCTTGCCTTAGAATTATCCCCAGATGTCAATACTGGATCCAGAAATTCTTGAGCAGTAGCCCAATGTGCCGGTAACTGGTGTGGTTCGGCTCCGTGTCAACGTGGTAGGCACTGGAAGTGACATGCACAGTGCCTTTCAACGGCAGAAGTGCGGAGTCACAAAAAATGCTGATGAAGTGCTGTGCATCTTGCGGGCCTAGTAAGGGTGATCCTATGTAGAAATCCGTTTTGCAGTGGGAGGAGGATTAGAGAGTCGGTAAGGAATCTTCAGCTAGCTAGAGTGTCTACCAGATAAGGCATTAGTGAAGGTAAGTAACTTGTTCATCTGCCGCAGATTCCTTATCTTAGAATAGATACATAAGAAATATTTCCCCCGAAGGTGGGTCTGCTAACAAATTAGACCAAGAAGTCCTGCAGGACTGAAGAGGCAAAGTGGCAATCACGAAAGACCTGACCGCCTGGATAATAGTGCTTGGTGAATGTGTGTAAAGATGCCCATGTGGCTGCCTGACAGATAGCCAGGACAAGGACTCCATGAGCTAACACAGTGGTTGCAGCCTTGGCTCTGGTGGAATGAGCGTGCAAGCCCTCAGGGGGTTGCTTCTTGGCCAATGAATAGCATATTATTATGCAGAGCACGCCATTTTGATGTAATCCATTTGTACGCAGCCTTGCCTTTCTTTGCCCTGACATACCCAAGAAAGAACTGATCGTCCACCTGGAACTCTCTGGTTCGATCAATGTAGACTGCAAATACTTTTTTGGATCCAGACAATGGAGTCTATCTTTTTCTTTCGAAGGGTGAAGCAGAGAAAAGAACGTAGTTGTTGATATTTTGGCCTACATTGAAGGGTGTTACTACCTTTGAAAGGAAGGAGGCCTGGGTTCTCAGAACCAGTTTGTTTGGGTAGAAGGTCATGTAGGGAGTATGCAGAGAGAGTGCCTGTAGTTTGCTGATCTTCCTGGCCAATGTTATGGCCATCAGAAAGGCCATTCATTTTCATTGTCATTTTTGAAGCTGGCAATGGTGCAGTGGCTTAAAGGGTCCACACATGAAGAAGGTTAAGACCAGATTCACGTCACACTCGGGCATGATGACTGGACAAGAGTGAAACAAATTTTCCTTAAGAAATCCAGTCACAATAGGTGACTGTAACACGTAAAGTTGGTCAGACACCTGCATGAAATCTAATACGACTGATATTTAACCTTTAACAGTGCGCAGAACAGAGTCCTGCTGGGTCACAGAAAGAACAATAAGTAAAACTTGGGATAAGGGTGCAGAAAGAGGGTCAATATTCTTGGATGCACACCATGACATGAACATGTCCCAGTGGCAGGCGTATACTGTCTTGGTAGAGGGACGCCTCCCTGCCAGAATAAAATCACAGCCTTTGGGGAGAATGTCGAAGCCGCTCAGTCTCTACACATGAAGTTGCAAGGTACGCAGCTTCAAGTGAAAGACCCAATCCTGCTGTTGCAATAGAAAATCGTCCCAAAGAGAGAGCCTGATCGTAAGACCGTTGTTCATGAGTGTGGGATACCAAACTCCCTGTGCCCAATCTCAAGCCAAAAGGATGACTTGGCCGCAGTCATTCCTGATCTTATTGAAAATTCTGGGCAGGAGTGGTATTGGTGGAAAGGCAAACAGTAGGCCTGAGCCTCAATTGAGAATAAAAGCGTCTCAGATTGAGAGCCTTCTTGAAAACTCCAGCATGCCAAAACTGCTGACATTTTGCGTTCTCTGCGGTGGGGAACAGATCTAACCAAGGCTCTCCCCAATCTCAGAAGAGACGTTGCAGCACAGCAGGATGCAGATGTCATTTGTGATACACTAGGCATCGATGGCTGAGTTTGTCTGTTCTGTTCAGGTGTAACACTACCAGGAAAATGCCCTAGGGTTCCAGCCATGTCCCGAGACGCAGGGCCTTTTGACACAAGGTCCACAACCCCACCTTGCCCTGTTTATTGCAGTACCACATGGCAGTAGTATTGTCTTTGAACACCTGAACTAGACTTCCCTTGATCAAAGGAAGAAAGGCTTTTAATGCTTGTTGGGTCACCAGCAACTCCAGCATCTTTATGTGGAGCTGGTACTCCGCCAGAGACCAGAGTCTCTTGATCTCCTCCTCTCCCAAATGGCCTTCCCAATCCATGAATGATGCCTCTGTCACTACAGTCAACTCTGGGTGGGGAAAGGAGAGGGGTCTGCTGCTGACTCAATCGTGGTTTGTCAGCCATGACTGTAGGCCCCTTGCATTTCCCTCTGAGATCTAGAGCATGTCAGAGAGACTTCCATGATGCTGTGCCCACTGGGACTTCAGGTCCTACTGCAGAGCCTGCATATGCCAACGGGCATGGGTTACAAGCAGGATGCAGGTGTCTGTGCTCGGGATCCAACACCAGGTTTGTGGGGGGGGGGGAACCATGAGCAAATCCACTGGTGAGGATCCAGTGTGGGTCCTTCCCAAGCCATTGGGGCCAGACACCCCCAGAGATGAGGTGCATGGCCTCTTAAAATTATTTCGGCAGGGTGGAGATTGCTCTAGGAAAGTCAGAGAAGAGCGGAGTTGACCCTGATTCAGACTTCGTCGAAACACATGGGTGGAGTGCTGATGCTCCTGAGCTCTGTCAGAAGACTTCGATGGGTGTATCAAAGTTGAAGATGGCTTCGATTTCGTACATTTCTTTTTTCTGTGGGACTTATCTGACCACTTTAACAGAGATGGCTGAGCAAGCAGTCCTAGGACCTTCCACATGACTGTGATCTTGAGCATCGCAGGGTCAACCGACATGGACAGTGAGGACTTTGAAGGAACACTTCCTCAGCACCTTTGGGGGCATGGCAGTCCCCACAGATGTTGGAGTCGTGGTCCCTCTCTGACATCATTCTGCCGGCGTGTCACCTATATAGGCACTGCACAAATCATATCTGGTGTGAATGAAGCCGGTGATGCAAAGCCGAATGTCTCCATCTATTGGCAAGCGGGGGTACCGCTCCAAAATGTCTGGATCCACTCTGACGCTTGAGGAATATTCTAAGGTATGTAATCCACTGCTAGCAGTATCTATCAAATCAGCCAGTTAGTCTGGTGTTGGCTGCCAGCCTCTTGCTTCGCTAGTGCTTTTTAAAAAAAATCTTTATTTCAAATAGCTAGAAAGGCTTAAAAAGACAAATAGGCTTGCAAAGATTCTTCAGGTCTGGAGAATTTCAGTGCAGCATATCTTGATGATATAGCTGTATTTAGCTCCATCTATGAGGATACCTTGGTCAACCTCAAGCAAGTGCTTTCAGGCTCTGCAGCAGGCTGACCTGACTGTCAAGGCAAGTAAGTGCCAGATAGACAATTGTGGCCTGGGAACATTCGAAGACCCATACCCAAGTCAGAGATCTTCTTGGCCAGACTGGACACTACAAGAGATTTGTGAAAGGTATGGTACCATAATGGCACCACTAATGGAACTGACCTCCAAGAAACAGCCTAGAAGCGTTACCTGGGCTGAGCAGTGTCAGAAGGCTTTTGGCACCCTAAAGGAAGCTCTGTGCTCAGCACCTGTCCTGAAGGCACCTGAATTCAGTGAGGAATTCATTGTTCAGACAGATGCCTCTGAAAATGGGATTGGGGAAGTGTTGTCACAAGTGAATGATTTGAGCTAATATCAGCCAGTTGCCTCCATTAGCAGGAAAGTCCTCTGAAACTCTTCCAGAGAGAACAGCATTGGAGTACCATTAAAAGGGTAGCCTTTGCTGTGGTTGGGTCATTGAAGAAGCTGAGACCCTGCCTGTTAGAGGCCCACTTCAGACTTCAAATCAACCACAACTCCTTTGCCTGACTGAAGCAGATGAGAGGAGAAAACCCCAAGTTGTTAAGGTTGTCCATTTCTCTACAGGGTGTGGACTTCACAGTAGTGCAGATGGCCTTTCCAGGTTTTTCTATTTAGATGATGATTACCACCAGGACAAGGGTTGGTTACTCATCATCTTTCATCAGGAGGGTGGCCATGCAAGGCAATGCCTCTTTTTGTATGATTTTCCAAATATTATCTACCGGTGCTGCAGGGTTTTCGTCCCTGCGAGTGCACTAAGGCTTGCTACCCAGACCTCAGTTCCCTGACCTTAAAGTGTATGTCAAATTGGGAATACCCAATTGGAAATGGCTAACCTACCTGTAAGCCCTTAGTAAATGGTACCCTGGTACCTACAGCATGTAACTTAAAGGGTTACCCCAGGGCTTACAGCACTGACTGTGCCACCCTGGAGGTCTCAGAAGTAAAATGAGTCTCCAAATCCGCCAATGAGGTAAAGCAGACCTGCATTGCTAGTCCGGCTTTGCCATTAGAGCAATGGCAAAGCCACCGCTTCCCATGTACATGTGTATAAGTCACCCGTCTGGTACACCTTCCGATCCCTAAAGGCAGGATGCAACATACAAAACACGGGCAAGTCATGTACTTTATATTTCCTGACAGTAAAACATGGGAAACACATGGCAGCTAACTGGCCTCCTGTTTGCAGTACAGGGATAGAACACCTAAAGGAGCCTGCTGGGGTAAGTTAGTAGCCCAAGGTCTTCAAGCTACTACCATCACCGCCGTGCAGCACCGAGGACCAATACCGAATGCACAGAGTTCCACCTGAGTTGGCTGAACCTAGAAGTGCTGTTGGAGAGTTGCTGGGACCCTCTGATGGTGAGTTATTGAATAAAGAAGGACTGGCCTGTGACTTCAAAAAAAGGCTACTGGTAGTCACGTGGGAACTGGACTTTGGCCAGACCAGAGAGGCCTCCATGGTACGCTGACCCTGCAACTAGGCCCCCCTCACCATCTTTGTGGACAAAGGAATCCCGGCAGGAAGACCCTGTCAACTGTGTTGCATCCACAGCATCCTTAGAGCATCTCCAGCATCCTTCATCTCTTGCATCAGGACCACTCCGCAGGAATCCATTACAACACGGATAAAGTGCCTGGAACCGTTGAAGCGCTGCTCATCCTTATTCTGACTGACCGCATTGACACTTACCTAAGTTTTCCTTAAAAATGTTTCTAAGTATTAAATTCATTGACTTTGCCAAGGCTTATTTGTGGTTGAGTGAAATTGCATTAATTTAATATTTCTTGTAACATCTATGTATGCAGAACCCTCCAGTGGCTTTTTTTGGTCTAGTGTCTAAATTCTTATACAAATACAACATATTTTTTTGGGTTGAGCCCGCGAGTGCATGCGCTAGTGCATGTGTCTTGTATGCGAGACTCTTGTGTACAGTAAAGGGTGTGGAGCCGGCCTGTTGCTCACTATTTGTTGGTTTGTTTAGCACTCTTTTTGACAGCCTCCTAATTCATCAAGGTAGGAATCGCACCACTTTCGTTCCTTTATGTGGAGCAGGGACAAAGCACTGATTGATTCACCTTAATTAGTGCCTGTCCGCTGCTCCCTTGATCGAAGTACTATTTTGTTCTTTTTAGGTTCTAGAGCCCTGCAAACAGAAGGCTCATGACTTGCAAAAACGTATCCAGCAGGACAAACAAAATTACAAACTTTTGTTTTTTTAAAGCTTTCTTTTATTTTGCCAAGTCATCTGTTCTCACTTTGCAATCATGTTTTCTTTTTTAATTGCTTGTGCGCAAACTTTTCAAACGATGATGAACTTGTTCTAAATATTCATTATGTGTGGTTTCTGAAATTACGCTTTAACACATAATCATGCAGTACACCACAATCCACCCCATTCCAATCTGCCCCATTACACTCCACATCAATCTACCCCACTCCAATCCAAACCACTCACCCCATCCAATCCACTCCAATCCACCCCATTCCAATTTTACCAACCCACCCCAATCTACTCTGCAACACTCCAATTTTTCCCACTCTACTCAAAAACAATCTGAAAAAACCGAAACAATCTGTCCTGCTCCAATCCAAAACAATCTGCCCAAATCAATCTAAAACAATATGCCCCACTCCAATCCAATCCAATATGCCCCACTCCTATCTACCCCACTCCAATTTGCCCCACTCCAATCCAAAACAATATGCCCCACTCCAGTCTGCCCCAATCCAAAACAGTAGATCCCACTGCAATTTGCACTCAAAACCAAAACAATCAGCCCCACTCCAATCTGCCCCACTGCAATCCAAAACAATGTGCCCCACTCCAGCCCACTTCACTCCGCACACCACTCTGTCCCACTTTAATCCCAAACAGTCTGCCCCACTCCAATCCACCCCACTCCCATCTGCCCCACTTCAGTCAAAACAGTCTGTCCCACTCAAATCTGCCCCACTCGAATCTGCCCCACTACAAGCCAAAACAATATGCCCCACTCCAATCCCCTCACTCAAGTATGCCCCCCTCCAATCCAAAACAATTTGTCCCACTCCAATCCGCCCCACCCCAATCCAAAACAATACGCCCCACTCCAATCTAATACGCCCCACTCATCCCAATTCACCCCAACTCCAATCCACCCCACTCCCATCCAATCCCCCCCACACAACCTAATCCACCCCACTCAAATCCACCCTAATACAATCTGTCTCACTCCTGGCTGCCATCTCCAATCCAAAACAATCTGTCCAATTCCTATCTGCCCCACTCCAGTCTGACCCATTCCAATCCAAAACAACCTGCCGTATTCCAACCTAACCGACTTCAACCCCATACAACCCACTCCAATCCAAAACAATCTGCCCCACTCCAATTCAATCCGCCTCACCCCAGTCCAGTCCACCCCACTCCAATCCACCCCAAACATTCCAATTCGCCCCACTTCAATCCTTCATAATCCACCCCACCCACACCAATCTCATGCAGCCCAATTCAGCTTAGTCCAATCTATCCCACTCCAATCCAATACACCTCACCCCAATCCAAACCACCCCACCCAATCCACTCCAGTCCAATTTACCCCACTCAAGTTCAATCCACCCCACTCCAGTCCAATCTATCCCACTCCAGTCAAATCCATGTCACTCTGGTCCAATCCACCTCACTCCAGCCCACTCCATTCCAACCCACCCTACTCCAATCCAACCCACCTGACTCCAATCCAAACCACCCCACTCCAGTCAAGTCCACCACTACCCAATCTACCTCACTCCAGTACAATCCACCGACTCCAATGCAATCCACTTTAATCCACCCAACTCCAATCAAAATGAATCCACCATACTCCAGTCCGATCCACCCCACTTCAAACCACCCTAATCTATCTCACTTTAATCCAGTACACCCCTTTACAATCAATCCACCTCACACCAATCTAAGCCACCCCACACCAATTCAATCCACCCTACCCCACTCCAATCCACACCACACTACCCCACTCCAATTCAATCCATCCCACTGCAGCCCACCACACCCTAATCCAATCTACCCCACCACGTTTCAGTCCACCCCACTCCAGTCCACCCCACCCCAATCCACCCACCCCTCCAATCTACCCATCCCTCCCATCCACAGCACACTCACTCCAATCCACCACATTCACTCAAATCCACCACCCTTTATTCCAATCCACCACACTGTATCTCAGTCCAGCCAACTCCATCCCATTTCAGCCCACTGCACACCAATCCATCCAGCCCGCCCCACTCCAATCTGTCCAGGCCACCCCAATCCAGTCCACCCCACTCCAATCCAAACCAAACCACCCCACTCCAATCCAATTCACCGGCACCAGTCCATTCTAATCCAGACCAATTTAATCGACCCCACTCCAATCCACTCCACCCCTTCCACCCCAGCACTGCCCTATCACTCCAATCTAATCCACCCCAATCTCATCTACCTCACCTCATTTCAATCCATCCCACTCAAATCCAATCCACCCCACACCAATACACCCCACTCCACGTAATCCAATTTACCCCACTATCTTAATCCACTCCAACCCACTCCACCCTATTCCACGTCACTCCACTCCACGAAACTCTCTGTCACTGAACTCTGCTCCTCTCTACTCAACCCTGTGACACTTTACACCTCCTACTCCACTCTATGACATTCCAACAAATCCATTGTATGACACTCGACTCCCTTAATCCACTCTGATACTCCATGCCACTAACATTTAGCCATGCTGAACAGAACAGCAGCCACACTGGAGTACAACATGCCAAACACATTGCCAAAGCCATTAACTCTTGCATAGGCGGGATCTATTCGCTTTCCCAATGCTTGTTATAAATTGGTGCTAGATTTCTGGAGTGTTGTGTCGATTTCTTCTTCAATTGTTTGGTGCTGTTTAAATGCTTAACATTTATTCCTCTGTGTATACCTTGCTGCTCAGTGGCCCAACTATCTAGGATTGAGCTGAGGGTTTGACAGACGAAACCCAGGGGTCCTAAAAGTGGTTGGTAAGTGAATTATACAGTGAGTTTGCACTACCACACCATATAATACACCCCATTTCCTCACAGGGCAGAAGGCGGATTGGTGTTGGCGAGGGGCCATAGAAAAGCCCAGTGACCTGGCTGTATTCATGCTGTCCTTGAAGAGCACCAGCCCTTAATTTGCCTTGTCTTCAAAAAGGTGAAAGTCATCAAAGAGCATGTCCATAAGGTAAGCCTTGACATCCCCTGGAAAGCCAGATGTTCTCAGCCAGGCATGGCACCGCAAGGCTGGCGACAATGAAATTGCTCTGCCAAGTGTGTTGGTTGTGTCAAGTCCACAGCTGATGGTGAACTTAGCCTCATCCCTTCCATCGTCAACAGGATAAGAGAGTATGGCCTCCAGGACCACAGGCAGCACTTGTGCAACAGAAGTCCAGAGTGCATGGGAAAAACCATCCAATAAGTACCCAGTGTTCACCAACCGCAGTGCCAGACTGGTGGATGAGAACATTCTCTTACCACAGGTGTCCAGTTCTTTAATTCCCTATCATGTGGAGTGATAGGGAACGGACCAGGGTGTACGGGGTGAGGAGGCTTGGACCACCAAGCCCTCAGGGTTGAGGAGCTCGGTAAGGAAAATGTGATCACCAGGATTGGGATGATGGTGGCGGTGAATCTTCCTTTTCACAGGAGCCCCTGCACAGGACTTGGACCTGGCCCGAGTAGGACATCTGTAAGGGATTCATTGAACAGGAGTAAGAGTTCGATGTGGGGGGGGATTCCGGGGTGAAGCATTTCCCTCAATACAATAGTCTTGACTGCCTCTAAGAGTAGGTTAAGATCCAGGAATTCAGGCACTCTGCACACCACCACTGCAAAGTAGTGTAGGTAGTAGGATAGGAAACCAGGCCAGTGTCAATTGAGGTGTCCAACCCACTAGCCTCACCCAGTTCTTCATACCTGTTGTACGGTCCTTAACTTTTTCAACTTCATAAGGGTCCATACACCCCTCCCAAATGTCTCCCTCACAAGGACTAACCACCAAATAAGGCACTAGCTCTTTTTTTAGAAAAATGTCCTCGGTTGGCACCGGACAAAGGATCGTACGATGTCCATCCGGCTCTGTATGAGAGTTGGGAATAACGATTGGGACGGCACCACTTAGCACAGATTGGGTGCAGAGGAAGGCCTCGGTCATGCCAACGGCTCTGCTCCATATCCAGCTTGGGATCTATGGGGCCCAACTGGCACCAAGTGGGAACCCGCCTTCGTGTATCCCGTCGGGACCCTTCTCTTTCCATGGGTCCCAAAGGCACTCCAGAGGGTCCAGCCCACCCAAAGATGAGGAGCATGGGCTCATCAAATTATTTTAGCTGGGCGGGGATCACTTCATCTCTGGGAAAATTTGGAAAGCGAAGAGTGAACCCAGAATATGGCCCCGCCAACTCGCTGGGCCTAGAGTGCCAAATCTCTCAGCTCATCAGATGACTTTGATGGACATGGTGAAGTTGAAGAGCATTTGGACTTCTTTGATTTCTTGTGTTTGTGGGACTTACCAGGCTTCCCTGATGACTTTGAATGCATCGATGAACATCAGGATGGGCTCTAGTCCCAGGACCTCTTGCATCATTAGGACCTGGAGTGTTGCGGATGTGACTGATGTCAGGTAGCAAGGAGCTTGAGAAATCGCCACCTCAGCATTTCTCAGCTCCAAGCACCACAAACACACTCAGTGAGGTCTGTCACTGCCTATGAAAGGTCTCAAATGGTTTGAAACCAGCTGGTTTCTTTGGAGACATCCTCACACCAGGAGATGTAAAATCTCAAAAAAGCATTGACAAAAAGTTGAAAAAGACCAGTCGAAAAATGACTTAGGTGTAGCTCAAACAGGATCAGGGCTATCTGGCGCTGAAAGGAAAGAACTCACATCAGTGTGCTGAGGTGGTGTCTACATAGGTACCACCCGGTGTGGATGATGCTGACTCAGAACCGAAGTATGCCACCTACAAGGGTGCAGGAGTACTGCCCTTGGGATATTCTAAAGTAATGAATCTGCGCTATAAGTCTTTATCAGATACTACTCTGTTAACTAACCTCCGGAAGGTGGCAGGCTCATTGTTCAACCGAGAGGGCATCATTTTAAGTGAAAATGACTTTCAGGTGTAGAAAACACAGACCCGTCCATGGTCCCTGGGGTGAGGACTGTCTGCTAAAAATCTGATGTCAGGTCAAAGGTACTCCCATAATTTGGCTGCATCTAATCTATCAATGAGCTCATCAGCTCTTGTTTTGGGGTGTATATAAGTCTTAGTGACTGCATTGAGACTCTGTAGTCCACACAGAACATCATCTCAGGCTTCCCACTTTTGGGATTGGCCTCTGGCACCAGTACCACTGGGCTGGCCCATGAATTGCCGAAGGGCTCAGTCACCCCCACCTCTAGTATCTTTGCAACCTCAACTTTAATGCTGGCTTTGAAATGGTCAAACAATCTGTATATCCTGCTTTTGACAGGATCATTGATCAGTGCCCACATCATTGAGTACACCATGTTGTCAGAACTATGGTCAAAGAGAACAATCCAGCATTCTGCCTCAGTAACTGATGACAGTCTCTTTGTTGCTGTTCTGTTAAGGTGGAGGATAGTACCACTCCTTCCACACTTCCATACTGGGCATTAGAGAATAAGAGGGCTGGGAGACGTTCTCTCCCTTCTTCCTCTCCACCATCTGCAACCACCAACATAGTGAGGTCTGCCCTGTCATGGTGCAACTTGAGCCTGCTCACATGACTGACCCTAAAAGGGTTCCTGGAGGAACCCAAGTCTACCAAGAAGGCGACTTCTCCCTTTTTCTCCATGACGGGGTACAGCTGTTCCATTTGTCCTGCATTGCCCTGGGTGCCACAGGCTCCAACACCCACAACAACTGACCTGGCTAGTAGGCAAACACAGAGGACATCTGGTAATAACAGTGCTTCACAACCTCCTGGCTGGCCTCCAAATTCTTATTTGCCTTCATATAGTCAGCCATCCTGGAGTGAAGGCCATGCACATGGTCCACAACGCCATGCTTGGGTTCCTTGAGTGTCTCTTCTAACCCTCTTTAACCAAATGTAGTCAACCCCTTACATGGTGTCCAGAGATTAGCTCAAAGGGGCTAAAGTCAACTCCTTTTGGGGGGAGCTCCCTGGAGGGGAAGAGTAGGCATAGGAGAATCATCCCATCTCCTCCTGAGTTTCTGAAGTAACCCCAGGATCATGTCTTTCAAGATCTTGTTGAATATTTCAACTAGACTATTTCCTTGGGTGTGAAAGGGGTGGTGAATTTATAATTCACACCACACCCATCCCAAACAGCCTTCAGATAGGCAGACATGAAATCTGTGCCTCTATCTCAGATCACCTCCTTATGGAACCCAACTCTGGTAAAGATTCCAAGGAGAGTTCTAGCCACTGCAGGGGTATTGACTGTCCTAACACAAATATTTTCAGGGTGTCTAGTGGCATGATCCACTGACACCAAGATAAATCTATTCCCTGAGGCTGCTGGGGAGTGTAGATGACCAACAATGTCAATCCCCACCCTATCAAAGGGAGTTCCCACCACAAGTAGTGGTATCAGGGGAGCATTTGGTTCCCCCTGCATTGTCACTGGTGAAAAAATCTTCTTGACCATCTCAGACCCCTGGGGGGCAGTAAAAGTGACTTACCAGACTCTTCAGGGTCTTGGTCTGTCCCAGGTATCCAGGGGATATCTTGGCCCAGGTTAAGGAGGAACTCCCTGTACTGCTGAGGGAGCACTTGTGATTGGACTACCCTGGATAGGGGCCCCTTGGCTCGCTGTTCATCAGCCTCTCCTCCCACTATACCTTATGGATATCACTGGTATCCCCTTGTTCCTGTCTGGCAGCTAACTCTCACAGGTCCTCTAGAGTAGGGCAGGTCATTTCTCCGTGACTCAGGTCCTCCCTAGAGTGACCACTTTCTCCATGGAGTTCTGCCAGCTCTGGCATGTTTCCAGGAGCAGTGTTTCCTGCGGGTGCCTGGACTTCCACCTGAGGGTTGGGCTTCTTCTTGACCTGTGGACCCTTGGAGTTTGGGCGGCCAGCCATCCTGTCCATATTCATGGCTTTGGGACCTGGTACATAGTTTCAGGCTCCAGGATCCCCCGATTTTCCTGCAGGGCCTTCTGTACTCTTGTAGTCAAACTAATTTCAATTTCTTTAAAATTAAAGGAAATCAAGTATAACAAAATACAGGCAAAAACATTAAAAAAATTCAGAGACTATCTGTGAGCAAAGAAATTTAAAAATACATTTTTTAATTTTAAGCATTTTCTTATTTTTAAAAATCATTGAAATACCTCCCTCATGAACATCGCCAATTGCAAATTGCAACATAAACAGGTGGGTGTTAAACCACAGGAATTATCAATCAGTCTAAATTACTTTCCTAAGTAGGATGACATAAGAGGAAGGCCCAAGAAATTATTATGGCTATCATCCTCTTTATCAATGACTAGTGCAATATTTCTAGGCAAGAAAACTAGGCAAGAAAATACAATATAAAGACTAGATGAATAATGTATCTCCTACACAGTAAATAATACCAGATAAATGCTGCCTGATTACTAAAAAAGACAGAAATAAGCATCATGAGTTATTGTGCAAAGAGTTATAAGAAGATAAAAAAATAAATGGTGTCCTTGAGGGTGCAAGTAGGGTAATAAAGTGCAATGTATTAAAATCATATAGGACTACCCTTTTTTTTTCTGGCGTAAGAAATACCAATTAATCTCAGTGTCCTTGACTGTGCAAATAGCTATAAAGTGTATCATACCATGTTCATCTAAAACATTGGTGCTAACATAAACCTCAGCCCAAATGTATCTCTAAGGACAGATGACAATCAAAACGTATTAAACTGTCATTCACCATTACCATACGCTGATAAAGGTAGAGTTAAAAAATGTTCCTAATACTACCCTTTGACAATTGGGCAAGACGATTCAGTACAATACTTTAGTACCTACCAATACTTCACAAATGGGGTATGACCGCTAATGTAATATAGATAGGTATATTTCTGTCTATCCTATTCTAGATAGGTCTATTTCTGTCTTTGCCGTTCTTTCTACAACTGTTTCTCTTGCCCATATCATACAACATTGCTTCATTTTTTTAGATGTTCAAAACAAGCTCCAAAATGCATCTCATTTATTTAGGTTATTGTTAAACCTGCACGGAGATCATTGGGTAGTGTCTGCATAATTAATTAAATTAATCAATCAATTAAACTGTGAATGGGAAGGGGGAATATAAGATTTGAAGTCTTGTCTTGGTCTTGTGCTAGATGTGTGGGGCAGTAGAGGAATCAAGGGCTATGTCGCAACCCTTAAAATTATAAAAGATAGATGCTCACATCCTAGAATTATGCAGCAGGGCTTATGTGGAATAGACATGACAAGACTAGTCCTTTAAAAAGAGAAGCCAAATAGGCTTTTAGAAACTTTGTACCAGTCATGATCAAATTGACATAAGGAGATGGTTCTGAATGTTTACATGAATTTAGAAACTGTGGGCTTATTTACAAACGCCTCTACACTGCCAGGACGACATTTTTAGTGATGGTCCTTCAGCGCACACTGCAGCAGTTTCTGCTTTCCCATCACAGGATATTTATTAACATGCATGGTCATGGAAGGCAAACGCAGTCAACCAATTTTGACAGAAAAACAAAGAGGCACAGAGAAAAAGAAAAGGGGAAAATATTTTAACCATTTCTTTTCAGAGAACTTCTTCTAATATTGTGCCAGATTGTAAAAGTGAAAAATCTACTCTTACCTCTGCCACAGGGCCTGACATTTACAGCCACGAAAAGTATCTCCTGAAAACAAACAGTGACATATTAATCCACATAAATATAAGATTGATGTATTCCAATATGTGCTGTGGGCCAATGTAAGCTGAGAACCACCTAAAGTGCAGCACAAGCGCGACCTGAAGCTGCAGTGCTGGCCGTTCTACTGCCTAAAATATGGCATGAACCAACAGACCTATCAACTGCTTGCTTAATTAACAAAGCATCAGAAAAGCGATGGAAATTATTCACCTTCAAAATGACGACAGTTGCTTTCTTCATGAACATAAATAGATCTTGTTAAGGCTGGCTACATCACGTGAGCACAGGACATACACAATAGACACGCCCATAATACACACACACACAAAACACACAACATACAAAAGGGGCTTTGGGCTGGTTCTTTTAAGTTAATGCCTATTTTGGCAAGACTCGATTGGGATTGACTTCCTAGTCTGTCCATTACTTTTTGGGACCATGCCATTGCTTTCGAGGAAGTTTACATTTCAAGTAGCAGTCTGCATTGGTGTCTTGATTAGTGCTAAAGGTACTTTAGGTCAGTTTTTTCATGTTGATGTTCAATCGCTGATCTTAATTATGACTGTGCTGCCTTTTTTAGGGTCGAGCCTGCGTCGCATGCGTTTCACTTGCGAGACTCTTTAGTAGATAGAAAAGGGCTCAGAGCCCCGTCCATGTCACGTCAGTGTCTTTCATTGGTTCGTGGGCTTGCCTTCCAAAATCGGCTTGCTTTCATTAGTGGAAGGCACGCATACGTCATGCCTTTTCCGGTGGTTAGCCCTCCTCGAGCGCAGCGACCAAGTACTGAAAGCATGCGAGGCTTGCTGTTTCCCTGTCAGGTTTGTGGATTACTTTTTTTTTTTTTCGCAGCGCGATCAGTCCAGCGCTTTGCATGGCATCAACCCTGTTACATAGTTAATTGCACTTTTGCTGGTTACATAGATAATTGCACTTTTGCTGATAGGTTTCACTACGAGTGAACTGTAGCAGTGTGATCGCGCTCTTTTTTTGTCTTTTGTTTTTCTACCTGCATGATGTCTTCAACTGTCTGTTTCCAGTTAGTTCCGCCGGAAGGGCAATACAGGGAGGGGTTGTGATGGATAGGCACTCGAAACATTTTCCTACTTAGTTAAATTGACAGAGGAGTAATATGGTAGGCATGTATAACATAGCATGCCCTTCGGTCCTAAATGTAAAAAAAATTACTTAGACTCCTGCCGCCCACCCCTCCACTGTCAGTGCCTTCCTTTCATAGAAAAGAAAAGCTCATACTCATTAATTTGAGCACTTCACAAATAAACGTGAGTCTCTCTATAGCAAGCTGCTGAATGTGAAAACAACAGCCAAATAGACAGCTCCTCGGGTCAAGAACCGATCCTGTCCGTAAAATGGCGGAATGTAGTTTCAGGACCTCCTAATTGTGTTCGCTGTGGGTAACTTGATGTTTACTTGTATTTTATATTGTAATTTGCCAGTGAACTGTAGCAGCGCGATCGCGCTGTTTTTTCCCATTTAATGTGGCAAGAAAAGTCCGGTTGGGAGTTTACGACTGCTAATAGCTGTAACTCCGAGAAATGCGAGACCCTATTGCATTGCAAATGCTTGTTTTACTCTGATACCGATAGGGTGGCAGGATGCTCACTGCGCGAGTACACATTCACGAAGTACACTCAGTACACTCCTCTTGCCAACCACACTACCTTTCAGCTGCAAGAGACATTCACGAGAGGGACATTTTTTTCCTTACCCTACATGCATCATCGAAACTGCAGGGGATTAAACCTCACAGTACATGCACCCAGGCCCTCGAACGATGTCATAGCAGCCAACAGGATTACAAAGAGGCTGTTGCGATATTTCATATTCAATAATCAGGACTAGACTCAATCCCACTCCTTTAATATTACATTTCCCAGGAGCCCTTGGCTTTTTCACCTTTGCAGGACCTGCAATCATCAGTCATCAGCAGTGACTTTTCCCCAGCAAGGAAACTGTCACATCCTAAAGCCAGTGTCATTTTATGGATTTTGGAGGTACACGCCAAGAAATATTTTGGGGGCTCATATTTGGAATAACTTTGAATTTTATTACTCATGTGTTGCTAATTCAAGACCGAGGTTGCCTAACAATAATGAGTTAGACATTAAAGATTACAATACAAAAAATAACATAAGTGGCCTAGAGAGAAAGTTCACTTTCACAGGGGGCCCTTGGAAGGCGGGTGCCAGCCCTGGGCAATTGCCGACCTACTCCGTACCTTAGAATGTCTCTGCTTAAAGCCTGCAGTGAGTAAAACAACATGTGGGCTATTAAGAGCTGTTCTAGTTTGGAAATGTGTCCCTGCGGACCCCCCAGCTCATGCCAGTGTGTTCCTTCAGCTTCGGGACAAACCTTTTGAGATTTTCGTGTGAAGGCATGCAGGAGGTCTCTCTTCTTTTCTCACAGAGAAAATAAAGTGGGGACGTTGCTCTACGTGCATGCATAATACTTATTTATCTGGCGGTTTAAAGGCTGTGCATATTATCAAGGCCTTCTCTCAGGCCTATAGAGAGTGGCATTGCTTATTGTTGATTGAAGGAAGTGGCTGAGTTTGGCACTCCCTGCAGAGATGGTAAAGCTATGTCCCTAATGTCCCTTTCACTGCTATGTCCTCCATCATTGAGCTATCTATTCTTCCTGTGTGGATGGCACTGCTTTCTGTACGTCCCAATCCCTGTGTGTCTGAAAACACTGGATGCCTGACATCGCTGTACGCTTATTTTGATATGTACTTCTGTGCATCTGACATCATTCTCTGTCTGACATTGCTGTTTTTCTGATATAATTTCTGTTTTTTTAAGTTTGCTGGCTATGGGCCAGATGTACGAAAGGATTTTACCCATTCTGTGTCTATGGGAAAAAGCTTTCGTACATATGGCCCTATATGTCTAAACTCACAGATATCAATGTGTGTGCGTCTGCCATCACCGACGCTGTGTTTGATTCGACCTTCCATGCTTCAAAGATTGCTGTCTGTGTGCCTTATGCTGCTGTCATTTTATTTCTGACATGTGTCTGAAATCGCTGTCTCTATGTAATTCACAACCGACACACGAAGCAAGTCCCTCACTGACAATAACACATCTTGAAGGGCTGCTTCCAACATTTCATCATTCCCAGGTGATGCTCTTCTCCCGAGGATGAAGAGTGCCACAATGAAATAGGTTTTATTATCAAGTGTTTCACAGTTATGTGGCATACCACCTACGAGGAGGACCTAGCTTAGGAGTATAATTAGTGGGAATAGTACTTTTGAGGTATTGTTTGAGAGTCACCAGACTTTTTGTGACTAACAAATAAAGAGCTTTCAGAGTACGAGAGAGTGTGGCAAGACCACCATAGCAAATAATGCTCCTTCCTCCGTAACCATGGTAGAAGCAGAAACTAAGCCAGTATCTTGGGTGGTAACCAGCCCACTGACATCTGCCAGATCCTCATATCAAGTGTCCTCAGTGATATCTAGGGGCTGGTACTCAGCAGAGTCCAGTGGCCCCTTCCAATGATTCCCAAGTCCCAGCCCACGGGGCCCAAAGGCACCCCAGCCGGGACAGGCCACCCAAATATGAGATGCATGGCCTCATTAAATTCACAAAGTTGGGCAGTTGCTCTGGCTCCTAGAAACTTGGGGAGGCGCAGGGAGAGGCCAAGGGCAGGCTCAACCGTGGAGCCAGGCCTCAAATGCCGATGCTCCTTTCCCTCGTCAGATGACAATGATGGATGGAGCAAAGGCGAAGGCCTTGTCAAATTCTTGCTCTTCTGTTTGTCGGACTCACCCAAAAACCTGGATGACTTTGACTGTAACAAAGAGTGCATGGAGTGGCTCCGTGAGCGATCCTGGGACTTTCCTCCCGACCAGGATCAAGACCATTGAGGTGTCGCACATTGAGCAGCAAGGAGCTTGAAGGACTGCTCCCTCAAGGCCTTTGGCTGAAATGAAACATAGTTTTCTAAAACACTCAAATGCCCAGAGGCGTCTTGGTGCTGCTGCTACCAGGTAAACAACCTTAGAAGAAAAAGGTTGACCAGCCAGGTTTTTAGAGCCTTTCTAAAAAAGAGCAGATTAGATATTGCCTTAATGGGTAGCCGGAGGGAATTCCAGAGCTTGGCAGTGCATAAAACAAAGCTTCTCCCGCCCCATGGGTGCATGGAGTGAAAATCGATGCAAGTGGTCACGCTTGAGGCACCAAAGGCAGACGAGGTGGATCCTTCAATGACATTTGCTGGTGACAGGCACAACAGGGCTTGAAACCAGACTTCCTTGTGGACATCCCAGCCACACCAGGAAACAAAGCTGACAAATCTTTGACAAGAGAGTTGGCAAAAGGGTTGAAAAAAGGTCAGTCAAAAAGTAACTAGTGGTAGCTATCCTCCAGATGTGCACTGACTGGCACAGACAAGAACTCATGTCAGTGCTCTGGGGTGTCGCCTATATAGGCACCTTGCACGACATTTCTGGTACAGACGACGCCAACACGGCGCCAATGACACCATCTACCGATACACAGGGGTACTGCTCACTAACAAAATTCTGGATCTAGTCTGATGCCTGTGAATTTCTTTAAAGTAAGAAATATGCAGCTAGAGGTCTCAATTAGATAATGCTTGATTAGATGTTTGATGATAGATTAGAAAATGCTTCACCTTCATGCATGGAGATTCAGCTGTGACAGTTGACGGCTATGGGCCTTCACCCGAAGTCTGCAGTGTTGTCTTGGCAGCCAGATGTCCCTCCCCACAGGATGGTATACAACTGCCATTGGAGTACGTTTGTGGCTTGGTGTACAAATAAACAAGTCGACCCCCTATCTGCACCCCTGTCCCAGGTTATTTTATTTATTCATACCTTAGCCCAGTAGTGTTATGCTTTGGCACATTGAACGGCTATCTGTCCGCTATATTGGCATTTCTGCAGTTGCTAGATCATCCGTCCCTTTTCAAGTACCCTATTGTGAACAGGTTTCTCAAAGGTCTTCAGCTTATGTTTCACCAGCTCTTTTAATTATGCCACAGTGGGACCTCAGTTAATCCTCATGTTTTTGATGTGTGCTGTCTTTGAGCCATACAACTTCATACAACTGCCCCATAAGGCTCCTTACCATACAAATTAGCCTTTTTAGTAGCGATAACATCTGCCCGGAGAGTCAGTGAGCTACTGGCTCTGTCATCTCAGCCTCCATACCATACCATCTACCCAGAAAAAACGGTTCTTTGGACTAAAGTATTCTTCCTACCGAAGGTGGTAACTCTCTTTCATGTAGGCCAGTCCATCACTTGCCTCCTTTTACGCTCCACCTCACCCCTCTAAAGACGAGGAAAGACTCCATCAGCTGGGCCTAAAAAGAACGTTGTTATCCTACCTTGACTGCACAAGAGCATTCCGGGTGGATGATAAACTCTTTGTGGAGTAAGTCAGAGACAAAAAGGAAAAGCAGGGCAGAAACAGACTATCTCATGATGGCTAGTGCTCTGTATCAGAATCTGCTATGCACTGGCCAAAAAGCAACCTCCTGAAGGCTTACAAGCCCATTCCACCAGAGCCAAGGCTGTGACCACTGCATTAGCTCGTGGAGCACCTGTCCTGCATACCTGTCAGGCAGCAACATGGGCTTCCCTGCACACATTTATGAAGCACTTCTGGCATTTTGACTGTTCGGTCCTACAGGGCTTTCTAGTCTAATGCCACCTCAGGTGAAGTATTGCTTGGATATCTATTCAAAGGTAAGGACTCTGTGGCAAGAAGAGGTAAAGTGCTCAAGGCCTGTAAATTAAATGCTACTTGTGGGCCTACATCACTGATTGTGCCACCCACTTAAGCAGCCCATTAACTATGTCTCAGGCCTGCCATTGCAGAGTCTGTGTGTGCACTTTTTACACTGCCATGTTGACCTGGCAAAATAACTCTTTCACTAGGCCCAAACCTTCACTTTTCATATTTATAAGTTTTCCCTAAGGTAGACCCTGGGCAACTCAGAAGGCAGGATGAAATGTATTTAATAGGCATGGCATGTACCTTTAAGTTTTACATGTCCTGGTAGTGAAAAAATCCCAAAGTAGTTTTTCATTACTGCAAGGCCTATCTCTCCCCTAGGATAACATTGGGATTATTTTATTACATCTTATAAGTGTAATTCACAATATAGAAGAGATGAATGACATTTTTAAGTTTGGTGTCTCTGGAATCACAATTTAAACTTTGGAAGTGGAAGCTTGAACCACCAAACTCTCCAGAGTGGGGTACTAGGTGAGAAAACTAGGATCCCCTGGGACGATGGTGGAGGGCAATTGTCCTATGCACTTGAGCCCCTGTGCAGAGCTTGGACAAGGCTGCAAGGAGAATGTCAGTAATGGCCTCATTGAATGGGAGCAATGGTTTGGTGGGGACAACTCCTGGCTGAAGCACCTCCATACGATGTTAATCATGACTGCCACAAAGGGTACATTAAGGACCAGGACTTCAGCCACCATCTGTACCTCCATTGTGAATAAGGTATTCTCTTCCATAGGCATGGTACAGGGAGAGACCAGGCTGTGTCTAGGGAGTAATCCAGTTCACTGGCATCTACCAGATCCTCACACCAGTTGTCCTTAGGATCTTCTTAAGACTGGTATTTATAAGGGTACGTAGACCTCTCCCCATCATCACCCAATCCAGGCTTGCCATATGATTAAGTCACTGGCTCCAATTTGGGGATTCTGCTCCCAGTCAAAGCCATAAGCAGCATTGGTCAACACCTCTCTGGGTCTGTTCTGGAATTGGGAATGATGATGGGAGCACCACCATTAGCGCTGGGGGCATCAGCACTGGAGTCAATTGATCCTTGGGGCCTAATTGGCGCAGAAGGCAAACCCGCCAGCAGAAGATGAGCAGTGGCCCTCCAGGACCTGTGGGGCCCAAGGGCGCTTTAGATGGGTAGGACCACCCAAAATTGAGGTGCATGGTCTCATAACATTTCTTAAATAGGGTAAGGGGCACTATGGCTCGGAGAAAATCCAGTAGACACAGAGACAGCTCAGGCGCAGGCTCAACCACAGAGCTAAGCCTTGAGTGCCGATGGCTCTGAGACTTTTCTGAAGACTTGTGAAGTCGAAGACCTCTTTGACTTATTTTTTTAATTGGACTTCCCCGACGATTTGAAGTGTGATGACAAATGCCAGATACGACTTCACAAATTATCTCGGACATTCCTCACGACAGAGACCTGGAGCATCACATAGTTAAACTCAACGTCAAATGTCAAGGAGCTTGAGAGCGCTCCTTCAACAAGTCAGGGTGCATGGCACAGCAGTCCTCACGTCTTGGCATTGTGGTCTCGCTCAACACCAGAAACAAACCAAATGTGGATTCATCACCAACATCTGTCAGTGACAGGCACCACATGGTTCAAAATTTGCCTTTTTGGTGGACATCCTTCACACAAGGAGTCAAATTCATTAAAAAAATCATCTTTGGCAAGAGGTACAAAAAAGTCAGTAAAAAAGTGACTGGGGGTTACCCCTTCCACAGATCTGTGCTGACTGTCATGGAAAGAAAAGAACAGTGTCAGCACGCTGGGGTGATGACTGTATAGGCACCGTGCACATCACTTCCGACATGCAAGGTAATGCCCACCAAATATTTCTGGATCCAGTCTGAGGCCTGGGGAATATTCTAAGGTAAGGAATTTGCAGCTAGAAGTCTTTATCAGATACATGAGTATCACAGTCTCAATATCAGTGTATTGGTGTGATTCCAGCACTTGAAAGTGAATCCCAGTGAGTGCAGGGGGTTGCAGCATTCTAGAGATCAGAGATGACTGCCTGTAGTGAGCTCATCTTCCACAGCCTATCATCGAGGTAGGGAAAGACCTCCCAATGTGAGCTGCAACCTCCACCATCACCTTGGTGAACACCTGAGGGGCACTGTTAAGGTCGAAGGGAAGCACAGCAAATTGAAAGTGTTCTTGGCTGAATGTGACCCATAGGTAACATCTGTGGGCAGGCAGGAGGGGGATGTGGAAATATGTGTCATGGAAGTCAAACACTACCATCTAGTCTCTCGGGTCCAGGGCAGACAAAACTTGGGTGAGTGTGAACATTTTGAATTTAGGCTTTTTCTGAAAGAGATTGAGAAGGCACAGGATAAAGAGCTCCATCTTTTTTGGGCACCAGAAAGTAGCGAGAATAACAACCATGACCTGCTTCTGATGCCAGCACCCTCTTAATGGTCCCCTTAGCCAAGAGAGCCAGCACATTCTAGCAGAGCATGTGGAAGTGTTCCTCTGTCAGCCAAAAGTATGTAGGTGGCATGAGTAGAGGGTTGGTCACAAAGGGGAAAGAGTAGCTCCTTTGGATGATAAGCAAAACCCAATGGTCTGACATTTCTGACCTACAGTGGTGTAGGTCATTGTGTATCCTGCCCCCCTCTGGATGCCCATGATGGTTGGATGGCAAAGTTAAGGGATTTGGAAGCTGCAACTGCCAGGGGCTGGTGGACTGGCCTGACCACTGCCTACCTGTCACACGTGGTCTGAGGGACCTATTACCTCAGACACAAAAAGACCAGGAAGCCTATTGGCTGTGGTGGCTGGGAGTGTATGGATGGGGCTTGAAACCCCTTCTGTCCCCATAAAAGTGCCAGAAAGCTGGCTGGGGTTGATGAGGGGCCATGGAGAAGCACAAGGATCTGGCCTTATCTCTGCTGCAATTAAAGCACTCCAGCGCTGCGTCCACCGTCTCTCCCAAAAGACGGGAGCCATCAAAGAGCATGTCCACAAGGAAGGCTAGGGGCTCCCCTGAAAAGGCAGTGGTTCTCAGTCAGGGGTGGTGCCGAAGGGCTACTGATAATGCACTAGCTCTGCCCAGTGAGTCGGACATGTCCAGCCCACAATGTATGGTGAGGCTTGTTGCATCTCTCCTGTTAGAAATAGCTTGGAAGAGTATGGCTCGGGCCTCCTCCAAGACCATAGGCAGTACTTGTGCAACCGAATCCCATATTGTATGAGAATATTGGCCCAACAGACATGCGGTGTTCATTGACCACAGTGCAAGGCTGGTAGAAGAAAACATCCTCTTGCCAAAGGTATAAAGCCTCTTGGATTCCCTATGCAGCAGAGAGGTAGATAATGTGCCACAGTTGACTCTATAGGTGGAGGCTTGGACCACCAAACTATCCAAGGTGGGGTGCTGGGTAAGGAAACTTGGGTTCCCAGGAGTGGGATGATGGTTGTGGTCAATTGTTGTACGCACAGGAGCTCCTGTGAAGGGCCTGGACCAGGTACAGAGTAGGACATGGGCAAGGGCTTAATTAAAAGGGAGTAGGCGATCAGAAGGGGCAACTCCCGACTGAAGAACCTCTATTAAGACAGTCATCTTGACTACCACTGAGGGTAGCTGAAGTTCAAGAACCTCAGCTGCCCTACACATCAGAGGCATGGTCCTGGTCGGAACCGGAAACTGGCATCGGAAGACTCTAATCTCGCTGCGTGTCAGAGTCGGGAATGACAATGTGAATGGTGCAGCCGTGAGGTGTCTGTAAAACCGGGGGCATCGGCAAAGCAGCAGGTGCCAAAGAAGGTCTCGGTCTCGCAGACAGCTTCCCTCTGGATCCAGCACTAGATCCATTGGGCCCAGTGGCTCCTAGGGTGCTCCAGCTGGTGGGGATCCAGTGGGGGCTCCTCCTTAACCATGTTGGACCTGAAGACACTCCAGTGGGTCTGGGCTCCCCAAATAGGAGGTGCAAAGCCTCATAAAATTCTTTGAGCTGGGTGAAGGTCGCCACAGCTCCGGAAGAGTCAGGAAAATGCAGAATGGATCCTGACTCAGGCTCCACCGAAGCATGAGGCCTGGAGTGCCCAGCACTCCTGCACCTCATCAGAAGACTTCGACTGGCGCAGCAAAGACCTCTTCAACTTATTAGATTTCTTCTTGCAGTGGGACTTACACAGTGACTTCAATCAAGATAACCTCCACCTGGTGTGGCTCCGTCAATGGTACCAGGATATTCCATATGACCGGTAGTTTGAGCGTCATGGGGTTGCCTGTCGTCTGGTGGCAAAGAGCTTGGGGGTACATTCCTTCAGCACTTTCAGGTGTATGGTGTGGCAATTATCACAGGTCTTGGCGTCGTGGTCCCTCTCGAATCACCAGAGACAAACCATGTATGGGTCTGTCACAGACATCAGCCTGCTTCAGGGTCCATTTGGTTAGAAACCAGCTGATTTCTTAGGGGACATCCTGCCACACCAGGAGAGAAAGTCTCTCAAAAATCGAGAAAAAATCCAGTAAAAAAACAATTGAGGGAAGCTCTTCACGGATCAGCGCTATCTGACAGGGAAAGGAAAAAGCTGCTGTCAGCGTGTGGTGCTTATAGAGGTACTTCGCATGTCATTCTGGCACAGATGATGCTGATGTCAAGCCAAATGATTCCACCTAATGGCACGCAGGGATACTGCTCAAAAACCTCCAGCCCGGGGAATATTCAAAAGTAAGAAATCTGTGGCTAGAAGTCTCTATCAGATCTAAACAGAGATCCTCTAACATTTGCAAAAAAAGCATGGGTTTCTTGAACAACTACTCTCTGATACAGAAGAAAATATTTTTAAAAATTCAGCCATCAGACAACATGTGATTAATCAATCCCACATGGGTATGGAACCTTACTTGTCCTTGGTCGCTAGGAGCGTGCTCTACTTTATCTCTTCAGGTCTGGTACTATATGGAATATTATGTTTTCCTTTGGCCCTTTTTAGCTCTGCTGATATTTGTACGTGTCTTGCAATGGAATATCTAATCAGAGTTTACTGTGTTTTACCATTTTTGTACTTTTAACTTAAGGTTCACTCAATGGTTTTCAATGCCTATATTGGTAAAGTATTATTTTAAACAAAGCCCCGTTGCTTTACGATTCTTAAGGAGGCTTTCTGATTAATTTGTATGTTATGCCACAGGTGTTTTTTTAACATAATCAGTTCGCTGTTGGAGATCGATATTTTTACACAGATGTTGTCTCATCTTTATTGTACTTTTTATGTGTTCATGTGACTTTCAAAGTAAAGCTTCTTGAATTGTACTGAGTGTTTCATTCAAAGGCAGCAGGGGTTTGGTATTGGTCTGACTTTGCTGGAGGGCTTCTGTCAGGGCATTAGATTTGACCTCTAAAGTGGAGAGCTTGTGGTCAAGAACTTTGGCCATCCTCTGCATAACTAAGGCAAAGAAGGCACTTTCCTCAGTAGCAGGACACGGTGTGAGATGAGGTTGGGATTCAATAGGGTTGACCAATTTAGTTTCCTCCATTGTAGTCATTAGCAGGCAGAGTCTGTCCAAAACAAACAATGTGGCCAGAAAAAAAGAGGAACTGACATCAGCATATGGTAGTGGCACCTCTATGGGCCCGAACATTATTTCCAGAGTGGAAAGGCGTGCAGAAGTACTGTTCAAAATTGTCCAGGTCCAGTCTGGCAGCTGGGGAATATTGAAAAGGTGAGGAGCCTGTGGTTATAAGTCTCTATCAAAAACACATATATATTTACGTAAGGGCACAGTTTCTAGCAGAGTTGGCTTTACCTCTGTATACCCAGGAAGGACCTCAAGGACCAACCCAGATTCCCAACGCTTTACAACTGGTCACACATTTCTTGAAAGTATCATGTATATCTAGTGTGCATTCTGCAATTAAGAAATTTTGCAACGTGTTTTGGTCACCTACCTACTTAAATCTTTTCTCCATGTTTGACAGTTTTATGCCACACTCCTGTTTATTTTGCATTGTATTACTTTTTGCAAGACTGTGACCTATTAGTCATGTGATCTTCGCCCCCATTGTGTGAGCTAGACTGCTACCCAATGGCAAATAAACACCATTTTAAACATGACCTTGACTGCAACAATTATCAATGAAACTTGCAAGAAAATATTTAAACATGTAAATAGAAATCAACTAAAAAGTATCCAGTATTATTTGAATAGACCTACTTCCACCACCTCTCTCTTCTCCAGCTTGCAGGAATTCGAGGGCTGCAGTGAGAAATAAGAGAGGTTAGCAGTTACATTTGGTAACTGCATGTTTAGTACCACAGGTCAGATTTAGACAAGCCCATTTTAAAGATAGTCTGTGATTATGTCCCTCCCATCCTAGTATCCAAGAACATTCAGAACACTGAAACGATTAAACTACTAAGAAGAGCACTTAAAATTAAAATGCATTATTTCCAACACAAGAGCTGCAATTCTATTGTAATGGAACTGCAATTGACTGTGTGACTAACCCAGTGCTATATTCTAATTCTGTTGCCTATGCATTTCCTCACTGTTGAACCCCTGGAATTTTCACACACCAGTGTCACTGAGAGTGCTAGCAAAAGTTACTTACCTGTGATAACTATGTTTCTGGTGGATACTATATCTACCTGCAGATTCCTCATCTGCACAACAATTCCCAGGTGTCAGACTGGATCCTGAAAACCTCAAAGCCTCGATGCTGCCAGTAGAGAGTGATGGCTTCAGTCTGGGACTAAAGTGACATCAAATGACATCTCTGAGTCTATAAAGCGCCAGCACCAGTGCATTGACATAAGTTTCCCTCCAAATTTTCCAAGCTGTCAAGGTGACAAGGGGTGAACAATTGTGAGAGTGTGCAGCAGCAATATATATATTACTAGTATGGAACCTTATTAACTGTCCCTAAGAGTACGGTTCAGTGAGGAATCTGAAAGTAGATAGAGTATCCACCAGAAACATTGTTACCGCAGGTAAGTAACTTTTCCTCCTGATGGATGCTTCTACTTGCAGATTCCTCACCTGTAGAACAGATTTGACAGCAATACCAAGTCTAGGATGGGGTTTGATGGATGATTCAGACCAGAAAATCCACCAAGACAGATATAGTGAAGTACCCATCCCTGCGTACCTCTGCATCAAGGCAGTAATGCTGTGTAAAACTGTGCAAGGAAGCCCATGACGCTGCTTTACATATTTCTGCAATCGGGACACCTCAAGCCAGTGCTGAAGTGGTAGGCTTAAACTTGGTGGAATGGGCCCTGATTCTTTCAGGCGGTTGCTTCTTGGCACGGGCATAGGCATTTTAATGCAGAGGATGGTCCATCGAGATAAAGTCCTCTTCTGAACTGGCTTCCCCTTCTTGGCTCCATTATAGCCCACGAAGAGCTGGTCATCTGAATTATATTCTTTTGTGCGGTCTGGGTGGTAATTGACTACCCGCCTCGGATCCAACCAATGCAACCATTCCTTCTCCTTTGAAGGATAAAGTGGCAGGTAGAAGGTTGAGAGGGAAATGGATTGAGCCATGTGAAAAAATTTGATGACCTTGGAAAGGAAAGCAGCCCTACAAATGGAGTAGGCAGCAAGGGTAGGAATCTGTAGGAGCTCCAAGCCCTTTAAGTATCAGCGGTGGCGCAGACTCACCCACTTCAGTAATGACTTTAGGACGTTAGCCTGCTCTGTGATTTTAGTATTGCTAACTCTGTAATTTGTACAGTTTGCTAATTTAGCTATTGCAAATACTGATTTCTAACAATGCCTGTCCAGTATGGGTATATTGTAGGGCAGGACCAGAGCATATGGAGGAGATCAGCATCCAAAGCATTACATCTTGGACACATGGAGGAGGAAGCAGGAAAAGTGCTATTAATTCTGTGAGGTGTTAAATATGCCCTGTGTAAAATAGAGAATTGTATGAACTTAAACCTCGCATTGCAGGATACCTTTTTCTAGTATTTAGGCCTAATCCTTATCCAAGAATTTACAAATCAGGTTTGTTTCCCATTTAAGTTTAAAAAGCCAATGCAGAAGATGCCTGCCATGTCCCATGGTATATTATGCTTGTAATAATTTGTGTGTGATTGGTTCCATTCCATCTGAGGACCAGTGTTGATGGACATAGCAAATCAAACTAGCATGGGTTAGAAACAGAATCTCCGAAAGGCCACGAGTGTGGGTAAAGTCAGTATGAGACATAATTATACCATCTTGAAACAATGAGCTCACTGTCTGCTCCCCAGTCTGATCCCATGTGCTCAACCATTGTGCCGCCAGGGTACCTGAGGGAGTAGGAGGCTACGCAGTGGGATGTTCAGTGCATACATCAGAACAGAAGTGGTATATCTTACCGCAAGTCTCCAGTAAGTGAGGGCCACTCGCAGTAGAAGTGAAGCGGTTGGTGGTGGTGTCACTCCATGGCAGATTAGTTTATGGAATTATCCCTTACTCACCTTTGCTGTTGTATGTCCTATCTCCGTCAGATTGTGTCCGGCTAACCAATAGGCCAGCCATTGCAGCTGTACAGCTAGACAATAAGCTTTGAGGTCTGGAGACCCCATGCCTCCAGCATCTGAGAGAAGCTGTAACATAGCAAGATTGACCCTGGGGCTTCCTGGTCCCCAGTTAAGTCCAACCAGAACTGTGTTTGGTAGCTTAAATAACCATGTCGGGACTACCGGAAGATTTACGAAATAATATAAAAGCCGTGGTAACATGACCATTTTTGCGAGGAATAAACAGCCAGCTACAGACAAGGGTAAAGTAATGGAGAAGGCAATTTGTTCTTTAAGGGACTTTATCGTTCGTGAAAGGTCGCCATCAAAAATATCTCAGTAGATATTGTCTCCCAAATAGCGAGAGGTGTGAGAAGCGACCTATAAAGTTGTGACTGAAGAGCCGTCCATAGGAGGCTAGTGCTTGCGTAATGAATCCCAAATCCCTCCGGAGATCTCTCAGATAAAGGATCATATCATCTTCTTATAATGAGATTGAGTGGAGCGCGCAATTCATGAGAATCCCCCATGCTTGGTAATCTTGTCGCATACGCTGCACTAAGGATTCAATTGCCATTATAAATAAATCCGGGGATAAGGGACAGCCCTGTTGTATCCCCTGCAACACCTGATATGCGCTCGAGATGTGACAGGCTGTCCAAGCCCTGGCCATGGGTAATGAGTATTAAAGGTTAAATCGTTTGTTGTAGGTCTGAGGTACACCAAAGCAGGCCACCACCGCCAACATATACAAAAGAGCCAACAGATTTTTAATGAAGTGCTGCGCTGCGAGATTAAGCCATTCTGATCGGAGTGTATCCGTAGCAAAGGGAGCAGCCGACGGGCTAGTATCTTACTCAATATCTTGAACTCTGTGTTGAGAATTGACAGCAATCTATATGAAGTAAGTTCAGTGGATGCCTTTCCAGGCTTCAAGAAGGAGGTCTCCAACGCCTCTGTGGGGGTGGGAGGAAGTCTACCTTCTTCCAATGAAGAGTTCTACAACTTCTCTACTTAGGGGACCAAACGGGCAGCATACATAGAATAAAACCTAATAGGGAGCCCGTTGAAACCCAGAGTTTTATTCTGGGAAAGCTCTTTGATGGCTTCTCGTATTTGCCCTGTTGTTATGGAGGCACCAAGGGCATCCCTATCTTTTGCTGTCACTCTTAGTAGTTCCATCCAGTGTAGGTAAGTGGAAATATCCACAGGGTTTGTGGATGCTGGGGTGGTATATAAACTGGCATAGAAGTCCCAAAAGGACTCAATCCCAGACTGTGTTTCGATCAGTCCCCGAGCTGGTACTGTGATTGAAAGGGTGGGTGTGGGTGAGGAGTCGGGTTGTATCAACAGGGCTAGTAATGCCCCTGATTTACCCACATCAGAATGTGTTCTCTGCATGTAGGTTTTGTAATCTATCACACATAGGTGCTCAAGGATTTCAGCCTATTCTGTGTGGGCCTCCTGCAGGTCTCTAGTTGCATCAGGGTTGGTGAGTGCAGCCTTTTCCAGTAGCCTCAGCTTATGTTCAACACGTATTAGTTGCAGCTCCATATCACTCCTAGCTCCCATCGCTGCACTTAAAGATGTGCCCTGGATCACCACCTTTAAGGCCTCCCATTCGACTAATAAGGATGAGGCTGTACCTGTGTCCTCAGTGAAAAAATGTATTTAAGGGTGTAGCTAGAGTATCCTGGAAGACCACATCTTCTAGGAATGGGAGTCGGGACCCAAACCCATGACATTGTTATTTCCAAAGGGTTGTGATTGGTGAGTGTCTTCTCAGAATAGGTGAGATATAGATGTGCAGGGCAGAGAAACCTGTTGAGGCATGAGTGAAGAATGGGAGGGGGGGAAGTAAAAAGAATATTCCCTCTCTACTACATGACGGTGGTGCCATAAATCCAGTAAGCCCCAACCTTCTGACCGTTGCTTCATTTCCTTGGCCTGTCTGATTGGTGCTGTGTTTGGTAGAAGGGGATGGGATAGGTGGATGTCAATATCAATGACTGCATTAAAATTTCCACCCAGCACCCAGGGATACATGGTCCAGTCTGCCAGCAGAGAAGACAGTTGTGTAAAATCAATATCCTGATCAGTGTTGGGTGCGTAGATACATCCCCGCATGATTGGTGCCCCATCTAGGGTCCCCAGTTAGGAATAAGTAACATTCCCGTCTGTCTATCCTTGTTTTAGTAATTTGAATGGGACCCGGCTACGAAGTCAGATTGTGGCACCTCACGCTAATGAAGAGTAGGAGGTGTGAAACAGCTGCCCATGCCATTGTTTTACACATTTTCGGAGCTTTGTGGGTGATTAAGTGTGTTTCCTGTAGGAACACCATGTGCACTCTACGCATATTCAATTGTGCTACTATCCTATGCCTCTTGTAGATGGACCCCAGTCCCTGCAAATTCCATGTAATAATATTATAAGCATCATGTGTGACAGTCATCCTGTCTTGTCTGCTCTCATCAGGGTTCCCCCACTCCCGCCCACTCCGCCATCTTCTGCTACCCCACTCTCAGGTGTCAAATAGGTGACAATGGAAAACAAGTAATTCCCATATTTAACTTCAAGGTCCAGTGGTAAACAAGCATTGGACGAAACCTATGAAACATCAAAAACGTTTCATACATTATATAAAACAGTGGCCTTCACTGGTGGGGGTGCGTGATAGTAGGTCTTCAACGTCAGAAAGAGGTAGCTGCTATGAAGGCATTTTAGTCCCAGGCAACCGGACCCAGGACCCCAAAGTTCCATTCAGTGGGAAATAAGAGTGCAGTAGTTTTCATCTATTGGTTAAAACTAAGTAAAGGGGTAAAAGATTAAGCCTATGTAATGTAGAGTATGTCCCCATCGTCGTTACAGTAGATTGCACTTACAACCCTTAGTCCAGCAGATCATGCGTCATCTGAGGCGTTATCGTGGGGAACAGCGCCGTACTGCTGGCTGAGTCTAAGTCCGAGACGTTGCCCAGGGAGGAGCTGAAGCTGAAGCTGATGATTCCCTTGGTGTGTCGTAGGGAGTGTGCTGAACGGATCGCAGCACGTTGGCCCTCCAGGGCTTATTTGCTGTGAGGGGGCTGACTCCAGGGCAGCCTTAAGTTTAGACCCTTGGCAGCTGGACCATAGAGCTTGCTGTGCTTAAGGTGGTTCAGGTCGTGGTGGATGCTGTTGTTGCGAATCGTGGAAGTTCTGATCTAGCCAGTTCCATACCTCTTAAGGCATTTCAAAGAAGAGAGAGCCTTGATCATGGAGTACTTTTAGTCTAGGCGGAAAGAGCAGGGCATATTTAATGCCGGCTCTGATTGTTTCTTACCCTCTTGGAAGTTTGCATGCCTGCGTTGCACTAAAATCATGAGGATATATGCCTTCTCGCACATGACATGAAGTAACACATCTCTGTCCCTGAAGTTGAGTATCCTCGCCACATTGGGACACAGAGGTGCTCTGGGAATAGGTTTTCTCGAGGGGACCCTGTGGGCTTTTTCCACCACGAACAAGTCAAACAATCCTGTGGGAGCCACCACTGTGTGGAATCAATTCTCAATAAATTGACTAGGGTGAGCTCCTTCACTGCCCTCCGGGATGCCCACAATCAGAACATTGTTCCCATGGGACCTCCCTTCTGCATTATCCACCCAGCCCTAAAGTTCTTTAACCTGTCTACGCAATTGCAGAAGTTGGCCCGAATACTCTGCTTAGCCAGAAGTGGGCGTAGCAAGGGTCTTTTTGTTAGTTCTAACCTTTTCAGTTAGTTGGTGCTGGTCATCTTTGAGCAGGTTAATTTCTGTTGTAATGACCCCCCCAACCGTTGTTCAAGAAATCCCCAGGACTCCCAGATTTCTTGGAGAATGGCATCTAGTTTGTCCATCTCACGGGGTCCGCTTGTCAGGGGGACGTAGTCCTCCAGAGTTTGTGTCAGAGAACCATCCAAAGGGACAGACTGTCCCTGTGCTTGGAGCATCTGCTTTTCAGATGTGGACTTGGTGCGACCCATTGTGAAGGGGAAACCGTTGTGAGCTTAAGCTTCCAGAGGGGGGAAGAGATATATTGCAGCATCCTCTTTTGTGCTTCTTTTTTGCATGTAGATACCTCTGTTTCCTCCATTGGGCTCGTAAGACACCAGATGATGGGGTCCTCCTTCGTGTAACACAACTGACAGCAAAGGCTATGGCCGTGAGCAGCCCGTGGGGGAAGGCCTCTGTCTGTATCATTTGTACGCGTGGCGGTAAAGGCTAAGAGCTGCTGGCACGGCCATTAGCAAATAAAGCATCCTGCTGAGTGACCTTAATGTTGTCAAAAAGTTGGTTCCCAGACAGGAAGTGTCAATGGTTAGATGCAGCTGCTGTGGGGTTTATATCATGTCAATCAGCTCTCCCGAAGTCCATGTTTTGCAGGGAAGGCAATGCTGTGCAACCCATATGTATTGAAGGAGATGTAGAGTGGGGACCAGGCTTTGAATACCAGCAAAGCAGAGGATGATTGTTGTGTGGCCCTTCCCTACATCGGGGTGGTCTGCCCTGAAGCGAGCCCGATCGCACATTAATTGGGCATGATGTTGCCCCTCCCCCTAGTGACACTGGAGTTCACACAGATGTTGGGTGTTCCCCAAGTCCCCCAATACCTTTGGGTTCCAGCAGGTAGATGCCGCCGGCACAGGAAATAGCCCAGCCTCAGAGCAGGGCCTGTTTGACCGTCACGGCTCGAGTGTCTGGCACCCTTATTTTAGGACTCTCAAGAGCCAAGTGAGTCACCAGCACATGGGAACCTCCACTATTCTGCTGGGCCACCCCTGCTGCAGGGGTAAGCCCCAGCGGGATCAGGGCTGAGTGTCACAGGTCCATGTTCCAGGAGGCCTGCTACCACCGTTTGTGTTAATACCACAGGCAGTGGATCGCATGCAAGGTCAATCGTCGGGCAGTGCACTCTACTCACTTAGTTCCCATTGATAAGGCAGCCAGTAAGTACATAAGGGTCTCCGCCGCTTATGGAATGGGTGGCACCGATCGCTGGGGAGGGTGTACACTGTTCTATGCTGCCGGGGCCTTCATCCTGACACCACCAGAACACTCGACCCCAGCAGTACTGCACCTCTTCTCTCAGTTTGTAGCCCGCGCCCAGTGCCAGCCACGGACCGTCCACACCTCACTGGCTCACCCAGGCTCACCTTTAATATATTTGTCCCTGCCGCCGGGGGAACCTATTTTGCCACTCATAGGCCTGAGCGCCGTATTCAGGCCTGAGGTCTCATCTGAGCCCCGCTGATCGCCATGGCAGAAGCGTCTCAATCCTCCCCACCACCTGGGGCCAGGTCAGCTGTTCTCTTCCAGGGGACTGTAGTTCAATCCATGGGGGAGAATATCGTGGGTGAACCTCTGCTGAGACAGCCCCCGAGGCTCAGGTGCCCTGCTGCCTCCAGGGGTAGTCACGGCCTAGGCCGCAGTTCCCACCTCAGGGCTGGGCTCCATGTTTAACGGCCCCCTCAGCCTTTTGTGGTTGTCTTGTCACCTATAAATAGCGCAGGCATTAGGGGGACACCTGTGGGTAGATTTGACGGCCAGATAATGCTTCCAAAGAGGGATAAATTACTGGATGCCGGGATCCGTGTCTGGGAGCTTTGAGATTATGGGTCCACCATCTTTCCACCATCTTTGACGGTTAGCCACGCCCGTGCCCTCCTATGAAGATAAAGATGAATGCCATTGTATAAATACAGGGCTAAGTGTAAAGCTGGAGCCCCGAGCTGCTGAGAATGTGCATAGACTGAGTTCTCCTCTTTAAAGATTTGTACATATTGTAACTGTATGGAAAGCAGCCGAGATATTCTACATAATCTTGTTCAGCCTGATATGTAAGTTGTGGATGAGGAATAAAAGCAGTATTCCATGTGCCCTCCTTTTCGTAGTCTCTTGATTTCACTTAGTTCCCAGTTCTCTGCCTATGCTGCAAACAACTGCACCAGTTTATTGATCGAAGAGTTCACAAGCGGCAAAAAGGAGGGGTCGAAAGCCGACACAATTATAATCACCCCCCAGCAGACTTGGTTCTTAGTTGTCCCATGCTAATATTGGAGCAGAGGAATTCAGAAACTGCGTTTGCCTTATGTTCTGGGCATTATTGCAGCACATCACTTGAATGTCATCCATATTTCCCTGTGCTATAACATAACCTCTTTTCACATCTATATGGGGGACAGAGACCTCAAATGGCACCCCAAGTTGTATTTAAATAAATTAGCCCCTCACATTGTACTTGTAGCTTTCAGCATACACCTGGCACCTAGAGCATCGCTTAAATCTTATCACTTCCTGGTTTGCTAAATGTGTCTCTGGGATGAAGGAAACATCCACTCCTCTTCAAGTAGGTTAAGATTTTTTATATCTTTTTCAGTGACCCCAAACCCCACACATTCTAAGTAAGGAATGCATTTTTGTTTAGCCATTTTGCCATCATCTAGGGATAGATCTGTAATGCACACTGGTGCCTTCAATCCCCATTAAGTCTCTGAGCTTACTGCTGTCTCCTTATTGCCTCTTGTTATGGGGCGTTTTGTGGTGAGGTGCTCGAACTGGGCATGAATAATGTAACTTACCCCAACTGCCATACCCCAGGCTAGAGTGACAAGGACGATCAGACCAGTGAACTGTAACTTTACCTGGCATGAAGTATGTTCTCCTGTGTCTCCATTAGGTAAAGGAGTACTGAAGAGTGGTAGCCAGTTCTTGTTTATTATAATTTTTCTCAAGTACAGGCACTTGATTTCCCTTTTACTCAGAGCCTCCGCAGTACCTGGCCAAGTTCACTTTTGTCATCCTTGCTTGACTCTGTCTTACTCCTTATTTTCCATGGCCCCTTCAAATATGAGATGTCAAGCTTATCCACAGCCCTGTGTGTCAGTTAAGCCCACGGCTGGCCCTCCTCTAGGGTACACCTCCCCTTTGGTATCTTCATTTGCCTAACCTTGCCCAGCGGTGATTGTCACGTAAGATACCGAGGTCTGTTGAAACTTTATCTATTTTGGCCTCCAATACTTCTGTGGATGCATTGATAGCCTTGAGCATTTGGTCCATTTTGTTACCATAACTAAGGTCATGCATTCTTGTTGTCTCCTCGTGTGGTTTCTCTGAGTGCAGCAGTGTGCAATCAGATCCCGACCACAGGCTGCTAATCAAATCTTTTGTGGAAAAGCTCTCACACACTGAGATTTTGGTGAAGTACCTCTCCGTGGTGCCTAGTGATCAGTGAGGGTAGCAGCCCTTATGCCGCTCTAAGTAAATATCAGTTTTAAGCTGTTGCACCCCTCCGAGTGCACCGTCCAGAAGGAAAGAAAGAGAGGAGAGGGCTTAATTAGCCCCAGTTTGTCACCCGTCAATCTCTAGAGCCCGCCAGTGGAATCTGTTGTGCCCCTGGTGTACTTTGTTTAGGCAAGTCTCAGAAGCTCAGGACCTCGACTCCTAAATACAGTTCCTCAATCTACCCCTTATTATGTCTTCTGTATGATTCTTGTGCCTTTAATGTGCCCCAGCCACAGCCCCCCCAACTTCATTTTCTATGCAGTGTCAGCAAATCTATTATCACCATTGCCATCACACCCATGCATGCCCCTCATTCAAAACTCCTATTTCAGCACCCTTTACAACGCAAATTCGCTTCTAGAAAAGGGCCTTCTGTCTCTTTATGGCACTCTGAGGAAGCTGCTGATCAACATGTGGCACCTGCTGGGTCAGTCCAGCACATTACACAGCAACCTTAAGGCACATTGCAAATGAGTGGGGTACAAGGACATCCTCTCAACCCCTAGAATGTGCTGCTAAATCTTCCAGGGTGCTGCGTGCCTCCAAAGAACAGCCAGGCCTCTCCGTCACAGGTTGGCGGATACCATCGTACTCCCGGCAACACACCGTCTAATGCCCAGGCAGCTCTGTTGTTGCCTCCATTCTGGCTCACCTCCTTTGGCACCAACCGGTTCTCTCCCCTAGCTCATTGTTACCCCCAGAATTCAGGAAAATGCGTTTCTGAGCTTTTCGGGCCCTCCACCATGAGGGATGTCGAGATGATTCCGGGCAGAGAGGCAGGAGCCCATTAAGGTGCGCCATCTTTGTGCATCACTAGCCGTGCCTCCCTAATCAGTATTCACATAGTGATAATGGTAAGACACATTTCTTGCTCGTTCACTCATGCACTGATCACATACTTTTTCTAAAAAAAATTGCACTGCAACATGGGAAAGTTACACTTTACTTCAATATTCTAGCCTGAGTTCCATATCACTGGTTTCTGAAACCAACCAAAATTTGATTTCCCTTATGGAATGCATTTCTAAGATACTTATATCACAAAATAGTGTAACTATGACCAGCCGCCATAATGGTTATCATTATATGAAACCCTAACTGCTAATTAGATGTTATAGATAGCATTTAAAAGTTCTGCTCTCCAGGCTCGGGCAGTCATTTTTACCAGTAATACATGGGTTTAGAGGTATCCATGGTCATATTCCACATATTCAAATAAAGGCTGATCCTGGCCATTGTGAAAAAAAACTAGAATAGTACTTGATGCAAGATGAAAAAATAAGATTTCAAAAGGCTGTTATCAGCGAGTGTACGCAACTTCACCAGTATTGGCAAGCCAGTGCATGCATATAATTGAAATATTAAACACTATAGATCTCCATCAATGGTATCTGCTGAACAAAGGCTCTGGTACCTGGGATAGATCACGTTTGAAAGCAATTACAAGAGAGTAAGACAGCTTGATCATTTGAGTTGAAAAAGGCAATTCCGCTCCCTGCAATCCACCATACATTGGCGCTTTAGCTAAGTTGAAATTCCTTTATGGTGACTTATCACTGAGGTTGGTATGAAAGCGTTTGAGGTCGATATTGAAAACTAAATAGTATCTTTTTGAACTTCTAGGATCTTCTCAATGGTTAGGATCAGAATACATGACAGATCCAGAACTTAAGCCTCAAACTAGTTGCACTATGGTGCTTGGGAAGCCCTTCCCCAACTACAGAAAAAATGTTCACCTAGTGTGTAAGCTTTCAGAAAAGTGACTTCTTACCTGCTATAAGAACCTAAAAACAATGGCCCCAATTCCCTATGTTTAGACCAAACATCTAAGTTTACCTTTGTGAATAAGGCTCAATATCCTCTGCCTTTCTGGCAAGTTTAGTTTCAAATATTGATTTCTAGCTGTTATTGTGCTGACTGGATCTCAGCACTTGACTCAGTGAGAAGGAAGAGGTTACAATCATGAGTCTGGTCAGAGGGATATTAGTGCAGAACACAGTGCATGTCAACATCTTCACCAGATCACAGTGCAATAAAACGAGAGACTGAAAAAAAAGTTATTGTAATGAGAAATTAGTACAAGAAAAAGCTGGGACTGTCTCACTGATTTGTAAAGGGACGGAAAATGAATGAGGTAGAGTGTAGTGGTGACAACTGCTTGCTGGAAAGAGTGTACATGCACTCTGTTGCATTTTTAAGAATTGGTATACAAGCTTCAGCAGAATGAAAATATTGATATGAAAATACAGTAAAATAATATTACATTGGCATTGATGTTTAAAAAGCAGCCATTCCATGACAGGGAAAATGTGTGCCCTTGTCCGAAACCAAATAATCAAGCAGCAGTAGATAAGAGTTTCCTCATCCCACTCTCTCCTGTAGAAGCCTGAGGTTCATCTCACCCGTTTTTCCCCATGTGCTGTCAAACTTACATGCTTGTTTCAGACAGCGGAGTGGTGGTTATCTGTTATCAATGACAGACATGCAAATGCTCTATCAAGTTGAGAAGCACTAGGTCAATCTTTTCTGTCTCATTCTGTTCCTCCATTCCACAAAGAGGAATAGAGGTGTTTTCTCTTCTCATGATCGCAAATGGTTTGGACAGCAAAACAAGTGCCACATAATCTCTCACAATCTATACATTCTTGGTTGATCATGGACTGGAATTTAAGCTTCAGAAAGATCAATAGCCACATTTGATGAAAGGCTCACCTTAGAATACCAGGGGGAAGTCCACATCTGTTGAGAGATTGAAAATGAACAAACACAACTTTAACATGCATTAAAATATAGCAGTAAACATAGCATGTTCCCGCAGATGTAAAATTGAGCCCTCAAATGGGAAAGTTATACTTAACAATATAGTTCTTCCTCCAAATGTTATACCATTGGTGTCTGTAACCATACAAAATTCATTCCCCATCAAGAAGGGTATCAATCATAAAGTTGTGTAAATGTGACCACCACACATAATATATTTTTTTTACAAACTTTGTGTATTGGTTCTGTTAATTTTATCATACAATAAATCAATGTTCAATTAATTTACAGGGCTTGCAAACTCTCATTGACTTACTATAGTATCAATACCAAATGGCCTATGCACTGCCCACACCCCACCCCTTCAACATGGAGTCAAATGTGCTACTTAGCTAATATCTAGAGCCCCTAAACAAGATATAAATAATGGTTATTCAAGACCCATCCCCCTTTTCATTCTTCTGCATTGTAGTAGTTCTTTTCAATTTATTATACATACATATATATTATTTTTATATAATTATATAAATTATATCAATTAAATATATAAAGGATAAAACATTTGAAGCAAGCCAAACATTTAAAATAGGAAATCAGGGTGGAAGGATACATGAAAAAGTATTTACTAAAAGTAATATTCCAGTTTCTTTTTCTTATAATAAATCCCATATCAAAAGTGATGCAGTAATTTAAGCATAACAGCCAAAATGTCCAAAAGACTTTAGAGTGCGTCACAAAATTGAGTAAAACATATTGATATCCACTACTGTCAAAATGATATCAGCCCAGTCTTTATAGGATGGAGAGCTAGAACACCTCTAGTGTGAAGGCGAAACTGAATTTCTGGTCAGTCTCCTCCACCCCCCCCCCCAAAACCTAATTGAAGCATTTTATTCTGCTCATTGTTGATGAAGTCTTTCATAAATCTTGAAAAGAAGAAGTCCTAATTGCATAGTCACAACTTGATCCATTTTTATGGTTATTTTTCAGTCTCGGAGTCCTTTAATAGAATCGTGTTTTCCTCTACTTCTTCTGGTGCTGTGCCCTTGTTCCCATCTTGATCCCTGACTGCTTTGTGGGTAGTATTCTTCCTATAGATCTTCCAAGGAGTCAGAAATTGTAATTTCCGAAACACACATTTTCCTCTTGTGGGAGACTGATAACCTTGACTTGTGAATTCAAGTCAAACACCAGTTCAAATAGAAATGCCCATCTATACCTGATCTCTCTTTTTCTGAAATCTCTACAGACTGTTTGGAAAACTCTTCTTATGTTTGAAGGGCTCTAAGATAGGTCTGCAGTGTGCAATCCTTGTACACAATAGTTTCAAAGCTTCCCATATTATTTTGTCATTTAATGCTAAGGAGAACAAATTTACTAAAATACCTCTCAGTCATATCTCTTGTGCTGTTTCTTGTGCACCAACTCTATGACCTGTTGAATATTGTATTGAGAAGTCCTTGTTCTCTTGGGAGATATGATGAAAAAAGGCTGTGTCATAAGTTTCTCTGACATCTTCCTTCACATTCCTGATCCTTAAATTGTTCCATCTTTATCTGTCATTAATATGTCTGTCACACATTTCTGAGATTCAGTTTTTCCAAATTATAGAAAGTGTAGTGTTCATGTCTCCTACCTTTACACTTAATGTCAATATTGCTTGAATATCTTTGTATATATTGCAGATTGTACATGCAATCTCACTTTTTATTGATTGTAGCTGTCCGGTGAAGATTTTAATCTGCATGTCTTGTAAGTCTGCTAAAAATATTAGCGTGCCTTTTTTGTTAGGGGGAAAGTTTGCCTTTTAATGGCAGTCAAGGCACTGGCCGACATTTCGCTGTATCCTCCTTTCTATTGTGTGTGATGTTTTTATTTTCTCCACCTTTTTAACACCAAGAATATAGGTCATGTCATATTTATTGCTAACATTCTGTTTGTGTCTTGGGTGTGGACTATACAAGGGGGTGGGGTGGAGGAGACTGACCAGAGTCTTGAGCAGTTTTCTTGTTCACACAATATTTCTGAGGTCCCCATTTACAGCACTTGAGCAGCCATTTTAAGGGGGTCCAAGTGGACCACACTACTGAAACAACCACCAGAGCAACTGCATTGTTCCAGCGCTGCTTATGCCCATTAATCATCTTTTATGAGCTATGAAAACATTATCTGCTGACTAGATGTCACTGGTGCAACCCAAAGGTTCTGCTTCTTAAGCGTTACACAGTTGGTCATTTGGCAATAGGGTTTCATCATAATGATAGGATGCAAACCAGCCATGGTCAGTATTAGAACCATTCAAATATAACTGCTGATCCTGACCATCATGAAACAATATGGTTATACTACATGATGCTGAGTTTAAAGTGCTGTGGTTATGAAAAATAGGCAAGCATATAAAAGAGATTTTGAAATGCTGGAATTAGGGCAGCTATCCAATTCACTAGTAATAGTAGATAAATACAGGAAAAATAAACAATGGAACATTGTAGGTATCCATTAAAGGCATGTGCTGGGCAAAGGCTTTGGTTGCTGGCATCAGAATGAATAGCTATTACAGCACAGTAAGAGAGTCCAGTAGTGAGACTGTCCATCCTGCTATGGATTACTCCAAAAAGTATTGGGCTATTGTTTTAAAACTTTGTTAAAGAAGATGTAGCGTTTTAGTCACAGTACAGCAAGCCGTGAATTTGATTGTAAAGCCTAGCACTAGCCAGGAAGAATCAATCAAGATTGTTTTATGTAGTGACTTATTTTGGCTCTGACAACCAGTGTTGTGGTCGTATGTAGTCTTGCTTATAGGTAGGGTGTGGACATTTTGGATTATCCTATCACGTTGAACTTGCTGCTATTTAAATAAAACAGCGCTATTGCTTTAACTAGACATTTGTCTCTGTTCAGAGATGAATGAAATTGTAGTATTAGTTGATGGGGTGAGAACCCACCTCAAATAATTATGCCATTACTTCTCAGGTTGACCCACAAATGTCGATAAATAAACGTGTGTGTAAGAAAGTGCCTCATTTTTTAGGATCACTCCCCAAATTTTGGGACTGATGCTGCTGGTTTTTAGACTCTGAAGTGCACTGGGATCCATTGACTAGGCACAGTGCATGTGCTTTAATCACTAGTATCAAAAGTATATCTACATTTGGCTAATCCATGATTGGCATCATTAACGTACCTACAAGTACTGATTTCATTTCCCCCCCCATTTTGCAACAATCTCCGAGTGGCAGTACTCAATTTGATAATTGTCTCATAAATAATCTTTAACAGAGCAGGCTCTTGAAGATAAACCTATGCTCTGACTGCCTGAAGTTTACTTATAAGTAACTTGTATATGGGACAGAGTGTACCCAGAGCTAGTAAATAAAAGGACAGTAGCAGTTTTTGTGCCACTGCTACCGTGACAAGGTTTGAACATGGCTTTAGGTCTGCCAATGCAGCCTAGGCGAGCAGCTTTAAAACTGTCAACTTGACATTACAAAAAAAGAACACTCTTGTAATTCACCCTAGGGAAGGGCTTAGTAGCCCATGAGGCAGAGTGCTGAAAATATTAAAAAGAAAGAAATGTTCCTTTTTCTAATACATGTACCAACAATGAAAACACAAAATTTTCATTTTCACTCTAGCAAGGCCGGTTTTCCCATTGCCTAGCATGGAGTTACACTACCAACGTGTTAAGTGCTAACTTCCGTGTGGGACCACTGCTACAAGTTATCAAATTCATTTGTACATTAAACCTGACTCAGCTGAAGTCTGATTAGAATAACTTTTAATATTAAGGTGACTCCACAAAGTCACCACTTCTTTGCCCTAAAGTTCTGGTACCGTTGTTGATTAATTATAGCAGTTGGCAGTAAAGACGGCCTGCTTTCCTTCTGCCAGGATGTGTGAAGGCTACCTAGGAAGGGGAACAAAGGCTCTACTGGAGGAGACGGTATCAATTCCCCCGGCCAAGATGGCCCTAAGGTGGTGGGCAGAGATGGCCTAGCTTCAAAGGGGCTACAGCCTCTGAAAGGCAAATGCAAGTCACACCTAGTCATGTCTGTTCCTTTGTGTAGGCAGCCAGGCTGGCATTTCCTCCAGAGGGGAAAATCCATTGCAAAACCGATTATCCAGAAGGGGTGACTAATTATACTCAACACACCTCAACACACCTTAGGGATGTACCTATAGCTCTGACCCAGGAACAAGGGTCCCGAAATCTTGGATCTGGGAAAAGATGCACTGTGGGATTGTTTAGTGCCATCTTCACAGGAAGTGATGCAAGAGAGGGTGGGTGGGGTGGCCCAGTGGGAATTGTAATTCCTTGGACGAGTGAGTCCTCCCCACCCACGAACTCTAAATTGGCATAAAAATGGCACCACTGGCTTCCAACCACAGAACAATGCTGGACTCGGAAGCCACAGAAGACGGACTGGGCCTGCTCAACCTGTGTACCTCAGGCAAAAAGACTGCACCCAGGAAGACTGCACCTGCTGTACCTACTGTACCAAAACTGGGCTTCAGAAAAGGAGATGCTTCTCCTACTATTGAACAAGAGGCGAGAGACACCAAGGGCTGGATTTGCTCCCACTTATTCCAAGGGCCAGTGAGTGGCCTCAGAGGGCTAGTTGGTGAGCCTCTTCTTAAGCTCTAGGGACACAAAAGCTAAAGAAGTCTGAACCTGCACAATGTCCAGCTGGCCGGTAGCCAATGGAGTTGCCCTGAACTCTGTTGGTGTAGCCTGTAAAATTGAGTCCTATCTCCCAAGAAGTACATCCCAGAACCTGAAGCCTGGCTTAATGCTAGAGGGTACTCTTTCTTCCCACAGACCTGAAACTTGCAAGCCAAATGCAAAATATAACATTTTTGGGAAAAGAGTCTGAGGTTTCCACAAACTGGCAAGTAGCTGTAATCTAGCACAGATTACTGTACTTAGTGGTTCGTGGGTAGCCTTCAAAGCTGTCAAGAACCAACACTTCACTTGACCACTGCACTTTGCCAGCCAATCAACGTCGAGCCCAATGCTGGCCTCAAGCTGCAGAGGATCCCACTTACCTCACCGTTGGCAAGAAAAAGAACCAGAAAAGTTTCTAAATGCAAAGGTAAAATCTTGACCAGGACGAACCTGGCATCCGCACCAACCCCGACTTCCATTGTGGTCAGCCTGAAACTTTGACTTTACCCTGGACCCTAATGCTCATAAACTACTACTGTGTGATAAGCACTGATTTACAACCTTTTAAAAAGTTTTCAGGATGAAAGGAAGTGATGCATGGAAATCTTGCAAAAATCATAACCCCTGTTCCCTTCATCTGATTTTTGTAATTTTTATGTCTATTTAAAGATAAAAAAATATATTATTTTTATGAGCTGGAGCAGGGTTTTTTTTCTTAATTGTTTTGGTACTGATAAATGCTTTACACTTATTTTCCTTTGAGGTAAGTCTGATTGCTCTATGCCACAGCTACCCAGGACTGAGCTAAAGGTTTGATTTAATGAACCCTAACTAGACCCACAGTCACATTATTACTTGGTGAAGTCCCACAATCATCCCAACTAATAATCAGTTTTTCACACACTCCGATTAACCCTGCGGAAGCTTGACAAAAAGCAGTTAGTCGTAACCTAGAGGCAACGTGTAAAGTATTTTTGCAACACCCCAACAGTAATAAAGTGAAGACAACACCCAGAAAAATCTCAAACCAATTTAGAAAAACAGAGAATATATTAATAAATCCAATGAATGCAATTTTTTAAAAAAAATCCAGTAAATAACCAAGCAATATGAATTTCTAAATGTGAAGGTTAAAAATAGCGCTAAAAATTACAAAGCTCCAACCTAGTAATTTACCTTGTCGCATTAGAAGTCACAAGTTTCGGCCCAGGATCGATACAAGGACCAGGTTGGTCTGGGTCCAAAAGTTACATTCTGGCTTAGAAGAATTCTTGAGAAGGTAGAGTCATCCTCAGAGCGAGACAGAAATGGAGAGCTACTGGACAAAGGCTTGGTAAAGCCATCGGGGAAGCCAGAAAAAGCTCCAAGCATGAAGTATAAGGCTTTCACACCAGGGAGTTTGTCATCATTGATGGGAGGTCCCACTCACACATATCAACGTCAGTGTACCTCTTTCTACTCCTCCATCGGTCTGTCAGTCTAGATCTTGACGGATGGCACAGCTTTGATGTGTTATGTCAACAAGTAAGGGGGAGTAGGGTCTCACCTCCCTCGTCTGGAGGTTCGGAGACTGTGGTCTTAAACACACTGCCAAGGGATCTGGCTGACTGTCAATCACCTAGCAAGGTCTCTGAACATCAGAGCTGACAACCTGAGCTGGTGTTATCTTGCTGGTCATGAGTGCCATCTTCTACCGGAGGTAGTCCAGGCCATCTTCGCCCAATGAGGCACTCTTAGCTGGACTTATTAGCCTCTTCGGAAAATGGTCAGTGCCAGAAATTCTGTGCCTTTCAGTATCCTTTGAGGGGAGTTTTGGGGGATGTGTTTTAGTTGAGGTGGAACTTTGAACTCCATTACTCATTTCCCCCCTTACCCTTGATTCTTTGGGTTCTGAGGAAGGTTTGCCAAGACTGGGCCCAAGTCATTCTTATAGCTTCTGATTGGCTGAGAAGGGTGTGGTATGCAGACCTCCTGCGCTTCTCTACATTTCCTCTGCTTCACCTGCCATTCAGGCTGGACCTTCTCTTTCAGTCGAAAGGACTGGTTCTGCATCCCAGTCTCCGAGACCTCCACCTCCATGCTTGGAGTTTAAGCCGGGACAATGGAGCTTTTTTCAGATGCCACTCGAGGTGGTAGACATCATACTGACTGTGTGTCGTTCACCCACTAAGTCAGAATACTCTGGCAGATGGAGCAACTTTATTGCTCGGTGTGCGGACATTGGAATGGATCCTTTGCAGGCCAAGATATCCCAAGTGCTGCAGTTTGGGCTTTCCCTAACTCAAAGAGGATGTGTCATTGGCATTGTAAATGGCTATTAAGCCATCTTGTCTGCTTTCCTCTGTCTGAGGGATCCGCCATTCCTGTTTAAGTCTCCTATTGTATTATTTTTACTTAAAGACCTGACATTTAAGGCCTTTTTCATTGCACTTTATTTGTAGTTCCTTAGTAGGACTTGAATTTGGTTCTTACATTTTTGATTGGGATTCTGTTTGAGCCTCAAAACAGTTGTATGCTTCACATGTTGAATCTCAAAACGATGGGCCTGATTCACAAAGGTAAATTTAGACTTTTGGTTTAAGTTTAGACTAAACGTCTAACTTTACTACTTTTCGGTATTCACAAAGGTCAGTTGCAAGTAGTATCTTTATGTACGAACTCTGGGTGGAATCTTCGCACTCGGGGGAGGGGGGAAGATTCCACCCCAAGTGTGGAGATTCTGCCCGAGTGTGGAGATTCCACTCTGGGTGCATAGATTCCGCCCCAGGGGCTGACGTAAAGATACTACTCGCAACTTACCTTTGTGAATACTGGAAGTCATAAACTTATATTTTTTGTCTATGTTTACCTCTGTGAACCAGGCCTGGTGTTTGTGGTTGCCGTCACGTCTGCTAGACGTGTCATTAAGATGCTGGCCATGTGCTGTCCTCCCTTGTTCACTACCTTCTTCACAGACAAGTTGAGAACCAGCTTTCCTTCCCAAGATGATTATTTTTTTCCACGTGGCCCAGTCCTTTATCCTATCAACTTTCTACCTTCCACCTCAGCCTTCGAAGGAGGAGGAACAGTTGCATCTGTTGGATCCGAGGTGGGTAGTCAATTAATGCCTGACCAGCACCAGGAAATACTGTTAAGATGTAGAGATCTTCATGGGCTATTGTGCAGCCAAGAAGATGACTCTATGCAGTTGGATTATCCTTTGTATTAAAATCTGCTACAGCCTTGCCAAAAAGGAGCCTTCTGAAGGAATCAGACCCATTCTACCAGGGCTAAGTCCACCACTTTGGTACTGACATGCGGTGTCCCAACTGCGGAGAAAAGTAAAGTGGCAAAATGGGTTTCCTTGCACACCTTTGTGAAGCAATATTCCACTGATGTGGAAGTGTGCAGGGACGGGCACTTGGCTAGGTCTGTCTTGCAGGATTTCCTGGTCTGAATCTTCCACCAACCCTCCTACTAGACAGGGTATTGCTTTGAAATCTGTTTTACAGGTGAATAATCTGTAAGAAGAAGAATCCATCTGAAGAAAAAGTTGCTGACATCCAGGAATGATGTTTCGGATGCATACTCCATCTACTTTAAAATTCTATGTCAGGACCGGAGGCTCAGATTATGCTTCTCTTTCTATGCTTTATTTTCCAACAGCAGCCAATACGAGAAAACAATATAAAAAAACTACATATCCCATAAGTCAAAGATTACACACAATAACCATAGAGAACAGAGAATAAAACACAAAGAGGCCATGACACTTCCTCTTTCTTTGCTGCTTCCGCAGTCAGCTAAGTACACTCCTTTATTCTTGCTATGTTGCTTGATTGTATCTCAGCGCGCGCCGCTCATTTTTTTTCTCTTTTGTGGAGCGGGAGCAGGAGTGTTGGCTCGTCCGACTCAAAAGGCTCCGGTGAGGCGGATCGGCAGCAAGTTCAAAGCGCGCGCTTCCTGCGTTGCGCGCGTTTCTTCCCTCACGCGCCCGCGCTTTCTCGTTGCCCTGACGACCGTACTCTGTAGACGCGCTGTCAGTGTAACGAGAGGACGCGAACGCTATCTCCCGTCGGATCTCGTCCCTGCACTTAGTTTTGAGAGGTTTTTTGGACTATTCTAAGCTTCCTTTTTATGCCGGACCGCCTTAGACTTACTCCCTGACGCCCTGAGGTCACGTTCTGACCAGGGCTGTACAATTGAATTAGGCGCTGCCTAGAGTGCTGCAGGCTGGCTCCCTCCACACTCTAATTTCACTTTCAGCAGTTTTGAAATTGTTTCTACTACTTTCAGCCTGCTGGGGTGTGCACTCCCCCTGACTGTAGTCTTTGGCTACCCATAATCTACGTTTTTTTACGGGATAAAATTTTGCTGAATCCACGTTCCCTGCGTGGCTCTAACAAGATGGCCCACTCATACTCTTAGGAGGATGAAGAATACTTTGGGGATGAGCCTCCCTTTTTTGATGAGACTCTGGCTGGCGCATTGGACAATACGGTGCAGCTATCCATAAATAAAGCTCTGGAGAGGGCACTGGGTCCCCTCACGGTTCATTTTGAGAAGTTTGCGCGCCAGAAGGGTTGGTTGCCCCCCATTGCGTCATCGGAGGAGACTCTCTCAGACCAGCCCTCTACCTCTAAGGGTAAGGCTAAGGCCAAATCTTGGGCTCACTCCGATATTTTCAGAAAATTGGCATCTTCCATCCAAAAGGAACATGGCTACAGTTCCTCCCAAGCTCAGGAAGCTTATGGTTCTGATTTGGACCAGTCATCCTCCAAATCCTCGTCCGGATCAGATTCCGAGGAGGATCTCGGTCCCAGGCCAGGCGCGGGCAAGCGCAAAAAGTCTGAGTCGACCAAAGCCCCTCCTACCAAAGCTCCTAAGGTACTGACGTTCAGTCCAAAAGAGATTGTCCACCCTCGCTCTTCCAGCTGGGTTCCTCTACCCGAGGTGGCTGAATACCTCCAAAAACATATGAGGGCTAGTTTTGATAAGGATGTGAGGGCCCGGCTTCGGGCAGAATGCCCTTGCCCTGAGTTGGAGGGTAAGGTTACGGATACAACGGATGTGGACCCAACTATGGTCACCTTTTTAAAGAAATGTGCGAAAGACCCTAAAAAAGGCCTCGACCGAGCTTGGCGAGCTTGCCAAGACAAGCTTCTTGACCTCTCGGGTCCTCTAGCCAAGATCTTAGAGATGGCTTACGTGGCCAAAGAGTCGCAATCCCCTATCGATCCGTACATCTTGGTAGGATGGGCTCAACGTGCCATTTGCCACTTGGGTAATGCCAATGTGGCTTTGTCAACAGAGAGGAGACGTTCTATCCTCATGCGAATTGATCCTCAGCTTACGGAGCTCGCCACCTCAGAAGCGGGTCCGGTGGCACAGGGGTTACTGTTCGGGGCTCCTTTCATCAAGGATTTGGCCAAGTTTGCTGCGACTTTCAACACCATGGACAAGGCGCAGCTGTCGCTCAAAAAGGTTTTCAGGGAGACTCTTTTTCGGAGGGCCGGGCGTCTGCGGGGGCGCTCGTCTGGCCGCCTCTACTACCAAGGCCCCCGTCGCGAGTCCCTCTCCAGAGGCCGCGGTTACTACAGGGAGCCACAAGCAAGTTCTACCTTCTATCCCACGCGTCCCCGTGGAGGTAGAGGTCGCTACCGCAAGTCCTCGTCCAGAGCTCAGCAAGGAGACTCCCAGGATCACGCCACTTCAGGTGAGACTAATCCATCCTTCCGAGGTAGTTCTTGGGGGCAGGGTTCAATCTTGTTTAACAGAATGGCAAAAGTTATCCAGAGACCCATGGCTCTTACAAACCGTTCAAGGGTTCAGATTGGAATTTTACCAGACCCCTGTTCAGCGAAGTCCCCCTCCTCTTCCCCGTTTTTCCCGTCACGATATCGACATCATAGACTCCGAGGTACAGGCGCTCCTCAAGAAAGGTGCTATTTGAGAGCTGGTTCTCACCCCAGGGGTTTCCTGAGCTCCATTTTCCTGGTAGACAAGAAAGGGGGAGGTTCGCGCTTAGTCTTAAACCTCAAGGAATTCAACGCATGGCTGGTTTACAGACATTTCAAGATGGAAGGAATCCATCTTCTCAGGGACATTCTGCAGGAAGCGGATTGGTTAGTGCGTCTAGACTTAAAGGACGCCTACCTAAGTATCCCTATTTTCCCACCTCATCGGCGTTTCCTTCAGTTTCTGTGGCAAGACCAGTGCTTCGAGTTTCAGGTTCTCCCCTTTGGGCTTTCCTCCGCTCCTTGGTGCTTCACCAAGGTAATGAGGCCTGTAGTGGAATCCCTTCGGGCAAGAGGTGTGTGTCTGATAGTCTACCTCGACGACCTGATAATTATGGCTCAAGGCCCCCTTCTCCTGCAGGTCCACTTGTCTTGGATGATCCAGTTACTCCAGGATCTGGGTTTCATAATCAACCAACCCAAGTCTTGTCTCCATCCGTCCCAACAGATGGAGTTTCTCGGCTTCAGGATAGACTCGGTGACATCTCAGTTATTCCTCCCTCCGCTGAAGGTGCGCAATATCAAGAAGGAGTTGCGCCTACTGCTGTCCAGACAGAAGGTGTCTTTGAGGAACTTAGCCAGGATGGTGGGGCTTTTATCTTCCTCGATCCAGGCTATTTTCCCGGATCCCCTACATTACAGAGCCCTTCAACGGCTCAAGATCTCTCATCTACAGAAGGGCTTGTCTTATACGGACTTAGTTCCTCTGAATCCAGAGGCCAGCTCGGAGATAACCTGGTGGTTAGAGCACATGGAGGCCTGGAATGGGCGAGCCATCTTCGGCTCTGCCCCAGATGTCATTCTGGAATCGGATGCCAGCAGATGGGACTGGGGAGCCCGGTGCAGGGATGTGACCACCGGGGGCCGTTGGTCGGAGGAGGAACTCCACCTCCACATCAACTGCCTGGAGCTTCTAGCCGGATCCTTTGCAATCCGGAGTGTCTCGCCGCTGAAGGCGGATTGTTGCATTCTCTTGAGGATGGACAACATCTCCGTGGTCAGGTATGTGAACAAGCTGGGGGGTACCAGATCCCCGACCTTGGCTCGCATTGCCAGGGATTTCTAGCAATATTGCCTTCAGCATCGCCTCTTTGTAATTGCAGAGTACCTCCCGGGGACTCGCAACACAGTAGCCGATTGGAATTCCAGATTCCTCCGGGATTCCAGCGACTGGATGCTACTTCCCAAGGTGTTTGCCTCAACCACAGATGGGGCCCTTTCTCAATAGATTTCTTTGCCTCGAGATTGAATCGACAGCTGCCCCTATTCTTCAGCTGGAGACCAGATCCGGAGGCGGTGGCCACCGATGTCTTTCTCCAGGACTGGTCTCCCCATCTAGCGTATGCCTTCCCTCCGTTCAGCATGATTCCTCGAGTAATTGCCCAAGTGCGTCGTCTGAGAACGGAGATTGTGTTGATTGCCCCTCTTTGGAGGGCTCAGGCTTGGTTCCCCTTAGCGCTCGACCTCCTGTGCGATTTCCCTCTCCTAATCCCTCCTCTTCAGGACCTTCTCCGGGACCCTCTGGGGTCTCCGCATCCCTTGATAGTTCAGGGCAAGCTTCGTCTGGCAGCTTGGAAAATATCAGGAGTCATTGGTTCCTGCCAGGCATTTCAGAACAAGCTTCTAGATTCATCCTCCAGGCCTGGTCCCCCAGTACTCTCAAGCGGTATGCTTCGGCTTGGAGACGATGGAGTAATTGGTGTAAGGAACGGCGTTCCGATCCCTTTAATGCTGATGTCAGTTTAGTGGTCAATTTTCTGGCTTCGCTGGCGGCTTCAGGCCTAGCTTTCAGATCTATCAATAATTACAGATCTGCTTTTTCCGCCGGTCACTCTCCAGTTCAAGGCAAACCTATCGGTGAGCACAATGTTGTCTGCAAATTAATGAGGGGTATTCGTCTGTCAAATCCTCCGCATCCCAAGTATGCCTCTCTGTGGGACGTCAATGTGGTGCTTACGTTCATTTCGTCCTGGCCAGATAACGAATACCTTTCTCGTAAACAACTCTCGGCCAAATTGACCTTATTGCTATGCCTCATTTCTTGCAAGAGAGTATCGGATGTGCGCGTCCTTGATTTGCAAGGCAGGATTTTTTCCCCTTCGGGGGTCTCTTTCTCGATCTCTGGACGTACTAAAACGGGTATCAGATCGGTTTCGTATCCTGCTTTCCCTCATAACCCCAAATTATGCGTGGTACAATGTTTGAAGGCCTATGAGGCGGCTACAGAAGCATTCCGTACAGACCCTAGGGGTCAATTGTTGATTGCTATTTAGAAACCTTTTAAACCAGTATCGTCAGCTACGCTAGCCAGATGGATAAGGTGGCTTCTTTCTGAAGCAGGGATTAATGTCTCCATGTTTGGAGCTCACTCAGTCCGTGGAGCTATGGCTTCAAAGTCCTTTAGTTTAAGCATGAGGTTGGAGGATATTATGAGGGCGGCAGACTGGTCGTCTGAATCTACCTTTAAGACCTTCTATCATAAGCCCATTGTGGACATTGCATCGATTGTGGTGGATCAGCTTTGAACTAGCATAATCTGAGCCTCCGGTCCTGACATAGAATGAAAATTTTTCAAGCTTACGCGTTAAGAATTTTCAATTCTATTAAGGACACGGAGGCGAGGATTATCCCTCCCGTGTGACAATAAGACCTCTGCTTACGAGTTAAGTATTCTCTTTACAGTTGATGTCTCATTGTGTGCCCTTCCTGTGATATTATCAATGCATGTAATGTGGAAAACAATGTTTCTATGACACATACTATTATTAGTTTTGTCTTTTTTCCTCACAGGTGTGGATCAGAGTTGAAATTATTCGTCCCAAGAATGTTCAGATCGGGATGGTTTCATCCGTTTCCTTTCCGGGGATCCTGTCTTTGGATGTTGGATCGTGTTTTGTCTGATTTGATGACGTTGCAATTATTGACTCTTACTGACTGAATTCTCGCAAAGAAAGAGGAAGTGTCATGGCCTCTTTGTGTTTTATACTCTGTTCTCTATGGTTATTGTGTGTAATCTTTGACTTATGGGATATGTAGTTTTTTTATATTGTCTTCTCGTATTGGCTGCTGTTGGAAAATAAAGCATAGAAAGAGAAGCATAATCCTCGCCTCCGTGTCCTTAATAGAATTGAAAATTCTTAACGCGTAAGCTTGAAAATTTTTCATTCCTCACCAATCCACTCGGCTCCTAGTTTTGATTGATGAATCATTCACACAACTAATAAGATTCCATAGTTTCTATATATATTGGAACTGTAAACTCATGATTTTTCACTCAATTAATCAATCGGATTTCCACAGCCCTGCTAGTGACCCAATAGGGTATCCAGGTGCTTGCAGGCCCTGGGACGCTCATTCAAACAGTCACATCTTGAGGCCCCTTCAGAACTGCGGAAGTGAGAGTCTGGAGCTGAATGAGGGGGCTCTGATATAGGAAAAGGAGCACCCTCCACTTCTGCTTCAGTGGATGTGAGGAGTGAAAGCAAGTGAAAAGAAGGACATTCTTGACGGTTGGTGGAAGTTCAGGCCGTGGTTAATATAGGCCGGTCCTTGATTATGTAGCTCCTGGTGTGTGTGGGATAGCAGCTTTAATTGACATCTCATCTGAATGGGAAGCCAATGGAGTTGCCCGAGATGGGGTGTGATGTGGCTTCAATGGATAAAGAACTCCTCGCTGTCGTTGGTGCTGGTTTCAATGTGTGCGGCTAGGGCTACCTGCTTTGCTGCCCTCCGCAGGCAGTGGTATGGGTTGAAGTAGGTCTTGAAGGCTATGGTAACCAACTGTTTCATGATTACGGGTGAATAAGAGGAAAGTAATATAATGTGGGACACAGAAGTGTCCTCCTTTTTCATCTCTGTTTTCTAACTTCATCCTTTATGTATTTATATAAGCACATGAACATTTGAAATCTATGGTATTAATGGTATTGCCCATTTAAGATCAATTTGTTATGTTGTGTCCCTGAAAGCCTTTTGTTTACAAAGGATCCTTATAGACAGTAAAGTATATTTTTTATGAATAAGAGGTAAAGCAATGTGCAAACTAGAAGAAAGGATTGTGTGGGACATGATATTACATTTTCCATCTTTACTTCTGTTTAGGATTTCTATTTCCATTTTGTACCTATACCTGCATATAAGCACTTTTACAATTTTTAATTTTACAATTTACATGGTAATGTCAATCTGAAATCAATTTGTGATGATTGAGTCCTATTACCCCTACAGATGGCACACCACAGTTCTGTGTGATTATAAGTGATGCAAATGAGACTATGTGGGATGTAATAGTATGTTTTTTTTTTTTATGCCTGGTCATGTAAGCACACAAGCACTTTAAAATAACTATTGTATGGGTAGGAGCCGAAACACATTGGATCTATGGCATTATGAACGAATAAAGCACATTTCATACACCAACATCATGCTTAAGGCGCTTTTTCTGCCAGCTGCAAAGTAGTCTGTGATATATATGTGTATATCGTGACAAAGGTCCGGAGGGGGTTCGAAATGCATTGCTTATACTCTACAATAACATAATAAAGTATTTAAGCTAATTCAGTCTGGGAATGCTGCTACTTCTTTGATCGGAAGGGAGATCTGGATATATATATATATTCACTAAAAAAAACAAGGTTACATGGGTGTTATACTTAGATTAGTTTGGTTCAGATTTTACATGAACAAACCATAGAAATTCAGCTGTTACAGCTTTATAAGACAGCAAAAAAAAAGGATTTTGCACATTTCTGTCATTGGGCTATACTTGGGCTACATCTGGGTAATATTTGTGTTACATTTGGGCTCTTTTGGTCTCTGGTGGCCATCTTGGAAGACTTATTTGTTATGTAGCTCCCTAATTTCCTCATTTACTGCAGTATCCTCAGTAGCAAATGCTTTCAGTTTTCCACTTTGATTCCATCAAGAATAGTGTTCAGATGTGCCACCCTTTTGGCATAAAGTCAGAATGTTAGCACTCTAGATGCTCATCAGAACACTGTAGTAAAGCTGCTCATCACCAGGGAGTTAACTGGCAGCTTGCTGATGGTTTTGAAATTGTGTTTTTTAGTCTCCATACCAGAATGTTCTAATGAAATAGAAGAGGAAGATATTTGAGAACTCTATTAAAACATTCCCTAATTTTTCTTTCTACAACACATCATTTTTATAACAAAATGACCCCCCCCCCATCAGTTTGTTCCTTTCTAAATTAAATGTTTTAAAGTTTACCAGTTTGATTTTATCAAGATGGCTTCAGGTATGTCCCACGTTTGTCATAAGTAAGACAGTTAGCACTCTAGTTGTTCTTTAGAACACTCTGTGAGGCTTCAGTAGTTCACAAGGGAATCAACTGACAGGCTGCTTTTGTTGGAGGTACATGGTTTATTGAGAATGTCAGACTTCATTCTCATATAGCTGAAAAAGATACTTTACAGAAAATATGATCTCATTTCAGCTTCTGGAGCGCCTTCTATAACCTCTATGGGAAAATCATGGGGAAACTTTTCTTTCAAACATGATTAATGAAATTCCACTAGATGGCTTTCTCACAGGGTAAAATCACCTTGGAACACACCACAATTCCTAAAATCATTATAGTACCATGAACAAATTATTTGTGTCTGTCTCCTGCCTAAAGTCTCCTCCTCTTCAATGTAAGTCAGTGGGGAAAAACAATTTCCCAGTTGTTTTTTTTCAAAAGTTTGGCAAGTATGGTACATTGGATCACAGAGGGCAGAAGGAATGGAGTAGGGACATGGACTTGGATATCAGAAGGCGGGAGGGAGATGGGCAGGGGAACCAAACTGACCTAACAGGGCAGGCGTCAGGGGTTGCAGCAGCACAATACACCATAGAGGGCAAGCTGGCTTCAGTGCAGCACAACAGACAATGGAAAGCAATAGGGATGGAATAGGGCGCTGCGCATGAACATCAGAGTGCAGAGGGGAAAGAGGCAAGTGCAGCAAGCTGACCATGCCGGACAGACAGGAGGGATGAGCAGAAGTGAAGGGGCCGGGACACGACAGCGAACCAAACAAGGCAGGAGGGAGGGGAAAGGGGCCGGTACATGGAAAACAGAGGTCAAAGGGCAAGGGTGCAGAAGCAGCAAGCTGACTATGGAGGGCAGGCGGGATGGGCACTGGAAGCACAACAAACCTTGGAAGGTAACAGTGAGAGTATAATGGCACACACAGACAACAGAGGGAAGGTGGGAGGGGGTCAGGGACAGCAAGCTAACCACACATGGCAGGTGGGAGGGCCATGGTGGGCAGGACGGAGCAGGCAGGGGAATGCACAAAGGGCCATAAGAACAGACGTACATGGGAGAGGGCACGAGTGACCTGATGCCTGGGCTGGTTTCTGTGAGCCTGGTGTCATTTTTGGGGGGAGAGTGGCACGCAACTTCAGTCCCGGTACCCGATCCCTCGGGCCCTGTACTGTGAAAGATGGTGCCCACCCAGGGAAACCACCATGCTCCTGATGGGGTCTACAGGGGGAGCCTCAGCTCCCTGCGGCCCCAGCTGGCTGTTCGCATTCAGTGGAGCAGGCACTGTTTCTTACTGCTACTTATGCTGCTCCCTCTGGGTGGGAGCAATCTTTAGATCTGTTTCTCTGCCCGTTTCAGTGCGGGCAGAGAAACACATCAAAAGTCCACTCCCAGCCGGCAGGAGCATTTTCGAAATTCCCTCCTGCTGGGAGCAGACTTGGTGTTTGCTCCCAATTGGCGGAAGATTTGAAATTGCTCCTGCCATGCGAGAGCAAACACAGGTTTCCCTGCCTGCACCATTGTAGGCAGGGAAACCACTACGTCCTGAGGGTGTGCTCCTCGGGACATAGCATCTGAGCTGGCTCTGGTGGATTGGGCACCCGGGGACACTAACGGCTCAGGGAGGGGAAAAGAGTGGGCCCCTTCCCCACTTACGTAAGTTGAGCATCCCCAGGAGAGACTCTGAAGGAGGCAGAGTGGTCCCCTCCACTTTTTTGGTCTCAGGATTGGGTCCCCAGGGCCTTTAGAGGCTCTGGTAGGGGGCCAATGCTACTCCGTCCCATTCATTGAAGAATTTGGCCATGGACATTGGGTCCCCGGGGCCTCTAGAGGATCGGGGAGGAAGGCCGCGCAGCCTCCTCTCCTTTTTAATACATTTTGGCCCAGCAGTGGGCTGCCTGGGACCTATAGAGGCTCAAGGAGTGGGCCTTGAAGCAACCCCACCCCTTTATTAAAGAATTAGGCTCTGGGGGATAGGGTCCCAGGGGTATCTAAAGCCTAGGGGAGGGGACTGCATTGAGGGGCGCTGCATAGCCCCCTCTCCTTTTTAACACATTTCAGCCCCAGGTGTGGGCTCCCTGGAACCTTTAATGGCTTAGGTAAAAGGGTCCTCAACTGTTTTGATAATTTCAGCCCAGGGATGGGCTACCTAGGACCTATAACAAAGGAATCCAACCCAGCCACCATTTTCTTTCACGCTCTTGTGAGAGTCTTGAGGGATCGCAACATTTTTGCTGATTTTTTATTTTTTTTTTGCTACGGGAGATGTCCCTCTGGGTCTTCTACATGAGGCATAGAGGGGTCAGAGTATCCATACCCTTTCCCCATATATCTTTAATGTTTAATAACTTTAGAATAGGGGACTTGGGGCCAGATGTATCATTCTTCACAATAGCGATTACCTAATTGCGATTTTTAGTGAATCGCAATTAAGTAATTTCTATTGGAATGTATGAAACTTGAAGAGTTTCATACTGTGATTTGCAAGGGCTCGCAAATGGACCTACCTCATTAATATTTATGAGATAGGTCGCAAATTGCGAGCCATTGCGAATGGCTACAATCACAGGGATGGTGGACTGCTGGGCTCAGCAGACCACCATGTCTGTGATTGCTTTTGACATGCATTCACAAAGAGGAATGGGTCCCTTGGGGACCCCTTCACTTTGCGAATGGGTTACCACCAATTTGAAATTGGTGGTAACTGCAATTGTTTTGCGACTACATTCCTGGTCACAAAGCAATCATACATACCTCTGCGATTCGGTATTAGGATGGGACAGTCTTGACACGCCCCTTCCCAATACCGAATTGGTATGTAGTCGCAAGTCCAATTTGCGATTCGGTAACAAGTTATCAAATCGCAAATTGGATTTGTTACATACCAAAATGCAGTTTTTGCGGTCCCTAAGTCCTGTAAAGACTGCCAGCAAAAATGTTCTTATGTTGCTGGCAGTCAATCAGAGCTCATGTGGAAGTCTAGCACCACTGGAGCGAGATGGCTCTAGGGAAATCCCTAAGCAAACCAGAATGCTCTATTTCTACACTGGCTCACCTGCAAGAGTGGCAGAAAGGTGGCCCTTTTGTTATTTGGTGTAAATCCTTTCATTAGTTTTCAAATTATTAAATGAAAACCAAATTTGTATGTATAGGGACATTATAGTTAGGTTGATATTTTACCCATACAAAACCATAGAAATTCAGCAGTTATAGTTATACTTATAGTTATACTTATCTGAAGAAACTATAACTTGTGCTGGAAAGTAACTTTGGGCCATGAGTAATAGTTTTTTTTAACATAAGTAGAACTATAAGAATCACTATAACTGCTGAATTTCTATGGTTCTGTATGGGTAAAATGTCAACCTAACTATAACGTCCATGTAACCTTTGTTTTTTTCAGTGAATATGTGTGTATATATATATATATATATATATATATATATATATATATATATATATACACATGCATATCCATATATATGTATATTACAGCGGTACAGTCACACTTCTGTAGCTAACAGGGCTTGATTTAGATCCTGGTGGTTTTCTGACAGGGAGAGGACATCACTGGACCCAATGGACAATTGCAGTGGCCGCGGAGTACAGGTAAGTCACACACACACACTGTACCCTTCATATATGCATCACCTTGCATCACATATCCGACACAACCAACACAACTACACACTCATCTAGACAAATACACACATAAGCACAACACACATCACTTCAGGGTCCGCCACATAACAACACTCACCTGAATTCTACATTCAGCAACGCAACATACAACACAACATACACCACAACATTAATGCTATATGCAAATGGTGCACATACTGACACAACCACATCTCCCACTACACCTCCCTCCACCTCACAAAGCCAATTGCATTGTACACACACATCCACATACTGATTCACATACATAACTCGAAGCATAACATGACAGGTATAATGTGCACACGTGTTAATGTACTGTCATTGTGGTGCCAGCATTAATTTGGCAATGACTATTGGCACCATAATGAGAGCTGTGCATGTGTTCGATATGTGTTCTGTATCAGTATATCCTTATCTGTGTCTGACCCACTCATGTCCCTGACATACGCATGCCGCAATCATAAAAAAAAAAAATATACTATGACATTTATATGTCTGCAGTGGCCCTAGCCCTTGTGCAGTGACACCCTAAAGTATATAGGCAATGTGGATTGCCTACCTTTGTGTCCTGCTATGAGGGGGGGTTGTGTTTTCTTTGTGGTCCAGTGGCAGCAGTGACAGAGGGTCCTGTCCAGTTGTGTCCAGCAGGAAAGGGAAGTGGAATTGGTAGAAAACGTGAGTTTTCACCCCATTTATATTTATGAAGGTGTGGGCCACATTCTGATTTAGGTTTGAAAGTAATGAGGGAAAGACAGGACGTCTAAAATTAAGAAGTACAAAAGTGGTAAATCTGTCAGGGACACATATAGCCAAATCCTTTCAAGGATTTGTTTACCCACTGTAATATTTTTGTTTCCTGACTCATTCGTTTAAATTGTCTTGAATGATTATAGATCGTCTGCAAGTTTATTTTGGCAGAGTTGCTGGTCTGAAGTGTACCAGGGCTCTCTGCAGCGCTGCAGATAAACAATGGATTATTTTCCACCCCAGCATTCTGTCCCATTTCTGAGCAGTGACATTATTTATGCTCCTTCAGTTTGGAGGCACTGCTGAGATAGATGGGATCAGTCTAGCCAGATAGTCTACACCATTTTTGTTCTTTCAAGGTCCGATGTGTACATCTTCAGAGGGGATTGCATTTCCCAGAGTCAGCACCAATCAAGGACTGTCTGTGTAACCCTGAGACACAAGACTGATTTCTTTGCTGTCTCTCTGAACTACTGAGAATGCAGGCGTAGAGATAGGGTTATATTGAAATCTCAGAGGTAACTCTTTTGTTATGTTAAGATGTATTAATTAGTCAACAGTCTGTACGGCAAACAGGGGCTAAAGTCCACAATAAAAAAGGAGGGGTCAAAGTCCCCAATAAGAAAGAAGGGGTTAAAGTCCCCAATAAAATAGGGGTTAGAGTCCCCAACAAACTAATAGTGGTTAGAATCCCTAACAAAGTAGAGCGAGATAGGTGTTCTGCTTCTCCTCTGAATATTGATGTTAAATTACCAGCTATGTATAGTTTCCTGGATCTGTGTGTATTTTTGGGATTCCTAATAAGTAAGACAATGGATAACCTATTCAATACACATACCTGGGTGGATCAAGTACAGCGAAAAGATGTGCCTGCTTTTGAAATAAAGATACAAAAGGGACTTCACTCTGGACTTTTTTCTGAAACACTGGAATTATTACACTAGGAAAAACTCAGATTTACAGTTCCCGATTATCGGCACGTTTGCCTTTGATAAAGTAAATTAACTTTGTGCAAGATTGTATGCACTAGGTAAGAAAAAGATAAGATTAACACAGTTTGAAATAATAAATATATTGGAGGACTATGCCAGGGAGCGATTGGTAAAACAAGCCATGATAAAAAGAGATTGGAAAAAGAATGATAGAGAAGTGGCCAGGGAAATAAGGGAACAAAGAGAGGAACAAGGAATGCAGAATGAATTAATAAAAGAAACATTTTATTCAACCAGTCTTTCTACATCATTGGAAAAAGAGTCAGAGAATGGAGACCTTATTATAGATGGGTCACTAAATGGAATGATATGTCTCCCTCCATATGCACAGCCTATAACAGATAGTAGGCAGAAAGATGGAAGTGACTCACCTTTACAAACTAAGGCCCTCATTATGAGACCGCCAAAGCATCGGTCTGACTGCAACATTACAACCGTGGCATTACTGCCACGGTTGGACCGCCTGCACTGCCACTTTTCTGCCGCCCCATGGCCCAGCGGTGCCAGCGGTCCCAATCCGCCAGGCAGTGCTGCCCTTGGATTACGACTCCTCTCTCAGCCAGCATTTGCATGGAGGTTTCATTGCCATGTCAAGGCTGGCGAAGACGGGGTGCACTTGGTATGGGCAGTGCGGGGCCCCCTGGCCAGCCCTGTCGCGCAAATCACTATCTGCTTTGCAGATAGTGATCTGCACGATGGGTGCTGGTGCACCCGATGCACAACAGCATGGCTGTCGGCTCTATTATGAGCCGGCATCAATGTTGCTGTGCATTTCCCGCTGGGCCAGTGGGCAGAAACTGTGTTTCCGTCCTCTGACCTAGCGGGAAACTCATAATAGGGCCGGCGGGAAGGAGACCACACTGGCAGTCTTCCGGCTGTGGGAGTTTGGCTGGCGGCCTTTTCCACCACCAAACTCATAACTAGGACCTAAAACTTCAGCCTGAATTATATCGGTTGTATCTCCCAAGAACCTAACTGAGAGGTCTAAAAGATGAGTAGGTACCGCGATGTCCACCAATGTTAGTTTTACAGACAATGTGATATGAAAGGCACTGATTATTTTGGGGGTGATGTGGAAAAAATAGAGTTTGCTGGAGAGTTTACCTTCATCATGAAAAATCATTTTTTAGAACATGTGTGCAAACATATGTTTAAAAATTTGAAAGAATGTGGGGCCAGGGCATATAACAAGAAAGTACAATTTAAATGTGAATGGGATACAGAGCTACAAGATATTAATTACCAGGCTCACTTTCAGGAAAGAGATGGGGATCTATGGGTAAATAGGTGCTGTTTTAAATAGCCAGGTGGGGATACTACTGCTGCTGTTACCACAGTAAAAACTGCTGTTGAAAATTGTAAAATTGCATAAATATCTGCACAGGCAGCAGAGATCATCGCATTGAATAGAGCAGGTGAACTAAGCAAGGTATTGATAGGAAAATGTGAATACTGATAGTATGCATTCGGAGTAGCCCATAGCTTAGGAAAGCTATGTCAAGAAAGAAGGGGTTCTCACATCCACAGGAGAGAAAATAAAACATAGCCTGCTCATTGTATAGTTATTGAATGCTTTCCAAAGAAATTGGCCATTATAAAGTGTAGCGCTTAAAAGAAAGTCAATGATGTTAGTAAATGTAGTGCTTTTGCAGACTACACATTAAAATTGACTGCTCAGACTGTAAATACATTAATGTATATGTCTCCTTGTGTTAATGTATTGACAATGGTCCTGTACAGTTAAGTCCCCAAGAATTGCAGAAGTCAGCAACCTCTCAGGAGATACAATAATGGCAAAAGGAAGGTCTACTATTGAATGATATTTGTGTCAGACCTAGGGGAAGAATAAGATTGCCAGATGCAATGGTTTGAAATATGGTACTAACTATTCACAGACCCATCCATTCAGGGTGGGATGCAGTGTGCAAGCATTTCTCACAGTTTTGGTACAACAAGAACTTTCGCAAAAATACCTGAAGCTTTATGTCAAACATGCATGACCTGTGGACTGCAAAATGCTGTAAAGGGAATATCAATGGAAAGAGTCCATTGTATACCATCTGACACACTTTTCGAACATATGCAAATGTACTATATTGAGATGCCTTCAACAAACAAATGTTGGAATGTACTGGTGGTAGTCGTATGTTTTCAGGCTGGATAAGAGCCTACCCCACTAAGTTGAATGATGCCATGAGTGTTGCAAAGAACTTGTTGAAGGAACTATTTCAAAGATTTGGGCTGCTTAAAATATTTATAGTCAGACAATGGGCCACAATTCTTTTAACAAAGTGATGAACTGGGTGACCAAAGCCTTAGTCATCTAGCAGAAGTTACACTGTGTATTTCATCCACAAGCAGAGGGTGCTGTGGAGAAACAAAATTACATACTGAAAGCCAAAATTGAGAAAATATGCACTGCAACAACCCCGACACAGGTGGACAGGCTGTTGTTGGCACTCATAAGTATGTGCAGTACACCTGGTTAAACAAACAAACTGAGCTCCCATGAAACCATCACAGGGTGCCGGATGTTTGCCTGGGGGGTGTTAACCAACATGCTGCAATATTGCATTTGTCTAATTAATTGCCAAGAGACTATTTTATCGTCCTGATTAAGCAAGTGCAACTTTTGCACCAGGAGGTGAAAGAAGTCTTGCCGGAACCTCTGCATATCTTTGGGCATGATCGCAAGCCTGGCAAGTGAGTCCTAGTAAAAAAAATATCCAGAGAACAAACTGTCGGCAGAAGAGGTGGAAAGGTCTGGTATGCATTCTGCTAGTGACCAATACTGGAGTAAAATGTACTAAGTAAAAAAAAACTGATACATGCCCCTCAGCTCACTGCCTCCCTCAGAATTCAGGGAATCCTGTCTCTGTGCTTTTTGGGGCCTTTACTAGGAGGGATGTTAAGCAATTATGGGCAGAAGGGTGGAAGCCCATTACAGTGTAGCCGTCTTTCTGTGTGGCTATCCATGTCCCCTTAATTCGTATTCTTACTTGGCAGTGATAATTGTAAGGCACATTTCTTGCTCATCCACTCATGTATTGATCACAAACTGGTATTAGTACAGAAGCCAATGCCTTTTAACATCTCCACCAGATCACAGTGCAATAACACGAGAGAACGAAGGATAAATCCAATTGTACAGAGAAAGTAGATCAATAGAAAGCAGGGACTGCCTAACTGATTTGCTTAAGGTCTGAACATGAATGAGGCTGAGGAATAGTGGTGGCAATTGCTCACTGGGGACAGTGCACATGCACTCCATTGCATTTTAAGGAGAAATATAAATGGACCAGTAGAATGAAAACATTGATATCATAGTACAGAAAAATAAGATTGCATTAGCGTCTAAAAAGCAGCCAAGCCATAACATAGAAAATGTGTTCCATTGTCCAAAACCAAATAACCAAGCAGAGTTGGACATGAGCTTCTTCATTCCACTCTCGCCTGTAGAAGCATGAAGTGCATCCCGCCCATTTTCCCCAAGTGCTATCAAACTCACAAGTTGTTTAAGCCAGGAGTGGTGGTTCATCTGTTATCATTGACAGGCATGCAAACCCTTTTTTGAGTTGAGAAGCATTAGCTCAATCTTTTCTGTCTCGTTCCACTGTTCTTCTATTCCACAAAGTGGAATATAGGTGTTTCAGCTGCTGCTGATGGTAAATAGTTTGAATGGCACACCAAGTGCCACATAATGTTGCACAATCTACACAAATTTCATCTTCAGAAAGTTCATGGCAATATTTGAGAAAAGACTTACCTTAGAAAATCATACCACCTTCCCTGATTAGTGGGAATTTCAAAATGTCTGCTGAGAGATTGAAAATGAGCAAACACAACTTTAATATGTATTTAAATATAGCAGTCAACATAGCATGTCCCTGCTCATTTAATACTGCTCCCTGACATGGGAAACATATAATTAATGACAATGTTCTACCCTAAAATGTTACACCATTGGTGTCTGTAACAAGGTCTGGTTTATAAGGTATATATAATAAAATGATATAGCTATCACCAAACACATTTTTTCAGACCTTTTTTATTGGCTCTGTTTATTTTACCATACCGCAAAACAATAAATAGGCACTTAGCTAACTTACAGGGCTTGCAAACTTCCACTGACTTGCTACAGTATCAGTTCTAAACTGTCTATGCACTGCCCACAGCCCCCCTCAACATGGAGCAAAGAAAACGTTACTTACCTGCGGTAATGATGTTTCTGGTGGATACTCTATCTACTTGCACTTTCCGCATCTGTAGAACTATTCCTAGGCATCACACTGGATCAGTGAAAATTCAAATCCTTGATGTCACCAGTAAATGGAGCTGGACGCTGTTGGCACGGGAACTGTCAGGCGACATCTCAGAGTCCATAAAGCGCCTGCTTCAGCACATGGACGTAAGTTTCACTTCATTTTTTCTAAGCCTTCAAAGTGAGAGGGAGTAAAAACCATGAGAGTCTGCTGTGCCAATATATATATATATATATATATATATAGGGATCTTATTAACTGTGTCTGTGATTCATCCATCAAAAGAGGGAGGTGGGTGGGTTGGCGATGATTCTGCAGGTAGGTAGAGTATCCACCAGAAACATTGTAACTGCAGTTCAGTAACGTTTTATTCTCGTGGATATTTCTACCTGCAGATTCCTCATGGTAGGATACATTTCACAGTAATACCCTGTCCAGGAGGAGGGTTGATGGATGGTTTAGACCAGGAAGTCCAGCAAGACAGATCTAGTGACGTTTCCATTCCTACATACCTCTGCATCAAAAAAATAATGCTTCGCAGAGGTGTGCAAGAAAGTCCAAATTGCCGCTTCACAGATTTCAGCCAATGGGACACCCCAAGCCAGTGCTGAAGCATGGACTTAGCCCTGGTGGAATGGGCCCTACTTCCTTCACGCGGCTTCTTCTTGGTGAGGGCATAGCAGTTTTTAATGCAGCAGATGATTATCCAGGAGAGTCCTTCCCCATGCCTTCCCATTTTTGGCTCCACAATAGCCCACGCAGAGTTGGTCATCTGAATGATATTATTTGGTGCAATCTGAGTAGTAATTAACCGTCCACCTCGGATCCAACAGATGCAACCATTCCTTTTCATTAGAGACACAAGGTGTAGAGTAGAAGGTTGGAAGGGTTATGAATTGATCCAGGAGAAAAGGAGTGATCACCTTGGGAAGGAAAGCAGTCCTGGTTCGCAAGAGCAACTTGTCTGGAAAGAAGGTAGTGAACAGAGGGTGACATCTCAGGGCCTGCAACTCACTAGCGTCTACCAGACCTAATGGCAACCAAAAATACCATCTTGAGGATCAACATGCAATGAATACAATTATATGGAGCCTAAAAGAAATTCCCATCAAGAATGTAAGTATCAAATTCCAGTTCCACTGAGGAACTACAAATGGAGTGGGAGGAAAAGGGTTAGTCAGGCATTTAAGAAAAGTTAAGACTATAGGAGACTTAAGCCGAGATGGCTGATCCAGCAGACAGAGGAAGGCAGACAAGGCGGCTGAAAAGCCCTTCACAGTGCCAATGGCAATTCCTCTTTGAGCTAGGGGAAAGCACAAACTGCAGTACCTGGAATAGCTTGGCCTGCAAGGAATCCAGATTGTTTCTGCACACCAAGCAACAAAGTTGCCCTATCTGCTGGAGTATGCCAACTTAGTGGAAGGGCAGCATTCAGACAACATCATAACGTCTAACAACTCTGCTGACAGCTGAAAAGAGCTCAATTGTCTTCGCTCAATCTCCTAGCATGTAGGCAGAGGCCTCGGAGATTGGGATGCTGAAACAGTGCCCCTGACTGTAAGAGAAGGGCTGAACTGAATGGCAGGTGGAGCAAAGGACATGTGAAGAAGAGCACAAGGTCTGCTTACCACACCCTTTTCAGGCTATAAGAATAACTGGGAACCGGTCTTGGCGAATCTTCCTCAGAACTCAATGAAACAATGGTATGGGGAGGAAACGCGTAATGCAGCTGAAAGTTGCATCTTAACTGAAGTGTGTCCTACCGCTTCCCTCGACTGATACTGGAGGGCGCAGAATTGCTGGAACTGAGCATTTTCCAAAGAAGCGAGTACATGCACTTGAGGAGTGCCCTCCTGGGTGAAGTGGTCATGGATTACCTCTGAAGATGGCACTCTTGATTGGCAAGATGACGCTGGCTTAGACTGTCAGCTCTGATGTTCAGAGACCCCACTAGGTGATCCAGATCCCTTGGCAGTGTGCCCAAGACCACAGTCTCAGAGCCTCCAGACATAGGAGGTCTGACCTTACTCCCCCTTGTTTGTTCACATACCACATCGCGGGAAGGGAAATAGGGCAAAAAATTGCTTTTGCAGACAGGGAGCTGCATTTTTAGCAGCTCCCTGTGTGTAAAAGCAATGCTGGCGCCTGCCTTCAGGCTCACCCGAGGTCCTCAAAGCAAAACACAAATGATGGACGGAATGCGGAACCAATCAAACATTCACCCCCAGTCACAGATCTGGGTTTAATCCATCGTTCTTTTGCTCACCATGCCACCCCAGTTTAGACCCAGCCATATGCAAATCAGTCTTGACCCTGTTCCTCACGGGTACAGTCCAGCCCGAACTGCCAGGGCAGGTCCTCCCTGGACCGGAAACCAGCATCCTGGGACCGGTTTCAGGGTTTCACCCTTCATCAGCCAGGCCAGCTTGAATCCAGTGGCATAGTGAGCCCGGACCCACGTCTAGGCATACCCGGCACACTTATGGCGGCTAAAGCAAAGCAAAACACAAATGATGGACGGAATGCGGAACCAATCAAACATTCACCCCCAGTCACAGATCTGGGTTTAATCCATCGTTCTTTTGCTCACCATGCCACCCCAGTTTAGACCCAGCCATATGCAAATCAGTCTTGACCCTGTTCCTCATTGGAACAGTCCAGCCCGAACTGCCAGGCCAGGTCCTCCCTGGACCGGGAACAAGCACCCTGGGACCGGTTTCAGGGTTTCACCCTTCATCAGCCAGGCTAGCTTGAATCCAGTGGCATAGTGAGCCCGGACCCACGTCTGGGCTTTCCCGGCGCACTTATGGCGGCTAAAGCAAAGCAAAACACAAATGATGGACGGAATGCGGAACCAATCAAACATTCACCCCAGTCACAGATCTGGGTTTAATCCATTGTTCTCACCTGAGGTCCTCAAGGCATAGTGGGTGCCCTGCGGAGCACCCAGGATTGATGGCCAGGCCCCAGGCGATGGGGTCCCTGAGGCTGAATTTAGCTTGGGGAGAGGGGCCGCGCAGCCCCACTACCACCCCAAAAATGTTTTTATGAAAAGGCTATTCCATTCTGGCCAAGATGTTCATTTCACAGAAATTAAACCTCAACAGGAAGCACTTACAAATATAAACATAGCAGGTGCCACAGTTGAAGCTCCATTTCTGGAAAGGACCACGCGGGGGCCTTATTTAAACAAGCGCAGGCTTTTTTTAAATTTTCAGCTGAACCGTGGATTCTCCGCTTCTCCCGTTTAAAATTTAAAAATGAATGCTTTTTTACTCTGGAGGAGGGGTCTCTCTGGGACTCCAGCACTAAGGGGTCAGGGTGTCCATACCCTGGTCCTTTTTCTTTTTTTTAAATATCTTTCTTTCTGGGACTCGACTGAAGTGTTGGAGTGTTGGCAGCCAATCAGATCTCAGCACAATTTCGGGAGGGTTCGTGGAGCCTTTGCATCCCTACACATACGCAAATGTGAATTTTCTTTAATTTCTCAAAAAATAGTAAACGTATTTACACCACATAACAAGAAGGTCACTTTCTGGACCAAGAGCTGCCTTTTTGCCAAATTTGGTGTACTTCCATCCAGTTGTTCGGGTGCTATTCCTGTTCGAAATCCCTTTGGAAAAATGCATGGGGAAAAGGAGTTATGTGACCCCCCCTTTTCTCTTGGCCCCTGCTTGACGGATCACCCCGAAACTTACCAAGACTGATGCTGAAATGAGCGTTTGGAAAGGTTTGTGAAGATTCATCAAACGTCACCAAAGTTATTTTCTAAAGAAACTAGGTCCTAACCATAACTACCTAGTGGTGACTGCCACTATGTTTTATATATATATAAGGCGCCACGCTGATATATATGATGAACACCATGAACGTTTTACATTTGTGCCCAACTTTCCTTAAACATCACTTTCCTGATGGCCCGAGCATGATGACTCGCGCATGCTCATGACAGTAATCAGAACCAGGCTTGTGCAGGCTCACGCAATTGGATAAACGTCAGCTTGGGCCATCAGGGAAATGGCTTGGAAAAAGATCATGCAGATCGAAACGCGTTGCCAATAAAGCGTTTTTGGAACTCTGTGGAGGAGTGTGATTCATTGGTGTTCATATACATCAGCGTGGCACCTTATTTGTATAATAGTGGGCTCTCCTTTTGCCGCGTATCGCACCGGCCCTGCATGGTGGAAGTGACCGGCTTTGGGGAATCTGAGTTTGGAATACAAAAATATATATATATATATAGCAAAAACGAGATGTCCTCAATGAAAGCGCGCTCCCAACTGGTTATAATAAGGGTTTTGAAAACAAAGCCAGCAACTCACGGTGAGTCCTTGAAGCATTTTCATTCTTTCTGGCCTTTAGTAATAAAGTCATCTCTGGACACGTGTTTCAGGGTAGATCCCATCATCAGCAGAGAAAGTGTAAAAAGTATTCCACCCTCGTGGGTGCAGCCAGTGCTGGATGTAATTCAGACTCTCTTTAAAAGCACCGAGTGCGAGGCTCTTCAGCTAGTTTGATTAATTGCAGGCACCTGATGAATCCATTAAAATACCAGTCCTGCCCCTGTGGGCCTCTGTAATGGCAAGTGCACACTGGTTATAGTAGTCCTGCAAAGTCGTATTCCCCAAGTGGGTTGCTAGAGCCAAGCATGAAAAAATGAAAAACAAAGTGCATGACCTATGTAGGCAAGTTCACAGTAAAATTGTCGGTTTTGCTAAAAATATCCCAACCATGTTGTTCAAATGTGACCATGAATCTAGTCACAACGACCTGCTCCGGTGTGCAGTGGGCGCTTTCCCGGCTGGACAAGCCAGTTATAAACAGCAAAAACGAGATGTCCTCAATGAAAGCGCGCTCCCAACTGGTTATAATAAGGGTTTTGAAAACAAAGCCAGCAACTCACGGTGATCCTCATGCAAGAATAAACATTCGTTAGACTTATAAGGCATGTACACTCCCTTTTTGGCCTCATCATTTAACCCCAACCCATCACTGGTGCAAATATTTAAGTCATCCTAGGGTTGTGGGACCAAAAGCACAAAATCATAAAAATTAGAACACATTTTGAAATACTAGTGTGCATACTAACAACCTAAACAGGGCCTCCAGTTGTAATTTGGGAGTTACTAGGAAATTGGCACAGCACACTGGATCTTATATTCCAACTCCAGTGGAGATACTTGGCAACTGGACAAACTATAGACTCCTTTGTCTCGGCTCTCAACATCCTCAGAGCCACCACACACTGCCTGACCCCCAGCTACACATTGACCTAGGTTTCTTATATCCTGGGCAGAAAAGGAGAAAGTGTTACAAGTTCTCATCAGCATACTGGCATACTGGGCAAGCCATATTCTGCTCTAATTAAGATTTCCAATTTGCACAAAAGGGTTTCAGAGGAAGTGTGCCATTCCTAAATTTAACATACAGTAACCTCAGTGCTGAAATCATAATGTAATCGCAAAAAAGGCTCACACATACTGTGTCATTTTAGATCATAAAAGGTCATAGTGAGAGGCCCTCTACCCACCCCTAATGCCCAATTCTGCACCCAATAGCCTTCCTTGATTGTATTCTTAGAAAAGTTCAGAGGGTGATCTAGATCATTCCAGTGGTCATCCAGACCAATTTGGCTCAAGGTGTTCCTGATGAAATGTATCCAATCCTAGAGTTATTATCTAGATCTATCACTTCATTAAAAGCATTGTTATAAGCTGCCAGGGCTGGTGTTGCTTTCAGCCTCCTCCAGAACATTAATGGCCTTAGTTGGGCCTTATGTATTGACTCCCAAATCCCATTGCAGAGGTAACAAAGGTGTACTCTTGGAAAGCACTATCAAAGATGTTAAAAAGGTGTTTTCAGTGTTCCCAAGCACAATATATCAGCAAAACCCAACAGTTCCACTCCATATAGGGCACTACCTTCAGCCTTGACGTTATAAACTCTAAGTGCAGGGCCTAGTTTTTGAAGCTTGGCACATTCTCTGAATCCCTGTTGCATGATGGCACACGTTCAAGCTGTTCTTCCTTACCTGGGGTGCGCACTGCATACTACTTGTCAGCATAATACTGAGATAATCAAATCTGGCTACCCTTTCTTTCCCTCAAGTTTAATAGTTCCTCTAAATGACTTATGCAGGTGGAGGGCCATAATCTTAGTTTTAGCATGGTTTATTATCAATCCTCTCGCCCCGCAAAAGGCATCAAATCGATCAATCAATTTCTGCAGACCCATAGTGGTTTTGGACACCAATTAAGTGTTGTCTGCAAACAAAAGAAGAGGATTTTTTGTCCCGGCAGTTTTAGGGTTGATTTCAAGTCTTTTGTTGCTTTTCGTGATGGAGGTACGTTTTAAAAATGCACTAGACAACTCCGTGGGTTATGTGATTAGGACCCATGTAGGGTTGAAACGCGTTATGTGGATTACGATAAAACAAAATATTTGCTGCAGATTTTTGGCTGGAGTGGCTCATTTTTCACCCTCTAATACAAATGGGGGTGTTTTTTTAAATATTTGATGCAGTTGACATCCGTATATGAGCCATGACCCACGAGGCTGGGCCTTCCCAACGTCAGCTTGTTTTGAAGCAAAATATACATATATATTACAAAAGGGCCTCAACCACCTGAGTTGCCATACAAAAATATGTCCTTGGCACATAAGTAATCTTTAACCAAGCGGGCTCATGAAGATAAACCTGTGCACCATTGTCTGAAGTTTTGGAATGTACTGCCAAAGTTGCCAACCCCGTTCCACTGTATGATGACAAATGTCTGAGCACACAAAGAAAGTGTGAGTTAAATATTTAGCAGAGCTTTGTGGGCAAGCAGCTTGAAACAGTGGTTGGCAAGTATTAAAGATACCAATCTAAATTAAAATAGGATGCTGCATTCGCTGGGAGCTCCTAGGTTTTCTAAAAGGGAACCGATGTGCTCTTTGGATTCGGCTGTCTATATCCTAATCTTCAAGCTCTGAAAAAGAACACTGAACAGTCGCACAATAAAGCCTCATGGGTCATCACCTTCAGCCCCCTTCTTAAAATCAAGGACTTGCAAGTTATTGTGGTGCATTTGATTTTCGATGTCATCCAATTTATCAGAGAGACTGTGTAAATTTGTGGTTGTAGGACTAGATCCCAGTTTCCTCCTCCTGTTATTCTGCCTTATCCTCCAGCTTTGTGAGGCATTTACCCAGTGTTGCCATTTGTTTAGATAGTTTGCACCATCCTTCTTTTACTCTTCTTGCAGTACAGAAAGCAGCTCATAAATGGAGGCAAGGGTTGAGCCTTCTGACCCTTTACAAGTCTGATCCTGATTTGTATCTGGGTCTTTGCAAGCAGGGCTTGCATGGTAGATTGTGATAGTACCTGGTCAGCCCATATTTTTATTGTGGTACATAAGCCATATCAAGGGGATCTATGATATCAATAGATGCTGTAAGATGGTGGGCCGAGCTCCATCTGTGCTGCCCCCATCAAGCCAATGGCTGCGTCATCTGCATCGTCCTAATTATGATGTTGCAGGGATTCAGTAACTTCTAAATCTATCATACCATTTTTTCAATTTTCATAAGACAGACTCCCTCATAATGACAAACCTAAGGGATGTGAGTTGGTCCACTGCTTGCTACCTATTGGCTCCACCTACTCACCTTTCTCCTTACATCTACTGTCTTCATCTGAAGCACTATCTGAGGCCTCTGACAGTGAGAGTGCCTCAGACAGATAAGCATTTTCGTTTTAACTGCCATCAGTTACAGTATCAGGGACTACAGGAGGATAAATATTATTCAATTCCTTCAAGGATGCATCATCTAGAATTTTGCCTTCTCTGGACTATGAGACCCCGGTCAGAGAAAGAATATGTTGCTAGAGTTTAAAGTTGAGAAATCTGAGAAGGCTGAAGAGGTTGAGAAACTCCTGGTAGAGTTGCCAGATTCAATAAAAAAAATCCTAAGTTCCTTTACCAGGAGGTAAAGTGTTATCCTGGAGAAAAGAAGGTGCATTCCCCTCCTGTCCACCATTAACCATGTGACTCACATGCCCTGCCGATCGTCCAAAATCATTGTACAACCTGACCAAGGATTCTAAAGAAGACCCCCACGGGTGAAAATGGTGCTTGAATTGGTGGCACTATTTTGCAGAGGTCCATCCCCTGAGGTATTGGAGGTATGGCCCCATTGCTGTCATATTTGAAACGAGCATTAAATAGAAGCAGAGCAGCTACGAACCAAGTACGGTTGGTGTCATGTCGAGGAATAATACTCAGAAAATCAGATACTACAGGTTGACTGCTCTGTGCCGCAGAGGTTAATATGACATCCATAAATTAAGTCTGACTCTCTTTGTTGCTGTACTCTTTAAAGGTCCCTAAAAAGCCTGTATTGTTTAATTGTGGAGACATCTTTTCAAAATAAGACTCCAGCTGATTACCCTTGCCGCCACTTAGGCCAGCAGAGTGCCCTGCTCCCAGTTCAGCCTTTAATACCGGTGTCTGTATGGATGTTAGTGATGCCCCTGCCACATCTGACCAAGGTTGAGTTCCAGATTGAGTCCCAGCCTGAAGAGGAGAAAGGGGATGAGGGCGAAGTGCTGGTGTTTTCAGACAGCTAAATTCTCTGGCTGGGAGCTTTGCCATTAAAGACACCAAAGATCCACCAACCAGGGTCACAGAATTCACAAGAAACACAAAACTGTAACTGATAAGCCAAAAGGAGGTGGCAATCTCCAGAAAGGATGCTGCACAAAATGCCTGTAGATCCTGTATAACTGCTCCTACCGCAGATGGGTCTGATGGCAATCCAGGTGAGAAAGGTAAGACTGCTGCTGTACACCCAACCCGAATCAGCACAGCTAGGCTGAGGAGGGAACAAAGCGGAACAAACCAGGTGAAGAAAGAAAAGCTGAGGCTGCAACAGAGCAGGGCAGGTCATGGTAGGATGATAGTATGACAGCTGAGAAGAGGACGGAGCGATGCAGTCCAGCCTATGAAAGAGGAGCCTAGGATGCCAAGAACACTGGTAATGCCTTATCTGGTAGAGACTCTCTAGTTGAAGATTCCTTACCTTTGAATTTCCCCAGACATCAGAGTGAATCCAGAAGATTTTTGAGCAGTAACCCTGTGCACCGGTCGCTGCATAGTTTGGCTCCATGTCAGCGGCATCTGCGCTGGAAGTAATGTGTGCAGCATCTACATAGGCAACCTGTCAGCATGCTTATGTCATTTACTTTTGTGAGTTTCCACACAAGTCAAGATGAGAACTGACTAAGAATAAGGCCCCGAAAAGGGAGTCTCTTACAGCTGAACTGGTTGGCAGATGGTCGAGGATGGGAGGGTCAATAAGGAATCTGCAGCTTGATAGAGTCTTTACCCAAAAAGGTGTTACTGAAGGTAAGTACCTTTTTCATCAGAGACTTTTATGCACAGATTCCTTACCTGTGAATAGATACCCACACAATACCTCTCCAGAGGATGGTCTGTGAATCTGATTAAATCAAAAAGTCCTGCAGGACTAAACGGGTGAAGTGCCTATCACGGCGGACCTGACTATTAGGCAGTAATGTTTTGTGAACTAGTACAGTGATGCCCACGTCGCTGCCTGGCAAATGTCCAGGAGAAGAACTTCGTGCAATAACGCAGAGGTCGCAGCCTTGGCTCTGATAGAGTGAGACCGCAAGCCCTTGTGGGGCTTTTTCTTGGGTAATGCGTAGCAGATCTTAAAGCACAGGAAGATCCTTCGCAGGATGGTCTGCTTTTTCCCTTTTTTTGCTTTGACATAGCCCATGAAAAGTTGATCATCCACCTGGAATTTTTTTGGGCTGTCATTTTACAACAACAGTACTTTTTTTGGGTTGAGATGGTGGAGTCTCTCCTACTCTTTGGATGAATGGGTCAGAAGAATGAAAGTAGGCAGGATGATGCTCTGGCCTACATGGAAGGGTGTGTCAACCTTCAGAAAGAAGGAGGCATGTGTCCAGAGGACTAGTTTGTCTGGGTAGAGGAGGCATACAATTCACTGACCTTTCTGGACAATGTGATGGCCACTAAAAGGACAGTTTTCATGGTCAGCAGCCGAAGAAGGCAATTTTGCAAAGGTGCACATATCCCACTGAGGCATGATACATGGCATAGTGGAGAAATATGTATTACAGACCTTTAAGAAACCTGGATACAACAGGGGATGTGGAAAGACAAGGTTGGTCTGGCAACCACAGGAAGGCTGAGATAGCAGAAAAACACCCTTTGACATGCATATAGAAGAGCCCTGCTGGGGTAAAGATATGGCAAACAAAAGAACCTTGGATAAAGGGGCAGCAAGGGGTTCAACGTTGTGGGAAGACACAAATGTATCCAAGCAGCAGGCATACACCGACTTGGTGGAGGGACACCTCGCTGCCAGTATGACATCACAGACTTCATGAGTAAGGTCGAAAGCTGTCAACTGTCAGTGTTCAATTCTACGCATGCAGGTGGAATGTGTGCAGGTTCAGGTGCAGAACCCTGTCCTGTTGCTGCAACAGAAGTTTCTAATTGGAAGACTGATGATCATGTTCAATAGCTTGGGATACCACACTCTCGCTGCCCCATCTAGAACCACAAGAATGACTTGGGTCCAGTCGTTTGTGATCTTCTTGGGAACTCAGGGCAGGAGTGGTATTGGCAGACAGGTGTACAGGAGGCAGAAGCTCCACTCGAGATGGAAAGTGTCTCAGAGCAACTGTTGTAGGAAAGTGCCCCTTTTGGCACGTTTACCCCACCACACTTTTTGCCTGATCTCTGATGCTAACTTGACTGAGTGTATGCTGGGAACCTGCTAACCAGGCCCTAGTACCTGTGTTCTTTTGCTAAAACTGTACCATTGCTCCCACAATTGGCACAGCCCTGGCACACAGCTAAGTCCCTTGCAAAAGGAACCAGTGGTACCAAAGGCTCTGTGGCCAGATGGCTGCAGCATGTATGATTCCACCCTAAAGGACCCCTCACCAAAGACATTCACACTGCTATTACAGTCTTGTGTATGTTGGTGGGTATAAAAAGGTAAAGTCGACATGGCATCCCTGACTGGGTGCCATGCTTCCCAAACACTGCATGTGGCACAGGTAAGTCACCACCCTAGCAGGCCTTCCAGCTCTAAAGCAGGATGCACTATACCACAGGTGAAGGCATAGCTGCATGAGCAATATGCCCCTATAGCGTGTAAGTAAATTCTTAGACATTGTAAGTGCAGTGTGACCATATTAAAGATATGGGCTGGGAGTTTGTCATTATGAACTCCCCAGCTCCAGGATGGCTACACTGAAAACTGGGAAGTTTGGTATCAAACTTCTCAGCTCAATAAACCCACACTGATGGCAGTGTTGGATGTATTGTAAAATACACACAGAGGGCATCTCAGAGATGCCTCTTCTATTTCACCCAACCCTCTAGTATAAGGGCTGACCGGTCTGTGCCAGCCTGCCACTAACAGACAAGTTTCTGACCCCATGATGTGAGAGCCTTTGTGCTCTTTGGGGTTAGAAACAAAGCTTGCTCTGGGAGGAGGTGCTTCACACTCCACCCCTCCCCCCCTTGCAGGAAGAGCAACACTTGGCAGTGAGCCTCAAAGGCTCCTGCCTGTTGTTGCACTGCCTCAGGGCACTCCAGCTATTGGAGATGCCCACCCCCTGGACCAAGCCCCACTTTTGGCAGCAGGTCCGGCAGGAAAATTAGTAAAAACAAAGAGGAGTGACCACTTCAGCTGGAACATCCCTAGTGTGCCCAGAGCTGAAGTGACCCTCTCCTTGAAAGAATCCTCCATCTTGCTTTGGAGGAGGATAACCAATAGGGATAGGAATGTGCCCACTCCCAGGAAGGGTATAGCCACCCTCTGACCCCTGTAACACCCCTAAATCTAGTATTTAGAGGCACCCCTGAACCTTGCTCTTCAGATTCCTCATGACCTAAGAAGAAGAAGAAGGACTGAAGAGCTGACCAAGCAGAGAAGACTCCAGGGGACATCTGACTGGGCCCTAGCTCTACCAGCCTGTCTGCTGCTTCAAAGACCCCTGCTACAAAAAAACAACATATCCTGCTGGACCAGCAATCTCTACAAACCCCCAGAGGACTGCCAGCCTGCCCAAGCACCAAGAACTCCCAAGGACAGCTGCCAAGTCCACAGAGAAACCTCCAAAAAGGACTCCAGAACTGCCACAGATCCGTGAGCCCTCTTCACTCTGCACGGCCCGTGTCCAGCTTGCCCACTGGATCAGGGAATGTCCTCAGGCGTTTCCTACCTCGAGTCCACCCTGGGTTGACCCCTTCTGACCAACACGACGGCACCTGCAGCCTAAATCCAGTAGATCCCTCTGACCGCAACCCACTCCGATAAAGAATTACCAACTCCTATAGGTACCCAGGCACTCACAGCCCCTGGGCCTTAGAGAACCTGACTGATGGTCCATCGATGTTCAATGAGGTCCCTACTTGCCTGTACAGCTGTTGGTTTTCTTCAGCTGACCCCCTGGACCAAACCTGCAGCCTCTTTGTGACCCCGGGGTTCCCCCATTGAAAGTAGTGGGTGATGGATGCTGTGTCAGCACAGAGACGGTTGAAGAACTGGTGGAGGCCTGTGGAATAGAACCTCACCTGACACTGGCACGGTCTCTCCTCCTAGCCTGGGTATGGAGAAGGAAGCCTCTTTTGCCATGGTGGTACTCAGAGTTCTTGGAGCTTCAGCTACCCTCAGTGTCAGTCAAGATGAGCATCATAACAAAGGTGGTTCAGCCGGGGGTCGTCCCTTCTGCAGCTTTACTCCCTTTTAATGAACCCCTTGCTGACATCCTCAGACTTGGTCCAAGCACTTCACATGGGCTCTTGTGCATCAGACAATTGCCCACCACCATCGCCTCTCTTCTGATGACTCCAGTTTCCTTACCCAACACCCCACCCCAGAGAGCTTGGTGTTGCAAGCCTCCACCTCTAGAGTCAAACCTGGTATTTTCCCAACCACTTCACCTTATAGGGAATTCAAGAGGATGGATACCTTTAGCAAGAGGATGTTCTCTTTCGACATCCTTGCCCTGCAATGGGTGAGCACTGTATCACTTTTGGGCGATATTTCCATAAAAGCTGGGAGTCGGTTGCGCAAGTGCTGCTTATGGTCCCAGATAAGGCTCCAGCCATACTCTAGCTATTACTGACGAGAGAGATGCAGCAAAGTTCACTATATAATGTAGACTGGACATGACCTATTCGCTGGGCAGAGTGATTTAATCGTCTGTGGTCATTCAGCATCATGTCTGGCTGAGAACCGCTGGGTTTTTAGAGGATGTCTAAGCTTCACTTATTGATATGTCCTTTGATGGCTCTCGTCTTTTTGGAGAAAAGGTGGACTCAACGCTGGAGTACTTTAAGGACAGCTGCGCTACGGCCAGGTATAGAGGTCTTCATCATAGCCCCTCATCAGTACCAGGCTGCCTTCTGCCCCTTTTGTGGCCACAGAAGGAGATTCCAACCCTGTCCATACTCTCACAGCCACTACAGCCAACCGACTTCCGAGCCTTTTCATGGCTGAGGATGTGGATCCCATTGACCATGTGGGACACGTAGCCAAAGACTGGGCCAGTCCACCATACCCCCAGCAGCTGCAGCCTCTAAACCCCTTTAGTTTGCTCTCTGACTATCATCAGCATCCAGTGGGGGCAGGATACGCCATTACCTGCAACACTGAAGGTCAGTAATATCAGACCTTTGGGTTTTGCAGAACGTCCAAAGGGGCTACTCACTCCCGTTTGTGACCACACCTCCATCCATGCCACCTACATATGATCAGCTGACCGAACACCACCTCCCCTTGCTCCATCAGGAAGTACTGGCTCTCTTGGCCAGGGGAGCCATCATAAGGTTCCTCAGACCCCTTTCATTTGCTCCCTCTCTAGGCCTGTCGAAGGAAAAATGCACTTGCTCCAATCTTGAGGGAATGGTCCCAGTCAGTGCTGGAACCAGGGTTAGGCGACGCCATCTGGTTCTATGTTGGAGTGGGAATAACGATGGGGGTGGCTCTGTCCACCCAATATGGGGGCATCGGCACAGCAGCGGGTGCTGAGGAAGGTCTCAGTCTCACAGGCAGCTCCGTTTTGGATCCAGCACCGGGTATAAGGGGCCTGACTGGCCTTGAGAGTGTACCCTCCAGTGGGGATCCAGCAGGCCCCTCCTGAACACGTGAGGCCCAAGGATGCTCCACAGGTGCAAGGCCACCCAAATATGAAGTGCATGGCCTCATAAAACTCTTTCACCTGGGTAGGGGTCGCTCTGGCTCCAGGAAAGTAAGGGAAACATGGAGTGGACCCTGACTCAGGCTCCGCCGAAGCACGAGGCCTGGAGTGCTGACTCTCCGTTGTCTCGTCAGAAGACTTTGACAGGCGAGGCAAAGTCAAAGAGCTCTTCAACTTCTTAAATTTCTTCTTGCAGTGGTACTTACCTGATGACTTTGATCAAGACGATGACTACTGGGTGTTGCTCCACGAACCTTCCTGGTCTTACGTGACCAGGATCATGAGACTTTAGGTGTCAAGGATTTTGAGGGAGCACTCCATCAGCACCTTTGGGTACATGGGGTGACAGTCCTTGCAGGTTTTGGAGTTGTGGTTCCTCTCTTTGCACCACAGGCAAACCAAGTGGTGGTCTGTCACAGACATCTGTCTCTGAAAGGCACCCCATGGTTTGAAACCAGCTGGTTTCTTAGGGGATATCCTATCACACCAGGAAAGAAAATCTCTCAAAAAAAGTTTTGGCAAAAGCCAAGAAAAGGCAGTCAAAAAACAACTAAGGAAAGCACTTCATGGACCAGTACTTCTGACTTGGAAAGGAAAAACTTATGTTAGTGAACCAGAGTGGCATCTATATAGGTACCCTGTATACCATTTCTGGCTTGGACACTGCCGACATGAAGCCAAATGATGCCACCTTGCAGCACATAGGGGTACTGCTCAAAAATCTTCAGATCCATTCCGAGGCCTGAGGAATATTATAAGGTAAGAAATCTGTTGCTGGAAGTCTCTATCAGATGCATCTTACAAGCAACCAAATCAGTTGGCATATAGGGGGTCATTCCGACCCCGGCGGGCGGCAGGCGCCGCCCGCCGGGGCGGAAACCGCCCAAACACCGCACCGCGGTCAAATGACCGCGGCGATGATCACAACTTTCCCGCTGGGCCGGCGGGCGATCTCAAGCAGATCGCCCGCCGGCCCAGCGGGAAAGCCCCAACAAAGATGAAGCCGGCGGATTTGCTGGGGTGCGACGGGTGCAGTGGCACCCGTCGCGATTTTCAGTGTCTGCTTTGCAGACACTGAAAATCTTAATGGGGCCCTGTTAGGGGCCCCTGCAGTGCCCATGCCAGTGGCATGGGCACTGCAGGGGCCCCCAGGGGCCCCACGACACCCGTTCCCGCCAGCCTCTTCCTGGCGGTGTAAACCGCCAGGAACAGGCTGGCGGGAAGGGGCTCGGAATCCCAATGGCGGCGCTGCATGCAGCGCCGCCATGGAGGATTCCCTGGGGCAGGGGAAGACCGGCGGGAAACCGCCGGTTCCCCTTTTCTGACCACGGCTTTACCGCTGCGGTCAGAATTGCCCCGGAAGCACCGCCAGCCTGTTGGCGGTGCTTCCTCTGCCCTCTGCCCTGGCGGTTACAAACCGCCAGGGTCAGAATGAGGGCCATAGTGATTTAGGTGGACCCTAGCAAAATTCAGAATGATACAGAAACAACACTACTGTATGGCTCAGTAGTAAGGTCACTCAAATATGATACCATTCAAGCAATCTTACTGTAAGTATAATGTGCATGTTCATGGCTAGCTATTTCTCCAGGAGTAAGAGCTCATAGTGGTTCCATATAGATATTAATAATGGTGGGAATAGGCAACAATCACTGAGGTATTCTCGTTGACTCTATTTGTGTAAAGTGCTGTGGTTCTGTGAGGTAGGAAGTGAGCCAGTTTAGAAAATAGACTCTCTACTATAACAGATCGATTAATAGATAATTAAAACAGGTATGAGAATAATTTAGTTTCAATCTTTAATATTTTGTGTTTAGGTTTGATTTTATTTTTTGTCATAGTGCAGTTGTAATACAGATATAAACAATATTTCCCACTCCTTGACTGTTGTTTAAATGTGTAAATATATTTAAACTAATACATTTGTAGGACAGTGTGTCATCTCACTTAGTGATCACATGGGAACTTGTGAAATTATACAATTATTTTAAGGGCAGTAGCACTATATTATTCACGCTATAAGTGATTGCTTGTCTGATAATAGGGACATAAGAATAAAATTAGTTTTCTGGCTGCTCTTTTTTTTATTTTTGAGGAAAATAGTGGCACCAAATTTTTATCCACAGTTTACCACTTCTCTTTCGATGATAGCCTATTGTGGAACCAATTTAAAATTGCACCGCTAACTTAGATCTCGAAAATGTAGAAAATGCATATCATCATTGTAGGGGAAGGCACAACTTCAATATCTTGTCCCAAAAATGTCTAAGAGGTCAACAAAAATGTATAAAATTGTTTAGCTTTTAAGACTTTAAATTTTTTATTTTTTTTAAAATATCTTGTAAAATTAGATTATGAAGAAGTTCAAATGAAAGTCTTTATTTCACCTCTAGCATTAGCATTGGCCATGGTGATGGATACCTCAGGATTTTTCCTGAAGGTCCCAATGGCTGCAAGGAAAGTCCTGCTACACTCCAGTCTCAGCAAGGTGACAAGAGAAATACAAAAAGGCAAAGTTGTTCACTTGTGGACAGAAACAGCTGCTTAGAAGCTGAGCATACATTTGTGCATCTGAGACATACTGCATGGGTTATTTCAAGAGTGCCATCGCCATACCTTTTTTAATTAACACACGTAAATTATCCAAGTGTGGCATTAATCATGTCACATAAATATTCAATGACTAGAGTTGCAGATGTTTTATGATACTTTTTGGACACAAGTTTTCAGGGTAATATACCTGAATAGGATTATTAGTTTGTTCGTGAAAGAAAGAAGCAATATTGCCACAAGAAATATTATATTTATGGACATGTGGTATAGCCAATTGGTGCACATGATTTCTCAAAGGTTCACAGTTTTTTCCTCATTACAGCTTTGTTAGGACTTGAAAATATTCTCCAGTTATGCCACGACAATGAAAAAATACTTGCTGCATAAACGAGGTCTTTGCAATGTGTATTTGCCTGTGGTATGCACTTGTTTTTTTCACCAGATTATTTTACATCTCACCTTGTGCAACTGAGCTCTAGAGGGAACCATTTATTGATATTCTGAATAATTAAGTAAGCTATGTTTATTAAAGCCATTTGATCAAACCCTCTATCAGCACGTTTTAATGTTATTTAATACTGTATTAGTTATTTAATCTGTATTGTCTATGGAATATGCACCATACAGCAATACAGATTATCATCATATTGTAGGCAATCCTCAAAATGGGTATATTGAAGCTGGAATAGGTTTTTCACCTGCAAGATTCAAGATATCCGATGCGAGTGTCCACAAATTAGACACTGTGAGTCATGAGGAAGATGTCCAGGAGGAAAGAATTAGCAGACTTTAAACACCTGCTGATGTTAGGATGGTTATGAAAGTGTCAGTATCATTTTCGGGGCTACGAGATGAACCTGGTTTAAATTTGTACTAAACTGTATCTTTCTTTATTAATCTATCCCGAAGAAAACTAGGATATCTTTATATTTATTTTCGTATGTATGCTTTTTATCAATTACACATATACATTGAAATGTACTGAAAACACGTTAAATGCTAAGAGATGATATCATTGTATTAACATTTTCAAAAAATAATTTACCTCTGTGTGCGCTCCTGTTGTAAATCTAAACAAAACAGCAAAGATAGGAAAGAGTTATAATTACTACAGTATTAGCTTGGCATGGAGCCTTCTTCGATAATTCAGTGATGATGAAGATTGATGAAGATATATATTCCCCCAAAAAAAGGTTTCAGGGATGTTATAGTTAGGTACTGAATTTACTCGCACAAAACCACACACATTCAGCAGTTATAGTTACCAGCCCTAACTATATATTACACCTGTGCAATGCACTGATTATGACCTCACATATTACATCACTCATGACATGGTCAGTGACATCACTGATGACAGCAGGCACGCACACAATGGGGCTGAGAGCCTGGAGAAAGCAGTGTGAAGGAAGGAGAGGCAGGCATGCACACAATGGGGCTGAGAGCCCGGTGAAAGCAGTGATGTTGTATGTGCTGCAAGGAGGTCGTGGTCCCCGGGTGGAGGGGGGGGCATGCGCCCCACCCTTATTCATTTATACTGTTTAGCTCCGGGGACGTGGTGGTCCCTGGGGCCTGGAGGTCCATGTGGCCATTCCGCATATTTGCGAGATGTAGCCCCAGGGAGGTGGTGGTCCCTGGGGCTATTACTTAAGCTCAACATGCCCACGGACCTGGGTCAACCGGGGGCAAAATTAAAAGCAAACGCAGGAGACCACGCTTGTTTTCCAAATATTCGCAAGTTTTGCAGTGAATTTAAAAAAAAAACTTTTTTGCCCTGGTGAAAGTGGGTCCAGGGGGACTCCTGGACCAAGGCTAGGGGCTCAGGGAATGCCTACCCTGACCCCTTTATTTTTGCATGGTTTTTTTTGGGACTCAGCTGAAGCAGAGTCTCAAAATGGCTGCCAACACTTCCTGGTTGAAGTGTTGGCAGCTGATCAGATCTTTCCACGAGATCGGGAGGATTTGCGCGGGGTTCGCGCCTCTAGATATCCAAATTTGTTTTTCCTTTAATATCTGAAAAAATACTGAACAGATTTACACCAAATACAAAAAGCATGATCTAAAAGCTACCTTTCTGCCAAATTTGGTGTAATTCCGTCCATAGTTTGGGCTGTAGTAGTGTTCAAAATCCCTATTGGAATTAAAATGGGAACCATACTTTTTTTTACCCCTCCCCCTTTTTTTCAGCCCCGCTTGATGGATCACCCTGAAACTTTCCATGCACAACAAGTCCCTTGGCACACTTTTTGCGAAGATTCATCAAACGCCACCAAAGATATAGCCAAGTCAAAAAACGCTTTTTTAATGTAAACTAGGTCCTAACTATGCCTACCTACTGAAGACCACCAGTAGGTTAAAAATATATATATCTATATATGTGCATATATAAATATATATATATATGTATATATATATATATTATATAAGAAAAAGTTGCTTACCTAAGGTCACAATCTTTCTGATGGATACTCTATCTACCTGCAGATTCCTCACCTGTAGAACAACCCCAGGTAAAAGGCACTGAACTTCTTTTTTCCCCACACTTTGCAGCGAGAAGGTAGATCGACTGTGATATAGGTCTGCATTACTAACAACATGTAAACTGGAATCTTAGTAACTTTCCCTACAACATATCCATCAAATGGGGAGGCAGGCAGGTCGGTGAGGAATTTGAAGGTAGATATTATATCCACAAGTAAGACTGGTACCACATGTAAATAATTTCTTCTTCTCATGGTTACTTCTACCTATAGATTCCTCACCTTCAGAACAGATTTCTTAGCAATACCTTGCCCAGGAGGTGGGATAATGGAAATCTTGCAGACTGGATCTGGCAAAGTGTCCGTCCCTCTGCATCTCCAAATCCACACAGTAGTGCTTTGCAAAAGGAAGCAAGGAAGACCACATCGCCGCATTGCAAATTTCTGCAATTGGGACTCCTGTGGCAAGTGCAGAAGTGGTCGACTCAGCCTTGGTGGAGTGGGGGGGGTATGATCCCTTCAGGAGGCTTTCTCTTGGCTAAGGAGTAGCAGTTCTTGATGCAGAGGATGATCCAACGTGAGAGAGTCCTACTTTGCACCGCCTCGCCTCTTTTTGGCATTCATCCATAATTCCTTGATGCGGTCCAGGTATCATGTAACTGCATGCCTATGATCCAACCGATGCAACCTCTTTCATAGGATGTGGGGTGAGTAGAAGGTTGTGTAAGAGATGGATTGAGTAAGATGGAAAGGGGTCACCACCTTAGGAGAAGGAATGCAGTCCTGGTTTGCATCATCAACTCATAGGGAAAGAATGAAGTGAATGGAGGACAACAAGGGTTTGCAGCTCAATAATCTTTCTAGCAGCAGTAATTGCAACCAAAACACAGTTTTGAGGGTTAACTTTTCTAAGGTACAACTGTGAAGGGGCTCAAATGGAGTCCCCATCAAAAAGATAAGTACTAGATTCAAATCCCATTGGGGAATCACAGCGGTAGCAGGAAGAAACATATTTGTCAAACCCTTGAGGAATCAAATAACAATAAGGTATTTTAAAAGGGACAGCTGGTTTACCAGACAGAGGAATGCAGACAAGGACGCCAAATACCCCATTTGCAGTGCCAACAGTTTAACCCATCTGAGCAAAGGAAAGCACAAATTTCAGCATCAGTGACAACTTGGCCTGCAAAGGGTCCATACCACTGTCTACACACCACACAACAAGGTTGCCCCATCTGCCGTAATAAGCAGACTTAGTGATGGGGGTAAGTTGACACGATTAAATCAGCCACCCCCAGTGGCAGCTGTAAGGAGCTCAGTTGTCCCCACTCAATCTCTAAGCATGTAGGTGGAAGTCTCAGAGATTGGGGTGCAGAACTATGCCCTCCAATTAGAAGAGAAGGTCTGTCCGTAATGGAAGGCAAAACAGGAGACATGTGGAGAAGTGCAGGTGGTCCGCACAGCACACCCTTTTTGGGAAATCCAGGCCAATGACAACTTCTAGGGCCCGGACTTCGAGAAATCTTTCTGAGAACTCAAGGAATCAACGATATAGGGAGAAACATACAATGCAGCTGAAAGTTGCACTTTAACTGTGTGAAACAAGTCTCTCAAGGCTCCTCTCAACGGAAACTGGAGGGTGCTGATCTGCTACCATTGAATATTTTCCAAGAGGCGAATAACTCCACTGTAGGAGTGCCCCACTGGGCGAAGATGTCCTGGCCTAACTGTGGCAGAAGACACTACTCGTGCTGGGCAAGGTAATGCCGGATCAGGCTGTCTGTAGGTGCTTGGGGTAAGCAGATTCCTTGGGGATGTGTCCAAGACCACAGTCTCAATGCTTCCAGGCAAAGGAGGTGAGACCCTACTCCCCCCTGTTTGTAAATGTGCTACATCGCATTCATGTTTTATCAAGATCTGAACGGACCGACCTTAGATGCAGGGGAGGCAGGCCTTGAATGCCAGCCGAATCACCCACTGTTCCAGCAGATAGCTGTGAAGAACCTGCTGTTCTGGAGAGCAGAGGTCTCTGATCTACAGATCCTTTAGATGAGCTTCTCATCCCAGAGTGGAGGCATTTATTACAGTAGCCATAGTCGGAGTGGGAGTGAAGGCCACCACAGTGCGGGATTTATCCTAAAAGGTCTCCCTTGTACTGGAGCCACTGTCTGCAGAGGCACAACTGCAGGGCCCTCCTATGCAAAACCTGTATGTGTGACTAGGAGAATGCAGGAAGCCAGCAGACCTAGGAATCATGGTACTCTCAGGAATAGTACTCTTGAGCCTTGGAGGAAAGGTGGAACCATTTCCTGGATGTTCCTGATCCTTTGCGGTGGAGAAGAAATACAGGGAAGGGGGGTGTCCAGTACCAATCCTATGAGCGGGTGTTGTTGGGACGGCCTCAGGTGAGATTTGGGCTTGTTGATTAAAAAGGCCAGGTCGAACAGCAGCACCACTACCTCTTGAGTACTGGCTTTGATGAGCTAGTCGTCCAGGTATGGGAAAATGAAGGTGGCTGACCATCTTAGATGGGCCACAACCATTACCATCACCTTTGTAAAGACTTAGAGGGTCATTACAACCTCGGCGGTCTTTTAACAAGACTGCCGAGGGACCGCCGTGTGGAAGACCACCAGTAGTGGAGGTTTGCCACTCCGCGTATTATGACTGTTGGCTGCTCTCCGTCCTTGGCGGGCGGAACGGAGAAGCGGAACGGAGAAGCGGCAGATGACCATGGCGGTAACCGTCATGGTCATAATACTGAAAAAAAGACCGCCAGCCTGTTGGCGGTCTTACCGCCGCTTTAACACCGTCCATCAGGGTCGTAATGACCCCCTTAGTGTGCCAATGTTAAGCCAAAAGGTAGTGCAGCCTGTGGTGCGTACAATGCACCCAAAATCACAAGTACTTCTAGTGCAACCACAAGATTGGGATGTGGAAGTGCGCATCCTGCAGGATGAGAGACGTCATCCAGTCTCCAATCTCCAACGCCAATAGGTAGGGTCAGTTTCTTAAACTTTTCCTTTTTGAGGAGAAATTTCAAATCCCTCAGGTCCAGGACAAGACGTAGACCACAATCCTCTTGGGTACAAGGAAGTATCATGCATAGCATCCATCACCCTGTACCTGCGCAGGCACTAACTCCTCTGCTCCTTTGTTGAGAAGAGCTGTCACCTGCTTCTGAAGACTGGTCTGAGCGTGAAGTGGAGGGAGGGGGGAGCTGGATGGTGGAGCCTTCTGGAAGGGAAGGGTGTATACCTTTTCTAGGAATTGATGGACACATAGGTCTGAAGTAATGGCCTTCTAGAATTGAATACAATGAGACATTCACCCTCCCAGAGTCTCCCTGTGGGGATGGAGAAGCAACTAGGCCTGCTTTCCTTGTGATACAGGGAAGGGAAAGTGGAGGAAGGTTGCAAGATGAGTCCTCCTGCCCTTTCCCCAGCTTCTTCCTCTGTAATGCCTGAAAGGGAGATTAAGCTGCTGTTGGATAGTGGGCTGGTACTGTCATGATCGAAAGGATGATCCTATTGCGAAGCTGCAAAAGTAACAAAATTGATGGTAGTCTCTATTTGGAGGTGGGTGCTGCAGTCCGAGGGTGCTTGGAGTGGCATTTACAGGTCTTAAAACCAGGATGAAGTCTGCCTTGTTGCCAAAACGTCACATCCCATCAAAGGGAAGGTCCATAGGACTGACCTGGACATTCGAGGAGAAGTTTAAGGGTTGAATCCAAGCATGTCTAGGGATGGTAATAGAAGTGTCCATGGGCCAAGCAACCGAATCCATTGTGTCAAGGCATTATTTTATAATATGGTGGGAAGCATTCTTACCTTCAACTGTGAATTCTTGAAAGTGATCCTTCACGTCAACTGGCACATGTGGGAGGATTATCTAATCCATGTCTAAGCTGCTGGCAGAGGACAATCCTTGAAACTTTATGGCAGTGGTCTTCAAACTGTGGAGTGGGTCTCCCAGGGCTAGGGCAGTGTAGAGGCCTTAGAAGTGGGGAACAAGTCCAATTCCTCCAAGGTCATACTAGTCTTACAACAATAAAACTCAGCTGTGGATTTTTTGGTTTTTTTGTGTGACATACTATTGTTCTTGTGTGTTTTTTTACCTCATTTTTTTACAGGCTTGGGCTTGCATTGTGTTCTCGATGTGCACAGAGGCCATTAGAAACACAAAAGCGAGGAGGGTAAATGCATTGTGCTGAGAAAGCACTTTGCTGTCCTTTTAATAACTGTCTGCAGACTCTTTTCAAAAATCTGATTTACACTGTAAAAGTATAAAACATTATGACATTAGTGGGATCATATCAGTGTGTGCAGACAGCTGAAGTCTGAATGTGCTTGAAGGGAAGTAGGGCTTTAATGTAGGTAGAGTTGCCATTATCCCAAGGTAAAATACCGGCCATATGATCCCGTTACTCAGCCCTGCCAAGCACCACGCGTCAGGGGTTAGACTAACGTATTTTAATGCGGTGTTCCATCGCCGCATTAAAATGCATTAGTTGTGCATTTAGAGCGTCGTGGGGCCAGCTCACGGAACCGCTTATTGAGGAGCTGCATAAGCAACAAGCACACTGGCAGTGAAAGCGTGTAAAGTCTCACAAATACATTGCGGTTTCTTTTGTTTATTCACATTATAGATCAGATCAACAACTCTGCCTGTAGTAACTTAGTTAAGGCACTGCATTAAATGAGGTGTCAATCAAAGCCCGGCATCCCTCTCCATTTTACCACATGACAGTTGCAGCTCGCAGGGGTGAAAAGAGGCGGGCGGCATGGGCTGGGGGAGAATGACAAAAAAATATATAATTTGAAAAGAAAACGTACTGTCCTCCGTTAACATGCTGCACCACGCCGCTCTGCTGTCCTCACTGCAAGGGCAGGCTCCCATTGAAGCTGCTGGTGGGGGGACAACACTCCTCCACCATAGCAGAGGAGCCACTGTTGCTGTAGGCCCTGGTGGCTGCGTGGGAAGAGACACAGTTGGTAGCTCCTACTGTAGCCACAGAAGGGGCAAAAGAAGGACTGCAGTTAGCAATGGGCCAACCTGACCGTAGCTCTGTTGTCTTTCAGCGCTGAGTCCACCCAGAGCCATCAAGGGGCATGTCCATAGGTAAAGCCTGGGCATTCCCTGAAAAGTCAGTGATTCTCAGCCAGGCTTGGCATCCAAGTGCCACTGGTGATGAAATCACTCTGCCCCGCAAGTCGGGTAAAGTCCACATCTGATGGTGAACCTTGCTGCATCTCGCCCATCAGCAATAGCCTGGGAGAGTATGACTAGGGCCTTATAGGGAAACAGGCTTTTAGTAGGTTTACCTCCACTTTCCCCCCCCATTTTGATCACTAGGTACTGGTGTAATGGTTCTGAACTGCCCTGGGCAATGCTATCTAGGACCCAGTGCATGTGCTCTGACCCTTAACGTGGTGCATGTTTAATTCGCTTCTTATCAACTGGCATAGTGCAGCTTACTTGTAAGCCCCAAGCTCATGGTACCAGGGGAACCTAGGACTTGTAGTTAAGGTGTCTCTTATGGACTGTAGCACTAGTTGTACCACCACAAGTACGACAAGTTAAAAAATAGCTCCCAGTCTGTCACTGCAGACTGGAAGGGCAGTTTAGAACTGCTAAGTCGACTTTGCCATTTAAAGTAACGGCAAAGCCCAAACGTCCCTTTTTAATATATGAAAGTGACCCCTAAGGTGAGCCTGTCAAGCCCCAAGGAAAGATGTTGTATGCTAAAAAGTAGAACATGTACCTATTCATGTTCCAACAGTAAAAACCCTAAACTGTTGTTTTTACTGTGGAAAGACTAGTAGCCACATTGGGAAGTACAGAGTTACAGGCTGACACCTCAGCTCTGCTAACTCCTGAATGGGATTGCTAAAGTTAGTACTGTAAGGTATCAAAAGAATCAGTGCAATAAATCCGATTCAATGGTTAGATCAAATTTAATATAATTGGTGAGCAAAGTGTATCTGTAATAGTTGGCACTTTAGTTTCCTAAGATTTCCAGTGCCTGTTTACTATTGTACACAGGGTTTGTCCTGCAGACAGCTTTCTGCCCTCCCAGGGAGACACGTGGATGATTCCCAGGATAGGTAACAATAGAGGCTTGCATGGGAGAGAGGTGTTACCTCTTTCTCACAGGAAGCCAAACAGGTGTTAGGCCAAAAAGCCAGCTTCAAAGGAGAAGCCACCTTTGAATGGCACTTGAAAGAGGAGCTGCTCTATTGTTCAGGCAGACAGGCTGGCACCAGGGACAGGGGAGTGGAAGACAGTTTTCAAAGTGGTTTCCAGAGGACTGTAGCATCTTTAGTAGCCACACCTCTGAGTTGGGCTAGGGAGATCTGGATGCTGAGGGAGGGGTTCTGCTGTGTTGGGAGTAGGAAGAAGGCCAAATGACAAACTTCCCAGGAAGTGGTCATCAGGAAGGAGGGAACCTGATAGCCCATTGGCTACTAACTACGCCTACCAGGAGTGCACTTTCAGAATATAAAATGGGTACCCCCTGCAGCCAGAACTCAGATCTTAATTGGACTAGAAGAAGAAAGCTTGAAGAAGGATTGCCCTCCTGCCATGTGGCACCAGAAGAGGGAGGCTGCACTGGCGTGGACTGCACCTGCTGAAACCGGTAGTTAGCAAATAAGAGAGACTCTGTCTGCTGTGTCCTGATAATGAAGAAGTTGCCTCCAGAGCTCAGCCAAAGCAAAGAGACTCATAGGCTCACTTAGTTGACTTCATTTCCACAGCACAGGGCCACAACAGCTGAAAAGCCTACTGGGGTAAGTTGGTACCCCATTATCTTCAGACCGCTGCTGTGAAGCACCAGTGACTAGGACCCGATGCCCAAAGTTGCACCCGAGGTTGCTGAGCCCAGGCGAGTCATTGGAGTGCAGCTTGGTCAGCAAGAAGCCCTGTTATTGCCCAGGGAAGGATTTGCCTGTGACCCTGATACCAGGTGATCCAGTCCCCAAGTAGAATATCCGTAAGGGCTTTGTTAAATGGGGGTAATGGTTCGGCTGAAGCACCACAGTCAGGACATTCATCTTCACTGCAACTGTGGGCAATTGAAGGTTCAAGACCTCAGCTGCACTCCGCGCCACCATTTCAAATGAGGCACCCTCCTCTGTAGATACAGTGGGGGGGAGACCAGACCTGTGTCTGGTGAGGTGTCCAAACCACTGGCATCTGCCAGGTACTTTTACTACTTTTCCCCTGGTTTATCAAGTGGATGGTGGTAGCCATAAGGAACCTCAGACCCCTCCGAGTCATCACCTTCTCCAGGCCTGTCAAAGAAAGGACACTAGCTCTGGTTTGGAGGGCATGGTGCTGGCCTACAATGCCTATCTGGCTAAGTGTCGGCCCCTTCGACTGCAGGAGGAGGACTGTCCTGTGAGGAAGATGGAGTTGAGGGCACAGGGAGAGGTAAGTTGTGAATACCACATCCTTTGTGGCCAGTCTGGGGCAATCAAGATCACTTGGACCCCATCGAGGTGAATCGACCCAAGGAATCAAGGGTATGGGAGGAAACGCATTAAGAAGCTGGAAGCTCCAGCTCAATTGAAATGTGTCTTCCAATACTTCCTGCATCAAATACTGGATGCTGCAGAATGACGAGCAGTGTACATTTTCTTGAGTGGTAAAGAGGTCTAGCCAGGGAGTCCCACATAGCTGGAAGAGGAATAACACCGCCTGCATGTAAGTTGAGCACCCCGGCGAGGTGACTTGCAGCCATACAAATCTGGAGATCCTGAACCCAGGAGTCGTCAAGCATCTTTGCAGAGAAGAGATGACCCCCACTCCTCCTTACTTGCAGTAGTGTTTTACGTCAAGATTTGGACTGACTGACCGTGAAGGGAAGGGAGAAAGGTATTGAGAGCCAGACATATCATCCGCAATTCTAGCAGATTCATATGAAACAATTGTTCCTCTGCGGACCACAGGCCTCTGATCTCCAGATCCTACAGATGTCCTCCCCATATTAAAGTGGAGGCATCTGTTATGACTGTGGACACCGAAGATCTCCATTGTGTTGAAACCACTGCTTGCAGAGGTACGCCTGGAGGGCCCTCATGTGCCAGTTTGCATGGCGCTACCAGGCCTAGCAGGCGAAAAACCTTCAGGACTGGAATAACCACTCCATCCTGAATCATCAGAATCATAGCCTGAATGTCATTAATCCTCTGAGGAGGAGGGGAGGCTCATTCACAGTTGTGTCCAGTACTGCCCGTCTAAACAGGGAGTGCCAAGAGGTCTCTAGGAGAGATTTGGGCCTGTTGATAGAAAAGCCCAGTTCAAACAACAGCTGAGTTGTTACCTGCAAGTGATGCAACACCGACCTTCTGAGATGGGCCGCTACCACCACCAACACCTTTGTGAAGACAGGAGGGGTAGAAGTAGGGCCAAACAGGTGGACCACAAACTGATAATATTTGAACCCTACGTGAAACAGAGATACTTGCTGAGTGACTACAGAATAGGGATGCAAAAGCAAGCATCCTGCAAGTAGATTGACACCATCTAGTATTTTTTCTAAAGTGCAAGAAGCACCTAAGCTAGGGTGCACATCTTGAACTTTTCTTTTTTGAGAAACCAATTCAAAATCCTGAGGTCTATGATCAGTCGTAAATGACTATCCTTCTTGGGAATTAGGAAATAATGTGAATAGTATCCCTGACCCCTTTCCTGCTCTGGGACCAACTTCACTGTGCCCTTGTGAAATAGGGATTGGACTTCCTGTTGGAGAAGCTGAAGATGGTCTGCAGAAAGTGAATTCAATCTGGGTGTAAAAGGTGGGGGGAATTCTTGGAAGGGTAGGGCATACCCCTTTTTGACAATACTTAACATCCAAAAGTCTAATGATATGTACCTCCACTGGTGCCGACCCTGGGACACTCCCCCTCCCACTGGTAAGGCATACTATAAGAGGAAAAACTAAAGCAGCTTTCCTGTGTTTTCAGCACAGGACGAAAGGTATGAGGTGGGAAATGGTGGGAGGGGAATGGCCAGCTGTCTACCTCTACCATGCCCTCTGTATGACTTATAGAGGGGGTCTGCAGATTGCTGCTGTTCAGGTTGCTGCTGCAGGCACCCACTAAATGAAAATCCTCTAAAGAAGCTGCAAAGTCCTTAGAATTGCCTGTAATCCTGAGGCTGATTCCCAAGGAACAAGCTATGGCATTGCTGTCCTTCAAACATTCTAAAGCAGAATATGCCTTAGCCCTGGATAGGTAAGAGCCATCAAAGGTCAAATCCATAAGGGTGTTCTGCACATACTATGAAAAACCAGAACTCCTCAGAAATGCATGTCTTCCAGTAGAAATTTAAGTGCCCATTGCCCTTGCCACAGATTCAGCCATATCCAGTCCCGCCATAATACCCTGATTGGGTGCTGCTTATACATTTTTCAATGGTTACAAAAAATGACCTTGGTAGTCATCAGGCAATTTAGGAACAGAATGCACAGAATACAGGAGGACATGAATGTACCTCCCCAGTAAACAAGTAGCTTTAGGGGATTATAGGGCCATGCTTCCAGATGAGAAAATCTTTTTAGCTCCATCTTCTTGGACTCGCTATCCAGAGGTGAGGTGGGAAATGAGCCTGGAGTTCAGCTTTGATGAGCATGAGGCTTGAACAACCAGATTCTCTGGTATAGGATGTGAGGACAAAAAGAGAGGATCTCCAGGAGACAGCTTATATCGTCTGGCTTTCGGCCTTGAAACAGATGTGGCTGTTATCAGTTCCTGCCATGTATTCATGATTGGTTCTGTCAAAATCTAATTGAAGGGTAGCAGTGGCTCAGAGAATTCTGAAGAGGAATGCAGAGGGAGTATTAGATTCAGCTCAGTGGTCGGAAGGGATAAATCTAACATATCTGATCCCCAGCTTTCCTGATGATGGAATGGTACATAGTGATTTCAGGAGATTAAATGCCTTTTGCAGATAGCAATTCCCATTCTGGGGATGTATCCAAACCACTTGACTCTCTTAACCCTTCAAGCTCTGGGTCCGTTGAGGGCTGCTCAACAACTCTCCCTCTTCTTGGGAGTCTCATCCTTCAAATCAGTTGTTGGGCCTCTCTTCTGGATCTGTGCCTTGGATTCTGATTAATGTGAGCTCGTATGCGCTGTCAGCTACGCCATTATCCGCACCAGTGAAATCTGCAATTGCACCAGAGAAGTCAGAAGGGACACCAGAGTTGTAGCTTGTGATGTCAGGCAGAAGTAGTTGGCACCGGTAGTGTCACCTGCTGCATTGACAAAACGTTTAGAGAAAGTAGTACCCAAAAGAGGTGGCATCCTCTTCCTAGAGATTTCCATCGGTGCCAGAGTTGGCCAGGGGATCCAGAATCCGGGCCAGCGACATAAATGGCATAAAGGGTGCCTGCTGATATGGTGTTGAAAAGCCTCCCGGGGAATAAGCTAAATGACTCATGGAGCCCGCAGGTGCCTCAGATGGAACCATCGGCCTATTGCAAATATTGAACACAACATTAAAAAAGTAACTAGGGTCCAAGCCAGAGTTGGAAATGCTGTGTACATCTTTTCCTTTTGTGATTGAGTAACTGGATCTGAAGGCAGCATTGCACTTGGTACTACAGGAGAAGTCGAAAGAGCAGTTGGCATCGAAGGCTGACATCGGCGCCAGAGATGGAGTTGGTGTGACCTCCTGACCATCTTCCTCCAAGAGCGGTTGTGATGAAACCGGCCTCAGTGACCTGTCCTTTGACGAGCGATGTCAGGGCATATGACACTGCTTCTGGTTATGCTTCTTACTTGTTGACTTTGAAGAATGAGGATATGGAACCCGGATTTTGGACAAGAACCTCTTTTTTTCATCTCATGATCTGGCCATAAACAATTTTGCCTCGCTCCCTTTCAGAGCCTTCTGATTAATTTTTTGGCAACTGAAACAGGCCTTGACATCATGATCCAAACTCAAATACCAAAGACAGTTGTCATGAGGATCAAAAATAGACATCTGACCCTCACAGTCCTTGCAAGGTTTAAAACCTGACTTCCGATGCTGCAACAATTTACAAACACCTATACTTTAAGAGATGAAACATTGAAAATGCAACAATTTCCAAACAGAGAGTATGAAAAAATCATTATGCACTGAAGGCGTGGAAAAAAGGGAGCTGATATCAGTATGTTGATAGGGGCTCCCACCTCTGCCAAACCCACAAAAATTGTAAAAGGATTGAAAGTCACTGGAAGGTGGCAGAAGCTGAAGAGTAGGTGAACATGCCATGGCATTTAGAGTCTATTATCTCAAGCGCATGATCTGTTTTATCACTGAAGAGGTGCACCCTGTCAATAGGAAGATCCATTAGACTGGACATCAAAGGAAAATTTGGATGTCCGTTCCCAGTTATGGCGATGTATGGAAACAGAAGTCCCCATAGCACGTGCAATGGAATCAGCTATATGGAGCCTGGATTTAATTATATGATGAAATGCACTCTGGTCATAAACAATACTTCCTGAAAATCCCCCTTCATGTACTCAGGAATGTGAGGCAGCATCATCTGGGCCATGTTCCATAAGACGTGGGTTGAATGAGTCAGAAGACAGCATTTAAGGATTTCAGCACCACTCTCCCTGCCGAGAATGCCTTTGTGCCCCAATTCTCCTCTCTCTTAGACTCCCTGTACGAAGGAAAAGTATGGAAAAGAACAGTGCAGTCATCTAGCACCAAGCTGTAGCAGTGAGCCACAAGTCTATCAACAGCTGGCATAGGTGAGAACTTCTCCCAAGCCCCCAGGACAGGTGACAGTAAGGCCTTATTGAAAGGTAGCAAGGGTTCTGCTAAGGCTGATAATTGCATGAGGGCGTCAGTAAGGACATTGGTTTTCATCTCTGCTGTAGGGAGCTGTAAATTGAAGGCCTCAGCAGCCTTTAACATAATTTGATGGATGAATACTACTGGCATTGAGGGCCCAGCTGTTAACTCCATGGTGTGTTCTGCTTAGGTGTTCAGACCCCTTGCTCTAGACAGGCCTGGTCTGGGTCATCATATGGTAGGTACGCCACAGGGTCAGAGTCTGCGCCAAATGTAATGGAGACAAGTTCTGTGCACCTCCTCTTCTAGTGAGCATCGGGCTTCCCTATGGAAATGGATTTTTGGATCCACATCAGCCTGCTGTGCCAGTGGCTCTGTACCCGAAGATCTCTCCACTGCTCCCATAATACTCTTTCCTTTCAGTACGATCTCACTACCTCTACCAATCAGACGTGTTCCTCTCACCATCTCCAACCATCAAACTCACATCATCCAACAGGTTCAACATTGCTAGATATCACACTCACCTATTGTTCACCAGACTTTCACCATTGCTAGCCATCACACTGTCACTTCATTCACCACAGCCACAACCTTTATTACCTTTCATAGTCTCACATTACGGCCGTGTTTCACCATTACTACCCATCACACTCTCGCATCACTCAACACAAGCCTAACCATCGCTAGCCATTATGCTCCCATCACTGACCACAGTCTCACCATTGCTGATCATCACACTCACATCACTCAGCAGTCTTAGATCTACCCATCACACTCTTGCTTCACTCACCACAGCATCCCCTCCACTATCCTTTGCAATCCAACACAACAACTCAGCAGTGACATTCTCACAGAGTTCACTAGTCTCAACATTGCTACCAAACGCTCTCATGTCACTCACCACATTTTCACCATAGCAACCTATCACACTTTTTCAGCACTCACCAGTCGGTCATTACTATCCACTGCCACTACTATCCTTTGCCACTACACTCCACATCACTCACCACTCTCATCAGTGATAACCATCTGACATAGTCCATCAGCCTCATCATAGCATTCTAACAACACTCACCACAGCCTTACCATCACTACCCATTACACTATGACTTCAAATAGCCATTATCATAATTGCTACCCATGGTAACTGACCATAGTCTCACCATTGCTAGTCATCAGATTCTTAAGTGACTCACCAAAGTCTCAGCATCAATATCTACTACGTTCTCAGTTTTGCTTCTAATCACACTGTTGTATCACTCATCAATCTCATCTTCATGAACTATCACAGCCACGCCACTGCTGCTAATACTCACACATCACTTATACAGTCTCACCACTGAAACCCATCACATCTCACATTACTCACTAGTCCCACCATTGTTACCCATCACATTCTCACATTAACCACCTCAGATTTATCATTGGTACACATGACACTCTCCCATCTCTCACCTGTCTCACCAAAGTTAGTCACCGCACAATAAAATCACTGACCAATCTCACCATTGCTACTCACACACTCTCAGATCACTTGTCACAGTGTCACCATCTTAGACATCACTCTCCAGTCCCACCATCGCTTCACATCACACTCCCACATCACTCACCTGTCTCACCAATGTTAGTCCCCGCACGAGAAAATCACTGACCAATCTCACCATTGCTACTCACACACTCTCAGATCACTTGTCAAAGTGTCACCATCTTAGACATCACTCTCAAGTCCCCCCATCGCTACACATCACACTCCCACATCATTCACCAGTTTCAGCAATGTTAGTCTTCACACTCGTCGCTCATCAGTCTCACTATTGCTACCCACCACATTTTGAAACTACAATCACGTCCTGGCACACTCTTGAGTTACTCACCAATTCTACCATAGCTATCGATTATGCTGTCAGATCTCTGGCCAGGACAAAGCCCTTGATGGCATGTGCCTATCTGGAGAGAAGGTTGACTCCATCTGGTTTGCTTGAAAAACAACACATGAGCCTCGACGTGCTCCCTTGGTCTGACCTCCATGGTGAAGCTATTCTACCAGGAGTAGCATAATTTTTCTGGCCACTCCACCTCACAGCAGTCCTGTCATTAACACATTTCTGGGACTGGCAGACTGAACTACCCACCTGGCAATTTATGTGGGGAAAGCACATTCTGCCAGTGGTTCAAGCCCTGACAGACTGCACTAGCTACCGGGCATTTGATGCCATTTTAGCACTTTACTTCCAGATGGACTGTGCTATCTGCACGGCATTTCAAGCAAGGGAAATGCTTCCTCTAAGCACTTCATACCTTAATAGACTGCACTACCTGCCTGGAATTTCAAACAAAGGCAGCACATCCTGTCACAATGTCAGAACCTGACAGACTGCGCTGTGTGTGGCATTTCAAGCAAGGAAAGCGCAAAATATTCGCTCTTCATTCTCCGACTGCTGCTCTACTTACCTGACAGCTACAGACTGATGTGTTTCTTTCTTCTCCGACACTGGATTGGTACTGTCAGCAGTTCATTCTCTGACAGTCTGCAGACTGTGTCTGACATGTCAAGTGACGGAAGCGCATTATGTCAGTGGTTCGCGCCCTGACAGTCTGCAGACTGTGTCTGACTTATCAAGTGAGGGGAGCGCATTCAGTCAGTGGCTTCCTCATGCAGACTGCTATCTGCTTGGGATTTCAAGCGAGGGAAAAGTATCCCGTCAGCAGTCCCCATCCTGACAAATCACACTCCACGCTTAAAATTCCTACCAAGAGAATACCAGCCAGTCAGTGGTCCATGCATCGACAGACTGTGCTTTCTTCTTGGCAGGACCGGCTTTAGAGCTGGTGGCGCCCTGTGGGGTGGTCTATTTTGGCATCCCACACCCCATGACCACCTCCTCGGATTCCCTAACTACCACCCAGCAAATGTGCCCCTCATCTCTCCATAGCCCGCCTTTCACATATTCATTTGTTTTAAAAGGCTGGCTTTACTAATCCACTCAGCTATCCACATAAAATATAGTTCTGTTCTTTGCAGCAGGCATATTAACCCTCTGCATATTCTTCTTCTATGCTGCTTTATGGCTGGTCAAAGCTGCCACTGAACAAAACTCTCATCTCTCTCCCTAGCAGGAACATTAATCACAAGAGGTATCTTCATATTTTAATTGCTTCTTGAAGGCTGGACACACAAGAAACTTTTCAAGAGGTGCTTCTAAATCGCAAGCTTCTAAGTTATTGCTCAAGACAGCGCCCCCCTGAGGGCAGCACCCAATGCGGTCGCACCGCCCTAAAGCCAGGCCTGCTTCTTGGCATTTGAAGCAAAGGGGGCATTGTCTTGTCAATAGGTCACATGCCGACAGACTGCACTCCGTGGCTTGAGTATCAAACAAGGAAAGGAACATTCTGTCAAAATTTCACACTCTGAGATAGAGGGAGTTGTAAATGGCTACAGACTGATGTGTTTGTGGGTGTTCTCAAACTTTAAAGGCAAATCACGCCCAGTTTACTCAGTGGCTGCCTTGTGCATGGGATTTTAACCCTTGTAATATCATCTATGGTATAATATTATGTAGGAGAAAATGATTCTACATCTTCAAGGCTATCTTTTTTAATATCACGCAGACAAACGCCTTTGTGAATGTGGCCATGGTATCTAGTTTGCATGTGGTTTGTATATGTTTGCACAGGGAAAGTCCCTATTTCTAATATAATTTGATTTGTACACATTTATGTGTATTTCCCCCAAAATAATAAACCTTATTTTATTGTACCTAAATATTAATAAAAAAATTAGATTCATGTTATTTGCTATCTATTTTTGCAGTATTTACATTTTCTAATTGCAATACAAAAATAAAAAACGTTAACAAGTACAAAGTGAATAAAGTAACAACACCAGAGAATCGTTATTAATATTTTTATGTTAAAAATCAAAGTAAAACGCCTTCAGAAAGTGAACTAAAGGATAATAGCATAAACATGAAATTAATATAATATGTAGCAGAGAAACAAGGAAAAATGAAATGCCTTGTGCAGAGCAAAAGGAGAAGCAGAATCTGTCAATTAAGTCTGCCATATACAGCTTCCTTTAGTTGCATAAATACGCCCATTAAATCCAGGCGCATGCGCAAAACAATAGGTAGCACATTTGCAAGCTCATTGTTAACCAAAGGATCTCTGAGCAGTATGAACGGAATTAATTGAAACAATTGTTATGAGACATTAACTCGTTGGTGTTGGCTACAGGAATGGGGATTTTACAAACAAGTGAGGAGTAAAAACCATATTACCCTTGAAAGGGCTAACCAATTTATATAAATCATCTCGCACAGAACTCTGAATACTTAGTTCAAGAAAATAAAAAAAATGTGACTTACAATGTCTTGTGCACCGTATTTCTTCGCCCTGATTCAGAATGAAAAGACAAGTGATGTATTTTACAGAAAGATTGTTTGGATACAACATACGATACACAAATATTTTAGCACTCATATAAGCAAATGGCAGCTTCTTGGGTAGGGTTGTGTGTATTTTTTTTTTATTATTACGCACGTGCAATCGTGCGTAAACCCAGGTTATTGAGCTACGAGTATCCTGCATGCAGTCTGTTTTCCTAATGTTTGTACTGATTGTGATTGAGAGTTGGCTTCAGCATAAAATGCCTCTCTGTAGCTCTGAGTGTGCTTGTTCTCTGCAGCCATGTGTATTTTTTTTATAGGAGCTCAATCAATGATTAACACCCAACACTAGGCTAATTGCATCACATGTAAATTCTTTTTTAGGTATGCTTAACAGATTATGGGCTTTATTCAAAGTCTGGCGGTATGTACTTTGTGAATCAAGGTTACTGAGGACACAACGTCCACCACCATGATGGACAGAGGCCCGCCACAATCAGAAATCCACTGCTGGCTATTTTCAAGACTAGGTGGGTGAAAGTAGGAGGAACATTCACGCTCAGAAATACATCAGCCGTGACCGAATGCATGCTCATCCAGCATCTCACACTCAAGCTAGCCAAGTCTGTGTCCTGAGAAAAGTAGAGATTTCTAGCCACAAGTACCGATGGTGGCTTTTTTGGTGTTCAAAAAATGACTCAACTCAGGGTATGATTGTGTGTGGTAGGTTAAGGTAGCCTGTGACCACTTTAGCTCCTAATATAATAATGGAATCTAAGTCCTATGACTCCATCAGTAACTCTAGGAGAAGCATGTGACTAAAGAGTTGAAGGGATTCACATATGGTCTTTATCAAAAGAATTCCAAATGGTGAGCACTGATGAACAAGTTACTTATCTTCAGTAACAAATGATCTGGTAGAGACCATATCTAGCCGAGATTCCTTACCTTTGAATTTCCCAGGTGTCTGATTGGATCCAGAAGATTTTTTGTGAGCAGTACCCCTGCGCAACAGTTGGTGGCATCGAATGGCCACTTACATATGTGCCAGCTCCACATGCTGACGTCCATGGAGCCATGAAATGCACTGACACTGGTGTGTGCGAACTAGGGCGCTGAAAGGGATTATCCCTAACCCTAGAAATCTGTCCGCAGAGCGGGGAAGATGGGTTGGTCAGTAAAACATCTGTGGCTAGATATTGTCTCTACTAGATAATGCGTTACTGAAAGCAAGTAACAGCCCCAGATTCCTCACAATTGTATAGATACCAAAGCAATAACATCCTTGGCGGTGGTCTGAAGACGAATGTTAAACTAGGAAGTCCTGCAGAACCAAACAGCTGAAATGGCCGTCCCTGGAGACCTGACTGTCCAGGCTGTAGTGTTTGGTAAACGTGTGCAGGGACAACCACGTTGTTGTCTGGCAGATGTCCAGGACTGGGACTCCACATGCTAATACAGTGGTTGCAGCTTTAGCTCTGGTGGAATGAGCCTTTAAGCCTTTAGTCTTCTGCTTCTTGGCCAGTGCGTAGCAGATTTTAATGCGGAGAATGGCACAATGTGAAATGGTTAATTTCTGCACTGCCCAACTCTTCTTCATTCCAACATACCCCATAAAGAGTTGGTCATCCATTCAACACTCTCTTGTGCGATCAAGGTAGAACAACAATGCTCTTTTTGGGTCCAGATGGTGGAGGTGCTCCATTTCTTTGGAGGAATGTAAAGGAACGTAGAAAGTGGACAAGGTGACAGATTGGCCCACATGAAATGGTGTCTCCACTTTCTGGTGGAAAGAGGCCCTTCTGCAAAGCCCCAGTTTGTCTGGGAAAACAGACAAGTAGGGAGTCTTGGATGACAAAGCCTGCAGCTCACTCACCCTCTGGCAGATGTTATTGCCATGAGAACTGCTGTTTTTATCCAGAACAGCTGGAGGGCTTGAAAGGAGCACACAATCAGGAATGTGGGAACCAAATTAAGGTTCCACTGAGGCATATTGAAAGGCAAAGGAAGAAACATATGTGCAAAACCCCTAAGACACCTTTGTACATTAGGGGACTAAAATATAGAGTGTTGGTCAGGCAGCCACAGGTAGGCAGACAGAGCAGAAAGCTAACCCTTCAGAGTAGCCAAAACAGAGCCCTGCTAGGCAAGGGTAAGAATGAAGAGAAGGATATCAGTGAAAGAAGCAGGAAATGGGTGGATTTCTCTGTATTATAAAATGCTAACTTTTTCCTTCAGCAGGCGAATACCAACTTGGTAGAGGAACGCCTTTCTGCCAGAATTACATTACAGACTTTGGGAGCAAGGTCAAAAAGGTTGAAAGCTGTGAACTGTCACTGATCAATCTCCATGAAAGAAGGCGGAGAGTTAACAGGTTTGGGTGAAGGGACAGCTTGATCGGAGGATCAGTGCTCATGCTGAGCAGCTGGAGATACCAGACTCTGTGCCCAGCCCAGAGCCACAAGGATGACTTTGGCCCGGTCTCTCTAGGTCTTCTTGAGAGCTCTGGACAGGAGTGGTATGGGTGGTAAGCCGTACAGAAGACCTGAGCTCCACTCAAGATGAAAAGCATCTCCGAGTGAGAGCCACCTTGGAAAAGTCCAGAGCGCAAAACTGTTGACAGTATGCATTCTCGGAGGAGGTGAACAGATCTAATCAAGTCTCTCCCCACTGATGAAAGAGACATTGTGCCACTTCCAGATGGAGATGCCATTCGTGATCCACTAGACATTGGCAGCTGAGTTAATCTGCTCTGGTGTTCAGGTAACCTGCCAGATGTTGAACCACCAGTGATATGCCCTGTTGTTCTAGCCATGGACAGAGGTGCAGGGCCTCATGACAGAGGGTCCACAACCCCAACGGCCCTGTTTGTTGCAGTACCACATGACAGTGGTTTTGTCCGTGAACACCTGCACTAGCCATCCCTTGATGGAAGGAAGGAAGGCCTTCAATGCCTGATGGATTTCTTGGAGCTCCAGCATGTTGATGTGAAGTCGCTTTTCTGCCGGAGATCAGGGTTCTCTGAATTGCACCTCCCCTAGATGGTCACCCCATCCTAGAAGTGACGCATCTGTCACTACTGTGAGATTTCATTGGGAAAGGGAGACCCACCTCTGCACGTCTTTTCAATCAGTCAATCACTGAGATTTGTAGAGTGCAATCTTGTCACCCCAGGGATCGTTCAGGCGCTGGGGGGAGTCTGTGAGCCATGGCCAGCTGGTGATGGAGGTCTTAAAGTAATGGCTTTAGCTGTCTTCTGAAGTCTTTCAGAGATGGGAAGGTGCACAGGTGAAGGGGGTGAGCGTTACAGGACTTGGCATCGAGATAGGAGCGGGAGCGGCCACCAAGGCATTCCCAACGGATGCGGAGGATGTAAGCCAGGTCGAGGTTGGCAGAGCAGAGCTCTCTGGTGAGTTGGTGGAATGTGATGCATTTGTTGATATAGGCAGGTCCAACATCGTGGAGGGTTTTGTAGGCGTGCGTGAGGAGCTTGTAATGGCATCTTTGCAGGATAGGGAGTTAGTGGAGGGCCCTGAGGTGGGGACACATGCTGGTTCTTCTGAGGAGGTTGAGGATGAGTCTTACTGCTGCATTCTGGATGGTCTGGAGGTGATTCAGGAGCTGCTTTGTGGCTCTGGCTCAGAGAGCGTTGCCATTGTTGAGGTGGCTGGACATGAGGGCCTGGGTGACTGTCTTCCTGTTCGCAATGGGGATCCATTGGAAGATCTTGCAGAGCATGCAGAGGACATGGAAGCAGGAATAGATCTGGATCATGTCAGAGAGATTCCCCTAATGCTGTGCCTTCTGGAAAGTCAGGTCCCACTGTAAAGCCCACATATGCCATCTGGCATGCGTCACAAGCAGGATGCAGGAGGCCCAGCAGCCTCAGAGTCATTCTCACTGAAATTCAGGATAGAGGCTGAAACATCGGTATCACAGCCTTAATATCTTAGACTCGCTGCACAGGAGATAAGACCGAAACTACACTATGGTCAGAACAGCTCTGATGAAAGGGAGCGGCTGAGATGGAGTCAGGTGTGACTTTAGCATGTTTATAGTGAACTCCAGCGAATGCAGGAGGTTTGCCGTAGTCTGAAGGTGGGAGACAACAAGAAAACAGCTTGTGGTGAGCTTGCCTTCAACAGCCAGTCATCAAGATAGGGGAAGACTGCCACCCCTGATCTCTGCAGATGAGCTGCGACCACTGACATCACTTTAATGGACACCGAGTGGCGCTGGTAACACCAAAGGGGAGCACAGTGAATTGGAAGTGCTTGTGACCTACCATAAACAGCAGGTAGCGCCAATGGGCAGGCAGGCTGGGGATATGGAAATAAGTGTCCTTCAAGTCCTTCGCTACCAACCAGTCTCCTGGGTCCATGGCACTCAAGTCCTGAGCCAATGTGAGCATCTTGAATATCTCCTTCTTGAGGAAGAGATTGAGGGTCTGCAGATCTAAGATAAGCTGAAGACCTTTATTCTTTTTGAGTATCAGATAGTAGTGGGAATAACAACCACTGCCTATTTCTGACATCAAAACCCTCTCTACATCCCCCTTGGCCAAGAGAGCCATGATTTCCTTGAGGAGCAAGGACAAATGATCCTCTGTCAGCTGATCATGAGATGGAGGTACATGGGGAGAGGAGAATTTGAAGGGGAGGGAGTAGTCGCTCTGAATGATCTGTAAGACCTACCTGTCCGATGTTATGGACTGCCAGTGGTAGAGATGATGGCTGATTCTGCCACTAACTGGATGCCCAGGATCTTGTAGGGCAAGATTAGGAAGGCTTAGGGACTGTGGCTGCTGGGGGGTATGAACCGCACCCTACTCCACGCAGAGGCTGGGCAGCTTACGAGGGATGTGTGACTGGGATAAGGTTGGTGTGGTCCAAAGCCCCTTCTATAGCCACAAAATGAGCAAACGGCAGACTGGGGGTGACGTGGGGCAGCTGAGAGGCCCAAGGGCTTGGCTGTAGCCTGCGAGTACTTAAAGTGCACCAGCGCTGAGTTTGCCTTGTCTCCGAAGAGACAATTGCCATCAAAGGGCATGTCCATAAGGGAAGCCTGGGTATTCCCTGAAAAGCCAGATGTTCTCATCCAGGCGTGGCATCAAAGCACCACTGTCGAGGAACTGCTCTGCCTAGCAAGCCAGTTGTGTCTAAACCACAGCTGATGGCGAACTTTGCTGCATCTCTCACATCTTTGACAGCTTGGGAGAGGATTGCCCGGACCTCCTCCGGGACCTGTGGCAGCACTTGCACAATTGTGTCCCACAAACTGTGGGAATAGTGGCCCAATAAGCATGCGGTGTTCACTGACCTCAGGGCTGGTGGAAGAAAATGTTTTCTTTCCTAAGCTATCCTGCCTCTTGGATTCCCTTTGTGGTGCTGCGGCAAGGAATGTGCCATAGGAAGTAGAAGCCTTGACCAGCAACCTTTCTGGAGTTGAGTGTTGGGTGAGAAATTATCGGTTCCCTGGGGCTGGGCGATGGTGTCGGGTAATTGTCCTGTTCGCAGGAGCACCTATGCTGGGCTTGGACCAGGTTCCCAGAAGGACATCCGTTAGTGCTTCATTAAAAGAGAGTGGGCTTCTGAAGAGAAAGCTCCCAGCTCGCATATGTCCCTCCCTCCTCCTAAGGAGGAGAAAGCATGCCAGTATTCAGAGACCTATCCAGCCTGTTGGCATCACCCAGTTCCTCACAATAGTCCATGTTTGGCCTTCTATCTGGTATCCTAAAGGGTCCAGTGACCCCTCTCTTTCTTCCCCAAGGCCCTACTCTTCCGAATAGGGCTCAGGCGCATACTTTGGACACGTGGATCTTGTAACCACAAGAATCAACGTTGGTCGACTCTGTGTCAGATTTGGGAAACTAAATAGGGCTGGCACCGCCGGTAGGCACCAGGAGCATTGGGGAAGGTCGCGGTGGCACGCCGGTCACTGGTCTGCATCCACGATTAGATCCACAGGGGCTCATCAGGGTCGAGGCTGAAGCTACTACTGCAGATCCTGATGGGCCCTATTTGACGCTGTCGGGCCCGACGGTGTTCTGGAGGGTTTAGCCCACTCAAAAACGCATCGCACGGCCTCGTAAAAGTCTTTTATGTGAGTGAGGGGTGCTCCGGCTTCCGGAAAAGTGGGGAGGTGCGAAGCCCAACGTAGTGACAAATCCACAGAATTGTGCCTCCATCGCCGATACCAGAAGGTAATTTTTTCAAAAAAACGAATTCGCGAAAATGTCGAAAAAGGTCTGTCAAAAAATGACAGCGGGGTAGCTCTCCTCTGGATCAGCACTAACTGGTGAGGAAAGAAAAGAACTGATGTCAGTGTGCCAAGGTGGTGTCTATATAGGTGACCACCATGTCATTTCCAGTGCAGACGATACCAAAGATGCCACGCGGAGCCGATCAACGCTGCCTACTGACGCACAGGGGTACTGCCCATGAAAAACCTTCCAGATCCAGTATGACGCTTGGGAAATTCAAAGGTAAGGAATCTGTGGCTAGACGTCTCTAGGGAAGTGTGTTTCCAAAAGCGTCCTACATAGAACATCTGAAAAGTAGACTCTAAATAATGGACAACATAGAAGGATGAGAGATGTAATGAAATGCAGTAAACTTACCATGCTCTTCATTTCTGCATCCATGTTACTTAATAGTAATTCTTTTTCATTACTGAAAGATAAAATGATGGGGAGATAAGAGTGGCATGTTTGGTGAAATGCATATAAAGCTCACAATATAATTTAAGTTGATAAACTGTGTTGATTCACTGGTGCTTTCAGAACATTTTACTTTAAAGGAAAGTTTTGACTCTATTAAAAACAGCCTTTTAATTGGAGTACATAACGGAGAGGATTTAATGAGTGATTGGTGGGGTCCCAAAATCTCTTTAAAACTGACGCTCTGTGTTACCGTATGCTGCTTGCATTTCAACTACTTAGACACATTTAACCAATGAGACTCCATAAATGAGACCCCTTCAGTTTCCTTGTAGCTGAACCATAAATTGGCCATACTAGCATATAAAGGCAGTCCCATCATTGAACCAGATGGATCAGCCAAGGTCATAGGTTATGAATTGGCAGTTTGGCTGATTAGCACCAATCCAGGAATATATTCCGAAGTACACTCCAATCAGAATTTCTCAAGTCTCCCACTGAAGCTTGAAACTGCTGTGAGACCAGTAGGTGCTGCAAGAGTTGAAAGTGGAGAGACTGGCCAAACCTAATCAGAAGTGGAACGTTTGTGAGCTCATACTTGATCTCAGAAGAGCTTTATGCATCAGCTAGGAACTCTATTTAGGGGAAACCAAGAGGCACTAACTGCAGAAAGTTTGCTTTAGCATTTCTCTGGAGCTAGCAGTAAGTTCTCCTCATGTGACATAAGCAGAAAGAGTTTTTAATATCGGAACACAGAAATATCAAGAAAATAATATTGTGATACAGAAATATTGTGATGCAGAAATCTTGTCAAGAATATTGTTTTTCAAGTAAATAATATCTTTTACAAGAATGATGTTGTTAGTATTGTTTTCAAAAGCATAGTTGTAAAGAATATTGTTTTTTAATTATTTTAATGTTTTAGTTCATATATTAATTTTATGTGTTATTTTTGTTTGTATAATTGTTATAAATTTTTTAAAATATAGTTTGTAATTTTAAGTGATCTAGAATTTTTAATGTAATTCTTAATAGTAATTTATAGTGTGGAAGCGGGTTGTTAGATGTGTAGGGGATACAGTGGGAAGTTAGTTAAGTAATAATTGATTATTGATAATTTTTAAGTAAGTATGTGATTGATATTAATGATGTGCATTATGTAATACTAGTTTAATTAACTGTATTATAAGTGTGGGATGCTATATTTGTAGGGGTATGGGGACATTAATTAGGTAATAATTAAGAAATAATTGTCAATTTATTAATAATTATTTACAGTATTATAAATTATGTAAATTATCAAATCATTTATTTTAGATGCCTTTTAGGTGTGGATTGCTGGGTTTGTAGGGGTATAGGATGGGAAGAGAATTAAGTAATTACTAATTAATAATACTAGTTAATGATATTCTGGTTGATTATGTAGTACTGAATTATTTTAGTTATATTTTTGCTGTAGGCTGCTATATTTGTAAGGGTATAGGTGGAAGGTCAAGTAAGTAATAATTAACAATTAGCTTTCAATTTATTATTAATTATTTAATTGCTTATTATGTAAATTATGTAATAATTATTTATTTGAGTTACATTTTTGGTGTGGGTTGCTGGGTTTGTAGGGGTAAAGGATGGGACATTAATTATGTTATTATTAATTCATAAGAAGTTACTAATTTATTATTAATTATCAGAGTGAATAATTATTTATATTATGTAATACTGAATTATTTAATTTCTATTTTAGCTGCGGGCTGCTAGATTTGTAGGGATGCAGGGTGGGAAGTTAATAAAGTCATATTTAATAAATAATAATTATTGTATAATTAAATATTTAATTGATTAATAGTTATGTCAATTGTGTAATACATTTTTCAATATTATTTATAGTTTAGGTGTGGACTTCTGGGTTTGTAGGGTCGTTGGGTGGGAAGTATATAAGTTGTTAATTATTAATTGATGAATAATTGTTAATAAGTTATTTCATTGTATCTGAATCATGTAAATTGTGTTTTACTAATCTATATTAAGTATTGGTTCCTAGGCTTGTAGGGGTAGGGTAGCGAGTTAATTAAGTAATAATTAAATGACTATTATTTTTAAATTTCAAATTACTTATACATTGTTTATTCATTTTGTAAATTGCTAAATTGTGTCTATTTATATAGTCACAAAAAAAGCAAAGGTTACAGGGACATTATAGTTAGGTTCACCTTTTACCCACTCAGAACCATAGAAATTCAGCAGTTATAGGTATACTTATAGTTACACTTATGTTAAGAAACTATAACTTGTAGCCTAAAGTTACTTTCCACCACAAGTCTTCAGATAAGTATATTTATAAGTATACCTGTAAGTGCTGAATTCTATGGTTTTGTGTGGGTAAAACATAAACCTAACTATAACATTCCGGTAATGTTTGTTTTTTAGTGAATTTTTTATTTATTTTTTAACGTAAAGTAATATATAAATTTGGTACATTAAAATAACCACTGCTGTACATGTCTTTGCCGTGCACGATGAGGGCTGACTGCAGCGCCTGCGGGCAACTCCCTCCCCCACCACATGCACCCATGCCTATGCTGCGCATGGCCGTGCTATGCTGTGTGAGTTTTTTTTCCATTAATCATCAGATCCGCGGGACCCGCCAGTCCTCTGGCGGTACCCGAGGATATACGGATGATCCCCTGCTCTAGATACACATATTTGTTTTTCCTTTAATATCTCCAAAACTAATGAATAGGTTTATTCCAAATAACAAAAATAGCTCCTTCTGGACGAAGAGCTAGCTTTCTGCCAGACTGGTGTAATTCTGTCCAGTGGTTCTGGCTATGATCATGTCTAAAATCCCTATTTGAAATTGCAAGGGGAAAACATGTTTTGGGACCAATGTTCCCTGTAAGGTGTGCACGTGAGCGTGCACTCACCCTTCCTTCCCCCACCGCACAGGCCCCTTTGTCAAGCGTGCACGTTTTTGCAACATCACGTCACTGCCTGCATCATGCGGGAGAGAGGACGCCAGCGCTGCGTTTACAAAATAGAAACAGCGCGAAAACAGGGTCACTCTTCATGGCCGAGCAGGAAGGACATCTTCAAAGACTTCTGTTGAGCAGGGCGAAAAACGAAAGTGAAGCCACTCGAGGACAGATCACCGCATTCAAGCAGGTACGTGTATTTAGATGGCCTCGGGGCACAGAAGGCATCTGTGAAAGAAAGACGTGCTGAGACCACACGAGGCACAGCAGCGTTTCATTGTAGTGTTCCAGGATGGTTTAGACATGCTGGTTTCCAGTGTAATGAGGCCGTTTCTCAACCTTTCATGCTCCGGCCTCTGCTATCTTTCTTCAAAGCTTTGCACAAAAGCGCCAAAGCAAATACAGACAACATGGAAACATGAAAAAAACATTTCAGACTTAGGGGGTCATTCTGACCCTGGCGGTCGAGCACCGCCAACAGGCTGGCGGTGCTTCCATGGGCATTCTGACCGCGGCGGTACAGCCGCGGTCAGAAACGAAAAACCGGCGGTGTCACGCCAGTTTCCCGCTGCCCCAGGGAATCCTCCACGGCGGCGCTGCTTGCAGCGCCGCCATGGGGATTCCGACCCCCTTACCGCCATCCTGTTCCTGGTGGTTTTCACCTCCAGGAACAGGATGGCGGTAACGGGTGTCGTGGGGCCCCTGGGGGCCCCACATTGATTTTCAGTGTCTGCCAAGCAGACACTGAAAATCGCGACGGGTGCCACTGCACCCGTCGCACGCCTTCAACTTCGCCGGCTCCATTCGGAGACGGCTTCCTCGTTGAAGGCGCTTTCCCGCTGGGCTGGCGGGCGGCCTTCTGGCGGTCGCCCGCCAGCCCAGCGGGAAAGCCAGAATGGCCGCCGCAGTCATTTGACCGCGGTGCGGTCATTCGGCGGCTCCCGCCGGGCGTACGGTTACCGCCGCCGGCGGAAGTCAGAATGACCCCCTTAATTATTTTTAATAAATCACTGGTATGATACTAACATACAAATTTTAGCTTAGAAAAGATTCAGAGTATCTACATTATTGAACCTGGGGGAAATCCATTTAAAAATTGCCTTTTATCTGAGTATATAAAATGTGCTGCAATTATTTAAAGAGATAATGGTTTGGCTAAAAGTTTTAGTCCCGTAATCTACTTTTATTTTCATCAAAGGAGAAAATCATCTCCCTGAACACATTTTCACATCGTTATTTATGAGATGAAACAGTAAAAAAACTGTTCGCTCTTTAAAAGAGCTGTAAACGCGAACCACTTCGGGGTTGAGGCGGAGGGGGTAGTAAGCACTGTATCAATGCTTTAAACTGAAATATGGAAGTGCAGGTACTCGTTATTTAGAGTACCTATTTGCTCCTGAGAAGTCCCTGTACTTTCCCATGAACGGTATAGCAGCAATACTGAGAAGCGCAGGTACTTTCCCTTTCAAATTAAAGAAGTGTAGGTACTCTATAGTACCAATTTCCTCTTGAAATCCAGTGATTAAAACTAAATTGGGACATTCTCTGTATTGAGATTCCACAAGGCATTGTCGTCTCCTAAAATCAAGCAGTTTATGAAACACAACTGTGCACTTTCGACAGATTCGATTAAAAAAAAAAAACACAAGTGTATTGATAAATGGGGTAAAAAACGACTATTAAGCACTGACCTTCTATGGGCCCTGTTCCGGACGGTGTCCAGTCCAAGAGAGAGAGTGAGCTCTGTAAGAGACAGAGAGCGCGTAGCCCTGAGAGGGGATGTCCCATCCCTTTGACTCAGAAACAAAGCAGGCAGGAGCTGCAGTCATCCCTGGATCGACCACGCCCCTTAGAGCTTGTGACGTAGGCTTTCTCTTTGCTCCTTAAGCCATCTGACAACATGACATGATATGAGACTCCCAAAGTTAAAAGTGCTTGGTAGCCAATGAAAGAATTATGTTTCCAACATTCCGTTTTTTCTTTTTTGCTTTGCTGTAGAAAATATTAATTAATTGATGTGAGAAGGTACTGTACGGTGAGTACCTGTACTTCTTGCATTTGAAAAGTAAAACTTCATCACTTCTCTGTGCTGGTGCAATACTTTCAAGGGGGAATACCGACTCTCCTCCGTGCACACATCTCCTCTCGGACAGCGAGATTTAGCACTGCTATCCGCGGTTTGATAATTCAACCACTACTACACCGTGCCTTTTTGTCCACACCAGGCTCCGCTCCTTATGGGTAAGCGCCTTATTCAGAATGTATTGCATAGTACTACTCTTCTGCCGAGTCCTCACAGCTTGAGCCTTCGATCACTGCAGGTGGTTACCAATCATTTTACCAAGTACCTCCACCATTCATTTAGTCTAAAAACGTGCCTCTCCACCCCCTTGGAACGGGCACCACGTGGGTCGTTTGCTCAATGCCATTTGCACTAACACATGTTGACCAGTACATAAGGATGCAGACTCTAGTGGCTCTGCTGAATGAACGTCCACGGACTAAACTAGTACGTTTATTTCCTTTTTCTGAAAGTGCTTGTCACGTACACTGGATGTATTCCTGTGGTTGTGTGTGTTTGTTCGGATGAAGCACTCAAGTTAATTATGACTACTTGCCCACTTTACCCCCAGTCCACAAGAGCCTGAAAAAGCTAGCCCCTCACATAACATTACCAATTTATTGTCCCTTACAAGCCTTGTGAACAGGATCTACATCTAGTAATGGACAAGAATGCTGACCGACACTTTGAAGACGTGCAGGAAGAATACTTAGTCCAAGTGCATAGGCAAAGGACTTGTGTGATCACATCAGTTTCACAGGTTAACGCACAATGTGACCTTCAAACTGTGCTGTAACTTACACCTCTCATATGACCCACTTTTGGCAAAACTACCACTCATTACACCTTTGTTACTTTAATTGCTCAATTTAATTAGTGTAGGAAAGTACCATCTTGACTGGCATGTTACCCCCATTTTTACATGTATGTAAGTTTGTTTTGCCCATCTCACTGGGATCCTGCTAGCCAGGACCCCAGTGCTCATAGTTTGTTGCCTGAATGTGTGTACCTGTGTAGTGACTAACTGTGTCACTGAGGCTCTGCTAACCAGAACCTCAGTGGTTATGCTCTCTCTACCTTTAAATCTGTCACTATAGGCTAGTGACCACGTTTACCAATTTCAATTTGCACACTGGAACACCCTTATAATTCCCTAGTATATGGTACCTAGGTACCCAGGGTAATGGGGTTCCAGGAGATCCCTATGGGCTGCAGCATTTATTTTGCCACCCATAGGGAGCTCAAACAAACCTGTACACAGGACTGCCACTGCAGCCTGAGTGAAATAACACACACGTTATTTCACAGCCATTTTCACTGCACTTAAGTAACGTATAAGTCACCTATATGTCTAACCTTCACTTGCTGAACGTAAGGTGCAAAGTTACTAAGTGTGAGGTCACCCTTGCACTAGCAAAGTTGCCCCCACATAGTTCAGGGCCATTTCCCCAGATTTTGTGAGCTACATATAGGTCAATACCTATGTGTAGATTCACAATGGTAACTCCAAATATGGCCATGTAACATGTCTAAGATCATGGAATTGTCCTCCCATGCCAAATCTGGTGTTGGGGTGCCAATCCCATGCATCCCCGGGGCTCCAATATGGACACCAGGTACACCCAAACCAGCTCTCTGGGGTTTTCTCTGCAGCTACCGCTGCTGCCACCCCACAGACAGGGTTCTGCCCTCCTGGGGTCTGGGCAGCCCAATCCCAGGAAGGCAGAACAAAGAATTTCCTCTGAGAGGGAGTGTTACACCCTCTCCCTTTGAAAATAGGTTTTAAGGGCTGGGGAGGGGTAGCCTCTTCCAGCCTCTGGAAATGTTTTGAAGGGCACATATAGTGCCCTCCTTGCAGAAGCCAGTCTACACCGGTTCAGGAAACCCCCAGTCCCTGCTCTGGTGGGAAACTGGACAAAGGAAAGGGGAGTGACTACTCCCCTGTCCATCACCACCCCAGGGCAGGGGTGGTGCCCAGAGCTCCTCCAGTGTGTCCCAGACCTCTGCCATCTTGGATCCAGAGGTGTGAAGGTACTCTGGAGGCCTCTGAATGGCCAGTGCCAGCAGTTGACGTCAGAGACCCCTCCTGATAGTTGCTTACCTGACTAGGTGGCCAATCCTCCTCTGAGGGCTATTTAGGGTCTCTCCAGTGGGCTTTTTCTCAGATAATGACTTGCAAGAATTCACCAGAGTTCCTCTGCACCTCTCTCTTCGACTTCTGCCAAGGATCGACCACTGACTGCTCCAGGACGCCTGCAAAACTGCAACAAAGTAGCAAGAAGACTACCAGCGACATTATAGCGCCTAATCCTGCCGGCTTTCTTAACTGTTTTCTGGTGGTGCATGCTTTGGGGGCTGCCTACCTTCATCCTGCACTGGAAGCCACGAAGAAATCGCCTGTCTGTTGACAGAATCTTCCCCCTGCTTCAGCAGGCACCAAACTTCAGCATCACCGGTACTCTGGGACCCCTCTCATCCTGACGAGCGTGGCCCCTGGAACACAGGTGGTAGACCTAAGTGACCCAGACTGTCCAGTGGTCCAACTGTCCAAATTTGGAGGAGGTAAGTCCTTGCCTCCCCTCTCCGGACAGTAATCCTGTGCACCGCGTGAACTGCTGCTGCTCGGGCTTCTGTGCACATTTCCACAAAACCCTTCGTGCACAGCCAAGTCCTGCATTGCTCAACTCCCTGAGTTGATCTCTGGCTTTGTGGAACCCTTTTTTGCAGTGTTGAGATGATCACCATGTTTAGACTGCTTGAACCCATGTTCAAGGACTTCTGTGGGTGCTACCTTCTTGTGCATGGGCTCTCTACGTTGCTGAGGGCCCCCTCTGTCTCCTCTCCCAAGTGGCGACATCCTGGTCCTTCCTGAGCCCGGGCAGCACCCTTTTTCTCCAACCGCGACTCCTGCAGCTAGCAAGGCTTGTTTGCGGTCTTTTGCCAAAGAAACAACTCTGCATCCTCCAGCACTCCGTGGGACATCTGCTGCACAAAGGAGAAGTTCCTAGCACCTTTCGTTGTTGAAGAATCTTCAGCTTCTTCCATCCGGAGGCAGCCATTTTGCACCTTCATCTGGGGTTTAGTGGTCTCCTGCCCCCCCGGACACTTTTGCAACTCTTGGACTTGGTCCCCTTCCTTTGCAGGTCCTCAGGTCCAGGAATCCGTCTTCAGTGTGTTGCAGTCTGTTGTGGTGTTTGCAAAATCCTCTATCCAGACTTTAGTGTGTTTCTGGGGAAATAGTAGTACTTTACTTCTACTTTCCAGGGTCTTGGGGTGGGGTATCTTGGACACCCTTAGTGTTTTCTTACATTTCCAGCGACCCTCTACACACTACACTGGCCTAGGGGTCCATTCGTGGTTCGCATTCCACTTTCTTAGTATATGGTTTGTGTTGCACCTAGGCCTATTGCATCCTATTGTATTCTACAGTTTTTGCACTACTTTCTGACTGTTTTTACCTACCTGATTTTGGTTTGTGTGTATATTTTGTGTATTTTAATTACCTCCTAAGGGAGTATATCATCTGAGATATTTTTGGCGCATTGTCACTAAAATAAAGTACCTTTATTTTTAGTAACTCGGAGTATTGTCTTTCTTATGATATAGTACCTATATGATATAAGTGGTATAGTAGGACCTTTGCATGTCTCCTGGTTCAGCCTAAGATGCTCTGCTACAGCTACCTCTATCAGCCTAAGCTGCTAGAACACTACTAATCTACTAATAAGGGATACCTGGACCTGGCACAAGGTGTAAGTACCATCAGGTACCCACTATAAGCCAGGCCATCCTCCTACAATTAGTACCACCGCTTCATGTAATTGTTCTGTGGAGGATGGACTGCAGAAGAAGAGTAATGTGAATTTAACCTTTTTTACACTGGTTTCATGGGGGACAATTGGTTCAGAATGAAACCAGATTTGTGTTTTTAACCTTCTACCGCCCACGCACATTGAATCTGTAAGCAATGTATAGCGAAATAGCATTAATTACTGCAGTGTTTTATATCACATTGTTGTGTGTCTCATCAATGCAAAAAATAAAAGGTGGTGTGTTATTGCAGGTATGTAACTGAAGGCAGTGTCACTCATGTCAGAGCTTTATGGATGTAGAATGTGATTGTTCATGGTTCCACCAGATTCTTCTGCCTTAGTGATGAGAGCTCCCAGAGGACTGGGTAGCTCTCCCCACTTTCAGCTGGGGGGGTACATGTTAGACCTGACAGCCTTCGGTGGTCATCCCACAACTTTTTGCCTGCCTCCCCCCACTTTTTTTACACAGTTTTTGCTGGTTTTAGGACTCTGCTCACAGTACCACTGCTAACCAGTGCTAAAGTTCATATGCTCTCTCCCTTAATCCTGGTATCTTTGGTTAATTCCCAATTAGCATATTGTATTTACCTATTAGTCCCTAGTGAAGTGCACTACATGTGCCCAGGGCCTGTAAATTAAAAAAGTAAAAGGCAGGACTCTGTTTGTGCCGTATTAGCGTGATTCTTTTTACGCTAATTCGTCGCAAAATTAATTCCACAGCACACTTTATTAAATCCTCTAACGTTGCAGTCAGAGCAGAAAAGTAACCATTAATCTCCAGGATAAAATAAGCAGCAAATTGTAAGAAGACATAAGCTGGCACTGGACTTCTGTCGTTGACCCCACAGCAAATGTGACAAGACAACAACAAGACTTAAAGGCACCTTCATTGCTTATTCATTGTCTGAATGAACAAAACACTTTTTTTTGTCAGCTTGTCAGAACGAGCCAGTAGGCCTAAAAATGGCTCACCCTTATAAATCTGATGAGTCATAGCGAGTGGCTGAGCAGATAACTGGAGGCCTGTAAAGGCTGCATCATCGAAGGTCTAACGCGTGATGTAGGTTTCCAAACGGATCTAAACTGAAATCCCAGTTAACTACTCAATTGTTCTGGAACTGTCATGCATAATGTTTTTATAACTCCTATAACCTATGCTAAATACCTTCTTTCCAATTATAGCCGGTCACCATCTGGATTTGAACTGCCAGGTGTGAGTACCAAGGAAGACCAGGTAATTCTGTAGATGTTCCAGGTGAGATTAAGGGTCTCTACATAAATCACGTTCATGATCCACACCTTTGCTTCTATTACAGGTTTGTCGGACCGAGCAAGTTATAGATTTGAATGGACAGACATGTGTAGAAGCATAAGGACCAGGTAATTATTTGGTAGGTACCGCATCTGGGTCACCTGGCACATTATAATATGACAACATGCTGTAACCAACTTGTAGGAAGTTGGCTCTGTATGTGCTATTTCAAAGTAAGGAATAGCATGCACAGAGTCCAAGGGTTCCCCTTAGAGGTAAAATAGGGGTAAAAAGAGATAATACTAATGCTCTATTTTGTGGTAGTGTGGTCGAGCAGTAGGCTTATCCAAGGAGTAGTGTTAAGCATTTGTTGTACATACACATAGACAATAAATGAGGTACACACACTCAGAGACAAATCCAGTCAATAGGTTTTGTTATAGAAAAATATCTTTTCTTAGTTTATTTTAAGAACCACAGGTTCAAATTTAACATGTAATATCTTGTTTGAAAGGTATTGCAGGTAAGTACATTAGGAACTTTGAATCATTTCAATTGCATGTATACTTTTCAAGTTATTCACAAATAGCTATTTTAAAAGTGGACACAGTGCAATTTTTACAGTTCCTGGGGGAGGTAAGTTTTTGTTAGTTTTACCAGGTAAGTACGACACTTACAGGGTTCAGTTCTTGGTCCAAGGTAGCCCACCGTTGGGGGTTCAGAGCAACCCCAAAGTTACCACACCAGCAGCTCAGGGCCGGTCAGGTGCAGAGCTCAAAGTGGTGCCCAAAACGCATAGCCTTCAATGGAGAGAAGGGGGTGCCCCGGTTCCAGTCTGCCAGCAGGTAAGTACCCGCGTCTTCGGAGGGCAGACCAGGGGGGTTTTGTAGGGCACCGGGGGGGACACAAGCCCACACAGAAATTTCACCCTCAGAGGCGCGGGGGCGGCCGGGTGCAGTGTTAGAGCAAGCGTCGGGTTCGCAATGGAAGTCAATAAGAGATCAAGGGATCTCTTCCGCGCTGCAGGCAGGCAAGGGGGGGCTTCCTCGGGGAAACCTCCACTTGGGCAAGGGAGAGGGACTCCTGGGGGTCACTTCTGCAGTGAAAGTCCGGTCCTTCAGGTCCTGGGGGCTGCGGGTGCAGGGTCCTTTCCAGGTGTCGGGACTTAGGTTTCAGAGAGTCGCGGTCAGGGGAAGCCTCGGGATTCCCTCTGCAGGCGGCGCTGTGGGGGCTCAGGGGGGACAGGTTTTGGTACTCACAGTCGTAGAGTAGTCCGGGGGTCCTCCCTGAGGTGTTGGTTCTCCACCAGCCGAGTCGGGGTCGCCGGGTGCAGTGTTGCAAGTCTCACGCTTCTTGCGGGGAGATTGCAGGGTTCTTTAAAGCTGCTCCTTTGGATAAAGTTGCAGTCTTTTTGGAGCAGGTCCGCTGTCCTCGGGAGTTTCTTGTCGTCGTCGAAGCAGGGCAGTCCTCAGAGGATTCAGAGGTCGCTGGTCCCTTTGGATGGCGTCGCTGGAGCAGAGTTCTTTGGAAGGCAGGAGACAGGCCGGTGAGTTTCTGGAGCCAAGGCAGTTGTTGTCTTCTGGTCTTCCTCTGCAGGGGTTTTCAGCTAGGCAGTCCTTCTTCTTGTTGTTGCAGGAATCTAAAATCTTAGGTTCAGGGAAGCCCTTAAATACTAAATTTAAGGGCGTGTTTAGGTCTGGGGGTTTAGTAGCCAATGGCTACTAGCCCTGAGGGTGGGTACACCCTCTTTGTGCCTCCTCCCAAGGGGAGGGGGTCACATCCCTAATCCTATTGGGGGAATCCTCCATCTGCAAGATGGAGGATTTTTAAAAGTTAGAGTCACCTCAGCTCAGGACACCTTAGGGGCTGTCCTGACTGGCCAGTGACTCCTCCTTGTTATTCTCATTATTTTCTCCGGCCTTGCCGCCAAAAGTGGGGGCCGGGGCCGGAGTGGGCGGGCAACTCCACTAGCTGGAGTATCCTGCGGTGCTGTGACAAAGGGGTGAGCCTTTGACGCTCACCGCCAGGTGTTACAGCTCCTGCCTGGGGGAGGTGTTAGCATCTCCACCCAGTGCAGGCTTTGTTACTGGCCTCAGAGTGACAAAGGCACTCTCCCCATGGGGCCAGCAACATGTCTCTAGTGTGGCAGGCTGCTGGAACCAGTCAGCCTACACGGATAGTCGGTTAAGTTTCAGGGGGCACCTCTAAGGTGCCCTCTGTGGTGTACTTTACAATAAAATGTACACTGGCATCAGTGGGCATTTATTGTGCTGAGAAGTTTGATACCAAACTTCCCAGTTTTCAGTGTAGCCATTATGGTGCTGTGGAGTTCGTGTAAAACAGACTCCCAGACCATATACTCTTATGGCTACCCTGTACTTACAATGTCTAAGGTTTTGCTTAGACACTGTAGGGGCACAGTGCTCATGCACTGGTACCCTCACCCATGGTATAGTGCACCCTGCCTTAGGGCTGTAAGGCCTGCTAGAGGGGTGTCTTACCTATACTGCATAGGCAGTGAGAGGCTGGCATGGCACCCTGAGGGGAGTGCCATGTCGACTTACTCATTTTGTTCTCACTAGCACACACAAGCTGGTAAGCAGTGTGTCTGTGCTGGGTGAGGGGTCTCTAGGGTGGCATAATACATGCTGCAGCCCTTAGAGACCTTCCCTGGCATCAGGGCCCTTGGTACCAGAGGTGCCAGTTACAAGGGACTTATCTGGGTGCCAGGGTGTGCCAATTGTGGAATCAAAAGTACAGGTTAGGGAAAGAACACTGGTGCTGGGGCCTGGTTAGCAGGCCTCAGCACACTTTCAATTCAAAACATAGCATCAGCAAAGGCAAAAAGTCAGGGGGTAACCATGCCAAGGAGGCATTTCCTTACACAACCCCCCCCCAAACGAAAGAGGATGAGACTAACCTTTCCCAAGAGAGTCTTCATTTTCTAAGTGGAAGAACCTGGAAAGGCCATCTGCATTGGCATGAGCAGTCCCAGGTCTGTGTTCCACTACAAAGTCCATTCCCTGTAGGGAGATGGACCACCTCAACAGTTTTGGATTTTCACCTTTCATTTGCATCAGCCATCTGAGAGGTCTGTGGTCAGTCTGAACTAGGAAGTGAGTACCAAAGAGGTATGGTCTCAGCTTCTTCAGGGACCAAACCAAAGCAAAGGCCTCCCTCTCAATGGCACTCCAACGCTGCTCCCTGGGGAGTAACCTCCTGCTAATGAAAGCAACAGGCTGGTCAAGGCCATCATCATTTGTTTGGGACAAAACTGCCCCTATCCCATGTTCAGAGGCATCTGTTTGCACAATGAACTGCTTGGAGTAATCTGGAGCTTTTAGAACTGGTGCTGTGCACATAGCTTGTTTCAGGGTGTCAAAGGCCTGTTGGCATTCTACAGTCCAGTTTACTTTCTTGGGCATTTTCTTGGAGGTGAGTTCTGTGAGGGCTGTCACAATGGATCCATATCCCTTCACAAACCTCCTGTAGTACCCAGTCAAGCCAAGGAATGCCCTGACTTGAGTCTGGGTTTTTGGAGCTGCCCAGTCCAGAATAGTCTGGATCTTAGGCTGGAGTGGCTGAACTTGGCCTCCACCTACAAGGTGTCCCAAGTAAACCACAGTTCCCTCCCCTATCTGGCATTTGGATGCCTTGATAGAGAGGCCTGCAGATTGCAGAGCCTTCAAAACCTTCTTCAGGTGGACTAGGTGATCCTGCCAGGTGGAGCTGAAGACAGCAATATCATCAAGATAAGCTGCACTAAAGGATTCCAGCCCAGCAAGGACTTGATTCACCAACCTTTGGAAGGTGGCAGGGGCATTCATTAAACCAAAGGGCATAACAGTGAACTGATAATGCCCATCAGGTGTGGAGAATGCTGTCTTTTCTTTTGCTCCAGGGGCCATTTTGATTTGCCAGTACCCTGCTGTTAAGTCAAAGGTACTTAAGAATCTGGCAGCCCCTAATTTGTCTATTAGCTCATCAGCTCTAGGAATGGGATGAGCATCTGTCTTGGTGACAGAGTTGAGACCTCTGTAGTCCACACAAAACCTCATCTCTCACTTTCCTTCTTTGGTGTGAGGTTTGGGGACTAAGACCACTGGGCTAGCCCAGGGGCTGTCAGAGTACTCAATTACTCCCAATTCCAGCATCTTGTGGACTTCCACCTTGATGCATTCCTTAACTTGGTCAGACTGTCTAAATATTTTGTTTTTGACAGGCATGCTGTCTCCTGTGTCCACATCATGGGTACACAGGTGTGTCTGACCAGGGGTTAGGGAAAAGAGTTCAGCAAACTGCTGCAGGACCTTCCTGCAGTCAGACTGCTGTTGGCTAGAGAGGGTGTCTGAGTAGATCACTCCATCTACTGAGCCATCTTTAGGGTCTGATGAGAGGAGATCAGGGAGAGGTTCACTCTCAGCTTCCTGGTCCTCATCTGTTACCATCAACAGATTTACATCTGCCCTGTCATGGAAGAGCTTAAGGCGGTTCACATGGATCACCCTCTTGGGGCTCCTGCTTGTGCCCAGGTCCACCAGGTAGGTGACCTGACTCTTCCTCTCTAGTACTGGGTAAGGGCCACTCCATTTGTCCTGAAGTGCCCTGGGAGCCACAGGCTCCAGAACCCAGACTTTCTGCCCTGGTTGAAATTCAACCAGTGCAGCCTTTTGGTCATACCACAACTTCTGGAGTTGTTGGCTGGCCTCAAGGTTTTTACTTGCCTTTTCCATGTACTCTGCCATCCTTGAGCGAAGGCCAAGTACATAGTCCACTATGTCTTGTTTAGGCTCATGAAGAGGTCTCTCCCAGCCTTCTTTAACAAGAGCAAGTGGTCCCCTTACAGGGTGGCCAAACAGAAGTTCAAAGGGTGAGAATCCTACTCCCTTCTGAGGCACCTCTCTGTAAGCGAAAAGCAGACATGGCAGGAGGACATCCCATCTCCTTTTGAGTTTTTCTGGGAGCCCCATGATCATGCCCTTTAATGTCTTGTTGAATCTCTCAACAAGGCCATTAGTTTGTGGATGGTAGGGTGTAGTGAATTTGTAAGTCACTCCACACTCATTCCACATGTGTTTTAGGTATGCTGACATGAAGTTGGTACCTCTGTCAGAAACCACCTCCTTAGGGAAACCCACTCTGGTAAAGATACCAATGAGGGCCTTGGCTACTGCAGGGGCAGTAGTCGACCTAAGGGGAATAGCTTCAGGATACCTAGTAGCATGATCCACTACTACTAGGATGTACATATTTCCTGAGGCTGTGGGAGGTTCTAGTGGACCAACTATGTCCACACCCACTCTTTCAAAGGGGACCCCCACCACTGGAAGTGGAATGAGGGGGGCCTTTGGATGCCCACCTGTCTTACCACTGGCTTGACAGGTGGGGCAGGAGAGGCAAAACTCCTTAACCTTCTGGGACATATTGGGCCAGTAGAAGTGGTTGACTAACCTCTCCCACGTCTTGGTTTGTCCCAAATGCCCAGCAAGGGGAATATCATGGGCTAAGGTCAGAATAAACTCTCTGAAACCCTGAGGCACTACCACTCTCCTAGTGGCACCAGGTTTGGGATCTCTTGCCTCAGTGTACAGGAGTCCATCTTCCCAATAGACCCTATGTGTTCCATTTTTCTTGCCTTTGGACTCTTCAGCAGCTTGCTGCCTAAGGCCTTCAAGAGAGGGACAGGTTTCTTGTCCCTTACACAACTCTTCCCTTGAGGGTCCCCCTGGGCCCAAGAGCTCAACCTGATAAGGTTCCAGCTCCATAGGCTCAGTTCCCTCAGAGGGCAGAACTTCTTCCTGAGAAGAGAGGTTCTCTTTTTGGTGTTGTGTTGCAGCTGGTTTCCCAGCTGACTTTCCTTTTCTCTTGGTAGGCTGGGCCATTTTTCCAGACTCCAGCTCTACTTTTTCACCCTGTGCCTTGCACTGTGCCCTAGTCTTGACACACACCAGTTCAGGGATACCCAGCATGGCTGCATGGGTTTTTAGTTCTACCTCAGCCCATGCTGAGGACTTCAGGTCATTTCCAAGCAAACAGTCTACTGGGATATTTGAGGAGACCACCACCTGTTTCAGGCCATTGACCCCTCCCCACTCTAAAGTTACCATAGCCATGGGATGTACTTTAGTCTGATTGTCAGCGTTGGTGACTGGATAAGTTTGTCCAGTCAGGTATTGGCCAGGGGAAACCAGTTTCTCTGTCACCATAGTGACACTGGCACCTGTATCCCTCAGGCCCTCTACACTTGTCCCATTAATTAAGAGCTGCTGCCTGTATTTTTGCATGTTAGGGGGCCAGGCAGCCAGTGTGGCTAAATCCACCCCACCCTCAGAGACTAATGTAGCTTCAGTGTGACACCTGATTTGCTCTGGGCACACTGTTGATCCCACTTGGAGACTGGCCATTCCAGTTTTAGCTGGATGGGAGTTAGAAGTGGTATCTTTCTTGGGACAGGCCTTGTCTCCAGTTTGGTGTCCAGACTGACTACAGTTACGACACCAGGCCTTTTTGGGATCAAAGTTTTTACCCTTGTACCCAGAATTGTTTTGTGAAGAGGCTCTGGGCCCACCCTCCTGTGCAGGTTTTTGGGGGCCTGTAGAAGACTCTTTGCTATCTTTGTTTTTGGCTGTCTCACCACCTTTCCCCTGGGGAGGTTTTGTGACCCCTTTCTTTTGGTCACCCCCTGTGGAAGTTTTGGACACCCTAGTCTTGACCCAATGGTCCGCCTTCTTTCCCAATTCTTGGGGAGAAATTGGTCCTAGGTCCACCAGATGCTGATGCAGTTTATCATTGAAACAATTACTTAATAGGTGTTCTTTCACAAATAAATTGTACAGCCCATCATAATCATTTACACCATTGCCTTGAATCCAACCATCTAGTGTTTTTACTGAGTAGTCTACAAAGTCAACCCAGGTCTGGCTCGAGGATTTTTGAGCCCCCCTGAATCTAATCCTATACTCCTCAGTGGAGAATCCAAAGCCCTCAATCAGGGTACCCTTCATGAGGTCATAAGATTCTGCATCTTTTTTAGAGAGTGTGAGGAGTCTATCCCTACACTTTCCTGTGAACATTTCCCAAAGGAGAGCACCCCAGTGAGATTTGTTCACTTTTCTGGTTTCACAAGCCCTCTCAAAAGCTGTGAACCATTTGGTGATGTCATCACCATCTTCATATTTAGTTACAATCCCTTTGGGGATTTTCAACATGTCAGGAGAATCTCTGACCCTAGTTATGTTGCTGCCACCATTGATGGGTCCTAGGCCCATCTCTTGTCTTTCCCTTTCTATGGCTAGGATCTGTCTTTCCAAAGCCAATCTTTTGGCCATCCTGGCTAACTGGATGTCCTCTTCACTGGAGTTATCCTCAGTGATTTCAGAGTTGTTGGTCCCTCCTGTGAGGGAACCAGCATCTCTGACTATTATTTGTGGAGTCAGGGCTTGAGAAGCCCTGTTCTCCCTAGATAGGACTGGTGGGGGGGAATCACCCTCCAAGTCACTATCATCATCCTCTGTGTTGCCATCCTCAGAGGGGTTGGCTCTTTCAAACTCTGCCAACAGCTCCTGGAGCTGTAGTTTGGAAGGTCTGGAGCCCATTGCTATTTTCTTTAGTTTACAGAGTGACCTTAGCTCTCTCATCTGTAGATGGAGGTAAGGTGTGGTGTCGAGTTCCACCACATTCATATCTGTATTAGACATTATGGGGGTCATTCTGACCTTGGCGGTCTTTTCGCAAGACCGCCGAGTTACCGCCGCGGTGAAGACCGCCGACCGCGGCGGTATGCCGCTGTGCGCATTCTGACCGCTGGGAGCGTTCCGCCGGAAAACCGCCAGCAGCCACACTGGCGGTCGGCGGGAAAGTGGAGACTGGTCAACCTCCACCGCCACGCCAGCAGAACACCGCCCACAGAATTACGACCCACATTTCTGTGTGGCGGTCTTCTGTTGGCGGTCTTCTGTTGGCGGTCACCTCCCCATGGCTCCTGTCACCTCCCGGAGGACCAACGCACAAGGTAAGTTGATCGTCCGTGAGGGGAGGGGGTGGGGGGGTGTTGTGTGATGTGTGCGTGCATGGGGGTGTGCGTGTGAGTGTGTAGAGGGGGTGTGTGAGTGCGTGCATGCGGGCGGGGAGTGCTGCTGTGCCTATGGGCAATGTGTGTAGTTCGGCGGGTGCGCATGTCGGCATGTATGTGTGCGTGTATGTGTCCCCGTTGTGTATGTGTGTGTGTAGGGGGTGTGTATATGTGCATGTTGGGGGTGTGTGCATGTCGGGGGGCGTGTATGTGCATGTCGGGGTGGGGGTGGGGAGGGGGTTCGTACCACCTCTGGAGGGTGGCAGGGGGGTGGAGGGTGTGGGGGGAGGACTCGGGGGGGCAGTGGGGGTGACCCCTATCAGTGCCAGGGAAGGAATTCCCTGGCCCCGATAGTGCCTACCGCCATGGTTCGCATGGCGGTTCCCGAACACCAGAAACCGCGGCGGTGAGCAGGGTCATGATACCGTTGGCGGTCTTGGGTCGACCGCCGGACCGGAGTGCGCAGACTCCAGCCCGTCGGTCATGACCGCCGTGGCTGTCGGAGTGGGGAAGTGGCCGTCGGTCGCAGCGGTGACCGCCGCGGTCAGAATGCCATTTTTAATACCGCCGGTCTGTTCGCGGTCCGACCGCCGCCTCTCCGCCGACCGCCAAGGTCAGAATGAGGGCCTATGCTTCTAAAAGTTGGAATACTTTTTAAGAAACTAAAACTAGTTCTAGAATCTAATTCAAACTTTTACCAAACTTTTAAACTCTAAAAGAAAATGCTAACAGGGACTAACACAAGGCCCTAGCAGGACTTTTAAGAATTTAGAAAACTTTTCAAATTGCAAAAATCAATTTCTAATGACAATTTTGGAATTTGTATTGTGATCAGGTATTGGCTGAGTAGTCCAGCAAATGCAAAGTCTTGTACCCCACCGCTGATCCACCAATGTAGGAAGTTGGCTCTGTATGTGCTATTTCAAAGTAAGGAATAGCATGCACAGAGTCCAAGGGTTCCCCTTAGAGGTAAAATAGTGGTAAAAAGAGATAATACTAATGCTCTATTTTGTGGTAGTGTGGTCGAGCAGTAGGCTTATCCAAGGAGTAGTGTTAAGCATTTGTTGTACATACACATAGACAATAAATGAGGTACACACACTCAGAGACAAATCCAGTCAATAGGTTTTGTTATAGAAAAATATCTTTTCTTAGTTTATTTTAAGAACCACAGGTTCAAATTTAACATGTAATATCTTGTTTGAAAGGTATTGCAGGTAAGTACATTAGGAACTTTGAATCATTTCAATTGCATGTATACTTTTCAAGTTATTCACAAATAGCTATTTTAAAAGTGGACACAGTGCAATTTTTACAGTTCCTGGGGGAGGTAAGTTTTTGTTAGTTTTACCAGGTAAGGACAACACTTACAGGGTTCAGTTCTTGGTCCAAGGTAGCCCACCGTTGGGGGTTCAGAGCAACCCCAAAGTTACCACACCAGCAGCTCAGGGCCGGTCAGGTGCAGAGCTCAAAGTGGTGCCCAAAACGCATAGGCTTCAATGGAGAGAAGGGGGTGCCCCGGTTCCAGTCTGCCAGCAGGTAAGTACCCGCGTCTTCGGAGGGCAGACCAGGGGGGTTTTGTAGGGCACCGGGGGGGACACAAGCCCACACAGAAATTTCACCCTCAGCGGCGCGGGGGCGGCCGGGTGCAGTGTTAGAGCAAGCGTCGGGTTCGCAATGGAAGTCAATGAGAGATCAAGGGATCTCTTCCGCGCTGCAGGCAGGCAAGGGGGGGCTTCCTCGGGGAAACCTCCACTTGGGCAAGGGAGAGGGACTCCTGGGGGTCACTTCTGCAGTGAAAGTCCGGTCCTTCAGGTCCTGGGGGCTGCGGGTGCAGGGTCCTTTCCAGGCGTCGGGACTTAGGTTTCAGAGAGTCGCGGTCAGGGGAAGCCTCGGGATTCCCTCTGCAGGCGGCGCTGTGGGGGCTCGGGGGGGACAGGTTTTGGTACTCACAGTCGTAGAGTAGTCCGGGGGTCCTCCCTGAGGTGTTGGTTCTCCACCAGCCGAGTCGGGGTCGCCGGGTGCAGTATTGCAAGTCTCACGCTTCTTGCAGGGAGATTGCAGGGTTCTTTAAAGCTGCTCCTTTGGATAAAGTTGCAGTCTTTTTGGAGCAGGTCCGCTGTCCTCAGGAGTTTCTTGTCGTCGTCGAAGCAGGGCAGTCCTCAGAGGATTCAGAGGTCGCTGGTCCCTTTGGAAGGCGTCGCTGGAGCAGAGTTCTTTGGAAGGCAGGAGACAGGCCGGTGAGTTTCTGGAGCCAAGGCAGTTGTTGTCTTCTGGTCTTCCTCTGCAGGGGTTTTCAGCTAGGCAGTCCTTCTTCTTGTTGTTGCAGGAATCTAAAATCTTAGGTTCAGGGAAGCCCTTAAATACTAAATTTAAGGGCGTGTTTAGGTCTGGGGTTTAGTAGCCAATGGCTACTAGCCCTGAGGGTGGGTACACCCTCTTTGTGCCTCCTCCCAAGGGGAGGGGGTCACATCCCTAATCCTATTGGGGGAATCCTCCATCTGCAAGATGGAGGATTTCTAAAAGTTAGAGTCACCTCAGCTCAGCTGTCCTGACTGGCCAGTGACTCCTCCTTGTTATTCTCATTATTTTCTCCGGCCTTGCCGCCAAAAGTGGGGGCCGGGGCCGGAGGGGGCGGGCAACTCCACTAGCTGGAGTGTCCTGCGGTGCTGTGACAAAGGGGTGAGCCTTTGAGGCTCACCGCCAGGTGTTACAGCTCCTGCCTGGGGGAGGTGTTAGCATCTCCACCCAGTGCAGGCTTTGTTACTGGCCTTAGAGTGACAAAGGCACTCTCCCCATGGGGCCAGCAACATGTCTCTAGTGTGGCAGGCTGCTGGAACCAGTCAGCCTACACGGATAGTCGGTTAAGTTTCAGGGGGCACCTCTAAGGTGCCCTCTGTGGTGTACTTTACAATAAAATGTACACTGGCATCAGTGGGCATTTATTGTGCTGAGAAGTTTGATACCAAACTTCCCAGTTTTCAGTGTAGCCATTATGGTGCTGTGGAGTTCGTGTAAAACAGACTCCCAGACCATATACTCTTATGGCTACCCTGCACTTACAATGTCTAAGGTTTTGCTTAGACACTGTAGGGGCACAGTGCTCATGCACTGGTACCCTCACCCATGGTATAGTGCACCCTGCCTTAGGGCTGTAAGGCCTGAAAGAGGGGTGTCTTACCTATACTGCATAGGCAGTGAGAGGCTGGCATGGCACCCTGAGGGGAGTGCCATGTCGACTTACTCATTTTGTTCTCACTAGCACACACAAGCTGGTAAGCAGTGTGTCTGTGCTGGGTGAGGGGTCTCTAGGGTGGCATAATACATGTAGCAGCCCTTAGAGACCTTCCCTGGCATCAGGGCCCTTGGTACCTGAGGTACCAGTTAGAAGGGACTTATCTGGGTGCCAGGGTGTGCCAATTGTGGAATCAAAAGTACAGGTTAGGGAAAGAACACTGGTGCTGGGGCCTGGTTAGCAGGCCTCAGCACACTTTCAATTCAAAACATAGCATCAGCAAAGGCAAAAAGTCAGGGGGTAACCATGCCAAGGAGGCATTTCCTTACACAACTGTTAACCATCTTTTCTTTTGCTGCAGGCATCTCAGACAGTACTGGTCATAGATGAGGATGGGCAGATCGGAGTAGCAGCAGAAAGAGCAGGTTATTATTTGCTAGTTTTTCCTTATGGTGCAACATTGAAATGAGGCATTGAAACGTTCTGGTGCTTTAATCATTTTTACTTCTTGTACAGGTATCTTAGACCCTGCTACACAAATTGGAACAGGCACCCGTGAGTAGAAGCAGAAAGTCAAGGTAATAATGTAGCAGATTTTCATTGTGGTGCACCAAGTACAGTGGAATATGACAACCTACTTTAACCACCTTACCCACCTTTTCATCTGTTGCAGGCATCTCTGACAGCACTACTCATATATTACAAAAAAGCGCAAGTGAGTAGAAGCAGAAAGACAAGGTAATTATTTGGTAGATTTCACTTGTGATGCACCTAGTACAACCCTTTGTTTGTTCTTTTGCAGGTTTCTTAGACAGTGCTAACATTGGTTAGAAAAGGCAGACGTGACTACAAGCAGAAAGACAAGGTAATTATTTAGTAGTTTTTCCTTGTAGTACATCTTGAAAACAAGCATGTGCTGTAACCATTTTCTTTCTTCTATTGCAGACATCTTAGACAGTGTTACATCTACAAGCAGGTGTGAGATCAAACAAAAAGGCCCAGGTAATTACTTGCTACTTTTTCCAAGAGATAGCTCAGTCTTGTCTGGTAGATTGCATTCAATAGCATAAAAAACAACTTTAAATAATGTTCCTCACTTTAAATAATGTCCTTTTTTTTTGCAGGCTTTGCGGCACAGTAGTCTCAGACTGATTGCCACCAAAATCTTCAAGCGCAAAGCTGTGACTTCAGCAGAGAGCAGTGCTTCACCACACAGGAAGAAATGCTGTCTTGTGTTGAAAGAATGGCTGAAATAAATTGTGGAGACTGAGACACAGAAGTCCAGGAGCAAGTTTTGCATACAATTGGGAGAGCTATTTCTATACAGTCCAGAAGTAGGCCTGATGTGCAAAGTATGTGCAGAAGCAAAGATCGCAGGGAACTTTTATACTGGAAAGAAATGGAGTGATGGCTGGAAGCTGGACTACTTGAAACGCCATCTATATAGCAAAGTTCATGAATCTGCTTTGGTGACTCTGACAAATAAAAGTGCTGCTGCCAGACTGGGTTTTGGAGTGCGCACCATGCTAACGGAAACCGCCAGTGACAGAGCAAACAGACTAGAAGTGATTGAACGACAAAGATTCCTGTCTGAGGAGATAAAGATTCTCATCAACAATGTGTTGCTAGCAGTCAAAATGAACACATGAATGTTATCTGGTCAAGACATCCATGACCATGTTGCATTGTATGTGAAGATACCAGACAGCTGGAGGAGCAAGAACTATGCCTTTGAGTTTTTGGAGGCCATGAACAGCGTGATACGCTCTGACTTCATGGCAGAACTTTGCAATGCTCAGTATCACACATTGATAATTGATGAGAGCACAGATATTTCAGTTACAAAAATGCTCATCCTCTACTTCAAGTTCTGATGTGTAACATCAACATAGCACATAACAGTGTTTGGGGGAATTGTAACACTAAGTGCATGCAATGCGGAGGCTATCACTATAGCTGTAAAAGACTTCTACACTGCCAATATACTGGATCTTATGAAAATGGTCATGTTCACATCAGATGGTGCATCAGTAATGCTGGGAAAGAACAATGGTGTTGTTAACCGCCCCAAACAATCCATTCCCCATCTAGTTGAGCAGCACTGTGTTGCGCACAGAGAAGATTTGGGAGTTGATGATGCCTGGAAAAAAGTGCAGATGATCAGGGAAATGGAAACATTACTGAGAACTGTCTACACTGTGTTCTCCCGCTCACCTTTAAGGAAGTCCAAGCTGGATGAAATTGCTTTGGTCACTGAATGTGAAGCGGTCTCCTTTCGGCCACTCAATGAGGTGCGGTGGATTTCAAGGCATTTTGCTGTTGGTGCACTCTTGCTCTCAAATACTTTGATAATGAAAGAGTTGAGGAGAATGACCCAATTGCTAAATATTGCTACAAAAAAACTATCTGACTCAAACTACCATATTTCATATTTCCTTTGCAGCACTAAAGGACATTCTGGGTGGACTTGCATCTTTGTGCAAGTTGTTTCAGAAAAGCTCTTTGACCACCATTGAAGCTGTACAGTATGCAAGAGCAAAAATTACCCAAATAAAGGAACAGTATTTGGGCGACACTGTCTTTTGGAGCAACACAGTAAGAGATCTGATGGCTTTGTGCAGAGAGAACTGAGAGTGGGATAGTGAGCCGATGTTATCTTTCATTAAACTTCTTTGTGAGCACATGGAAAGAAGGTTCCCAGAAGATGAATTGAAGGAATGGACAAGCCTTGATTTCCATACAGTAACAACATAATCACATTTTGATTTTGGGACAGAGAATGTACAAAGACTTGTTGAAAAGTATAACAAGGTCTTGGTCCTGGGTGATTGTGACACCCCTGATGATGTTGTTCAGCAGTACATGAGGTTATAAATATGTGGTGGCAGGCACATATAAAAAATGAATTAAGACCTTTCAAGACATGGTGAATTTCACTCTGCGGAATGCTGCACAGTATAGTGTTGTATCTCAGCTTGTTGATATCTGTACAACCTTCCAGGCTTAAAGTGCAGACTGCGAATGAGGATTCAGCCTCATAAACTCAATCAAGTCCAAATTAAGAAACAGACTAGAGGAGAGTCGCCTAGATATGCTGATGAGGACAAAGGATTACCTCTCAAATGGGAAAGTTAACTTAGACCGAGTTTATCAGAGCTGGAAAAATGGCAAGTACCATCGAGAAAAACAAACATGTCACACATCCAATGTTGGCTCCTGACTTGTCTAAACTCTGATGCGGCTCCTCCTACAGTCCATGTGTGGGTGGAGTAGGAACATTTCTCAGCCTATATTTTGACAGGGGCATCATGGCATTTATCAGCAATGTGTTCATCAAATTGTAAATGTTAACTAATTGTACACCTGGCTGTATTTGATATACAGGGCCCTCTGCAGCACCCTGAGACTATTAATTAAAGTTCCATAATGGTTCAACCTCCTGATTTCTGTTTTCTCTAACTGGGGTGTAGGTGGCACTTAACAGGTCTTGTCCTTGGGGTGTGCAACCAGGTCACAAAACTGCCTTAATGCCCTATTGCATGGAGCAATCTTTATACAAATATCCTTTTTTTGCTTTAGAGGTATGGAAAGGCTAATGCCAAAGATCTTGGTAGTTATGCTCTGCGCTCGCGTGAATGGTCAATTTCTTGGCGCACATATCCGTGGCTGCAGCGGACAGAGACCTCACACTGCCACACACAGTGGAAAAAAATTAGAGGGAACATTGTTTGTGACCCCCCTTTTTCTCAGCCCTCGCTTGAAAAATAATCCCAAAACATTCCACACAGCAGCTAAAGTAACTGGAATACTAGGTTTAAAAATGTTGTGAAGGTTTGTCAACAGAGTCAAAGTTATAGGCAAAACAAAAATTCCCTTCCTATGGAAACTAGGTCCTAACTATAACTACCTGTTGGCTACCACCAGTAAGATGTAAATATACCTGTTGGCTACCACCAGTAAGATGTAAATATACATATATATATATATATATATATATATATGCACACATACACACTCACACATAATAGATCAGAGAATAAATTCACAAGTGATTGTTCCAAAATTTCTCATTTATTATTTGAAGTTGAAATTTCACAGCAGAACAGCCAACACGTATTTCGAGACACAGTCTCTGCTTCAGGGCTGTTTAAACACAAAAAATAAAATTCGGTCTACACAATGATACAAAAAAATCAGTCAAGCCTAATCATATACAGATGAGTACAAAAACCACCTTTAACCAATTAAATAATCATCATTCACAACGGTTATGTTCTGTCATTTGTCCCCGGGTATATGTGATTGGATGATATGAACATGCCTTTTTTATTCTGTTTTAGGTATTAAACACAACAACCGCTGTGAATGCAAAGAGCAACAAGTTCAAGTTGTAATACTAACATATCACATAAAATCATGGCTTTGGTCTCATTTATAAAGATGATTAGTACTTAATTGTTTTTTGTGCTTCTCAATGCCCTCTACACCCACTCTAAAACGCTGTGATAGGTCAGCCCCTCGGTGATACATCTTCTTGAAGACAGTGAACAATGCAACAGTGTGTGCCAGTGTAGGGGATTTGGAGAAGATATATTGTCACATTTTTGTCCTGTCGAGTGAGTGAGTTTGTGTTGGGGGGAGTGCAGTGGGGAGTGATTGAGATAGGTTCTGCCTGAAATTAGTGAGAGTGAGAAATTAGTGAGAGCAGGCACCTGATTCAATAGCTCAAGCATTGCTTCTGCCCTTGAGTCAAACCCTACCGTTGTCTACAGGCTATCAATGAGACATGTGGAAAGCTGGATTCTACGTATGATGCTGGTGTGCTTGGGCCACAAATAGAGGTTAACACAGAATACCATTTCTTAGTAATATAATAAGTTTTGTGTCACTGCTATACGTTATTAGAGAGAAAGAGTTCATGCTACAGGCACTCAACAAGGAAAATAATGGCTATGTGGTGACTAAATTGAAGATATGCGGGCAAAATACATAATAGATTATTAGTAGGCAGCAATCAGCATCTGCAGTGTTATAGGAGAGCAACAGTAAAATATGAAAGTCAAACAGAGGTTGGTAATCCAGGACAAGAATTCAGAGTCTACAGAGATATTGAAAAATGACCTCAAGAGACAAAGATGCATTTCTGATATGGGGGTATCTACCGAAACAGCATCACATAAAACAAAACAATTGAATAATAGCTCAAAAAGGTACCTCAAAATACCGAAGTTGAGAGAGTGGCATACTGAATGGTAACGTTTAATTCATAATTTATTGTATGCTTATCAATTTTGAGTATCATCATATTGAGGTGCAAAGCATGAAAGCAGATTGTTTTGGATAACATAATCAAAGCTGCAGAGATTGATTTCAGACTCAGAAACCAATGTTTGGTTATGGGAGTCGAGGATACATAAAACATACACTTACAAATCTGACAACAAAAAATTTGAAAATGTTTCAGCAGAACATTAAAAGAATAAAAAAATAGCTCTAAAATACTTTACCATATATCTTCTAACATATCACCTGTAGAAAAGCAGAAGGAGGCATTTTGAATATTTGACAAGACAAACAACAAGTATAATTGAAGAATTGAAGGATAATATGCATTTACCACATAAGAAGATATAAGCATGCCCCATTATCATTTCACAGCGACATGTATGATGCATATGTGCTGTATTTGATTGTCTGTTATTCTATTTGTTTGGTCAACAGCACTTTATTCCTAATCAACGCAAATAAGTAATCCTTCAATTCTTAGAAACAAATTTGCTCTACCCTTAAATGTAAGTATGCACAAAGGTTTTGGGAGAAATTTAGACCGTGGTAGGCAGCACACTGGCTGACCAGGTCAACAGGGTATATCTGTGCATTCAAAGGAGCTGCTGTGAAGCAGCTCTCCCGACAGCACGAGAATGATATGGCCCCTCCAACAAAGTAGAAAGAAATAAGCTCTCAAAATGGTTGTTCGCTTCTTGTACAAAAACAAACAAACAATGGGCCTTACTCTTTCTCAATGCACCTAGGAGCCATTTTGCATATTTCCTGTCCTGGACTGCCATACTTCACCTGGTGGTATTGGGCAAGGAACACAAGAAATGGTCCCACAGTGCTTCCTTTTACTTTAGAGAGGGGAACCACAAGCTTGGCTGAACAGAAGGGCCACCAATTTACAGAAGTCCTCACTCTGGGCTATGCTTCGGTGTTTTCACTAGTGTAGACTGGGAATGTGCTAATTCCGTGCTAAAAAATGTTGGCAGCAAAACACTTGTGGTGAGTAAAATATCAATAGTTGTGGTCTGTGAAGTGGAGCTTCCCTCCAACTACAGACAAGGAGTTTTACAGAGTTCCATAACCTAGTATACATAATTCGTGCAGCACTCAAAAGGTTGTAGGGCTTAGGTTTAGATTCCACGGTGTTTTTTGTTTCTTTTGCATGTTCCTTAACAGAGCTACTACTTCAGGTTCATGGAATTCCTATCATCCAATTCCCAGGGCATATCACTTGGAGTCAAGAACAAGTTTTCATGTTTATACTGTCTACTGGACAAGCAGGAGCAACCTATGCAACACAAACCCTTTTGCTCCATGTTTACAATAGTAGATTATGGAATCTATAAAGGAATATTGATTGCAACTCAGGCACGATTTACATTTATAGGTGTAAGCTGTTCAGGCTTTTACATACAGTTCATTAATGCTGTTAGAAATGGGGTCTTTGGTTGACAGTCAGGTTACCCCCTGTTCAAGTAAGGACCCTCACTCTAGTCAGGGTAAAAGAGAATCACCCTCAGCTAACCCCTGCTTACCCCCTTGGTAGCTTGGCAGAGCAGTAGGCTTGAATTCAGAGTGCTAGGTGTAAAGTATTTGTACCAACACACACAGTAACTTAATAAAACACTACAAAATAACACAACACCAATTTAGAAAAATAGGAAATATTTATCTAAACAAAGCAAGACCAAAACGACAAAAATCCGACACACACAAGTTGTTATGAATTTTTAAAGATTAAACTCAAAACTAGCACTTAGAAACACAAAATGCCTTGATGAGGTGTTAACACAACATCATGACGGAGTCCTTCCCAACAAGCCGACACCAGCGGCGCCGGACACGGAGTCGCGTAGACTCCCAAGTAGAGTACCTTTGGTGAAGAGTGAAAACAAGTTGATGCGCGAAGTTGGGGATCACAGCGTCTGTGCGAAACGTTGAATCTGCGCACTTCGAGCGGCGTCAGTCACGACGTGGTGCGGCGACTTCCACGGAGTCGCGGACTTCAGTGGGGATGCAGCGGCGTCAGGCCTGCGAAGGTCGTCGCGTTCCAGCGAAGATCACAGAGTCGGTTGCAGGTGGCGGCACCGGATTCAGCAGCGGCGTCGGTCCGAAGTCGATTTCCTTGGATTTCCACCAGCTTTCCTTTCAAGGGCCCAGGGACTGGATAGGGCACCACTTGTCAGAGCAGGAGTCTCTCCAGAGACTCCAGGTACTGGCAGAGAGAAGTCTTTGCTGTCCCTGAGACTCCAAACAACAGGAGACAAGCTCTAAATCAAGCCCTTGGAGATTTCTTCACAAGATGGAAGGCACACAAAGTCCAGTCTTTGCCCTCTTACTCTGGCAGAGGCAGCAACTGCAGGATAGCTCCACAAAGCACAGTACAGGCAGGGCAGCACTTCGCCTCAGCTCTTCTCCAGGCAGAGGTTCCTCTTGATGTCCAGAAGTGATCTAAAGTCTGTGGTTTTGGGTGCCCTTCTTATACCCAATTTCTCATTTGAAGTAGGCCTACTTCAAAGTAAAGTCTCCTTTGAATGTGAAATCCTGCCTTGCCCAGGCCCAGGCCCCAGATACTCACCATGGGGTCGAAGACTGCATTGTGTGAGGACAGGCACAGCCCTTTCAGGTGTAAGTGACCACTCCTCCCCTCCCTCCTAGCACAGATGGCTCATCAGGAAATGCAGACTACACCCCAGCTCCCTTTGTGTCACTGTCTAGTGTGAGGTGCAACCAGCCCATCTGTCAAACTGACCCAGACCGGGAATCCACAAACAGGCAGAGTCACAGAAATGGTATAAGCAAGAAAGTGCTCACTTTCTAAAAGTGGCATTTTCAGACGCACAATCTTAAAATCAACTTTAGTAAAAGATGTATTTTTAAATTGTGAGCTCAGAGACCCCAAACTCCACATGTCCATCCGCTCCCAAAGGGAATCTACACTTTAATCAGATTTAAAGGTAGCCCCCATGTTAACCTATGAGAGGGACAGGCCTTGCAACAGTGAAAAACAAATTTATCAATATTTCACTGTCAGGACATATAAAACTCAATACTATATGTCCCACCTTAACCATACACTGCACCCTGCCTGTGGAGCTACCTAGGGCCTACCGTAGGGGTGCCTTACATGCAAGAAAAGGGAAGGTTTAGGCCTGGCAAGTGGCTACACTTGCCAAGTCGAATTTACAGTTAAAAGTGGACACACAGACACTGCAATGGCAGGTCTGAGACATGATTACAGAGCTACTTATGTGGGTGGCACAACCAGTGCTGCAGGCCCACTAGTAGCATTTGATTTACATGCCCTGGCACCTCTAGTGCAATTTACTAGGGACTTACTAGTAAATCAAATTTGCCAATCATGGATAAACCAATTGCATGCAATTTTACACAGAGAGCATGTGCACTTTAGAACTGGTTAGCAGTGGTAAAGTGCTCAGAGATCAAAAGCCAACCGAAACAGGTCAGAAAAAATAGGAGGCAGGAGGCAAAAAGATTGGGAATGACCCTGCATAATCAAAAAAGTCAAACAAATGCAAAATCTTTAATATTTTGGTGAGTGTTCTAAGGGAATGAAGTAAGCTGTAAACTCAGCTTGCATTACAGACAGTGGTTCTAGGCTAAGAAAGTGTAATCATTTGCAAAATGTAACATTTCTAGGCTAGTCATAATACTCCTAGAATGCCTTCTGATTACATGAAATTATAGGCAGGAGCTTGAACACAAGACTGGTATTCTTTTGCTTTAAAAAAAATAATAACACCAAAAATATGCAACTTTCAAAAGAAATATTGTATAGTTGTAGATATCATTTCTTTAAGGCATTGGTTACTTACCTTCAATAACAAATCATCTGGTAGAGACATATTCTAGTTTCAGGTTCCTTATCTTAGAATTTCTTCCAGGCGTCAGACTGGATCCAGAGATTTTTCTTCTAGCAGTACCCTTGCACACCTTTGTGGTCACTGTGATGATGTCGCAGTCATATATAGGCGTTGACGTCAGTTTCTTTTCACAATTTTCCATACCAGAAGCACAGAGCCATGAAGAATATTGACATTGGTGCCCCAGAACTATGGCCCTGAAAGGGAGTCCCTGTCCCTAGAAATCAGTTCGCAGAGGAGGGATAACTGGTGAGTCGTTAAGGAATCTGCAACTAGAATATGTCTCTACCAGATAATTCATTACCAAAGGTAAGTAACTTGTTCATCTGACAGAGACTTCTAGTTGCAGATTCCTTACCTTAGAATACATACCCAAGCAATACCATCCCCAGAGGTGGGTCTGTGACCCAAGATCATACTAAGAAGTCCTGGGGGACTGAATGCCCAAAGTAGCCGTCTCTGCGGACCTGACTGTCAAGGCAGTAATGCCTTGTAAATGTGTGCAGACACGCCCATGTTGCTGCCTGCAGATGTCCAAGACTGGAACTCCACGTGCTAATGCTATGGTTGTAATAGTTGCAATGGTGGAAATCCCCTCAGGGGGTTCCTTCTTTGCCAAAGCATAGCATATCTTGATGCAGAGGACAATCCATCTGGAGATGGTCCACTTTTGCACCGCCTGTCCTTCCTTTGCACCCACAGAACCTACAAAAAGGTGATCGTCCACCTGGAAATCTTTGGTGTGATTGAGGTAGAACGCCAATACTCTTTTTGGATCCAGACGGTGGAGTGTATCCTCTTCATGAGAAGGATGCGGGGGTGCGTAAAAAGTAGGCAAATTGATGGACTGGCCTACATGAAAGGGTGTGACCACTGTAGGGAGGAAGGAGGCCCTGGTACGAAGCACTACTTTGTCAGGATGGACAGACAGAAATGGTGGCTTCGAATAAAGAGCATGGAGCTCACTCACTCTACGAGCAGGGGTAATGGAAATAAGAAAAACGATTTTCAGTGTGAGAAGCTGGAAAGGACAATTATGTAGTGGCTCCAAAGGAGCACACATAAGGTACGTAAGTACCAGGTTCAATTCCCACTGGGGCATTATGAATGGGGTAGGTGGGAACATGTGGGTATGACCCTTAAGAAACCTCCCAACAATGGGAGATTTGAACAAGGATGGTTGATCTGACAATCTGAGGAAGGCAAAGATGGCAGACAGGTAGTCTTTAAGGGTGCCAAAAGCAGAGCCCTGCTGGGCAAGCAGGAAGATGAACAGTAGAATGTGAGACAGAGGTGCAGAAAGGGGATCAACAAATGTGTTGGTACACCATGCCACAAATCTGTTCTGGGTGGAAGATCGAAAGCTGTCAACTGCCACCACTCAATCTCCATGCAAGGAGGTGGAGACTGGACAAGTTCGTGTGGAGAACTGTCCCCTGCTGCTGTGACCGAAGATGCTCCCAAAAGGGCAGTCTGATCAAAGAATTGATGCCCATGCTCGGAAGCTCAGGATAGCATACTCTTCGTGCCCAGTCTGGAGCCACAAGGATTACTTGGGCTCGGTCATCTTGATTTTCTTCAGAACTCTGGACAGAAGTGGTATTGGCAAGAAGGCGTAAAGGAAGCCTGAGTTCCACTTGAGATGAAAAGCATCACTGAGCGAGTGCCGCCTTGGAAACTCCAATGTGCAAAACAGCTGACATTGTGTGTTCTCTGTGGAGGCAAACAGATCTAACCAAGGCTCTTCCCACTGCTGAAAGAGACCTTGCGCCACCTCCGGATGGAGATGCCATTTGTGATCGGCCAAGCATAGACGTCTGAGTTTGTCTGCTCTGGTGTTCAGAGAGCCCACCAGATGCTGAAGGACCAGGGATATGCCAAAACATTCCAGCCATGTCAAGAGACACAGGGCCTCTTGACAAAGGATCCATGACCCTACCCCGCCCTGCTTGTTGCAGTACCACATGGCGGTGTTGTCTGTGAACACCTGCTCCACTTTCCCTTGGAGAGAGGGAAGGAATGCTTTAAATGCAAGCCTGATCTCCCTGAGCTCCGGAAGGTTGATGTGGAACCCGGACTCTGCCAGAGACCAGATGCCTCTGATCTCTGCCTCTCCCATGTGGCCGCCCCATCCCAGGAGTGACGCATCTGTCACCACTGTCTCATCTGGTTGGGGAAGGAAGAGAGATCTGCCTCTGACCCAGTCTGGGTTCGTTAACCACCGTTGCAGATCTTTTGCAGTTCCCTCTGAGATTTGGACCATGTTGGAGAGATTCCCTGATGCTGCGCCCACTGGAACTTCAGGTCCCACTGCAGAGCCCGCATATGCCATCTGGCATGTGTCACCAGCAGGATGCAGGAAACCATGAGGCCAAGCAGCCTCAGTGTCATTCTCACCAAAACTCAGGATAGAGGCCGAAACATTGGTATTGTATGCTGAATATTCTGGACTCACTTTTTGGGAGGATAGGCTTGAAATTGCACTGTGTCCAGAACAGTTGCATTGAAAGGGAGCAACTGAGAGGGAGTCAGGAATGACTTTGGCACGTTTATAGTGAACCCCAGCAAATGCAGGAGGCTTAACACCTGTCTTCAGTGGCATCCTCGATGCACCAACAAATGTAAAGGAACTCAACAAAACAATCAAAGTCAGTCAAAAAATTACTGAGAGTAGCTTTTCTCCGGACCTGCGTGTAGGCTGGCGCGGAAGGATAAGAAGTGACGTCAGTGTGCTGGGGTGGTGCCTATATGTGACCGCAACATCAACACAGTGACCATGATGCCACCGACAGATACGGAGTCGACTGACTCCACCTGATGGCACGCAAGGGTACTGCTCAAAGAAAAATCTCCAGATACAGTCTAACATCTGGGGGAAATTGTAAGGTAAGGAATCTGCAAGACTCTATCAGATAAATGTGTTTGATGCATACCAATACCCAAAAAATGATTAAGAAATGAATCACTATAGAAACTAAGATAACTAATGGAGAATCAGTGCAAAAGCAACCTCATCAACATTATCAGCAACATGAAAATTTATTTGTTGCCCAGATAATAAAGAAAGCTAAAAAACACACCTGCAAGTATTTGTCCTTGAATTGGGCCAGATTTATGACTCTCTGAAATTCACAGAAGTTTACAGAAGTATATCTGGAAACTGTACCAGTATAAAAATATCTGAATTCTATTTTTGCATGAGAAATTATACACATGTATATTGGCTCATGGAAATATTCTCTCAGTGGTTATAAATTCATGTTCCCTACACTCCCTTTTGTCCGCCCAAGAAAAAAAAGTTTAACTTCCACCTTTGTCATGACTACATTTCCAATACTCCAGGTTCGAAACATACTGGAGAGACATTAGTGAATACTCTTAGACACATAAATATTTGGATGTGCACAGACTCGCAAAGTAATGGGATGACCACTTCCTACCTACTTCCAACCAGTGTGCAGACTTGCAAGGAGGTGACAAAATCAAAGGCCTGTTCGAATCCACACCTTGTTATAATATTAGTCCCAGCATAATCAAAAGGGCTATTATGAGACTCTTATATGAGAAGGCTGCCAGCATTTCTCATCTTACTGCATGGCACTAAAGGAACAATTGTTTTGTTTTTACAGGCTTGTTTCTACCATAACAATAGGGAAAACGTACAGCATTTCTTCTCTTCTGACAATTCTCTTGTCTGAAAAATAAAGAAGAATTTTATTAAATTCAATCATCTATGTGTGTAAGGTTATGAAGGTGTCAATGCACATTTCATAGTATTTAGCCTCCTTCAAATCATGAATATACAGCTACAATTGTATTAAATGTTATATGTTGTGTTACCTACAGAGTGGACCCTAACTACAAAGCATGATAACACTATACAGATAAAGCCACATTTATGATGCATATTATGCACCTGAGATCATTCATAATACCAACTTATGTAAAAGTGGTGCCACCTTGTTGTGGGATGAAAGTTGGTTAGTGAGTTATGGAATTTTTGCTTATCAGTTTTTCTTTGTTACTTAATGCTTATTAAAGGCTGAAATATTTTAATAGCACATTTTACCATCAATGCCTACTAACTCACGGCTTCACACTGGATATGGCTACGGGAAGAGCTGTGGCAATTAATTTTCAAAGATAATGCTGTCTTACTGTTGGATTGGAGAAAGGTCCCCTAAGGTTATTGAAAAAAATGCACCCTTACCTTGAGCTCAGCATAGCAAGCTCTACATTTTTGACATCCCCTCAGCGCACATTATGATCTAGCAACCTTTGTGACATAGATTAAGACTGAGAGCAGCGGTCCGTGGTCTTGGTGGGACATACCATTTGCACCCTCCATTCCAGGTGTGGCTACCACTAGTTCATCAGGCTGTAAAGGACTGATCAGGGGCATAGCTTCAGGGAGTTAGTTTGGGATGTACACACCCAAATAAATGTTATTCTTGGTAGATGGGTCTGAGGCCTCTGAGTCAGGTCTGCTATGCCTACGTCCGTTCTCCTTGTTATTCTGATTTCACTAAAAGGGTTTTGAACCCAGATTTACAAAGCTTTCGAGTTGCATCACTCTGCATCAGGTTTCATGGCTGGTGCCTGGGCTTCCGTGTATTCACCCATGGATTTATTTTGCAAAGCCATATTTACATAGGCCCAGATTTACAAAGATTTTGTGTCAGGGTCATGTCACTTTTTTGAAGCAGCCCCAACGCAAAATCCTTGTTTGATATTCACAAATGCACACAACTATCAATTTGCATGGCTTTGTAATAAAAAGTAATGCAACAAAGTACATTGTTCTGGCTTGGGTGTCTTTGCATCAGGTAGGTGTTCCACGGGTGGAGCTTGGGGGTTCCTGTGCATTCAGCCACAGATTTTGGCATGAACCCATACTTACAAAGAGTTGTAGATATTGCTTTGCACCAAAAAGGTGAGTCTGCTCTAGGCTGATGTAACAAGGATAAATATTTGTATTTCCTCTTTGCATGTTTGCTGCATTCTACAGCACACATACAAAGAGAAATAAGCCTCCAAGGATAGTTAATTTGCAGAAAGGGACTCCTTCCTGCACATAAACTAACCGTCTTTAGAGCAGACACCCTCGCCTCTACAGAAGACAGCACTACACATTAGCACTAAACATTGGCAGAAATTGCCGTCTGGCTGTTCCTGTCAATGTAGTAAAGGTTTAATGGGCAGCTCCATCAGAAATGATGTCCGTCCGTCAAAGTTTTGCAATGCTGTTGTTTAATGATTTTTTTTAAACACAAACTCCCAAAGCAGGATTTTGTTTCTGAAAAATAAACAAGTAGGAATGGCCCCCCACCAGTTTTCTCCCACAGTATGGGTGCATTTTTCTGTTTCTTACTGTTCCTTACCACCAGGATATACCTGGCAGAGATGGTCATCTGACATTCCACTCTAAACAGGGTGAACAGTCAGATAGCTTACTTCCAAAGGCACCTACTCTATCATGCTGTGGAAGGAAGTTTTACACTGACAGAGTAAAAGTTAATCCGTCGTCATAAAACATGTTGTCCACCCTCCTCAAAATTGGGATGGCTGGTGGACCTTGAGCTTGGGGGACTAGGTAATCAGTCACTGTTGCAGCAGAGTATCTGTCCGACAAACTTTAAACAAGCCCCAGAGGAATACCTAAAAATCAGTACTGACCCTTCTTCTCGTGGGAACAGCCTATCCCAAACCTTGGTCACCTCACACATTCATCCTGGGGTCCGCTGCTTTTTAGTTGGGAAATTCAAGATTCACCGCCAGACCTGAATCTTCTTCACCCGTGAGACTGAAATATGTGGTGGTGATACCATTTATAATGGCAAAGTAGGACTTTTTAAATTCCAGTACCAGGGAGAATCACCGTATGACCTCTCCCATCTTGTATGTAAATTGGTCTACCAGTCCCCTGGAACCGGGTTCTTCACCTATCCATGTGCGACAAGAATGCTATATGGGTGCTCCTTTCTCCATGTACAAACAATGTGTGTATGGTGCACATGTGATGTGCATTCAGTCCAGTTGCCGTAATTTATCTATTGGAATGCATGGTCACCACATCAGTGGCAAAGAGAAGCTCTCTGGGCTCCAGGGTTTGGGTATTCACCACCAACACTGGTTGCCAGGTTCAGGAGGGATATCATAAGATCTTCAATCAAGATTGCTAGGAGAGGCTGCCACGACCCTGCTTCAATGGCGAGAGCTTCTCATGAGCACTGGATGTACCCTTTCATGAGGGAGGCACTGTTCAAAAGAAGAGGAGCCGTGAACAGTAAAGTCAGTATGAGCCAAAGAGGTCTATTGTGCAGCAGGGGAGCACCTAAACAGCTCTAACCTGCTCTAGAAGGATGAGGCGCAGGAGTGTCCAAAGTGACTCCACAGTGTTTACTGACTGTATACCTCTTGTGAATGGAGGGAAGTGAGGGACTGAAGCCTGACCCAGTTACAACACAACACCTGAATGCAATTATGCCACGAGGTGCTAATGCAAACTTTACCTCAGTCTGCCGGCATCCTAAAAGATAATCTGAAGTGCCAGAGGTAAAGTATATTGATGAAGAGGCCTGCTTTCAGAGTGAAGTACTCACCAGGGGAGGCACCTAGCTTATTTGGATGGTGAGTTTTATGTCTGACACTGAAGGCTCAGTATAGAGGTTTAAGTAGAAAACCCATAAATTTAGATAGGGGTTATGTTTAATTTTAAGATTATGGACGTATTCTCAGTGAACAGTCAACTTTTAAACAATTAAAAAGGTTCTTCATTACCAGAATGGCAAAAAGGATGTCTAATACTGATTCTGATGTATTCTTTGTTCACTATGCACAATATTTTTAATAATAATTCTTTATTAGTTTTATTGAAGGCCACATTAAAAACAATTGCGTTATCAGAACTCATCACAAACTAGTATCATAACCAATGTCTAATATTTAATGATACTTTACGAAACAACTAAACTACTTCTCAGACTAATTAAGAGTATTAATTTCTCCACAATGTGAAGTATCAGTTGTAATAGTCCTTATCCCCTCCTTACACTGCTGAGAAACATTAATGTTAACATACATCACACATAACTACCCCAAAATCACAATATGTAGGTTAAGTAGAGATTCACCATCCCAGTGAGGATAATGCAGTCTGGTAAGTAAGAAAACTAGGAAAAGGTGAATAATTTGGAATAATCATATAACAACAACTAGACAGTATACACCTAACCTAATATGCTGTAGGTGATCTGAGTGTATCATCATCCCTTAATCAATGAATACCAGGTGGCCCCAAAGATCTGCAGTTTTTCATGAAGCTTGTAGATCAGTGTTTCAAATGATGTCATTTCATAATATTTTGCAATCATGACTGAAATGTTGGAATTGTTTCATCTTCCAATGATGCAAATGCCCAATTTGGCAATGCAGAGGGCAGTGTTGGAGAGACTGATATAGGCATGTTGTGTTAAGGTATGGTAGCCATTATGGGTTATGCAGAAGAGCCAAACACACACTTGACTGGACATCCACATGTGATTCGCCTTTCAAATAGTCCCAAATCTTGCACCAAAAACTGTTTATCGATGTGTATTGCAACAACTCATCTACTATGTCACATTCAGGTTCACTACACCTCCAACAACATGAGTCCATGTTGATCCTGCCTTTAGGCAGTTTTGCTGGCAACCAATGAGTTGGTAAGGAATTTGAGATAAATATATTTCAAACATGATTTTGATATAAGCATTTTGAAATAAATATATTTCAAACATGATTTCTAAGCCCCTTGTTGTAGTCTGCTAAAGGTATGTCTCATTTGTCTTCCAGGACTGTTGTGTTTAATTGTGTTTAATTGTGTCTCCCACCATGTGCTTACTGTATTGGCAGAAAAGTAGTGGTCTGTCAGTGTAGCGTACAGCCCCGATATGATGCTTCAAAATATTTCCACATATGTATGTAGTGTGCAATAGGGGGGCATTCAAGTGTGAGGCGGGTCTTCCCAAGTCTATTCTATCGCGTATGTGTGAGTTAAGTGTATATCCATTTCTGTGAGATAGGAATACTGGGCTCCTGTTGCAGGTCTTCATGAGATATACAAAGGGGCCAACTGATCCCCTTCTAATGTAATACAAGTGTTAGGTCACAGTGGTGCCTTGGAATGCAAGCAACTAGGTATGTTCAAACGTTTGTGGGCACTTTGCCATGCAAATTGAGATGCGTGTATAATAGGATTAAAGGAGGGTATGGTTTTGGGTTGATTAGTATAATAGATAGCCAAGTCCCTGTCTCTACCTAAAATAGTCTGCTCAATTATTACCCAGCAGGGTGACATCCTGTGTGTCAGTAAGGTGTAGACCAAGTGAGATAGTTGTTGAGAAAGATAGTAGCTCTCTAGATGGGGCAAAATAAGACTCCCTATTCTATGTGGTTGCATAAAGTTTTTAATCCATTCTCCATATAAACCTAGATATGGTACATGTGATATTTTTGAAGTATGGTTGTGCTACGAGGAGGAGTAACATCCCCAAAACGTATTTCAATTTAGACTATGTATTCATTTTGTTAATCTGAGCTTTCTCCAACAGAGCTAAAAAAAGACTTTGAAAATCATGTTTCATTTGGTCAGTGATTGGTGAGATGTCATTTACCAAGTCGTGTAGTTCCTGGCTAATAGTAATTCCTAAATACTGCAATTTATTGTGGAGCCACTTCAAGGGTAAATCATTTAAGGGGGCTTTTGTAGTAGTTGGAGTTAGAGGCAGCACCTCTCATTTGGCCCAATTTATTTTGTATCTCGAAAATCAAGAGAAAGGGTTTGGTTTTGTTATCAGAGAGGAGACTGAGTCTGAGGAGCACAACAGGGTCAGGAGGATATTGTCAGAATAGTAAAATGGTTTAGTTCCCTGGTTGCTGTCTGTATTACCATAATACCACCACTGGCTCAAATGCCAACAGTTATAAGGCTATTAAGAAAAATAGCAGGAGCAATGGTTAGCTTTCACAGAAGACTAATCCCAGTGGGTTGTGATACATGCTCCTAGATAGTATAAGGAAATTCTGGCCAAACCCCAACCCACTTGTGAACGTTTGTGTAGGTGGCTTGTTGAGGAGTGTTCTGGCACAAAACCCCTTGTGAAGGGTGTACAGTAATCAATTTATTTAGATGGTCACTAAGATTTGGCTAAGATTTCTCTACAGAATCTTAACTATTTCAGCTTTTGCCTGGCACTCCGGAACTTTTTTTAGGACTGTCCCAGCAGCAGCATTATGTCACAAGTTGTATCATTTTAAATGGCAAGGACAGGGCAACATGCAGGTACATAAGCAGCCATAATTTGCCCTGTTCCTACAGCATCAAGAATATGCCATGCTTTAGGGCATCAGATGATCAAAGAACCATGAGGTGTGATGGGCATATTATACAGGAAGCACCCATCATAGAACAAATGTTAGAAAAAATGTTGCACAGAGTTTTGTTGTAATGGATACTTTTCCCTCTGTGGATGCTCACAAATTAATCAGCAATACCTAACAATTTACATGGTACCTCAAACAACCTTGGCGAAAAAGGGCCATGTGCTGAACCACCATCTTTTTAACAAAGCCTCTGACATAGACCATTCTTAGATTAAAAAAGCAATGGTCTACAATATTGCTTGTACAATGGTTAGTAAAGGTTAATAAACTTTGTTTCAAACAATTCTTGTTTAATAACAAAACTGAAGCCTTCTTTTAAGGCATAGGCAGACCCTCATGCAATAGATAAAAGCTGCACAGGAAAGCTCCAAATAATAGCCAGTACATTCTTTACTCATGCTCTATGCACTCCATGAATGTGATAACAATCTGTACATAAATGACATTGCCTCTTATGACCCCTTTGTTGCCTGAATTTTCAATCAAAAGGGTGTCAACAGATCTGAAGACTTGGAAAGGAGGTGAGTGAGTAACAATCAGCAGGAGGGTGTGGCTAGGTAGCTAAAATGGTGGAAATCTCTCAATGATGGGTAACAGAGGTGGCAAGTTGGATAACAGAGCTAGAGGATACTGTAAAAGAACTCAAGACTGGTGTGACGCATCTCTCGGCAAAATCTAGGAATCTGACCTCATGAACGCAAGATGCAGAGGGACAGTGTTGCAGGAACAATTTATCAATGGGGGCCTTCCCTGAAAGGGTCAAAGGAGAGGCCCTGGCCTCTTTCTCTACACCTATTTGGAGTAAACAATCCCCACACATGGATTTTCATCATGTTTTCTGACTCTGCGCTAGAGATGTTTTGAACCACAATGGCACAGACTCTGAGCCTGCATTGGATAAGTCTCTTATGTGCACAATGGGGTGTGTCTTGTCATCCTCCAGTTCAGAGGCTGAGCTAGATGTTACCCTGAAGTCAGCGTAAACATAAGAGTAGTGATGTCCTAGAGTACTTGTAGTTTCATTGATCAACAACAGGGGTGGGAGCTGCCCAGCACACACAAAAGTAACTTCTGACACCTTATACAATACTATTTCCTACAAAAATATAAAATCTGACAGCAGTGGTATACAACGTCTCTGCACCTCCCACTGACCTAGGTATGTAGCAATGTCACAAAATAAAGCAACTGGTGAAAACTGTGATGCTACCCATATGGTGTGCAATACATGTGGGAAACCCCACATGAAAATCCTAACTGTGGAACCTGGAGCACCAATACAACTCAAACAGGTCTGTATACAAAACAGGTCCATTTATTGTTTATTAACAATGCACTATTTCACAACAGGAAGTGCAATATTCAACACAAAGAGCAGCACACACGTTAATACTGTGTGTGTTCTGAAGCCCAGGCCTTGTAACTGACCATGAGACCAAGGGACTGTCTCCAAGGTCTGGAGGTGCATGCTACAGTCCATGTCCTCAGACATATGCATTAAGCGGTAGTGGAAGCTTACTTTTTTTTTAATTGGTAATACTACACTGACCTATTGTCCTTTTTAGGAAATGTAGGGTGCCTACAGGCTTGAATACATTTCAGCATGAACGTAATGCTCAGATGCTGTGTTGATATCCCTTTGTGTGTGTCACAGGCATGCTATATGTATGGTGACTGGTAGAGCCATACGTACAGCACATATTCAAAAACAATGATAGTTAAGACAGGGATAGTCTAATCTGACAGCTGAGGTACAATCCTGTGGCGAGTCCTGAGGCACAGGACAGTCATGTTGGACAGCCACCACTTTCTGTTTCACTGCTCCAGTGCAATAGATGCTTCCATAATGGTACAATATTTATTTGTTCACATGCAGATAAGATGAAGACATTTCTGCATAACATTGAAGGTGTAAGAATTGATTATCTTGTTTGTGGAGAAGTGCTTTCTAGTAAATGGGAGGGGTGACCTTCCATGGTGTGGAGGATATACCTGGCCCATAGCTGCCTGGCTAGGGTGCTCTCTATGAGGGAGGCATGGAGTGTGGTATTTTGAGACATGATGAATAATTCTACTATGCAGTCCTCTCTATCCCCCCTTCTGCCTCATTTGACACATTTCTTGGTTAGCAATTGACTTGTTTTGTTCTCGGCAGAGAATTATTACATTGTCCAATGTGATGGCAGGTGTATGTCGATGGATCTAGAACCACAATTGTGACAGGTTACCTGTGGTTTTGATCGAATTCCTTCTCTTATACGATGATATGGGTGGCCTTTTGTTGTCTTAGACCCAGATAAAATGCATTCTGACCAGTGTTATGAGATTCCAAATTTATGAAGTTATGTTCAGTGTTTATGAATATCAATGATGATAACATGATATACTTACTGATAGGCCAGTTAATGTAGATTCACAAAATGCATATATGAGTTTATGATGAGGCACATCCTCTACTTCTGTGTCTACCAATGAAAGATTTCAGTCAGTTTTGTTTTAATTCTCTCATTACACACTTTCTGTTGTGTTTTCTGTTGAGTTCCAAATTCAAGCCTCTATCTCAAATTCGATAAGTCTGCCATTTATTGTTAGAGCTTGTATCATATATGTATGCACTGTCACACATCTGATGCAAGTAAACTTTTACAACCTTAACATGTGAAATAGATTATACCCTAACTGTAAGCACGGGTGGTATTGACATGGTTGCATTTAACCTTTTTCATTCATACCTATGTCTCAAGGAGGCTTCATGCCATTGGAGAGTTGTGCATCAGTGTGCTGGTGATGCAATTGCTTATTGAGATGTGTCAAAAATTAAAGCATCATGATTACAATGGAGGCGAAAACAGAGATAATCATTTTTCCAATCAATCATAAAGCAATCACTGTTCACTAGGAAGCTCTCTCACAGGGACTTGTTGAAGTCTGCAGTGGGCTTATACAATAGAACTATAGAGAGCGTGCAGGTCTCTGAGAGGTGCATGTGCTGCTAATGAGGGTTTGGTACCTCCTGGTGCATTCCTATTATGATAGAACATTGACTAAGATATTCAGTTTCAAGCAGGGTAATCTTACGAGTTTTTCGACTTCAGTCTCTCTAGCTTGTATTACACCCTTTACTTCATCTCTGGAAAACAAAACAATGAGAACATTTCAGTAATAAGGTCGAGGTAAGCTCTTCCTGCAGAACCTAATCATAAAAGCTTTAGTAAACAAAGTGCATGGAGAGTCTGCACACATCAAGATTACTTAGTGAAACATGGAAACAAGGAAGAATGACTACAGAGTGAGTGAGGTTGAGGGGCAGAAAAAACAAAAGAGAAAGCTGGATTGAGGATATCCATGCTGCCAAAATGTACAGAAAATGTTTAAACAATAATAAGAGATGATGGGAGTGTCAAACCAGAGTACTAAAAAGAGAGAGTAAGAGACATATTAAAAACTAGAGGCACTAAAAATAAGTTTCTGGTAGAGGACTGAACGAGAGTAGTGAAAGAAAGTGAGAGGGAAAAGTGAAGTAATAAGTCAACATAATGAACGAAGAAATAGGGTAACTGCCTAGTAGATAATTTTAGTTTATAAACCCACGGATACACCAAAAACGGACTGTGCACCGAGCCTGGGTTTCTATTTCTTAGAGGGCGCTACACTGAACTCGATTTAGAAATTGCCTCGTCCCAGAGTTCTCTCCTGGGGAGACACAAACTTTTCTCTTTGTTCACTCTGGAAATGACATCAACAGTCATGCCACATGACAGAGACACAAATAACATTTAATATAAAAGAAGGATGATTTACCAATGGCATCAAATTTTGTAGTAGCAGGAGAAAAGAAGCATGCACCTGGAGCTTAACCATTAAAATTTATGGCTACCAGCTCTAAAATGATCCAAGTACTGTATTTCTTTGCCAGTGCTTCACCAACTAGTGAGGAGCCTACATTCAATAGATCAAGAAATCATATATTGCTTAATTTAATTAGGTGGCTGCATGTGTTTATCTCTGTCAGATTTCAGCCAGAGGCGTGGATTGGCATGGAGAGTCTATGGAGAGATGTGCAGAAATAATGTGAAGACACATTGGTTTTCACTAGAGACTGGCTGGAAGTGAGCGTGCTATCTCTCTTTTATTTATATGCTTCAAGCTGCAAGGCATCGGACTGTGTAGATGTGTTAGACTTAGGTGCTGGGTGACAGACTACATCCCTGCAAAACTCTGATTAAAATAATACCTAAATATTAACTTGTAGCATGCATTTTGATTCATGCAACCAAATATAGTCTTTGAGCCTCAGGGACAGTCTATGGCTTTTCAGTAAATTGAAACAGCCTTGTCCCCATTTTGGTTCAACAACTCTTCCTCCAAAAGTAACAGTGGCTTTGGCTGCATGAAGGGTGCCTTATGGATGGTGAAAACAATGCAGGAGTCTGATCAGTGTCATAGCTACCAGCCTCTTTCCACTCTACGAGTTCACTTCTCTAATCAGGTCTGTTTCCGATATGTGGTGGACGGTGTTTACCTGGATGGGAACCCCTAGAGTCGTTCGACCATAAAAGTTTTGTGATTGACCAATTTGTGGTCCATCTTGGCTGTGGCCATGGTTTTATCAATAGTGGCTGCTCTCCAGGGTCTGCTCTCCAAATGGGAGAATGTGAAATTTGAATTTTCTCCCTTGGTATCTGTCTTTGATCAGGTCATTATGTCCTATGTGATATATGCTGTGCTTCGCTTCTCTTCGATTCTAATCTGGTGGACACTGTGACCATTTAAGCCCATTGGAACGCATTTCAGAGGTACACAGAAACTGACCCTCAATGGGCTCTGGAACAGTAGTACTGTAGAAGTACTCCTAGTGATGCAGTGTGAGATGCCCCGATACACCCACAGAACTTCAGTGTCGTTCTTTGTCGCTCTTCTTTTCCAAGTCTGTTCTCAGTGCTTTAGTCAGCATATAAATGAGCCTGCCACTTTCCCACTGGCCTGCAGCATGCAGAGAGTGACCTATTGATGATTATTCTCAGCTGGAGTAGGTACGAGCAATATTCAGTCCCCTAGAATGAGGGTTCACTGTCCTTTTTAATTATGCTTTCCCATAGGCAGGCCCCAATGATCTTCTCCTGCTTAACACACTCAAACTCTGTTGTTTCATCTATTTGTACAACCTGGCATTTGGTGCATGTGTTTCTGACAAAAGGGAGTCGAGGCCAATTGGAGAGGACACTGAAATATGTGGTAAGATTGGACCACAGCATCTCATAGATCTCTTTTGTGGTGCCTGATATTAATTACTCTATGTGGCCTAGCAGAAATGGCAATCACAGATCATGTCTTTAACCAGCATGCCCATGTGGTACCACACCATTTTACTTAATTTGGCCCATGGGTTCATGATGCATTGGTGACCCAGGTGTGTCAGCTGAGTCACCTTGTCTTTTAGTGACTGGGGAATCATTATTAATTAAGTACCTTATTTGTATTAGAACATCATGGGGGGCATTCAATTCATGTCAAACATTCCGCAGATCATAGTCTATTCACTAGGGACACCTTTGTCTTTGAAGAAAAGTCTTCCATTAATTATTCCTTGCTGCCTGAAGTGTGACATGTAAGCATTTACAGCTATCGGGTGTTCTGGCAATGTCCTTCAGTGATCATGTGAACGGACATGCAACCTTAGCAAAAAAGTACATGTGTTTTTCAACTTGATCTTAGGGGAAAATGAGATATCTCTCTTGCCAAGAAATCTGCGGGATTGCCACAAATTGAGCAGTAAATCACTGTAAATCTGAGGGTATGCTCAACCCGTTTGAGAAATGAAGATATGAACGTGTAAATAGTAATACCAGGGTCTGCCCAAAATGTATAAATGCAAACCAACATTACTGAAAGTGCTTCCCTTTCAACCTGTGAATATATGGTCTCAACTGCTGATAATGCTGTGCGTGTTAAGGATACTAGAGCCCTTGTACCATTTTGCTGCTTTGGAGGGGGATTCCCCGCCCCCCCGGCCCACCGGACTGGTATAAGCCAATAGTTCAGTTTGTAGCTTGGCATTAAAGTATTTCGTGATGGTGTTGTGCACGATTGCTACTTTCACTTTAGATAATTATTTTTCTACATCTGACCACTTCGCTTGTACCAAGCTTTAATTAGCTGCATCAGAGTTTCAAATAGTTTGGGCAAATTCAGGGTGAATCATCCACAATAATTTACCAGGCCCAGAAAGCTTCTAACATCAGATGCTGTGTGTGGGTCCTTTATTTCATTAATGCCTTGTGCTCTCTGTGGATCTATGCTCACTCCTTGTCGTCAAGAAAACACATAACCATAAAATGTTATGCTGCCTGCCAGGAACTCACACTTGTGGCAGTGAAGCATGAGGTCAGAAAGAATCTTGGTGGTTTTGTTGTTACACTATGAATGGATTATGTGGCATTTTTGAATGTCATCACTGACATTTTGTGCCACTTCGAATCTGAAAAATACTTGCTTAATCCCTTTTTGGAAAACCTTGGCCAATGAGGATATTCCATGGTAAGGGGCTTGCAACAGTGTAGCCTGATACATGTTGATAATGTGGTTATAGCAGCATGCTTCATCTATCTGCAGGTGATAGTATACTGACTTGAAATCTAATTTTGAGAACCTAATAGCTTCACATAAGTCTGTATGGTAAATGGTTCGGCTGAGATGTTGATCTCTCTTTATGTGTCATGAAGCCTCATATCATAGCCTAAGCACACCACTCTCAGCTGTTTGAATATCAATATGGCCACCATTAGTAACATCCATGCGGTGAGTCCATGCGTACTATTACTCATATGATGGAAAGAGTGTAAATGTACATTCAGAGAAAATTACAGAGCGCCGCCTTTACTTTTCCACTTCTGTGCTCTGTATTAGAGTCAGGAATGGTGATGGGGTGGTGCCACTGCTGGATTTTGGCTCCAGGGGCATCAGTACTGGAGCGGGAAGCAATGTAAGGTCAATGGATCCTTGGGGTTCGACTGGCACCGAAGGTGAACCAGCCGGTGGAACACAAGTAGGGGCTTCTCATGGACCCACCGGGCCAGAGGGCACTCCAAAGCAGTTGAGTTGCCCAAAAATTAGGTACATGGCCTCATAAAATACTTTAAGTTGACCAGGGGTCACTCCGACTCCCGGAAACTCAGGAAGGCATAATGACTGATGGCCCTGGTGGAGGCTCCACTGCAGAGCTAGGTCTCTAGTGCCAGCATCGCAGTGACTCATCCAAAGACCTGCATGGTGAAGTCGAACACCTCTTCGACTTCTAATTTTTGTGGGACTGATCTGACTTTCTCGATGACTTGGAGTGGGATGTCGATCGTCGAGTCCGACCTTACAAGTGATTTAGGGAACTTTCTTGTGACTGAGATAGGGATCATCACAGAGATGATCAACATTGAGAGGTGAGGCGCATGATGGACCACTCCCTCAGCATCTTAGGGTGCATGATGCAAAAGTCCTGCCTTTCTGGTGGACATCTTAGACACCAGGAGGCAGAGTCTCAACAATCTTAAACACAAATGGGGGTAGCTCTTCTCTGGATCTGCACCGACTGGCGCAGAAAGAAAAGAAATAATGTCAGAGCACTGGTGTGGCACCTAAATAGGCTCTGCACATTTCACTTTCAGCGCGTATGACACGACATGGTGCCGAACAGCACCACCTAGCATCGCACAATGGTACTGCTCATAAAAAAAATTCCAGATCCAGTCTGATGTCCAGGGTTTATTCTAAGGTAAGGAATCGCCAGCTAGAAATCTCTACCAGATACCCTGTGATCTAGTTTCCAAATCTTCAACATGGGTTTGGAGTTTAATGCTCTGTTTATAGATCTCAAAGAGTTTGCATCTGTAATTAGCAAGTCCTTTGTCTTTTGACAGTGGAGCCACCCACTCATATATATCTGCTTTCTCTTGCTTGCTTTCCTTGATACCTGTGGCAATGCCGACTCTCAGTGCAGCAACATTTTTCCTTAACTCACTGAACAGGGTTTCCATAAAAGATTTAGGGGCAGATTTAAGGGAATTGGCGCTGTACCCAGTGAAGCGCCACTTTCCTTGTACCCCTTAGCACACCCCTATCGCCACCAAGTGTGCGCTGTATTTAAAATATGGCGCGCCATGGGTCAGGGTAGGGGGTAATAGCATCATTTGTTTTTGCTATTGATGTACTCTGCACGAGTAGCGCCAAAATGTTGGCGCTACTCCTGCATAATACATAAGGGCCCATTGAAAACAATTGCATGCCCCCTTTTAACGCCTCCTCTCAGCAGGTGTTAAAAGTGCCAAAACAAATGGCGCAAGGAAATCGTAGAGATTTCCTTGTGCCATTTTTTTGCACCCCCTAATGGGGAACGCCCCCCCTTGCATACATTATGCCTGGCACAGGCATATTGTGGTGCAAGGGTTTACAAAGTGGCGCAATGCATGCATTGCACCACTTTGTAAATATGGTGCAGGGAAAATGCCACTTTTTAGCACTGCCTTAGCGTAATAAAAATGACACTATGACGGCACTAAGGAGCCGCTTGGGGCTCTTAAACTGCCCCTTAGTGATTGACGCGTCAACTCCCTCCTGTTCCAGGTTCAGCATTGTCATGTCTTGCACTGGCTGGTCCAGAGAGGATGCATCTCAAAGAAGTTCAGTATGCTTGGAGTTTGCTTTGACCACAGTTCTTTGAGGGTGGGGTCATTTTTGGATCTGTGTGCCGCCATGTTTAAGCATGTGTTACCTCCCTCAGCGGTTATCCTTTTCATGGTCATTGTGTCATGGGCCGGCAGTGGGAAAGCTGAGAGTCTTCGTATGTCAGAGGGGGACTCAGCAGGCCATTAGTGAATCAGTCTGTCATGGTTGGTGCTGGTGTGGTCACAGCTACCTGCTGCCCTCCTGGTGATCCCTGCCTATTGGCTGATGTCAGCCTTCCAGTAGCCCTGGCTTGGTTGGAAGTTGGTGGGTGGGTGGGTGTGGCATTCCTCGTGTGTGGCATACTGTGCCAGAGTCAGATGTTCTGGCACTCACTAGCATCCTACCCCAGAAGCTGAAAGTTAGGTGTTCCTTTTTCAGGGCACTTGGCAACTCTGGCAGACCGCAGGCCTGCAATCAGGGTGATGAGTCACTGCCACCCCACCGCGCGTGTCCCAGCAGTGTGCCAATTGTGGCGTGGATTGTCACGGTGCCCCTACAATCCCATCTCTGGTTCCGTCTCATTGGCAGTAGGTCACATGCTTGACAATGCCGCCGTGTGCTTCCTCTCTGGGGCCCAGCCAAATGATAACTTCTTTTGTGTCCCAGGCTCTCCTTCCTGCTCTGGAGTATTTCACATTGAGCGGAACATAGGTGATATAAAGCAGTAGTTGAGTTTACACATCTAGGACTCTGTGCTCCTCTCAGAGCATGAGTGGACTGATGCTGGGATGAATGTTATGTGGTCCCAGCAGCAGCCACTATCTGAGAGTGGCCCCACGATCCAGGCAGCAGGTCAGGCTGTTTGTTGCCACATTCAGCACGTGTGAATAGGTGTGCAGATGTTCTTCCCCCTCTGGGGATGGTCTCCTGTTTATCCTTGTGCAAATGTCTGGCTGAGTGAAGCCGAGACTGGTGGCTATCGGTGTGAGGAAGCGTAGCAGTACCAAGGAGCTCCTACTCATCCCCCATCATGGTCATGCCCCGTTATAGTCATTTTAAAGTGTGTGATATTCGATTCAATATTATTCATAATCATTTTAATGTGGATCATATTAATTTCAACATGTCTAAAGTAAGGTATGTGTCATTTCAACCTGTGTCATATTTTTAACAACTTAATTTCAAACTGTCATATATTTATTTTAACGTCTCATATTCATTTCCTTGAAGGTTATATACATTTCAATGCATCATATGCATTTCAATATGTCATATTTCTCTCAACGCATTATAGCCACTTCAGTAAATGTATTCTTGTTAATGCAAGCCATAGTAATTTAAGTGCTTACTACTGTATATTGTTGTCAGTGACGGCCAATTCATGTTAATACATTTTACAAATATTTTAGGATATGTTTTATTCAATTTACAATATGTGTTATTCATAGCATACACAAAGTAAAATATTCATTCTGATGATAATCATATTTGTTGTGCTATATAGTGTATTCTGCTGTGTATGATGCTGATATTGAAATATGTTATATTCATTCTGGGCTGGGTTATATTGTTTTTGTCATGTGCTATGTATTTTAGGATGTGTCATATTTGGAGAGGTATAGTTTTGACATGAACGTGTTCCCATAATATGATTTAAGTTATTTTCCTGCAACGTATAACAGAAAAAATTTATGTCAGAAAGACCACCTTGAATAGGGTGGACTTTCTAATGTACATTAACTAAACTTTCTTTAGTAAACAGGTAGGATTCCAACATCAGAGCTATCTGGTGCTCCGCTGCCAGAAACCTGGTAGTTCACCCACCTCTAAATGGGGCACAAACACTGAGTTAAACCAATGGCTCATATGTTGCTTTTGGGTGGATGCCTGCATTTGCCAAGCTATAGAAATCTCACACAGTATGGTTGTCATAAAACTGCCATTGAACATTCTGAGGTTGGTGACATCAGGTGAAAAATTCCTTTGCATATAGAAGTGTCTGAGATTAATGTCACTAAAACATACACACACAACAGATCTGTGCAATAAGATATTTAAATAAAAAATATAATGTTTCAGAAATACTTTACATTTCCTTTTTAATGTTCTGATCTACAGGGAAAGAAAAAAGAAGGTGGAAAAGTTAATAAACAATTGGGGACTGAACACTGAGAAATATATTACTTACTATACTGCAGGATAACATTTCGGTAAATCACTGCACATTATTACACAAATGTATACCAGTTTCCTGCACAAGTCAGTTGTTTAGATTGGCTTTGATAACTGCATGCAACCTAGAACATCCCAGAAGTCTCCTAATCACCTGCGAGGAATATCTGTGCCAATAATATAGTACTGCAGGTTTGTCAAAGACCTTCAGTTGATGGGCATGATTGCCTTTCCTCCACTCATTACAGACCTCTCGCAATAAGTCCCTCCTCCCAATCCCCTGAGTTAACTAATCCGTTCACTGAGTCCTATCAATGTAACTTAGGTGTTTGCATCTGAAATCAACTAGATCAAGTTGCTTTTCTGGAGTATGGCGGTCTCTGGAGTAAGACGGGCGATGGCATTCAGAGGTGTTTTATTACAGACAAGCTACTTCAAAGAAATACGGTCTTCATATATGGATGGTCCAGCACATGTAGTGTCCCGACTGATATGGACCCCAAGAAAATTTGAGAGAAAGGCTTCATATAAGGGTTCATAAAGAAATATAATGGGACCTTAGAGAAATTGTAACTGGGTCATCAAATGCTCAGTGCTTGGGAACTGTAGATGCAAAATTGAAGATACTGCATGTAGTCAACAGCTGTCTCACTCTCACTACACTAAGCACCAGGGAAAAGATGATGGGTGATGGACTTCCTGCATATGGTTTTGGGTGTCCTGGACAGGATAGAGGTGAAGAACATATATGCATATTATGCAGTCATTTGCTGGTGGATGAGCTTAATATTACATTCTTGAATTAAATATGGAATGTTCCATGCAATGAAGTCTGATTCTCAAGGGTAATTGAATAGGTGATTGTGTAAGCATGTCAACATGGAGCTTGGGTTGTGCACCCTTATTTTGCAAATCCTCTCTGCAGCTACAACTTCCTCCTGTTTTCGAACGAGGTCAAAGAACAGCATGATAATGCTTTGACATAGAAAGCAGTTGTCTAGTTAATGCTGTGTGAATACTGCACACATTAAAGGTGATTAAAACCCTCTTCTGATGCTCAGAATTCTAATGATATGAATATGATGGAAGTCTTGCTTTCTTAGCAGGAAGTTCACTCACTGATTTTTGGGTGCCTTAGACCAGACACTTTTGCCTCGTAAATATTTTCTTAACATACAAATATATTCAACACAATAAGACCTCACCATTATCACCCAAAATGAGTGCTTTACCCAGTAAAATTGCTGATACTAATGATTTGATCATCAATGTACAGGTGCTAAAAGCCGAGCTGTTATGCATGAGAATACATTGTTTTAAGGTAATAGAAAAGGGTTTATATGCACGAGAAATTAATTGAAACATTTATTGAAAAGAAGAAAGAAAAGGTTGACTGCGCTTGCAGAGACATAACTTTGGCAATTTCATTTAAATTAGTGAAATTTACAGAGAGAGTAACTTGGGTGTAGCTTTGAGACTTAACAGGGGGGTTGTTCCGGGGACCTGCATACGTCACACAATACATTCCCCAACAGATTCCCAATGTTTTCTAGCTTCATAATATGTTCTGAGCTCCCAGATGATTCTATTTGACATATTTAAGGCATTTGAGGAATGAAGACAACTATATCTTGTCAGGTGTATGACCAGTGTGCTCTCAACCCAGTTCTTCCCCATATACTAAAAACAGTAAGAAATAATTCCAGCTTTTTTTGCATTATAAATGTGGTAGGTGAATTGAGGATGAGGAAATCCTAGTCTAGGCTTTAGATGAGGCTTTTGCTTAACAATAGATTACAATTAAGGATGAAACAGAAATGATAAACCTTCTTTATTAATTTAATTAGCTTCATGATTAAAAAGCTATTTTCCCGAATGAAGGCTGGAATGGGCTTTGGATCAAATGATAAGTATGTACATTTTACCAAAACATAAGTTTGAATACAATTTGCTTAGTGACAAGGATATCCTAGACCTCTTGTTAATTAACCCTTAACTTCCTTGTTCTTTGGAAGAGGTAACTGGTACGTATTTTGAGTACATTTTCAAGATGGTACAGTATTTTAATATGCACAGAAACCCCCCCAAAATGGTAATGTCTTTTGTACTGTGTGAGGAAATGGGGTGCGTGATATGGCATGGTTGTGTGACCTCCCAGTGTAATACACTTGCAAACCCCTTTAGGACCCTGAAGTCCCATCTGCCAATCCTTCAGCTGAACTTCGGCTAGCGGTCGCCCTGAGCAGCAAGGCTTACACAAAGAAACAAGTACAAAGCATTTAAACAGCACCAAAACAATTGAAGACAAAATCGACTAGATACTACAGAAACTTGACACCAATTGAGAAAAATAGACTGTACTTTTATGCATTTTTACACACCATACATTCTTTACTTGTAATGTGATCACTTCGAGTCACTTTAGGTGACCAACTCCAGTCAGGGCACCCAGCAAGGTCCTCGGAAATAGTTATCTCACAGGTGAAACTTTGTAGGGCTTTATTATGGAAGTTGTCCTTATGAAAGGGATGAAGGATGCTGAAAATGCTCAAGGATGCTGTGGATGTGATGCAGTTGACGGAGGTCTTGCTGCATGTGCTCCTCGGTCCACAAAGGTGGTGAGGTGGTCCTGGTCACAAGGCTGCCATCTCTCAATGCCCTTTTGGGGCAGAGCTTCTAGTCACCCAGTATCGAGATCATAAGCCAATCCTTCCTGGTTTGATAACTCTTCTTCTGGAGGTCACAGCTGCACTCTGATGATACTCCCAAACTTAGCAAACTAGGGTGCAACTTTGTACATCAGGTCCTTTCTCCTGGTGCTGCACAGTGGTGGTTGGCAGTGGGTTGAAGACATTAGACTATCAACTTGCTCCAGCAGGCTTCTTCACCTGTTGCGTCCCTCAGGGGTGTAACAAAGGTCCCCGCAGCCCTACCGGTGGTGGGGGGGGAGGGGGCAAGCTCCAGGGGCCTCCTCAGCACACCACCTGGCCTGAGTGAGTCTGGAGGGAAACTCCCTCCATGTTCTGTGCAGGTTGAGGGCTCTTTCAGTTTCGTTACGCCAGTGGTGTCCCTGTGCTGCAAACAGGAGGCCAGTCAGCTGGCTTATGAGTCTCATGGCTTTGGCTGGGCTCTGGAGACAACTTCGCATTGAGCAGGAAACAGGAGGCACTGTCCTGTTCCTTTGCTAGCCACCAGGTGGAGCAGGTGCAGTCCATGATAGTGCAGCCTCTTTTTGCCAGTTCCACAGTGCAGCAGGGCATTCCTTCCTCTGTCCTTATTCCAGTCCAGTTGAGAGCTGAGTTCTGGGTGCAAGGGTTGGCCTATTTATGCTCAGAAAATGCCCACAGGGTAGTATGTGATTGGTAGCCAATGGATTACCAGGTTCCCTCCCTCCTGATGACTACTTACTGGGAAGTGTGGCACCCATCACAGGATTCATCAGTCTCCCCACTTCAAAGATGGCAGAACCCCTCTCTCGGCATCCAGAACTCTCTAGCCAAAACCAGAGGTATGACTACTAAGGGGGCAACACGCACCTGCAAAACCAGTTTGACACTGGCTTCACTGCCCCAACCATCGCACTCCTACTTCCAGCACCTATGTTATGTTGTCTAATGAGCGGCTCATTCTGGGTACTCCTCTTCTTTCACTCATATATTGGCAGCAGTAGCAGCACTTAAATATTTTTGGGCAGACATGCTTTTTGTGTTCCAAGAGGGAGAGCCGTGTTGCAGAACGATCACAGGCAGCCAGTAGCCTTATGTGCGAGGCTGGCAGAAGGGGTGTCTTATAGCTGTTGAGTTGCGTGAACTAGGTTACTGGAGGCAGACACGAAGCAGGGGACAACATATGGAGAAAGTGCAGGGAGAGTTTTGTCCAGCTCTGAAATGCAGGGTAGATGCAACCTGTCCTATGGCACAGTTAAAGGTCTGTCACTTGTAGACTGTGTATGTATTTCATCAGCGACACCTCCTGATAAGGTGTCTCGGGAATTCAGTGTGCTGGAACGGAAAAGTCCTCTGTTTGGTCACGGAGTGTACCCACGCCATGTGTGCCAAACTGTACTGTTGTCTGTATTCTTAATACTCATTTGTTTGTCATAGGCAAGCACGGATCATGTGTGTGTGCCATGACATAGGCATGTTTGATGGATTGCGGTCTTCTTGGATCGGCAGAAAGTCCAAAGCACTACCCTCATAGTGGTGGATGGTTACCGCCTTCACCAGGAGTTATACAGCACAAGCGGGGTGGTGGCAGAATACCGTGTAGTGATCAGTAGTAGTGAACATGACCTTTTTACCCTGTGTCACTAGATTGAGGCCTACAGGTGCATTCACCTTTTTAAAAGTTCTCCTGCTGTATGCTCAACTCAGCCTTGACCTATGTTAGGTAGGTGTGGAGTGCTACATTGTGCAGGACAGTGACTCTCCGTTGGTTGTATGTGGCAGTAAAAGGATGGTGCAGTACTGCTCAGCATGTGTGTGGTAAGTACATGTGTTGGGTGTATCTATGCCTGAGATAAATACATTTCATGACAGATGTTGTGATGTGCAGCGCGTTTGCAGGGACAGCATGTGCTGGGTTTCTGTGTGCTTGCGTGAAGTACAGTACATGAAGGGTGAATACTTGGGTGGCTCACACATAGTGAGAGTGTGTGCTGGCAGTGCATGTGTTTTGAAATAACACTCCCTGGTTAAAGATAGAAAAGGTTCAGTCCTGAACAGTGCATGCAATTTGAGTGTGTGTGCTGAAGGCATTTGTATTAGTGAGAGCATGAAGGTATTAGTGCTGAACAGAAAGTGAGCCATGAAAGTACAGAGTGAGGGTGCATGCAATGGTACGTTGTTTGGAGGACCCAGGGTTCCATTTTGGGAAGCCCAGGCCTGCCTGGCGAGTTCACGAGGAGGGTAGGAATCCCCCAGACAGATTTGTAGATTGCTGCATTCCTGTGAGCTTGGTGGGGACACAGTGGAGGGAAAGAAGAGACTCCCCTTACATCCAAAAGACTGCACTTTGTTGTTTCAGTATTAAATCACTAGGAAGGGGCCTGGGGACATCTCAGGAAGGTAGATAGGGATGATAAGAGAATCATAAAGAGTAGGGCATTGGGTCTGGACTTAACCCTTTGATGCACACATCATTGTGGCTGGCATCCAGGTGTAAACTCTGGTCACTCCCATGAATTATGTTGTGGACAGTCAGCTTCGGAGTCGACCTTGCTGTGACACACCTTTTTCATGTAAGAAGATGAAAAGGAGAAGTGCCCACCTTCAAAAGAAGCAGCACTGCAACATAAAAGTTCAAACATCTGGACCCAAAATGACATATGGTGTCTGGAAAAGGGCTATAAGAAGGGGAGGCTGAGTCACCGAACATTTGACATCTGCCAAGCAGCCGGACAGGCTTGTGTGAGGAGGGGAAGCCCTGTAAGACTTTTGCCTGTAATCAGGATTGGGTGCCAAGGCCTGCTAATCTCCCTGCTGGGTGGGGAGACATCACCCAGGGAAACACCTGCCCTGGAGCTTGGAGTGCCATCACCTGTTGCTTCCCAAGACCAGGGTGCCCTGCAAGGAAGAGGAAAATGTTGGAGGGAGCGAGGGCCAGTGGAGAGCCCTTCTGAGAGTAGTCCCGGAGCAAAGTGTGAGGAGAGGGGATACACACTGACCGGGTCGCCGCCTTTGTGCAGGAACAGACGATGACCCACATATGCAGGGAAAGGACCACTGCAATCTCATCCGTGTTAAGCGAGCCACGTGGGAAGCACCAGACCCACACCATGCCACCACTGTGACCCCGTATGGCAGAAAAGGCCATAGTGAACTTAATTGGGCTGGAGCGTGAGAGTTTTGTCTGCTGAGTTTGCAATGACAGTGAACCATCCCATATGCTGCAGCCAAGTGTTTGGATTGTAGACTGGAGAAGAGGATTACTGCCCTGGCCTGCTGGCCTTGCTTGCCAGCTGCACCTGATTGTGTCCCTTAGGAATGCGGGATGCAGCTGAGGATGTTGCACACTCGTTGGACCTGCATTCTGGAGCTGAAGAATTGCCCCTCACCCTTTGCTAGTGGAAGAGCAAGTTATCTTTTGTGTCTGCTGAGTGGGAGCCTTTCCTGTCACTTGAAACAGACCAGCAAAAGTGCTTGACAAGAAGAGCCAGGGCCACCGGGTACTGCAGCAGCCTTTGATAGTGGCCCATACCGGATCCAGACTTGGGGGCGGACGAAGAGAGGGGCCTTGCTGCACTGCCAAACACTGCCATACTGCTGGAGCTGGAAAGACTGAAACCAGGCATTTGTGGTCTTGGGGGATTCAGATGCTCAAGGTGCTGTGGCACTGTAGACACTTTTGACTGAAATCCTGAAGAGTTGAAAGGGAACTCTTGAGTGCGGCCTAAGAGTTTGCATTTCCGGATATGGCCACCAGTAAGTGGGGAATAACCCCCAACATGTTATACGAAGGAGGGTACGACAGGGATTTGCCTGACAACTACTACAAGGAGGACTGTGTTGTTGTGTTTGAATATTGTATACCTTTTCATGTGTATAGTTAGAAATAAAATACCATTTTTTCATACATAAACAAGTATTTGATGAAACATTTATTTATTGTTCGTACTGTCTGCACTTTGAGTTATGACTCATGTTCACTGAACTGTATTAACATCCCTTATCCCCATGAGGGTCCTTGACTGGTCGACCACACCTACCACTGAGAGTCAAGTGCAGAGGGGGTGCTTTTCCCAGTTGAGTGGGATCCATAATAGGTTGGCCCCAAGGACATCAGGAGTAAAAAGCCTCAACCTCACACTGAACCTAATAAAGGAGGAAGCCAATTGATGGCTATTGCTCTGTGTTGCTATTTTAAATTGTTTTACATTTCGATTATATTGTTGTGGAATATGTTGTAAAAGTCAGTTTATACAAAGTTGCTATGTCAGAAGCGGCTGGCTCTCACAATGAATTGCCTCATTCAATTTCATGGGGCACTGGGCAGCCACTGTGTGCTTTGAATCTTTAGGTTAAATCATTCTGCACGTTTTTTCTGGCTCTGTAGCACTTTGGTAGTCTTAAGGTGTCTTAAAGGTTTTGTAAGTGACCGGATGTGGTTTGGGTTTGTTGTGTTTGGTTGCTTTCTTCATCCTCACCTTTTGAATGAGTTATTTTGTAACCTGTTATGACTCTTCCTTCTCACCCTTGTTAGGGCCACTTTTTGGCTATAGTATGGTAGTTATTCTTACTTATGCATACCAACTCTTTCTGCCGCTTACAAACTTGCCTTTCATTGAAATACATTTTAGGACTCTTAGCAGCGCATGTTTGCTAGATTTGTGTTGCCTCTCACCCCGTTGTCATGTTTGCCTCCACCCACCATAAAAAAATGAAGTGCTATGACAAAGACACACCACTGGTCCCATCAGAGCACTTTTCATATACCTTCTCCCCTCCGGTCTTCCATGCTGTGTTGCTTTCCTAGCCCCACCCGTGTTGTGTTGCTTGTCCCGCCCAGTCTGCCAGACAAAAAAGCGCTATGACGCGGCCAGTGCTGGTCATGTTACAGAACGTTTTGCCATGACTATCACCCATGCAGAACAGCAGCCAGGCTGCTATACAATATGACTAAAAGAATTTGACAAAGTCAATAGCTCTGGCACTGCCGAGGCCTATTGGCTTTGCCAGTGCTTGTTTCATCTGCAGTGACCCCCTGAGTCTCGATGCCCATGCTTGTCTCTAAACTAAGGATTTGAACTTCTTTCTTGTTTGAGTGCTTGCATAAGAACCCCATACCGTTTGCCACTGTTGGTATTTTTCAGCTACAGTTGGTTTCTTCTCTTGACTGTACTCTGTGTCATGTTTTTTCATGGAAAGTGTTATTCATTTCAGTTATTTTTTTTCTTTAATGAAAATGTAAATGCAATTGCTAAGTGTTCTAGCCCACAATTCTTGTGCGTTGACTTGTTTCTGCTATAGAAAGAGCAACACTTACTGCACTGTTGTTCCTCAAGAAGTTGCTGCTCCTGAAAAATAAAAGAGAATCTTGTTGCGCTTAAATATCCTGGACAGCAGCAGGAAAGGGCTTTGAAGGGCACTCACAGCATGAATGTTCTACTACACGTGAGTGCAACAGCAGCAAACATGCAGGCACAATACCTAAAACGCAGAGAGAAAGAACCAGAATGGTGCAGAAGAGAGTAGATATAGCCACATTTATCATAAGTCCCTTGAACATGGGTTGGCTCAAAGTTATACAAGTCTAGTACCACAATGCAATGGGAGGTAACATTGTTCGGTGAGCTACGGATGCTTAGAAGTTTTTCTTTGCTTTTCCATGCACGTTAAATTCTGAGATACTAAAATTAAAATGTGACAATTTACAATCAATGCCTAGTAACTCACAGCTATACATTGGATGTGGGTAGATGAAGAGACAAGGCTATGATTTGCAATGTTACTATTGTCTTACTGAAATATATATATTTATTTTCTGATATTACAGGTAGTGACACATTACACTTAAGCATTAGCAACTATCTTGATGAATGTGACTCAAAACCTCTCAGGTTCAACAACAGGTAGCCAGGTTTCTATATTCTTTTGGATGTATGCCAAAACGTACGAACCCTCTCATCCCTCACCCCCGCACTCCCAGATACACACACACCTATGTTAAACCACCAAATGATGCATTATATAGAGCAACTGTATATTTATTAGTTGGCATCTAAGCAGTTGCGGAGTCTGTAGTGGGTCCAGAGGATGGATCTGCCTTCAGAGTTCCAGGTGAATGTCCTTGATGTTCCTTGGAGCCTAGAGGCGCAACAGAGGGAGAAAGCAGCATGGTGAAAAGATGCAGAAAAGCTTAACAGAGCTCTTGGATTTGCTGCATCATCAACAATGGAGCTCGAAATTCTGGTTGCCTAGGGACCGCCGATGCAACCGGCTTTGAAGGAGACTGAGGCCCTCATTTTGACTCTGGCAGATGGAAAAGCCCGTCCTCCGAAGTCCCGCGGTCAGGTCACCACCAGTACTGTGACCTTCCCGCTGCCCCTATTACGAGTTTCCCACTGGATCAGCAGGCGGAAACTGAGTTTCCGCCTGCTAGCCCAGCAGGAAACAGCCCAGAACATTGACGCAGCTCATAATTGAGCCAGCTGCAATGTTGCTGCGCATAGGGTGCACCAACACCCATCGCGCTTTTCACTGTCTGCGAAAAGCGCAATGGGGCTGGCCATGGGAGCCCCTGCACTGCCCATGCCAAGTGCATGGGAAGTGCGGGGCCCCTGCACCCAGTCTCTGCCAGCATTTACATGGCAGTGCAACCTCCATGTAAATGCCGGTGGGGAGAGGGGTCGTAATCCCCAGGGCAGCACTGCCCTGGCGGATTGAGACCGCCGGTACCGCCAGACCATCTGCTGGTGGTAACATGGCGGGGCCAGCAGTCCGACCGTGGCACGTTCGCCACGTTCGTAATGTGGAGGCCGGATCACCACATTGGTGCCGGTCCGACCACCACCACGACCCTGGCAGTGTTAAGAGTGGGAGTGAGTCCGGAAGTCACACTGACCCCTTTGCATACTCTCTGGAGTTTGAGAGTGGAGGGAAGGGGTCAAATTTGGCTCAAACGTCTTATTTTTCTTCAATTTATGCCAATCCTTCAACTGCGATAATGATCTGCCACAGGAATGGCCTCAGAAAAGGAAAAGGACCTTCCTTTCAACGTCAACTAGTCATGGGATGGAGACTTCTGGCGCCTGGCAACAGAGAGGTCCACCTTATGGTCCCAGATGGCTTTAGAATTCATCTAGTCGCAGTCACTGTAAGCCTTTGAGTCTTGCTCCAATCTCACAAACCACAGCCAAGCCAAATGGGGTTCATTCACGGAGATTTGCTTGCAACAGTCCCTAAAAGGTATAAATCATTTAGTCTTGGGAGGTGAAATTTTCCTTTGCGCCATGGATTTTCTCATACAATTTCTGAAGTAATACTCTTGTGAAGAGACAAGGGGTAGCTTCGGATCCACGTATGGTGGTGCGGAGACAAAGGAACTGACATTAATGTGCATGAGTGGGAATTTACAGATGCAGTCTGACTCCTGGGGAATTTTCAAAAGGTGAGGAATCTGCAGTTAGAAATATCGATCATAAAGAAATATCATCATGCCTGAGTGCTCCACATGTCACTTCCAGAGTAGAACAACGTTGGTGCTGAGTCACCTGACACTATCTATGGGTGCTCTGGAGTACTCTGTTGAAATTTCCAGACCCAGCCTGAAGCTTGGGGAATATTCAAAAGGTGAGGAATCTGCAGTGAGATGTACATATCAGAAATTCAGAGTTTATGAATATCAATGAAGATATCATAAATGATGCAGTCTTTCTGTTAAATTGTAGCTCGGCAAACATAAACAATTAATAACTAGAAGGATTTGTAATGAGACAAATACTCCATTTGTGTGTCTTTCACTGAAAAAGTTTTGTCGTATTTGTTTTAAATCTCTCTCTCTATATGCTTTTCCTCTTGTTTTATGTTGAGCTCCATGATCAAACTTATTTCTTGAAGCAAATATACTTGTCATTTACCTTTCATCTCACACATATATGTACTTAGATAATTTACGTATTTAACATATGACCTAGATTTGATTCTGATTGGTAAGGCCATGCAGGTTATTATATGGTTATTTGGTGATTGATATTTTTCATTCATTCTTCGGTTTTGACAGATCTACCATGATAGGAGACTGAGGCTCAGATTAACAAATGGTTGACTATATGCAGAACAGCAAGTAAAACTGCTGTGCTGCATCAACTGTATCCAGCAAAGCTGAACCATATTTCCAAAGAGATGGCAAGGTTCGGTTCTCTCATTGTGCAGATGCACTTTGGGCTGCCTAGCCTCAACATAGGCACCCTTGCACCAAGGTGTTGCTGTGCGGTCAGCATAGTTTTTGTGCCGGAAGGAGTACCTTCCGGCACAAAAACTTCCCTTTGAGACTGTTTCCTCTATGTAGAATGCAGCACACATGCAAAGAAGAAAATTGAAGAGAAATACAAATATTTTTGGTTGCTATGCCAGTCTCAGGTTGGTGCAGGATATGGTGCAACTCCATGTCTACAGGTTTTTGTAGTTATGGACTTGCATCAAAACCCACAGGTGGATGCACTAGAACGGCTATGCACCACTCAGGGAACAGATCATAAAAATATCATGTGGACAGAATATCATGTCAAAAATATCAATGACCAAAATATTGAGGGCCATATTTATACTCCGTTTGCGCCGAAATTGCGTCGTTTTTTTTGACGCAATTTCGACGCAAAACTAACGCCAACTAACGCCATATTTATACTATGGCGTTAGAGGCGAATAGCGCCAAAGTTCCCGGAATGTGCGTCATTTTTTAGCGTGAACCCCTTCCTTGCGTTAATGATATGCAAGGGAGGCGTTCCCGTCTAAAAAATGACTCCCAGGCCTTTACGTGGTATTTATACTCCCGGGCAAAAGAGACGCCCGGGAGTTGGCGTGGCTAAAAACGGCGCATTTGCGCCACTTTTTAACGCCTGCTCAGGGCAGGCGTTAAGGGGCCTGTGGGCTCAAAATGAGCCCACAGGTGCCCTCCCATGCCCCCAGGGACCCCCCCTGCCACCCTTGCCCACCCCAGGAGGACCCCCAAGGATGGAGGGACCCACCCCAGGGACATTCAGGTAAGTTCAGGTAAGTATAATTTTTTATTTTTTATATTTTATTTTGGTGGCATAGGGGGGCCTTATTTGTGCCCCCCTACATGCCACTATGCCCAATGACCATGCCCAGGGGACAGAAGTCCCCTGGGCATGGCCATTGGGCAAGGGGGCATGACTCCTATCTTTACAATGATAGGAGTCATGTTGATGGGGGATGGGCGTCGTTAAAAAATGGCGCAAGTCGGGTTAAGACGATTTTTTCGACGTAACCTGACTTGCCCCATTTTAAGACGCCCATGCGCCATTTTCCCCCTACGCCGGCGCTGTCTGGTCTACGTGGTTTTTTCCCACGCAAACCAGGCAGCGCCGGTCTGATTGCGCCGTCTAACGCCATTCCATAAATACGGCGCCCGCTTGGCGCTTCAGAATGGCGTTAGACGGCGCAAAACTTTTTGACGCTAAACTGCGTTAGCGCAGTTTAGCGTCAAAAAGTATAAATATGGGCCTGAGACGTTAAGTGCAAATAGGTAAGTACAGATTTACTATTCCTAACTCCACATCAACGTACCTTGATGATATATATATATATCGTCAAGGTATATACATGCGAAGTATGCATATTAAAACTTTGCTTACCCATAGAAACGTACCTTCACAACATTTTCGTCCTTGATATTCTTGACACAATATTTTTATTTCCGTTATTCTGTCTAAATACCCCAAGGATCACTTCCTTGTGCAAAGTAACGCAAGATGTTACTTTTTATTTCAAACCAATGGACTTTGCATTGGGTCGGCTTTGAAAGACGTAACACAAACTCTATCAAAACCATAGGTAAATCTGTGCCTTATTATCATTAGAGAGTTGTGTAGCAACATGGCGGAGATGTGATTTCTTATGGAGATGGGTCTAAAATGAAAAAAGGACGATTACAATAGAAGGGGTGAAGCAGACTTTATAATTTTTCTGACTACCATAAAAAGGAATGAGTGTTCTTCAGGAAGCTCTAACATAATGATTTAATGAACTCTTTATTGGGCGTATAAAGCAGAACTGTGAAAAGTGTAAAGGGTTTTAACTGTAGGATGGTGGCAAATACATGTTTACCATCTCCTGATACATCTGTATTATGGTTGGGTACTGACTAAAATATTTAGTTTTAATAAGAGTAATCTTACCAGTTTCTTTATCTTATCTTCTGCATTGGCTAAAATAGCCTTTTGCGCAGCCCTGGAAAACAAAACAATGCAAAGATCTCAGTAATAAAAATCAAGGTGAGCTGAGGCTGCAGAAACCAATCAGAGAGGCAACAATACAGAGGCACAATGTATGAAGAATGGCTACAGGGTAAATGAGGGTGGGATACAGAAAAAAATGAAAGAGGAATGAATGCAGAACTCAGGAGATCAATCGCTGCCAAGATGTTGGAGAAAATGTGTAAAATACAAGCTTGCACGTGATTAGCCGAGAGCGTAACACATGGATATTAGAAAAGGAGACTAAGAGGTGTATTAAAGCTGTATAATTTGAACAGAAATGCTGGTAGAGGACTGAACGAGAGTAGTGAAAGAAAGGGGCAGGGAAGTGATAAGTCAACAGACTGGATGTGTGGGAAGGGGAACATTTATTTTACAAACCTAGTGCCGACTGAAATATGAAATGCACATAGAGCCTGGCTTACTATAAATTGGAGCTGGCTATACTGCACTCGGCCTGGAAATTGCAGCGTTTACACAGCTATCTCCAATGGGAATAGCAGAGGTTTACTCTTGGTTAGTCCTGGAACTGGTACACACACTCAATTTTATTAAAAGACAGGAGGGTCATAATAATACTTACTGTTTATTATTACAGCTCTTAAACATACTACAATACCGACAATCCGACACACTCAGGCAGGAAGTGACACAAACACAAGTAATCAGCCCCACATATAAAGAGAGCCAATCACAAATGATTTCCTCTTTTCTTGCTGCTCAGAGTTCACATCTGTTACGGATTTAAGGGAAACAGTTTGCTACAGCACAGCTCTTGATGTATGCCAGCAAAGACTCCTCCCAGCAAAGTAGAGCAGGTTACTTTGGTGCGAGCGCTTTCAGGAAAGCGTCAGCTAGAGAGGTCCATTGTAGACTACGGCGGGGCTGGTTTTCAGTGCATTCAAATGGTTGCTTTCTTACTAGCGGGACTTGGAGAAGAAAGTGTTTCCATTTGTTACTTTTGTTGGTTTTATCTTCAATTGTTTTAAGTAGCACGCAGAATGCCGGGGCAAGCTTGCTGGAGGGAGCATTTGAAAGTGCTTTATAACATATAGGCCCTCATTATGACATTGGCAATGTCTTTCCGCCAACAAGCCACATGGGCGGATTGAACCCCGCCGGCCCTATTTTGAGTTCCCCGCTGGGCCGGCAGGCAGAAACTGTGTTGGAGCCGGTTGCAATGTAGCAGTGCAGCAGGTGCAGCAGCACCCATCGTGCATTCCACTGCCCGTAATTTGGGCAGTGGAATGCGTGACGTTGCTGTGCATGGGGGCCCCTGCACTGCCCATGCCAAGTGCAGGGGCCCCCCGAGTCCCCTGTTCCACCAGCCTTTCACCACCATGGACAGGCTGGCAGATGGGGACTCGTAATCCCCAGGGCAGCAGCCGTCGGGACCGCTAGGTTGCAGGCTGGCAGCAGCCTGGGGGTGCCGGCGGTTGGACCGTGGCAGCCCCGCCATGGTCATAATGTGGCGGTCTGACTGCCACCGTGACCTTAGCAGTCTGGTGACCGCTAGGGTCATAATGACCCCCATAGTGTAGGCAAGTGCTTATCTGTATGGATTGTTTGATGGCCTAGTTAGTGTTTGAAATGTGCAATTATTTTTTCAAGTGAAACAAACTACTGCCATATTTTGAATGGATGATACAACTGTGCATTTTTACAAAATTGTTTATAAAAACCTTATTTTTGATTTGTTTGAATTTTGAGGGGGGAGTTCAATTCTCCGAGTATTGGGTTATTAGCCAGTATGGATAAAGGTTGTAGAAAAAAACCCTGATAGAGACAATATTGAAACCTGAGAAGAGGTTTTTAAAAGCATCTGTGTCAAATTCAAAGGCAGTTTCTTTTTCGTTACAAAATTGTAGCCAATGACATTGGCAGTTCAGTTGAATCCGCAATAAGTAATTCCATGTCCATGTCCAGGGAGAAAAAGTTTCAAAAAGCAAACAGTTGGTAGAGTTTGATGATGGGTAAGAGAATGAGGCATTTGGTGGCGGTTCAGTTCTGCAGGGTTTCATGAACCAAGGGTCCTTTTGGTATGATTCTTCTATGAGTCTAAGTGATGGACAAAAACAAAAGGCCTTTTTCTGGCATAAGTAAAAAATTTATTGATGATTTATATTAGGGGTGGGCGATAAACTCCGCTCTGCTGGCAGAGTTTGCAGAGTTTTGGCAATGCAGTGGTTTGGTTTGGCAACGCGGAGTTGCGGCCAAGTTTTTTTCTTTAATTCTGGTAGAGTTTTTTCTCAAGCCCGGCTCACCAATGGTAAGTTGCCAGGTCAACTGGACAACTGGCGAGGACAACTGGCGAGATTTCCTCAATGCGGGTTGTCGCTGTCAGTTGCAACTATTTGGGTTGGGAAAGTTGCCGCTCGAGGAGAAAACCTACTCGAGTGGCAGTAAAACCAACTCGACCAGCAGCAGTGCCCTCTGGCTCGCCATTTGTTGCCTTTCATGCTGATTTCTCAGTGTGGAACAAGTTCCTGGTGCTAGAAATCAGCATGAAGTACTGATTTCCACCCTCTTGCAGAATTCTGCGCAATCTTGTGGAGTTTTTATGTAACTCGGCGGAATTCCACAGAGTGAAACTCAGCGAGTTCCACTCACTTCTAAAACTATCATGGCACATTTTGTGGCAATGATGGTTTAAATGTGGATAAAAAGATGTAGGTGGGTAAACCTCTGTTGATAGCATTGCATACAGTGGCTATTCCAACAGTTGATCCTATTTTGTTGCCACATACTAATTCAGTTGAGTGATTCCCTCCAACATTTTTAGAGGAGTCTGTAAAGGTTAGAATTAAAAGCCGTATTGACACAGCCAGTGGGGTAAAATGTGGGGGTAGTGTCTCGGAGCATCCCTGGATTTCTATTTCAGGCAAACTGACACTTACTCTGGAGCTGAATACAAAAGTAGTTTCTTTCCACTGTAGACAGGGCACAGATCCTAGGACGGCGTTGGAGAGAACCTATTAGATACTGTTAGTTCACTGATTGAAATATTCTGTGCCACAATACAGGGGATGAAATTGAGGCAATCTCCTGATCTGAAAATGATTTCAAAGTGGGCACAAAGGGCATTTTGCTTTTCAGGCAATCCAAATACAGACTTATCCAGTGAGAGGGGAGAAGGTCTTTTGTTATGATTAACTCTAAACTTGGGGAGCTGATAGACTCACACAAGACTCTTTTACTGATGAGTTCATCAAAGAAATTGGTTGTTATGTACAGGCATTTTCTTATCTAGACAAATTTAATGCCCTTCTCACAAAGGTTTAATTCAGGGCAGGCGGATGCAGGGGTAGCTTCACTGGCTGTTCATCTTTCTGCAGGCCCTACTACAGCTGCCAGGTCAGGTATTCCAGGCTGCTGCTATTGCAGCAGCGGAAAAGAGGAGGACTACTCAGCGTCTATGGCACCCAAACATGGGAACGATGAAACTAAGGAAAGAGTTATGTCCTTTCCCCTCACAAAAGCAGGGCGAACGATAGCACTTTTTGTACACAAATGTGAGAGTATTTTCAAAGATCCTTTGGCTCAGCAGAAAGTATGGGATGTCAGTAATGTTTCTGCTCTATTCCCTTTCATAGCAAACCTTCTCAGCCAATGAGGCTCTCTCATGAAGGAGTAGCTTCGATATCTCTGGCGGTCCAAGACCTTGTAGCCAAATGGTCAATAGAGGTATGCAGCGGACATCACAAGGGGTATGTCAGTAAAATATTTTTTGGTGTAAAAAAAACAAGTAACTCATATGAGTTATAAATCTGAGAGACCTCAACTAATCCATTTTTCTACCACCATTTCAAGATGGGGATGGTAATTTATTTGAGGGATATTCACCTGCAAGGGACAGGATGGTACGAGTGGATTTAAAGGATACTTATCTAACAGAGCCCACATTTCACAGCCAAGGAAGATATCTCAAATTGTGATGGCAAGAACAAATGTAGAGGTTGAACTCCCTTCCTTTTGGTCTTTCTTTTACCCATTGGTGCTCCACCAAGCTATTAAAGCCAGTGTTAACAGCCTTCAGATCACAAGTGTTAAGCATGATAGTTTACCTGGTAATACTCCCTGGAATTGGGGCCCATTTTGATTACAACATGTAATAGGCAGCATTGATGTTCTCAAACAGCTGGAAAACATGCAGGGGCGTACCTTCAGGGGCAGTGTTTGGGGTGTTAAACATCCCTAATAGATGTAGTCTCTAATAAATAGTTGGGTAGAGGTGTTTTAAGTCTGGTAGGGTGAGATGTTTGTTGGAGTTCATTTGGGCTTTTTACGTACACAAAGACACACACAGAGTCAGTTTGAAGGTCTTACAATGGTTGTTTTACAAAATATTGAGCTTTAAGTACTTTAACAATCCTCACTCTTCCCCCTTTCCACTGCTCCTTAAAACCTTGTAAGGAAATGCCTCTTTTTGTATGGTCATCCCCAGGTTCTTTGACTGACACTGCTGGTTTTTGTGACTTTGAAAGGGAACTGAGGCCTGCTAACCAGACTTCAGCGCCAGAGCCCTGAACTCAAAATGTGTATATTACATTGGCTAGACCCGATCAGCATAGGCTAGCTATACCTGTAAGCCCCTTGTATATATGTACTCCGGGTACCCTGGGCCTGTAAACTACAGTCACTACAGGGACTGCAGCACTGATTGTGCCACCCTGGGTGTGACAGAGATAAAACAAGTACTCAGGTCTGCCATTGCAGACTGGAAGTGCGGTTTCAAACTGCTAGTCTGACTCTGCCATTTAAAGCCATGGCAAAGTCAAAAGTCCCACTGAAACATGTGGAAGTCATCCCTAAGGCAGGGTGCAGCATAATTCATGGGCAGAACATGTATTTACGTATTTGAAGAGGATTATCATTCATCAGAACCTCTTCTATATCCCATGTTCCTTGCTGTGCCAAAATAGTGATATCTTTCTGTGCTAGTAGTAATTTCAAATTTCGCTTCAGACCCGCTGTTAGAAATGGCCTCTCTGCAGCATCACCCCCAAATTTGTCCTTCCCCCTTCTCTATCTATGACTTAATTTTTGCTGGCTTTAAGACTCTGCGCACTTTACCACTGCTAAACAGTGATAAAGTGCATATGCTCTCTCCCACAAACATGGTAACATTGGCTCATACCCAATGGGCATATTTTATTTACTTGTAAATCCCTAGTTAAATGCACTACATGTGCCTAGGGCCTGTAAATTAAATTGTACTAGTGGGCGTGCAGCACTGATTGTGCCACCCACATAAGTAGCCTCTTAACCATGTCTCAGGCCTGCCATGGGAAGGCCTGTTTGTGCAGTTTCACTGCCACTTCGACTTGGCATTTAAAAGTACTTGCCAAGCCTTAAACTCCCCTTTTTCTACATATAAGTCACCCATAAGGTAAACCCTAGGTACCTCCTAGAGCAGGGTGCTATGTAGGTAAAAGGCAGGACATATACCTGTGTGTTTTAGATGTCCTGGTAGTGGAAAACTCCTAAATTCGTTTTCCGCTGCTGAGAGGCCTCTTCCTTTCATAGGCTAACATCAGGGCTACCTTCATATAATGTTTGAGTGGTAGATTCGGATCAGAAAGGGGTAAACATGTCATATTTAGCATGTCCAGAATGGTAATACAAAATCCTGCTTACTGGTGAGGTTGGATTTTATATTACTATTTTAGAAATGCCACTTTTACAAAGTGAGCATTTCTCTGCACTTAAAATCCATCTGTGCCTTACAGCCTGTCTCCAATCCACAACTGGGCCTGGCTGGTTGACAGCTCACTTGTGCATTTCACCCAGAAAACCACAAACACAGGATACTCAGTCACACCTGCACTCATCTGCATACTGAATGGGTCTTCCTGGGCTGGAAGGGTGGAGGGGCCTAAAACTTATATTTCAAAGGCTAGTCGCCTACCCTCACACAATGGACTGCCAAACCCCCTTCTGGGACCATGGCAGACAGACCTGTACTGAAAGAGGGCCTTGTGCACTTCAAAACCACTCTTTGAAGTCTCCCAACTTCAAAGCCACTTTGGGTATATAACCTGGGTCCCTGACCCCACCAACTCAGACAATTCCTGGGACAGAGAATCTGAACCAGATCCTGCAACCTGCCAAGAGGAGCTGCCTGGCTGCCCAAAGGACTCACCTGGACTGCTCTGCTGTGAAGGACTGCTGCCTTGCTGTTGCCCTGCTGCCTTGCTGGCCTCTGGCTCTGCTAAGAAGTGCTCTCCAAGGGCTTGGATTGAGCTCGCCTCCTGTTCCTGAAGTCTCAGGGCCAAAATGACGTCTTCTCTTCAAAAGGAACTCCTTACGCAGGAAAAACAATGCACAGCCTGCCGGAATTGACGCACAGCCTGCCTAGCGATGAAAGAATCACTGCATCGCCGACCCGGAACGACGCAGCCCGGCTCCCTGAGTGGAGATTGACGTAGCACCAGCGTTGTGTCCGGAACTTTGATGTACAGCCCACCGGATCAACGCATCGCCGAGCTGGAACGACACAGCCCGACTTCCTGCATGAGGAATCGACGCAGTGCCTGCCGTGTGACAGAAACTCTGACACATCGCCCACCAGATCGACGCAGCACCTGTGACTTCGTCCTGCACACCCAGCATTTCCACGCATGTACGCATGGGTGTAAAAGACCCCGCTTCGCAGTGAGGATCCAAGACTGCAAGCCGGAAATCGATGCAAAACCCATGCAGCGTGGGAAGAATTGACGCATCGTCTGTGCGTGTCTGGAAATTTGATGCACGCCTTTCTTGTTCCACGCATCTCCTCCTCTGCAGTCTCCATGCGTGTAATTTTGACACAAGAGACACTTGTTGATTTTTAAAGACTTAAGACTCTTCTTATCATTGCAAAAGTGATATTTCAGCTTGTGCTTATCAAATATTGATCATTTTGACATTCATTTACTCAGATAAACATCTTATATTTTTCTAAACCTGTGTGGTGTATTTTTGTGGTGTTTTCACTGTGTTATTGCATGATTTATTGCACAAATACTTTACACATTGCCTTCTAAATTAAGCCTGACTGCTCAGTGCCAAGCTACCAGAGGGTGGGCACAGGATAATTTGGATTATGTTGTGCGCTACTTTGACTAGGATTGTTGTCCCTACTTGGACAGGGTGCATACCTCTGCCAACTAGAGGCTCAATTTCTAACATGAAGATATTGTAGAGAGCTTTGGGAGGGAGTTAAAGATGGACAATATTTTTCACCTATTCAAGTATGGATCAGGATCTCAGTCTGCAAACATGTCCTTTACTTGAAGAACCCATTCTCCTGTAGGATGGTGTACTAAGGGATTTCAATTTTCTGGCTCTCCCATAGATTCTGTTACCATAGACACAGATACCCTTGATGGGAACTTCATAATATTCCACTGATTAATCAGGAGTATACTGGTTGCTGGAGGAGGGTCTGTAGGAAAGATCAGATTTGATTTAGTTACCAAGGCTTCTAATGGTATGTTCGAAAGATGTGTTTTCCCTATGTATTCAATAGTGCTTTTATGAATGACTAGAGTTAGTTGATGCTCAGCTTTGGTTGGTCCTGACTCCTGGGTTTGTGATGTTACATTTAATCAATGGTTAGACATTTGTGAATTTATCCCAGGTGTTTGTACTAATGCCTGTTGTATCCCATTATAAACTGAATGGGTTTGTCAACAATTGGATCCAGTTAATTGTTTATTCCTTTAGAGTTTGTTTCCTTGTTCACTGGTACTGTTTCCTGACCAAGAGTTACTAGATCCTCAGCATACCGTATGGATGACGGGTCATACTTTACTGCCCTTCCACCTTAATGGAAAGTTTTCTATTTTTCTTTTTTTGTGTCTTACACAGAGCCTCTTGTGTTCTTTTTATTTGCTCCTTTACTACTTAATATTGTAATTTGTGAACTGTTTCATTTTTCTGACTCTCTTTTGCTAACTGCCATGGGAACTACTTCATTACTTGACCAATCTTCAATTACGCAAATCTCGTTGACTCCTTCTATTCTACTGCTCACATTTGGTGAACGTCTGTGAGTATCAGTCCCAGTAATTTCAGTTTGAGTCATTTTATCATGTTTATCACTAGGGTTATGTTCTCCTGCTAAAGTTTGGTTAACCTTTTCCATATTCATATACTTGTGGGTGTCCAGGGCATCCCTCTTGTCCCTAGTCTTAAACTCTAGTATATGCTGTAATACAAGGAGATTTGTGTCTACATTAGTTGGAATTGTTAAATAATGTAGCCAATAGCTGGACAACAGATTTCAAATTCTTTAATGGGCCTTACAGATTCATAACATATACCTTTTCTCCTGTACAGTTCAACCTATTATGTTCATTATTCTCTTTCCAGATGTTACACCATTATTCGCTGGTGTGTTAGTCTTGCAGGAAAAATCACTAATATCAAACAGAAATGAGTGACTATGCAAGTATGGGAGGGATACTCTTCTCTGTTTCTTACTTGAGTCTTCTGTCTCTTTTTGATAACGGCTCATTCCTCGTATGAGGCTTGAGCACTGATGAGATTCCCCTAACCTTAATTTCTCTGAAAGCATAATGGCATATCTTCTGAGACTTTTGAGGCTACGTCACCAGCATCTGCTATTTTATTCAAGATTGTCTTACTCCTTAAAATACTACATTTTAACTGGTGGGTCCCCAAATCACAAGCTTCTTTTATCTCTACCTTACTCAATGCAGAACCTCCTTTAAGCATATCAGGTGCTAGCTGACTATAACATGTGGCTCAGTTTCCTTCTTACCCTTAGTATTACTATTAGAGGCAGTTCAAGTTAAAGGGAAAGCTTTGCTTTTCGGGGATGATAATATAGATAGAAAACAGTTACTGCTGTCTATAACTAAGAATACACTAGTAGGTGGTGGGTGGATCTCTGCCTATGGTATTGTTTTATTAGGAAAAAGAAAAAAGGGGGATTTCCCTGTAAAGGTCTAGCCTCTTCATTACCCTCCACCAGCATAATTCTTATACATACTTTCTTTTGTAGATCATTTTTTCTAGTTTGATCAATGTATATTCAGAGATCCCCTGTGAAAGAGATGTTTTACCTGAATCTTGAGGCGACGGGGATATTAGCTCTTGAATCTCAACTAAGAAAATTAGTTTCTTACCAGTAACTTTAGTTCTCCAGTATTGGAATCTTTCATAGATTCACATGCTTGAATCATTCCCCGTCGTCTAGATGGGAGTCCCCAGTACCTTTAATTAAGTAGTATTAACATAGGTTTAAACCTAAAGGGCCTTAAGCCTCTCAGTTTAGCACTCCATCAGAGTCATTTTAAGAAAAAGGGACCAAACTTCAGGGCCCACCAATCAGGCGACACCACCCTCTAGAACCTTCCTGAGAGAAGCTTCAGTCCCTGAGATGTTCTAAGCACAAGTGCATATAGGCTAGCCAAAAGAAAAGAGAAGTGAAGGTGAGCCTCTGCGGGGACAACTAAAGTTACAGGTAAGTAACTAATTTTCTTACTCCAGTATTGGATCTTTCATAGATTCACATGCTTGAATCAGAGTAGTAAGCAGTATTGATGCACATAGTATAACACATCTCTCTGTTCAATACATACATTAATCGTGTGTTTAAATAAACATATACATAATTTAAAGTTCTAAGCATTAGAGGCTAGACTTTTATGAGAATGTACCATGTAATTCAAACTCCTTTTTAAAGGCAATGTGCATACCTTAATTTAGGATGGTGGGATGAAAGATACAGCTCACCTTTACTGGAAAAGATTACTGGAAAGGATTTAATGGAAAAGATTTCTGAGGACTGCCTGGCCAACTGCTACTTCTCTTTGAGATAATGCATCCAAGCAGTAATGTCTGGTAAAAGAATGGCAGCTTTTCAAAGTTGCTGCCCTACAAATGTCTTGGAGCGGTACACCTGCAAACAGTGCTGCTGATGAGGAAACTGCCTGTGTTGAATGTGCAGGGACAGAGGTTTGCAGTGGCTTGCCCGCTGCCTGATGGAAAAATCGGATTGCTGAAGAAATCCATCCAGCTATGCCCTATTTTGAGAGCGGCTGACCCCGTTTGGGTGCGCTGAAAGCCACAAATGGTTGGTTTTGTGAAATGCTTTAGTCCTGTCCAGATATAATTTAATGCATCTTTTAATGTCTAACCAGTGTAATTCCTTCTCTGCTGGAGTTGTAGGATTTGGAAAGAATGTCTTGAAAACTAAGGGCTCGTTTAAATGAAAGTCCGAGGGGACTTTTGTAATGAAACGTGAGTTAGTGCGCAAGATTGTTCTATCTTGTTTAATCTGTAAAAACAGATCCTGTATGGATAGTGCTTGTATCTCACTGACACGCCTGGCTGATGTTAGAGCAATAATGAGAGCCACTTTCCAGGAAAGGAATTTCGTAGAAGCTTTATGTATTGGTTCAAATGGCTGCTTCATGAGTTGAGCAAGAACAATGTTTAGATTCCAGAAGGGAGGAGGAGGTCTGAAGTGTGAAAAAACTCTGAAAAGCCCTTTTAGAAATGGTTTAATCAATCTAGAGGACCATAACAGAGGTGAAGAGTCTGACTGTCTATAAGATGCAATCGCCGCCAGGTGAACCTTTATGGAGGAATGGGCAAGACCTGAGTGCATCAAATGTAACAAATAAGGCAATATTTGTTCCGGTGAGGAGGAAAGAAGATCAATTTGTTGTCGGTGGCACTACAAACTAAGGTGGTCATTCTGACCCTGGCTTTGACCGCCAGGGCGGAGGACCGCGGGAGCACCGCCGACAGGCCGGCGGTGCTCCAATGGGGATTCCGACCGCGGCGGTAAAGCCGCGGTCGGACCGGCACCACTGGCGGGCTCCCGCCAGTGTACCGCCGCCCCATTGAATCCTCCACGGCGGCGCAGCTTGCTGCACCGCCGCGGGGATTCCGACCCCCCCTACCGCCATCCAGATCCCGGCGGTCCGACCGCCGGGATCCGGATGGCGGTAGGGGGGGTCGCGGGGCCCCTGGGGGCCCCTGCAGTGCCCATGCCACTGGCATGGGCATTGCAGGGGCCCCCGTAAGAGGGCCCCTACATGTATTTCACTGTCTGCTGCGCAGACAGTGAAATACGCGACGGGTGCAACTGCACCCGTCGCACAGCTTCCACTCCGCCGGCTCGATTCCGAGCCGGCTTCATCGTGGAAGCCTCTTTCCCGCTGGGCTGGCGGGCGGTCTGAAGGCGACCGCCCGCCAGCCCAGCGGGAAAGTCAGAATTACCGCCGCGGTCTTTCGACCGCGGAACGGTAATCTGACGGCGGGACTTTGGCGGGCGGCCTCCGCCGCCCGCCAAGGTCAGAATGAGGGCCTAAATCTCTTCCACTTACATGAATAAATCTTGTTGGTGCTAATTGCTCTGGCTTTGGACAGTATATTTCTGCACTCCTGCGTAATGTTTAGGTGTGTGAACTCAAGGTGCTCAGGAGCCATGCTGATAACTGCATTGATTGAGGATTCGGATGTAAGACTTACCTGTTGTTCATTGTTAGCAGATGCGGAGATATTCTCAGTGGGATGCAAGGCTTCACTGACAGGAGAAGAAGCGCCGTGAACCAATGCTGGTGAGGCCAGTATGGGGCTATTAATATTAGCATGCATGGGTCTCACTTCCTTTTTGTTAGGACTCAAGGGAATGGGTGGAAAAGCATAGGCAAAGATTCCTGACCATGCTATGGAAAATCATTCCCCTATGATCCCCTTTGGTGATGCCAGCTTGCGTAGTATTGGCATTTGGTGTTTGACCGGCTTAGCAAAGAGGTCGAGGTTGGGTGATCCCCACTGGGAAAATATGTGGTTGACCGTGGACTGGTCTAGTTCCCATTCGTGACAGACTGATTTTAGTCTGCTGAGCAAGTCTGCTACCTTGTTCTGGAATTTTTGTTGTCTCCTCACTTTTGTGCAATTTTTCCCTCGTCGATGGAGTCGTAGACGCCTTCGTCAGCGGTGTAACAGGAGCAGTCGTCGATGCTGTCCTCGTTGAAATCTTGACCGTTGACGGTTTTATGGTGGAAGCTACTGTCAACAGGGTCGTAGTCGATAAAGACGGCAATGAGAAGACCGTGGTTACCGGCATAGACGATGATGAAGTGTAAGTCTTTGTCGATGATGAAGTCGTTGACGTTGTCCTCGTTGACGGTGGATGACTTGTCATCGACGTTGTTGTCACCGGAAACCATTGTAGACGGTGGAATGGACCTCATCGCTGCCGTCGTCGATGAGGATGTCGTCGACAGTGGGGTTTTGCCCAATGGTCTGTCAACTGTAGGAGCAGAGGAAGGTCTTTTAAATGGTTCAGCTGACTTAGGAGGAGGCACAGAAGATGATGTTTTAGGCCTTTCAGAACTGCTGACATGTCCTCTTTCCCCTTTTGTGGAGAATTTGTGAGGGCTGCGGCCTTTGTAAGACCCTGAGGTGGTTTCTTTGTAGGCCTGTCTTGGCTGCTCTGAGGAAGACCTTGAGTGAGGAGATCTTGCTCTTTTAGATGATTTTCTTGAAGATGTGGAAGAATCATCGCTGTCAGCATCAGAGACTGGGTTATTTCTAGATTTAAGTTTTTGCAGCCATTCTACTAATCTGCCCTCTCTATCCTTCAGGGTTTTATAAGAGAAGGTGTGACAAACCTTGCAGTCCTTGGCAGAGTGGTCTGGGTAAAGGCAGTATATGCAGTTCTGATGAGGGTCTTCAGAGATCTGAACAAGCCCTTTCTTTCCCTGTCAGACATGGTGTTGGCCTTATCAGCAATTAGTCAGAATTAGTTATGAAGAGTATAACCTTGCTGTTGTTATTCTAAAAGTTGAGAGGAGCAGAGCAGAGCTCTGAGGAGACTCCCTAGCACGACGTGTGGTAGAAAATCTGAGCAACTGGAGCTTCTCTCAGGAAGGTTCTAGAGGGTGGTGTTGCCTGATTGGTGGGCCCTGAAGTTTGGTCCTTTTTTCTCCTAAAATGACTCTGATAAAGTGCTAAACTGAGAGGCTTAAGGCCCTTTAGGTTTAAACCTATGTTAATACTAATGACAGGAAATGATTCAAGAATGTGAATCTATGAAAGTTCCAATACTGGAGTAAGCTGTTTTTCTGAGTGACCCACCCACAACTATTTTGGGACACAAAGGGCCTGATTAGGAGTCTGGTGGTCACTAAACCGCTCGACTTGGGGATAGTCCAAGCGCCTCATCACAACCCTGGCGGTCGGGCCTCCAGGAAACCGCCAGCTCCGCCTGGATCAGAGATCCCAGCAGTCTGGAGGTGGCAGCTGTCCTAAATCACCAGGGCAGCGCTGCCCTGGGGATTGCGACCCTCTTTCTCTGCCAGCGGTTTCATGGCAGTACCACTACCATGAAACTGCTGGTGGAGAACAGGTGTAGGGGGCCCTGCACTCCCTATGCACTTGGCATGAGCATTGCAGGGGCCCTCCTGGTCAGCACTATTGCAATATTCACTGTCTGCTTTGCAGACAGTGAACATTGGGAGGGTGCTAGTGCACCCTGCGCTCTACAGCATAGCCGTCAGCTCGATTACGAGCCAGAGACAATGCTGTATGCTGTCGTCTGCTAGACCAGCGGGTCGAAACTCAGGTTTCAGCCCACTGACCTAGCGGGAAACTCTTAATGGTGCCGGCGGGGAGGTAGCCTGTATGGCGGCAACCTGTCCCCCGAACTCATAGTGAGGCCCAAAGTCTCTAATGGAGTGTTTTCTACTTATCTGTTTTTTTTTACTGCCGTCCCCTTCCTCAACTACTTATTATTCTGGCCTTAACATTCTGTCCCATTCTCTGGCACCTCTTGCTTAGCGTTATCAGGGAGAAACTCTTGGCTGTTTCGCATACCCCTTGTAAGATGATTACTAATGATTTCATTTGTAACTGATGTTGTTTGGGAACACTCCATCAGCTTCTTTGCCTTTGCCTTAGCTTTCTCTTAGATTTTTCCTTGCTTATCTCCAGGCCCTTGTAGGTAAAGGCTTTGGCCCTGATTTATACTTTTTCTGCGCTGCATTTGCATACATTTTTGACGCAAAAGTGGCGCAAACTTACAAAATACAATTGTCTTTTGTAAGTATACACAGCTTTTGCGTCAAACAGTTATGCAAATACAGCGCAAAAAAAGTATAAATCAGGGCCTTTGTGTTAGTACTGACTTCTTGTTTTTAGTAAAATAATGTTTTTGTTTTCTTTCTTCTTCACTAGCCTTGTTCTCAGGATCCTTGTAGGACTCTTACTCTCTAGTGTTAGCTCCTCCTGGTCAAGGTTACCTACATTACTTGGTGTTTGAGTACCTGATGTGGGGCCAGATCAAACAATCTGCAGTGATGAGATTTTACACTTCATCACTTTTCATATTTTCAGGCTGAGATGATACTAAATAGGCTCCTCACCCTGCTGTTAGAGACCAGAAGTTGTAACAACAAATTTGAGAATATAGGTGAGATTTTGTCCTTAGAGAAACAGTTTACACAAGTTACCCAAGTTTATGGAGGCCAAAAGCCTTCAGCCATGGGCTGTAGACCTTAATACACACTAGGCCAGACTCTAAGTGATAAAGGCAACAGAAACATCTTCATAGGTGCCAAGGTTTACCCCTCTGTTCAGCCCCGCCACTCCTTCCTGCTCCCAAGTCGTTTGCTTCAACAACCGTTCCTCACCTTGCGTTGTCTTGTCAAACGTTGCTGCTTCCCTGTCTGGAACTCAAATCTCAGTTACTCACCTTAGAAGATCTTCAGTGGCAATAGACACTGGAGAACTCCAATGAGATCACCTGGAAGGTGCTCCTAGACAACAGAGAAGACAGACTGGGCAAACAGAAGAGTGGTGGAAGGAGGACTAACTCCATTGTTTTTAGTGGTTTTTAGAAAGTTAAGGAGTTACCCTGGGGTGTCAAATGCAGCAATTGCACTTTAGGGCTTCACTCAGACTGACTCAGACAGACTGAGACTCTTTGCTGGTGGTAACAAGGTATGTATTTTGTGCCAACACAGCAACAGATAGTTAATACTTAAAAATTGAAAACAGAGAAAGCTCCAGGCCGAGAGAGGAAAGCAAGCCAGGACAAAGCAGGGTGGGGGAGTGGGACGGACGCAAGCCACACCAGCTTCTAAGCTGGCCGCTTCTGTGGCCGTACCCTGATTAATCGCATGTTTCAGGTGGCTATTGCACTGTGCTCGCACCAGCCTTGAGGTTACCTCGATGCCTCTAAGTCTAGAAGCACCACAGTGGGTATTGAGGCCACTGCCGCAACACACACTTCTCCTCCTGACCACTACAGGTTGAAACCTGTGCTCTAGCCTGCCTATATGCATTGCAGTGCTCTCTGCCTCCTCCCATCACACTACCTCACCTTTCATGCAGTGTCTGTTCCCCAGTATGTTTAGACAAAGCTGCATTTTTTCCATTAGGTGAGTGTGAATGTGATAACTCTGTGCAGGGCAGTTGGTCAAAGTTTTCAAAATCACCTTATTGGTTGATAAAACTTGTACTGCACACTGTCAGAATGGTAACATCAGGTGAGCAATTATGTTGTGTATAGGGGTGTGTGAGAGTAATGTCAACAATACATAACACAGATAAGATCTATAACAGAAGGTTGTTTGAATATATAATGTAAATATGAATCTTCTGGAATACTTTACCGTTCATGCAAGATTTTTTGGTCTACAGAGAAAGAGAAAAATGATGATTAAATATTTAATACATACAAAGGTAATACATATAAACTATAGTTTACTTAAAATACTGTAGCATAACCCTTATGCAAATCCCTGCACATTAATGTACACTAGAAGAAATTTATTTGAGATTATGGCGTACACAAAGCCTGATGCGCTTTCGGAGACAAAGGGGCTGATTAGGAGTTTGGCGGATGGAAACACCCTTCCAGCAAACTCCAGACGAGCAAATCGCCGCCCTGCTGGCGACTCCCACGCCAATCCCATTAGGACTTTCTCACTGACCTGACTGGCAGAAACCATTGTTGCAAGCTCATAATAGGGCCAGCAGCAATGTTGTTGCATGCAGGGTGCACCAACACCCTTGAAATGCACACTGTCTGCACAGAAGACAGCGCGCATTTCAAGGGTGCTGGGCAGGGGGACCCCTTAACACCCCATGCTCGTGGCCCCCTGTACTTGTTCCCCGCCAGCCTTTTCATGGCAGTGCAACTGGCATGAAAAGGCTGGCAGACAACAAAGTTGTAATCAGGAGGGCGGAACTGAGTTCAGCGCAGCCCTGGCTGATTATAAGCAGGACCACCATCAGGTCATCGGGATCACTGATCCTGGGGGAGACAGAAGTCTTTTGGTGGTCCAACTGCCAAACTCTTAATTTGACAGTTGGACCGTCAAAGTCTCGGCAGTGATGACTGCCACCGTGAGTCTGGCAGTCTGTTGACCACTCATTCACGATACTTGGTCACAAACGTGAAGGATAACCCGTCCGCCGTATTACAAGTTCCATTATATCCTGTGGAACTTGTAAAAACAGCAAGTGAGATAGCCGTCATCCCATCCCATCTGCCAAGGTCATAATTAGGCCCTGAGTCTAAAGATATGAATAGGAATAGAGGTTAAACATAAGTGGAAACTCGTTGGGAGCTAACACTCTAAAACATCAAGGATTACAAGGTTTAAACTTCTGCAATTCATTATTTGAAATAAGAAGATTCTTACACCGAATGTTGTATATTAGGGAGGGGTTATGTGTGTCCTGGAAGAGGTCACTGGAATGTGGTACCTGAATATCGACCCTGAAATACTGACAGTACCAAAGTAATGGTGGCCATAATAGTGAGGGTATGTATACCTTGTTTTATCTTTTATCATAATACTGATGTTTTGAATGTTGTTCTCATATTTTATATTGCATGTTTACTTTATATTAAATTTTATTTTAAATATGTGTTAACATTTTAAATTGATTTAGATATTTTTTGGAAGGGTTGCATTTTATTGGAGGATTAGTTGGGTACAACTGATTTTCACAGAAAATATATTTTACAAATGTGTTTGATTTAATTATATCTTTACTTTGGATTAATTTATTAACTTAATTGTTTTCATTGTAATAGTTTTGTGGTATTACTTTTCTCAGGTTGTGTTTTTTTTTGAAGGAGGAGCAGATGGTGGTTTGTGTTTTTTACTTGATAGTACGATATCTCATGTTTTAAAGATTTAAAAATAGTTGTCACTTAAACAACTAAGAGAATAAAAATAATCTTAAAATGTTTTTTAATTAAATATACAAATTTGCACAAGTTTTTTTTTTTTTACTTTTCTAACCTATTCTTTGCTCAAAGCTATGTGCCTCGAGTTAGAAATGTAATTACCCACTGCGTAAATATGTGCACCGTACTCAATGTAAGTGTATGATTTGAGTTAGAGTAATAAATATACTCCCAAATATTTACATTTGCTTCAATGTATGACGGCCTGGAATTAGAAGACAAAATTTGCGTCCAACCCCTGCTCACACCAAATATATACTTTCACTTTCAGCAGTCGGATAAGGCCTGAAGTTATAGTAGTGAATCTGACGCCTTCTCATAGAAATGAACTTCCCCTAATGTATGTCTTCCTAGAATTAGAAAAGTAACGTGCACCCCCAAAAGTAATTCAGATCCTCCAATGTTTTGCAGGTGTGGCACTATAATGGTAAATATGCCCCCTAAAATAAATGTTGTTTTCACAATGTTTGCTGGACCAGATATGTTATAGAAAATCAGTCCTCCGACATCAGTACTTTTCCCAGTGTAAGTTGGATTGGAGTTAGAATTGTAGATTTGAACAAACTTGGAGCACTTTCACCTATTTATGTTGGCATACAAATAATAATTCTCGTTTCTCCCCTGACATTTTTTTATTTTAAATGTTTACAGAATTCTAAATATTAATATATCTGTTTTCTGTTTCAATTTTTTAAAATTATTATATTTGTTCAAATATAAATGAAGTAGTTGGCAATGTTATTATTTTAAAGAATACAATAAATTCAAACACATTTTTATAATGTGGCATTTAGTATCCATTGCATATATCTGTATTGTGGTTGAGAATTAATTACTTTTGTTAAATGTAGAGGTTTGATTAAAAAGGATTTCTAATTATATATGTTGGTTAATAATATTTGATTTCATTTATATGCTCCTTTGCTGGGTGTCCATTCCATCCACCCAGAGTTGATGGGCTGTCACCTGAGCTGGCCTTCTGAGGTGAGCAGCTTACTTTTTCCTTTTAGGTAACACTGAAAACGCTATGCTCTCCCAGAAACTGGAAGCACACACCGCGGTTTTGCTTTCCAATAAGATAATTCCTGACAGGCTACAATTGTTTATTTTTAGCTCAACTCCTAGATGGCAGCAGGGAGCAGATGAAAAATTATTTTTCTTCACTTCTCAGTCTGCTCATTTGTGCTTTTTTGGTCTATCTGCAAAAGAATACAATATTCTTCAAGGGTGTTAGCTCGAGAGGTGAAAATTTAGTTACTTAACTACTCAGACTAAGAGCTGATGTCTCATAACAGTGATACCTGGTGAGAGTTCCTTCCACTCAGGTCTCTTTTCAAGAAGAAACGAATACATGAAAAACAATGGAAAAATAAAAACCTTATTTCTAAACCTACAAGTCGATACTTGACAGTGTGTAAAACAGTGTCTAACAGTGGACCCAGCTGGCACTAGAGTATTTCTTCTAGCGACTGTTCTTCCAGCAGTGCCGAATGCTCACCTACAAGCGGCAGAAGTTGAGGCAATAAATGATACAACTGTCTCTAAGCTTAAGTTGACACATAATACACACTAAGTTTAAATATGAGTTAAAGACTATCACTTGGGAACTGGAAATACATTTAAAAAGCAAGTAAGGAAACAATAAGGCTTCTCTGCAGGAAACTAGCAGTGAGCATCCTCTATTCTTAATATGTCACCAGAGTTTCTGTAATACTGTGGAGGCAAGACCAAATATACTTAAAACACTTTATGAAGTAAACATGTCCAAAGTATAGCTTAGCACCGGATCTGGGCTGGTGAAATCTCTTTTGAAAAAAGAGTAGACCTTTGAGGACACTGGGGCCCGCATTATGAGTCTGGCAGTCCTGGGACCACAAGACTCGCAGTGGAGGTTGGACCGGTGCCAAATTACGATTACAAGCTGGTGTCAATGTTGTGGTGAGTATTCTGCTGTGCCAGCAGAAAACTCATAATAGGGGCGCGGGCAGAAAACCCGAGTGGCGGTTTTACGTCCGAAAGAGTTTTGCGGGAGGCCTATGCAAGCACAGTACAAACTAAGAATTTTTGTACTGTGCTTGTCAGCAATAAACTATGTATAATAATTTGATATATTTTGTGTAAATCTACCTGAAATTTAAAGAAAAAATCTATTTGGTGAAAAATAGGTTTAATCTGCAAATATGCTAGCTGTATTTGGCATTTAAAAAAGAGTTTTTGCACTCTACTATTAGGCACTCTTCAAATCCGTTTCACAGTTTTTAAGTGTTGCCAGTTTTCTGGTCATTGTGTATCTCACTGTTACATATTTAAGATTGCTTTCTTATCCTAATTGTACTCTGCGTCATGTTTTTCATAGAAAATGGTTTTCAATCATTTTGGTTATTTACTCTTTAATAAAAATGTAAATGCAATTGCTAAATCATCAACCTTACAATTCTCATGTGTTGACAGGTTTCTGCTATAAAATGGTAAAACTTACTGAGATCTTTTTTCTTCTGAATTTGCCGCTCCTGAAAAATGAAGGAAAATCTTATTACACTTAACATCCAGGACAAGGGCATGAAAGAGTTTTGAGAGAGTCAGTACAAAATTCACAGCATGAATTTACTGCTACATGTAAAAGTAAGAGTATGTGTGCAGGCACAATACATAAAGCCTGGACAGAAAAATCAGGAGGCCGCACAAAAGTACAGATATAGCAACATTTATAATGCATCCCGTTAAACATAGGTGTGCTCATGACGCCAAGTTACGCAAATCAATAAGATGCAATGCAATGGGACTTTAAACTGCTTGGTGAGCTGTGGATTCTTTCACTTAGGAATTCTTCTTTCATTCACAATGCATGCTAAATGCTGAGATACTATCATGTATAGGCAACATTTCACAATCCGTATCCATTAAGGGAGGAAATAGGTGGATGAAGAGAAAAAGCAATAAAGTTTAAAGTTTCTACTGTCTTACTGTGATTTATATATATTTGTTTTCTGAGCTTCCAGGTAGTGATGCATTACACATAATCATCAGCAAGTAACTTGAAGGATGTGACACAAATCTTCCCAAGTTCTGCAACAGTTAGCCAGGTTTCTATATTCTATTTACATATGACGATGCGCATGCCCTCCCACACCTTTGTTAAGGTACCCAATAAAACATTATTTAGTGCAATTGTGCCTTGTATATTTGTTAATACAGTACAAAGGTCGAATTGCAGTTCATTACAATTTTACAGCAAGCTTGACCTTGAGAAGGACTCCCTCCCTGTTGCATATTCCAATTACTTTATACATGGAACAAAATTTCCTAATAGTTACAAGGTCTTCTCAGTGCATCCTTACAGTACTGCACATATGTCATCTTTGCAACCTGATTCTAGTTGAATAACTTAAAAAAACAAAGAAACAAAATAAATGCAATGGTATAGCCCATATGCAGTTGTGCACAATGTAATATGATACTTGTTAGCATTGTCAAGGGAGGGGAGAGGTATCATGAACCACGTCAGGCTTCACATTGTCAAGGGAGGGGAGAGGCATCATGAACCACCTCAGGCTTCACATTTTTTTTTACCAGCACTGAAAGAAAGACAAAATGCTGTGCTGACCATCCATTCAACTTTTCTATTTGTTTGATGTGACTGATATCCTGCAGATGAATTCAACACTATGATTTACAGGAAACATTATGAGTTAACAGTTCATTCTGTGGTGAAATACAAGCTTTGAAACAACTACAAACAGTTATTTTATGTTGCTTTCTTATGTATATGTGTATAGTGCACAACTCTTGGCGCTGAAGTAGGAGGTGTGTGGTCTGAGACAGGGTTGGGGCTACGTGAACAGCCATGTCTTCAGTTTCTTGCAGGGTTCAGGAAAGGGGGAGGAGACTCTGATGTGCAAGAGCAGGTCATACCACGCTTCGGGAGTGGTGCAGGAGAAGGAGAAGGCATGACCACTAGATATGTGTCTATGCAGAGGTTGAGGCGGTGTGAGAGTAGGAGTTCCGCTGAGTGCAGATGCTTGATAGTTTTGTGAAAGTTTATGGAGCTGTTGATGTATATGGGCCCAACGTTGTGTTAGTCTTTAGATGTGTACATGAGATTGAAGAGTTATCATCTTGAGTGAGGAGTGGGAGGTTCAGGGTGAGTCTGACTGCTGAGCTTTATAGGGCCTGGAGTCTTCTGGTCAGCATAGGGTGCGTTGCCATAGTCCAGCTCGCTGGTGATGAGGACTTGGCTCACTGTTCTGTGAGTGTTAGTGGGGAGCCTTTCAAAGATCTTGAGTGTGTGGAAGTAGGCGATAGAGACTGTTTTCACGTGGCTCGTCAAGGCTAGTTGGCATTTGAATACTATTCCATGATTCTTTGTGTGTGTTGCCAGGAAAGGTGTAGGTCTGGGTTTGGCAGGCCATCAGATGGAGTCCCAGAGCGAGCTGTTGTGTCTGAGTTGAGCTTGGGGCAGTTGGTTTTCATCCATCCAGCAACTTCAGTCATGCAAATGGAGAAAATGGCCCAGGTGTTTGGCATGTTGTTTAAGAGGGACATTATGAGTTGGGTGTCGTCAGCATAGTATATGATATTGGTTCTGTGGGCATGGATGATGCTGGTGAATGAGGTCATGTAGGCGTTGAACAGAGTGGGGCTGAGTGAGGATACTTGTGGAACTCTGCAGATGAGCATGATGGCGTCTGAGGTGAAGGGGGCCAGGCTGACTGACTGGATGTGGCCTGTCAGGAAGGCGCATATCCAGTTACGTCCTGGGCTTGGATGTAAGCTTTGTGCGGTCGCTGGATAAGGATGGGGTGGGAGACTGTGTCGAAGGCTATGGAAAGATTCAGTAGAATGAGGGTCGCAGTATCACCTATGTCCATGATCATCCAGATGTTGTCCATGTGGTTGATGAGGGCAGTCTCTGAAATATGTGTGGACTGATCTCCAGATTGAGTAGTGTAGAGATGTGCTTAATTTGAGCCACTGGTTTGCGGAGCTCGGCATTGGCCCTTAATTGTCAGCACCACCACTAATGACAGCTGTCCCATGGTAGCGCTTTTTTTGTGATTTAGAGATAAGCAGAACAACTGTTGTTTTTTTAGTTCAATACACATTTAAAACAGATAATACCTGCTGCCCAAGCCATTTTATTAGCTTTGGGGGCTGCAAGCAATCTGAGTTGTCACACTTGTAGTAGTGTGATGGTTAGTAGTTGTGTAAATGGCAGCGCTGAAAGCGGTAATGTGTGGAGGAAGATACAGTAGCTTCCTGATGAGGGCCCTGGCACTTATGTTTTTTTATAAATTAAGCATTGCTGTAGAGGAGGTGGCTGTCAGTAAGGTGGGTAGTTAGGTATTTGTTTATCATCTTTTCCATGACTTTTTTCTAGGTAATACAGCAGGGAGATAGGCCAATAGGTGGCTAGTGTCTTTGGGTCTGAGTGAATGCTGTGCTGTTGGAGTCCAGTCCTTTGATGAATGCATGGTTATGGAAGGGATCAGAAGATGCTCCAGAGTGTATGGACTGCATGATTGTTGCAGTTTCCTGAGTGGTGATGGCAGTTGGAGTGGTCCTCTGGGTGGTGGTAGAGATGGGCTGGAAGGCTGCAGGGGTAGAAAGGTACAGATTGTGGTACAAGTGTTCATAGATGCTGGTGATCCTGTTGTTGTAGGACAGGGTCAGCTGGGTGCAGAGGTTTTGAGGAGGGCTGGTGTAGCTTGGAACATGCTGCTTGAGAGATGAAGCCTTTCACTACACCAAGATTCCCTTGGTGATGCTTTTGATGTGGTGGGTGGCTCTGATCTGCTGATGGAAGTGTCTGAAGATAGATTTGTAGGCACTTTTGTCAGTGTCATTCTTACTTTGCCCTCATCTGCGTTCAAGTTGCTTGCAATGGGGTTTGGTGAGCCTGAGCTCTTCTGTGTACCAACCTGCCTGGTTCTCCTGGCTTTGTTGGTTTTGAGAGGAACCATGGAATCTATGCAGGCAGTCATTCAGAGGTTGAAGTAGGAGATGGATTCTGGTTAGTTGTTGTATTGAGGCAGGTGGTGTAGTAGTTTGGAAAACCTGGGTGGTTCTAAGATCTTGTTCTAGTCCTGTCATGAAGATTTGGTGATGGTATTTGAGTGATGGTGTAGGATGGGTATGCTGAAATTGATGAGGGTGTGGCCAGACTAGGTCAGAACAGTGTGGACTTGTCTACTGTGATGTTGCTGAAGCTGGTGAAGATGGAATTAATTAGTTGTTCAGCAGTGTGTGTGGGAACTTCCACTTGTTGGGTGAGTTCGAGGTTGGACACGTTCTTGAAGAAGATGGTTATGTTGAGATCGCTGAGATCTTTCAGGTGGCAGTTGAGGTGTCACCGAGGAGGATAAAGGCACTGGAGTTGAGAATCAGAGGGGTATCAAAGTCCTCGATGGTGCTTTTGGAGTTGCTGCATTTTCCAGTGTTATGCAATTCCTACTTTGGTAATAGGGCTGCATGTTTAGGGCATCAGAATGGCAAAGTGTGGGAGACTGAGTCTATGCATACAGTTAGTAACTGCCAACCTAACTCCTGGCTAGCTCATAGTACTCCCCCCAAGCTCCAAACCCACTGGGGTAAGAGATCATTATAGCAACCTGAACATGACACTCCAACTCCCCAGTATAAACTTTGGAATGAGATTGTGAGATTGGTGCTGTAACTCATGCATGCCAAGGTGAGAAAAAAAGATGCAAGATATGTTTTCAATGCATTTATTGAAATAATCACAATTTGGCATATTAAGAGAGAATTGGGATAGTTAGGCAGATGAAACAAAGCAAGGTAATCAGCATTACCAACATGGTAAAGAAGATGAATAATCCAACCATGATGCATGTGGGTCTAGATGTGTTGGAGCTTTCTACTTTAACCTTATGCCTACACTGAGAGCATAGTGGCTGTAACTCTCTGGCTAGATCAATCTAATTGGTGAGCCCCAGGCCCATACCTGGAAATAGTGTCAGGAATCAGCCTTTGGTGTAGATGGCAATTCTTTCTGAAAGTCAGTGGATCAGCACCAGCTGAGTTGTATTTCACACAGTGTGGGATCAGTGCCAGCGGAGCTGCATTTCGCACAGCGTATATCCAAGGATAGTCATGGCCGGAATGCCCTCTGCCCTTCCTGGGTCAGTGCACCATTTATATAATAAACCATACCATGTTTGAAGTACAGTTCCAATGCAATGCTGTGTCTAGGTGATAGAACCTGTATCCTGAACAGGCAACACAAACCGGCATACTGTGTACCATGTTCCTTAGCCTTGGACATAAATCAGACAGTACTGATTAAGTGTTGTGCAAAGACTTACTAAATGAGCAGCCTGTTCCTTGCTTTCCTAGAATAAAAGTAATCTGCTAAAAGTATGTTAAAAAGCAGCCTTACTAAAATGAAAAATGTGAATAATACATGAACTGTAAAACTAAGCTAAAACAGGAGTGACCATCCTGGGTCCTAGAAGTCCTCACAACACCTGGAGGGCGGTAGACGAGGATGCCACTAAGAGTATAGGTGGTGGTGATAAGGAGTTTGATGGTCAAGTGTTTTATTTTGCCGGTGGTGCTTTCCGCAGTGGTAGAGCATTGGATGGATTCTTTGACGATGCTAACAATTCCACCACCAAGGGTGTCTTGTGATCTTGTATCCAGGTGAATGTCTGTGGCAATGATGGGGCCCGCCAAGGGAGTTGGCAGGCTTCAGAAACAGTAGGCCTGGTGAGCGGTCACATAGCGATCCCAAATTTCTGTGGCATGTTTAGTGAAAGAGCGAGTGTTTGGCAGTATGCAGGATAGCGAGGGGTGTGGTGTAATGGGGCCAGATGTATGTGGTTGTGAGTATTGGATGTGTAGGTAGCATGGGGAGTGATGTAGGTGTGAGAGGTTGCATGTGAAATGGCAGGTGGAGCAGTATAATGGACCTTCAGTGTTGGACAGTGATAACACCTCAGCCGTCTCTGGTGTGCCCTCAATGCAAAAGAAAATTAGAATAGCCATGTTCAGGTTATTCTGATGAATCACTGATGTCACATGCCGAGTCACCAACTGATTATGCAGCAGAGGCTGAGCAGCTAGAAGCAGCAGTTCACATGCTATCTGGACATTGTGCCATAGCATGTGGATTTCCAACATACAGCAACCCTGATGAGACAATTTCACATGATGAGGAACTTTAAATGAACAATGCCACAGGGTAAAAATAGGTGAAAAGAAAAGAAGTGTTTTTGGTTCTTGCTTAATGGAAATTTTGGTGCTATTTTTGCTCGTTTTTTAAGCCACTTTTATATTTTTCGGTTTGACTTCATACAACATCAGGCCTAGTAGGCTTGTATTGACAAAATGGTCCCTCAATTAAGACCACTTTTATGAAAATAATGTTTTTCTTGTATGCAATTGCTTTAAACATACAGGGGTTTACAAGTAATCATGTTCATTGAATGCAGGACACAGGGTTCTGGGGACATAGAATTTATAAAGTATAGTATATTAAATCATTTCACTCAACTGCAAACAAGCACTGGCAAATTCAACAAATTTGACACAAATGTTTTGAGAAAAACTTTGGTTAGTTGTATTGTGGTCAATTAGAGTTATTTTGGGCGCCCAACTCTGACAGACAGCCAGAAGAGGGAGCAGTGAGGCCCTCAGAAACTTTCACCTCAACAGGTGAAGCAGTCTTAAGTCAGTTCCAGGCACTTTTACCATTTGCTATGGTTTTCCAGTTGCCACTAAAGTTTCAGTTGCCCGGTATCGCATTCACACCCTAATCCTTTCCTAGGCGATAACTCGACTTCTGGGCAACCAACCTGCACTCCGACAACTCTGCCAGCTCAGCAGATCCAAATGCACCTTTGAGCATCGGCTCTTGGTGTCTAGTGCTACATGGTGGAAAATTGCACCACATAGAGTACCAGATAGCGCTGCTGCTCGAAGTGATTTTGCTGCTGCTTGAGTAGATTTTCTACTCTAGAGGCAGCTCTCTCACCGTATACAGTTGTGACCGCCCATGACCATTCACTGAAAATAAATCTCACCGGGTGCCCCCTAGTGGCCAAAAATTGCACTATGGGATGATAATTCCCACTCGCCAACTTACTGTTGCTGAGCCACATGCAAGAACTAACTCCACCACATGGAGGCTGGCGGAATTTGGAGAAAGCCCTGCATTACAAGCTTAACGTAGAGTGGCCAACATTCCACAAACTCTGCCAGCAGAATATGACAATAGGAGAATGAGACCCAGATTTGGAAAAAGATGACATAGTGCAGGGCAGCAAGTAAAGTTGCTGCAGTGCGTCAAATGGAGAGAGCAGAATTGCACCATATCTACAAAGAAGAGGTGCAGTACTGCTCTCTCAATATGCAGGCACACTTGGTGCTGCCTAGCACCAATGCAGGCACCCTTGTGTCAGGTTGTCTATTTGGAGTTCACCATACCTTTAGTGCAGGAATGGGGCTCTTTCCTGCACCTAAATTACTTTTGAGGTTATTTCTTCTAGCACAGATGCAAAGAGCTAAAAACAAGAAGAAATAAAGATATTTCTCCTCATTATGTCAGCCTCCGGTTGGCACAGTATTTTAGCGCAATTCCATGTGTATAGTTTTTTGTATATATGGATTTGCATCAAAACCCATGGGGGGATGCATTGGAGCGGCAATGCACCATCCATGGAACGTCTCTATGCTGCAAAATAGAAAAACTGTTGTAAATATATGCCTTAATATCGTCAATACGTTGTGCAGCAGTATGGAGGTGATGTAATTACTCATAGAGATGGGTTTAAAATTAAAAAACACAATTACATTGGGCAGTGATGAAAGCAGATTTTATAACTTTTCTATTTAAACATAAAGGAGACACTGCCACACATTCCGACTTGATGAACTCCTCAATAGGCATATAAAATAGAACTTTGAAGTGTGTAAATGTCTTTGCCGGTCATCTGCTTGCTGATAAAGGCTCAATGCCTCCTGGTACATCCTATTATGAATTGACATTCACTACAAAGTTAGGTTTTATGCAAAGTAATCTTACCAGTTTTTTTATTTTTTCTGCTGATTCAGCGACTTGACTCGCCTTCTGATCTCTAGAAAACAAAACAATTAAACGATTTTAGTAATAACAAGCATTTTCAATGCAAAGGGTCTCGCATTTCTCCAAGTTAGAGCTATTAGCAGTTGTAAACTCCGAACCGGACTTTTCTTGCCACATTAAATGGAAAAAAAGAGTGCAATCGCGCTGCTACAGTTCACTTGTAGTGAAAGCTATCGGCAAAAGTGCAATTAGCTACGTAACCGGCAAAAGTGCACTTAACTATGTAACAGGGTCAATGTCACGGAAAGCGCTCGACTTCTGCCAAGCGAGATCGCCCTGCAAAAAAAGATAAAAAGTAGCCCACAAACCGGACGGAAAACAGCGAGCCTCGCATGTTTTCAGTGATTGGTCGCTGCGTTCAAGGAGGGCTAACCACCGGAAAAGGCATGACGTATGCGTGCCTTCCACTAATGAAAGCAAGCAGATTTTAATAGGCAAGCCCACAAACCGATGAAAGACCCTGACGTGACATGGACGGGGCTCTGAGCCCTTTTCTAACTACCAAACCGTCTCGCAAGCGAAACGCATGCGCAAGCGCATACGACACAGGCTTGACCCTAAAAATTGAGGTAAGGTGTGGCTGCCAGACCTTACTTGAAAAGACTGCAAATTACAAAGCCCAAGATTAACAAGTGGTCTGTTAACTGGAGAGGGAAGAGAGAAATTCAGGGATATATATCACCATCTCCCTAGCTCTATACTCAAGACATCAAGGTATCCTATAACCTGCTGACCATGGACACCTGACGTGGTCAAAATAATGGTAGTAAAACCAGGGGAAACAAACTTTAGGTTTTTATTTTGAACAGACATGCAATTTTTGGGGATACCTGTTATTAAAAGGGATAGCTGGCTGTGTCAAGATATTTGCATCCCTTGGAAGACCCCTGCAGATAACTAACTCAAGTGCTCTCTGGAAAGGGGTAGAGCCCATTCTGGTTTATAGGAACCAGGATGAGACCCGATGATATAACATGCCGCTAATAGAGTGGGTGAGGGTCTTAAAACAAAAACCTAACATTCCCCCCACCCTTGAGTGGTGTCACAAATCCACGGTCAGTAGGTTATAGGATACATTGATGTGTTGAGTCTAACCAGAGAAGCAACAATACAGAGAAATAAAGTATGACGACTATCTGCACACAGGGCCGTCTGTAGCGCTGGTGGCGCCCTGTGCGACAGTCTTTTTTGGCACCACCATGACCACTTCCTCGGATTCACTCACTATCACCCAGAAAATATGCACCTCATTTTTCCATAGCCCCCTTTCACATACATTTCATTTGTTTTAAAGCGCTTGTAAAGGCTGGCTTTACTAATCCACTCAGCTATCCACATAAAATATACTTCTGTTCTTTGAAGCAGGCATATTAACCCTCTAAGCGCTACTTTATGGTGAGTGAAAGGTGCCGCTAGACAAAACTCCCACCTCTCTCCCTAGCAGGAACATTAACTCACAAGAGGTATCTTGACATTTTAATTGTATCCTGAAGTCTGGACAAAGAAGGAACTTTTCAGCAGCTGCTTTTAAATTGCAAGATTCAAGTTTCGTAAGTCATTGCTAAACACAGCGCCCCCCATAGGGTTAGCGCCCCTCCAATCCAGGTCAGCACCCGGTGCACACATTACAGTTACTTAATAAAACATGGAACCAAGGAAGAATGACTACAGAGAGAGTAATGCTGAGAGGCAGAAACAAATAAAAAGGTAAATCAAAGTAGAATTGAGAATATTAATCACTGCCACAATATTATAGAAAATGTGTAAAAAAGAGACTTGAATGTGGGTAGCTGAGAGCATCAAACCTAAACTGTATAAATGAAGCAGAAATGGTGGGGAGAGACTAAACAAAAACAGTGAAAGAAAGGGACAGGGGAGATTGAAGTTATAAGCCAATAGACTGAACGAGGGAGGAGAATGTGTGTTCGAAGGGTAATTTCACTTTACAAACCCAATGAAGTCCCAAAGACGAACTGCGCATAGCACCTCTATATCTGTGTCTTAGAGATGGCTACAGCACATTCAGCCTAGTAATTGCCTTTATAAAACAGTTATCTGCAGTGGCAACAGCAGAGGCTTTCTCTCGGTTCACCCTGGGACTGGCATGCACACTCAATTTTATTATAAAACATGAGGGTCATAGTCAGGCCCGCTGGCATTATGCAGCAGGAGAGGGCCAAATTATGTGTCAGGGTGGAGTAAATTATGCGGCATAATGCAGCACATTTTGTAATATTATTACTACATTATTTCGTCATTTTTATGTAAACTTGGTAACACTATATGAGAATTGGCTGTACCTTATTAACATCAGTTTAACACCGAAATATGGTAGTAAGCAACAGAAAGGTGACCAGTACAGCTTTGCAAAGGGCCTTCCACTGCACACCAATACATGTTGTTGCATTTTTACTAACCTTTGGACATTTGGGGCTAGACACAACATTTTCTTTTTGTTAAAATTTGCAAATTATGCAGCAGATGATGAACTATGTGACAAATGCAGCAAATCTATAATGATACGAAAATCACTGCGGCCGCACATTTGGATAATTTCAGTGGCCCTGGTCATAGTATGCAGTGCAATTTCGTACTGTTTATCACTACAGCTCTTCCACGCTGCAATATCCACAATACTGCTCAACCAGGCAGGAAGTGACACAAACACAAGTAATTAGAGCTCCATATAAATGGAGGCAACTAGAAATGACTTCCTCTTATCATGCTGCTCAGAGTTAAGTCTTGTTTGTGGTGTTCACTTCTGTTAATGCTTTAGATCTGTGGTTCCCAACCTGTGGTCCAGGGACCCCTGGGGGTCTGCGCAGCCTCCTCAGAGGGTCCGCGACTGCTTAGAAAGTTATATAATTTTAACAGATTAGGTCCCCAGCTTTCAGTAATGACTCAGGGGAAGGGTCCCTGGATTCCATTAAGTATTCAGTGGGAATATTTTGTGCAGAAGAACAGAAGATGAATTTGGTGGGATCACTTGAGCTGAAAATGGTTTTAAAGTGGACACAGAGGGCATGTTGCTTGTTAGGCAATGCAATTGTGGTTCATCCATGTAAACAACCTCTAATTCCACCATTATAGGGCAGACATCACAATGTTGATGGTGAGAGATGGGTGAGAAGAAAAGGGGAGAAAGCATCTCCCAGACCGCTTGTCCTCTAATGCCCAGCATTTGGACGGAGTAGTTAGATCTTCAAAGTTAACAGACCAGCAGCAAAGCGACTGCCATCAGTTGTTGAGGCAATTTGTTGGACTTTTTTTCTTGACCCCAGGTCTGAACCTGGTGTACCGAACACGTGGACACCAGTGACAGTTTACAGACTGCCTGACCAGGTCAAGGCCAGCATTAAGGCTGAAGGAGCCATGATGTTTGAGCTGGGGGTGGTAGAGCCCTCCAGTAGTCCCTGGACCATCCCAGTGGTCCTGGTGCCCAAGCCCGATCCTAAAGGATGGAAGCCTGAGTTGGGGTTCTGTGTGGACTACAGAGGCCTAAATGTAGTCAAAAGACTTAGGCGCACATCCTTACCCAGACTGATGAGCTCATTAATAGGTTGGAATGAGCTAAATATGTGTGCAGCTTTCACCTGACATCAGCTTATTGGTAAATATCCCTCATCCAAACAGCTAAGGAGAGGTCTGCTTTTTCTACACCTGAAGGCCACTTTTGAAATACAGTGATGGCCTTTGGGTTAAAAAATGCATCTGTTACCTCCCAGCGGTTGGTGAATAGAGCACTCTCATGTCTGAAAAGTTTTAGTGCAGTTCATCTCGATGATATAGCTTTATTCAGTTCCACCTGAAAGGATCACCTGGTCCACCTCAAGAAAATACTTTAGCCCCTTACTTCAACAAGCAGGCCTGATTATCAAGGCTAGAAAAGGCCAGATGTTGCAAGGCTCTGTTGTATACTTGGGCCACCTTTTTGGTGGAGGCCATGTACAACCTCTTCAACCCAAGATCCAGACAAATCTGGCCTGGGAAGCTCCTAAGACTCAGACTCAAGTCAGCATTTCTTGACCTGATTGTTTAGTGCAACAAATTTATGAAGGGTTTTGATGCCATAGTTGCACCAAGCAAGACAAGCACGCACAACCAGCCTGCAAGCAACTTTGTACCACTCTGTAATTCAGCTGAACATTTTAACTTAAACAGATTTTATTACTGTATCTTAGGATTCCTTGTTTTCCTTTTTTTTTCCTTCTCTCCGTGTAATGGTTTTAATTGACCAAACACGTTGATAAATAAAATACAATACAATACAATACATTGTCGCACCACTAACTATACCGACCTCCAAGAAACAACCCAGAAAAAACATTTGGACTGAGCGGTGTTCAAAGGTTTTTGACAACCTCACCGAAGCTCTGTGCTTAGCACCTGTCCTGAAGGCACCTGACTTCAGTAAGGAATTCATTGTTCAGACAGATGCATTTGAACATGGGATTGGGACAGTGTTGTCACAAGTGAAGATTTTGAGCCAGGATCAGGCAATTGCCTTGATTAGCAGGAAAATCCTCCTAAGCAAGCAGCATCCATGTGCCACTGAGAGGGATATCTTTGCTGTGGTTTAGTCCCTGAAGAACCTGAGACCCTACATGTTTGGGACTCACTTCAGAGTTCAAATGGACCAAAGACCTCTCTGATGGCTGATGAAGATGTGAGGAGAGAAACCCATGCTGGTGAGGTGGTCCAGGTCCCTACAGGTTATGGACATTATAGTGGAACACAGAATTGGGACTGGCCATGGCAATGCAGGTGGCTTTTCCAGGTTCTTCCACTTAGATGATGAGAACTGCCAGGATAAAGGTTAAGTGCTTATCACTTTTCATCTATAGGGGGCCATCTAGGGAAATGCCTCTTTTTGTACGGCCACCCCATGTTTGTGGACTGATGCTGGTGGTTAGTCTACTCTGAGGGTGTACTGAGGCTTGCTAACTAGGCCTCAGTGCCTGTTCCTGTTAAACTGTATATGTTTCATTAGCTTATACTCAATTGGCATAAGCTAACTTGCCTGTGATTCCCCAATAAGTGCCACTCAGGTACCAAAGACCAGTAAGCCTGTCTAATACCAATAAGTCATCCCTAAGGCAGGTCTAGCGAGCCCTAAATGGTGTTTTACATGTTCCAAGAGTAAAAACGCCATAATTGACGTTTTTACTAGGCTTGGGCAGAGTTCACAGAGTTCTGCATAGCAGAACTCCGCAAAGTGACCAAAAAACTCTGCCGCGCTATGCGAAGTTCGCAAAGTGGTGGAGTGTGTTAGGTTGCGCCATTTGCACTGACTTTTAGCGCTGGGTGTTTGTCCCACGTTGTGAAATCAGCATGAACTGCAACATGTGCAGCACAAGAGGGCGCTGTTTCTTTTCTGCCACTTGAGTAGAATTTCTACTCAAGCAGCAGCTTCCTCAACGCAAACAGAAGGTTTCTCAAAACGAAAAGTAGCAACCATCCGTGCCCGCCCCGTTGAGAAATCTCACTGGGAGGTGACCTGAAGTAAGATTTTCCTTGCTAGTCCTCACAAACTTAACATTGGTGAGCTCGAGCGATGAAAAAACTCTGTTACGCTGAGCTTTTTGGAACTCCGCAATCTAAGCAGAGCAGGGAGTGGGAAAAACTCTGCAAACTCCGTGAGCGGAGAAGAGTTCACTGCCCATCCCTATTTTTTACTGTGGAAAATGCTAGAAACCCCATTGGTGAGTGCAGAGAGGCATGCTGCCACTGCAGCCCTGGTAACTTCTGACTGGGACTACTGAGGCTGATACTTTAAGGTATGATGCACAAGTTGAAATTAAGGTAACATATTGTAGTGTTCAACCTTTACAAAATTGCCACTTTGTTGCCCTAAATCCCTTGTGTCCATCCAAGGCTCCACACAGTGTTTCTCCTTGAGCTAGCATTCAGCCCTCTTGGGGAGACCTGCAAAAGACTCCCAGGAAAGGAGATCATAGCAGCCTGCATGGGAAAGAAGTGTTACCTCTTCCTGGCAGGAAGCCTCACAGGTGTTGCCTTGTGGTTGAGGAAGATAATCTGGCACTCCAGGAGGAGAGGGGAAACCAGTTGCCAAACCAGTTTTTGAGGGTTGTGTAGCCCCCTTGGTAGCCACACCTCTGAGGTTGGCTAGGGAGCTATGAATGCCAAGAGAGGGGTTCTGCCATGTTGGGAATGGGTGGAATGGTGCCTCTTGGGATAGACAGATGCAGCATTTCACAAGAGAGGGAGCCTCGTAGCACATTCGCCACCACCGCATCCTAGCCTGAGGGCATTTTCTGAGCAAAAATAGGGGACCCCTGGCACCCAGAACTCGGATATCACTGTGATGGAGAAGAGGACTGAAGAAAGACTACCCTGCTGCACCAAGGTCCTGGTAAAGAGAGGCTGCACTCATGTGGACTGCACCTGCTGAACCTGTTTGCTAGCAAAGGAGAAGGACTGTGCCGCCTTTGTCCTGCTCATGGAGAAGTTTTCTCCTGAGCCCATCCAAAGCAACAGACTCCAGGTGTCAGTTGGGTGACCTCCTGTTCGCAGCACATGGCCACAACAGCTGAAGAAGACTGCTGGGGTGAGTTGGTAGCCCAAATCTTGAAGCTGCTGTTTCTCATTGCTGTGCAGCACCAGAGGCTAGGGCTCAACACATAAAGTTGCAACCGGGTCTGCTGGAACCAGGAGAGTCATCAGAGTACAGCTTGGTCACCCAGAAGAAAAGTTATCACCCAGGCTTTGGCTTTATCCAAGATACTGGGTGACTGGTAGCATTGTGGCGACTGGACGTCTGCCAGGACTGAGAGGCCTTTGAGGGACGTCGACTTATGTGGCTAGAACTGACTCACAGAGTTCATGGACCAAGGAGTAGTCTCAGGAAGACCACCTCGCATCTGCCTTCACCCCCAGATTGGAAAGTGCTTCTAGGCAAATCGTACGTGGTACAGTATCAAATGCTGCTGGAAGATCAAGTAAAATCATCACTTCATTTTTACTTTGATTGAAAGACCAATTGATATGGTGAGAAATTTTTAAGAGTGCAGTCTCTGTACTGTAGTGGAGATGAAACCCGGATTGACTAGGGTAAAGCCTCTTCTTCTGCTCTAGGTAATCACATAGTTGGATCTTCACAAATTTCTCCAGAGGTTTGGAGAAAGCTGGCAGCAAAGAGATGGGCCTACAGTTACTTGAAGATGTTAGAATCCAGAAAAGACTTAAAGAAAGGGATCACCCTAGCCAATTTCCAGGCTCCTGGCACAATACTGGATGACAATGAAAGATTAAAAACGTTGTTGTTCACTGGATTAATCACCTCAACTTCTGCTGCTAGCATTACAGGAGGACAAGAGTCCAATGGAGATCCAGATTTACAATTCATAATAGCTGCCGAAGACTGCTTGAGGGAGATAGCATTGAACTGGAAGAAATTAGTATGATTATTGTTTGATTTCATGGGTGAAGGTAAAGCTTTCTTAGGGGGGAGATTCTTTTGGATATCAGAAAGCTTGTCTCATCAAAATCTGGCAGGCCATTTCACAGATCCTGCAAAGGAACAATCGTTCTACAGCACTGTTTGGGAGAGAGGAAGAAGATGAGTTACTTACCTGTAACTGTGGTTCTCCAGTATTGGTATCTTTCATAGATTCACATAGCTGTAGAAGTGGATACCGCTCTAGTGGAATGCGCTCTGACCCTGGATGATAATGGCTTCCCTGCCAACTGGTGGCACAACTGTATGGCGGAAGAGATCCAGTGCGCTATACTCTGTTTAGTGACTGCTTTACCCTTATTGAACTTTCCATAGCTGATAAATAATTGTTCAGATTTACGGAAGTCGCTTGTCCTTTGAATATAAAATTTTAAACAGCGTTTAATGTCTAAAGAATGTAGAGCTCGTTCCGCTGCCGTTTGTGGATTTGGAAAAAATGTTCTGAGAATCACCGGTTCATTTAGGTGAAAAGATGATGGGACTTTAGGTATAAACTTTGGATTAGTTCTCAAAATGACCACCTCTGGCTTGAATTGGAGGAAAGGTGGAGAAATTGTGAAGGCTTGGATATCGCTGACTCTCTTTGCCGACGTCAAGGCTAGAAGTAGGGCTGTTTTAAAAGAGATTAACTTGAGATCCACTTTATGAATGGGTTCGAACGGATGTTTCATTAATTGGAAGAGCACAATGTTCAAATGCCATTGCGGTGCAGGACGATGAACTGGTGGAAACATCCTAAATAAACCTTTAAGAAATTGTTTTATTATTCTGGACGACCATAGTGAAGGTGACTGAGACGTCCGTCGGAAACGGAATATGGCTGCCAGATGCACCTTAATAGATGAATGTGAAAGACCGGATTTAGCCAAATGCAATAAATATGGCAAAATTTGTTCAGGAGATGACGTTAGAGGGTGAACATTGGAAGTTGAGCACCATAAGCAAAACCTCTTCCACTTGAACTTGTATGTTCGGTTTGTAGACTGAGCTCTGGCGCAGGCAAGGACCTCTCTGCAATCCGGAGGGATATTTAATCCATCAAATTCATAGAATTCAGGAGCCAGGCTGATAAACGAAGAGATGTCGGGTTGGGATGACGAACCTGACCCTGGCTCATTGTTAACAAATCCGGTATTGCCTTCAGCCGAATGTGAGGTTGTTCCGAAAGTAATAGAAGTTCTGTGAACCAGAACTGGCGTGGCCATCTGGGAGCGATTAGTAGAATCCTGCATTGTTCCCTCTTCATCTTTTGCAGAAGCCTCGGGATGAGTGGAAGCGGGGGAAAAGCGTATGCATAAATCCCTGACCATCTGATCAAAAACGCATTCCCCTTTGATCCCCTCTGCAGGCGCCAGCTTGCGAAGTGTTGGCATTTCTTGTTGTCTCTGGTCGCGAACAGATCTAGACTGGGTTTGCCCCAACGACGAAAGAGACTGTCGAGAACTGACTGATTGAGTTCCCATTCGTGACAGCTGGTTCGAGTCCTGTTTAGGGCATCTGCCCAGGTGTTGGTGATCCCTGGGAGATGTTCTGCCCTGATGGAAATTCAATGCCGAATTACCCAATGCCACAGTTTCTGCGCCTCCAGAGATAATGCTCGAGATCTTGTGCCTCCCTGCTTGTTGATGTAATGCATGACCGTGGTGTTGTCTGTGTTTATCAAAACTGAAGAATCTCTGATGTTCGTGAGGAAGGATTTGAGTGCCAAAGCAACCGCTCTCAACTCCAATACATTTATGTGGAGAGTTGATTCTTGAGTGGACCATTTTCCCCTCACGGAAAGATCCTGCAAATGAGCACCCCATCCCTCTAGGGATGCATCTGTTGTTACTACGTGTATGGTCCTGTCTTTCAGAAATGACAGACCGTCGGAAACGAGGGGAGTTTCCTTCCACCATCTGAAAGCCTGCTTTGCTGAAGGGGTTATTCGAATTACATCGTCGAAAGCGCCTTCTATCTGCTTCCATTGATTGTCTAATTGTTGTTGAAGAGTCCTCATGTGCAGACAACAGTTCTGTATCAATGGAATGCAAGACGATAGGATCCCCAGAAAAGACTTGTAGGTCCGCACTGAAGCGGACTTTCTTTTGCTGAAACGTGTTGCTAAGTCTCGAAGTTTCTTTCTTCTGTCCTGCGAAGCAAAAGCTTTTGCTTTCACAGTGTCCAAGATGGCTCCTAGAAACGTGATGTTCTGGGTAGGCTCTATGTGAGACTTGGGATAATTGACTGTCAAGCCCAAAGCTCCGAAAAGGGAAAGACATGTCTCCGTGTCTCTGGCAGCCTTCGATGTTGTACGTGCCTTTATTAGCCAGTCGTCTAAGTACGGGAACACCTGTACGCCTAATTGCCTGAGGTGGGCCGCCACTGGCGCCAAAACCTTGGTGAACACTCTTGGGGCCGACCTGAGGCCAAAAGGCAACACTCTGAACTGGAAATGAATGCCTGCAACCCTGAACCGCAAGAACTTCCGATGACTGGGGTGAATAGGAATGTGGAAATATGCGTCCTGAAGATCTTACGATGTCATAAAATCCCCTCGGTTGAGCAGGCGCAGGACGTCTTGAAGAGAGATCATGCAAAAAGATTGTTTCTTGAGGTATTTCTTGAGCGAGCGAAGGTCTAGAATAGGCCTCCAGTCCCCGGTCTTCTTCCGGATAAGGAAGAAACGGGAGTAAAAACCTGTTCCCCTCTGGCTCTTTGATACGATCTCTATTGCTCCCTTCCTCATTAAAATGGCAATCTGTTCCATAAGCTCGTTCAGATGGGCTGGCGGGGGACCTCTTGGTGGTACTTGAGGGGGAGGTTGGTTGAATTCTAGTGTATGCCCCCAGTTGATAATATCCAATACCCATTTGTCTGTAGTTATTCTGGACCACTGGTGTAGAAATTTGGAAATTCTGCCCCCTATAAGAGTGTTGATATAGGGGCTGGGTGCAGACACTTGATGAGGGTCACTGCTTTCTTGCTGTTTCTTTGGCCCTGAAAGCCGACTTTCCTCTCGTTTGTTGCCTGAAGCGAGCGGATGACTGCTGACGAAAGGAATGCGGTTGTTGCTGGCCGAAGGTTGAACGAAATTGACCTTGGTAAGAGGAGTAATGACGATATTGTTGAGAGCCTCCTCTATATGAAAAGGTTCCTCTCCCTCTCGCTCCCCGAAAGGGTTGCCTCTTGTACTGCAGCGTTGCCAATGATCTGGCTGTCTCAGTGTCTGCCTTAATCGACTGTAATGCATCATGAACATGCTTGCCAAACAAAAGCTCGCCATCATACGGCATGTCCAGAATCTTCAATTGAACTTCAGGCCTAAACGAGGTAGCCTTAAGCCACCCCTGTCTTCTGAGTACGGCCGCCCCGGCCAACTGTCGAAGTCCTGTAGAGGAAACATCAATTGCAGAGTCTATGATTTCAGCCGAAATTCTTTCTCCTTCCTGCAGAATTCTACGTGCTTCCACTCTACTGCTCTCAGGTAACATATCTATGAATTGTGACATGTCAGACCACATCTGGCGATCGTATCTCCCCAGTATTGCTAGAGAGTTAGCTGCTCTCACAGTGGTGGCAGCCATAGTTGAAAACTTCTTGCCTATGGAGTCCAAACGACGTCCTTCCTTGTCTGGGGGGGCAGTCAGAGATGCTGATGGATTCCTGGACCTCCTCTGAGCTGCCTGCGAAATAACCGAATCCGGTTTAGGATGGCTGATCAAACATGCTGGGGAGTTGTCTGGTGCCTTATACTTCTTCTCTAGTCTCGGTAAGACTGCAGGAATGGAGGACGGAGTCTGCATTACCTTTAGGCCCTCCTCCCAAATGAAATCAACAATGGGTATGACCCTTACCGATTTCCCAGTGTCCTCTTTAAAATCATAAAGAAAACAGTCCGACTGTTTCGAAGTGATTGGCAGCTGGAATCTTTTCGCAGCTCTTTCCATGACACTATGGAAACTCCCAATGTCCTGCGGTGGAGAGTCCACTGGCGGTGGTGTAGATGGAGATGGAGTTTGGATTTGATAGTCATCCCACTCCGGAATGAGAGAATCCGAGTCTTGTATCTCCCCTTCTTCTTGCTCCTCCACGGATGAAGGTGAAGCAATACCCTGAACCGATGAAGGTGCTGTGGTAGGGCCCAGAAATTCTGAAGGTCCAGCCGGAGTGGACACTGGCGTCTGTGGAGGTTGTACCAGTGTAGAAGAACCAGCTGGAGGAAATCTTGAATAATAATCTTGCATCATCTGTTGAAGGTTGTTTATCAACGAGACCGGCATCTGGACTGTCTGCTCTTGTTGTTGTAGATGACTTTGATCCTGCTGGTCCGAATAAGGCTGAAGATCCTCCTCCTCATCCTCCTCTTGGCACTTAATGCGTAGTTCAGATGGACTACGTGCCACCGGAAAAAAGCCGTCATCAGAATAAACATCACCGTCATCATCATCATCAGCAAATAGATGCTGCGGAGGAATTGGTGCAACCTTGCTGGGCGATGTATGAGATGGAAGCAATAAAGAAGACTTGCTCTTTACAGGTAAAATCTCTGCGGTAAATAAGGAGATGTTCCAAAGTGAGGATAATGAGTCGTCGACGGAGCTGCCGTCGACGGAGCACTCGTCGATGGTGTTCTCGTCGACTGTGTAGGCGTCAACGGAGCCGTGGTCGGTGTAGTCGGCATCGGTGCTGCCAGTGTCGACGAAGGGGTCATCGACGAAGTCAATATTGCTACGCCATCCGTCGACGGGGTTGCCGTCGACGGGGTTGTCGTCGACAGGTGCGTCGTCGGTATTTTCGTCGGTGAAACCGACGGTGATCTTCTGAATTTTCTCGTCGATGAATGCGTCGACGGCAAAGATTTCAGCTTCTTACCCGGCGACGGCTTCTTTATTTGCGACGACGACGGACCATACTTCAGACTCACCGACGTTATCGTCGTAGATGATAGCGGAGACGAAGTTACTATCATCGGTGATGGAGGAGCCGTAAACGGGGTCTGTCACTGTAGTTGTCGTCGAAGGAAGACCTGTCGTCGACGGAGCGCTCGTCGACGGTGTAGATTTTCTGGATGTCGACGGAGGCAGTGAGCTTGAAGGCCTTTTAAGCTTCTTTGATGAAGCAGCAGGTGTGGATGGCTCTGAGTGAACCTTGCCACATGCTACCTTGGATGTTGAAGGTAGATCCTCTGGCTTGTCCTTAAAAGCATGCAGCTTCTTAGCTGATTTACTGCTTGTAGGGAATAGGCTCTCCACCGGTCTCTTCCTTTTCTTTGAGGTGACAGAAGTGTCACTCTCCTCCTCAGAAAGAGCTTCCCTTGCCTTTCTTTTCTGGAGCCAAAGTAGGAGCCTGGCTTCTCTGTCCCTCAGAGTCTTGTTGGGAAAGGTCCTGCAGATCTTACAGTCCTTGACCTTATGCTCTGGATGTAAGCAGTAGATACATTCCTTGTGAGGATCCTCACAGTGAAGTCTCAATTTTCCACAGGTACCACAAGGCCTAAACAGACCTTTTCTTGTAGACATGATGGAAAAACTTCTGTAGAAAAAGTCAAGTGAAAACTTCCAAGAATTTCTCTGAGCTCAGGGAGACTCCCTTACACACGACGTGCGGTAGAAAATCTGAGAGACTGAGCCTCTGTGCTGAGGGTTCTAAAGGGGTGGTCACGCCTGATTGGCTGAAATGTGGGCTCTTTCTAAAGAGGCTGATAGTTCTACAATTGAAGGTGTTTTTTCCTATTGACTTCAATGAAAAAAAAAAAAAAAAAAGTTTTTCTCTATTTATTGCTTTCTATGTACCGTGGGACTCCCACTTCGACGACGGGGAATGATTCAAGCATGTGAATCTATGAAAGATACCCCAATACTGGAGAACGATCTTACCACCTGGAAGGTAGCACAAGAGCTACCAGCTGCAGTACTAATGTTGTCAGCGCATTGAGAAATCCGAGCTGCTTTAATAGATACATGATAGATCTTAAGAGAATTTTTATGTCTGATTTTCCTGATTGAAGTGTAATCTTTACACCAGTCTCTCTTCAGCTTTTTGCATGCTCTCCTTTATGCGGCCAACGAGGGGGAGAACCATGGAGCCAAAGCCTCTCTCTGCCTCTCTGTCTTCTGCTAGCATGGAGCCAGAGCCTTGGCAGACCTACCCAACCAGCTATTAACTGCCTCCACACTGGAGTCAACATTGTTGATTAAGAAGAAGGGACTATCCTGGCTACTAACCCTGCCCAATCATTAACCTTAACTTTATTTCAATTACAGAAGGACAACCGAACTTCAGGAGTGAGTTCTTGGCTGATGTTCTTAAACCTCCATCTGGGCAGAATTAAAAAGTGATCAGACCATGGTACTTCCTCCAGCGGGTTAACCATGACAGGACTTTTTGAGTAAACCAGCTCTATGATATGGGCAGCTGATGTGGGAAATTTTACCAGCTGGGCTAGATTGAGTGAGGCCGTTGTGCCCACTGAGGAAGCAATCAGCGTATTGCTGGGATTATGAGAATGGAGGTTGAAATTCCCAATCATAGTGAAATTAGCAAACTGTACTGCAAGAGGAACCAGTGCTGAGTCAAGTAGCTTGACAAAATTACCAGGGTAATCCATCAGGCTACAGATCAAAGCACCAGTCAGAGACAGTTTAGCTGAGACTACCACATGGAACCCTCAACCTCTAAATTTCCAGGATACTGAGTGGCTCGAAGGTGGAGCAATGTAGTGAATGTTTAAAGGCAATCACAACTCCACTGCCCTTTTTATGTGTTTTGTCCAGATCTATCAGAGAGTAACCCTCTAGAATCACTAAAGTAATATCAGGGGCCAAGGAGGTATTAAGCCAGGTCTCAGTCATGAAGAGCTCTTCCAAATGTGCACTCTTCATGAGGTCAAAGGTGTCGAATACATGCTTATGTAAAGAGCAGACATTGATTAGCACCTTGGATATTACTCTCCCCTGAACTGGTCTAACCCTTAGCTTACTTCTCAGACTAAGGCCTCACATTGCTGGCTGCCCATCTAAGTTCTGCAAAGGAATATTGGTGTGACAGTGAGAACAGGTAACATTGCCCAAACAGTACCCTTCCTCCAGCTCCACAGGACAGCACAGAGGGAGCCTCAGAGTTTTTAACTCCTGCACTGAAAACCTAGTGTAATCTGGCCCAATGATGCGCTCATGGGCAGCATGGCTGGTCGTGAACAGGACGTGGTTGAGTACTTATTGGTGCTGCAGTGTTCCTTAAATATGGAGCAGTCATCAGCTTACACAGGCGACTAGAGTTCAGCCTGTCCCATAATAGTGCCACTAATTTACCCTGGCAAGAAAAAATGGCCATGCTGCAGGCGAAAATCAGTGCCTCGCAAAACACAAAACACTTAGAAGACCCCTTCCCCCAACACAGTACAAATTCAAGTCCAAGATTCAGCAGCTAAAAGTGGCACCCAACACAGTTCAGAAACAAACCACTGTAAAATCAATTAAAAAAACAATAAGAGAGTGAGCTTTAAAAATGTCCTTATACTGCTAGACTACACTATTGTGCTGCGGTACTCCTTAAATAAGAAGTAGTCATCAGCTTACACGGGCAACCATAGCATAGCCTATCCCAAAGTTACAAAGCATAAAGCAGGTGCTTTGTACATGAGGTACAAATCAGGTCTCAAGCAGTAGGACAGTCCTCTGACGGACAAGGAAGGCCTTTTGAGAGTCTTCCAGAAGTATACTAAAGAGTTGGTCTGAGAATCCAATATTTATCTAGTGCCAGCCATTGCAGTGGGAGAAACATCTAGTTTTCTAACCACTTCTGGTTCTGCAAATTCATTCCTGCCCTGTGCAGCAGGCTCCAAGAGGTCTACAGTGACAAAAGACTGATGTCAAGTTCTTTGTGCTTTAGCTAGAAGCAGCCCTCTCAAAATGTAAGAGGTGCAGGGAACAGCTCCACCTCTTCCATCCTGGCTGGATGACCCATTGTGCCAACACCTAGTCCCCTTTAGCTCACTTCCAGGGAGGAATACACAGAGGCAAACAGCAAATCTATTCATAGACATGTGAAACTGGCTGTAGGCACTAAATGGTTAACACAAGAAAATTCCAACTTTCTAAAAGTAGCTTTTTCAGAATTGTGACTTAAAATCTAAATGTATCTTTAAAGGGGATTTTGAATTACATTTTTTAAAAACCAAACATGCCTTTTCTACCTGTTCCCAGTCAAACCTTAGCACTTATTAAACGTAATAAGGCAAGCTAATGTTATCCCACGAGAAAGGTAGGTCTCACAGTAGTGAAAAACAAATTTGGGAGGGGTATGGCCTGGAAAGGTTGAATTGGAAAAAACTGCACGTAGCCTGCAATGGTGGGCTTCAAACATGTTTTAAATGCTACTTAAGTGGCTGGCACAATAAGTGCTGCAGGTCCACTAGTAGAATTTAAATTACAGGCCCCAGGTACATATTGTACCGCTTTACAACAGACATATGTCAATTATATGCGCCAATCAGGTGTAGGACAATTTTATAAAGCTTAAAGGTGTGAGCACAAGGACTTTAGGACTGGTTAGCAGTGGTAAAGTGCACCGGGTGCTAAAGCAAACAAAAAGACATCTTTAGCAACAGGAGGGACATAGCCAAAAGGTTTGGGGGAAGATCACTATAATGGATGACTGGTCTAAAATAGGGGTAGCAGCTTCTACTGATGACACAAAGTTTGATGGGGTAAGCGATGGATAAGAAATGAACTCTGTGATGTCATTAGGAGCCAAAGGGCATGTGATGCCACATTTGCCATTCTGACCTTTTGATAAACTGACATTCATGACAGGAATGTGGGAAAATGAAAATAAAATGCTAATTTAATGGGTCGTGGCACAGGCAGTGATGACAAAAAATCAGAGAGCCAGAGTAAGTAGTGGATAGAGGCTAGGCACTGAAATAAGGCAGTGTTCAATGTTAGAACGTCTTAAGTGTTAAGAGTTAGAGCATAGCTCAGGGAAACAATAAATACCAATATGTGAGCGCAGATATACTCTGCACACAGGTCTTGAAAATACAAACAAGTTAATTCAACAATTATTTTCAGTTAGGAATCATTGTTTAGATGAAAGCTGCTCTGTAGCTCATTTTTTTCATTCAGGAGAGTGTGACTGTGAGGGCACCGTGGAGGACAAGCAGTTGGTCAAAATTGTCAAAAGCCAAAGCCAGCTGATGCTCCTCTGCAGGAAACCTGGTGGTTCGCCCACCTATAAACGGGGTAGGCAAAATCCAAGGTTAACAGATAGATTATCTGTTGCTTTTTGGCAGGTGCCTACATCTGCCAACTTCTTGAAATCTCCATTCATTCATACGTTGGCACTGCACATTTTAAGGATGGCAATATCAGGTGAACAATTATGCTGTGTATAAAGGGGTCTGAGAGTAAAGTCTAAAAATCATACATAAACATAAGATATGGGCCAGTAAGATATTTGAATGCAAAATTAAGTATGATGCTTCTGAAATACCTTACCGTTCGCATGCGGTCTGCTGGTCTACAGAGAAAGAGAAAAATGATAATGCAATATTAAATACACACAAAGGAAAGGAGCATAATTAACTGTAGTTCACTTAATGCACTGTAGCATAACCCTTAGATAAATCTCTGTACAATATAAACCTAATGTACCCCAGTTACCCACAAAAGTCTATTTAGGATGGAGTGGCTATGATAGCCACATGCAGCAGTCTCTAGATCAATTGTGTATCATAGCACTGCAGATTAGTCATATGCATTAAATACATGAGAACATTCCTGTATTACCTTTCTTCCACTCAGGACCTTTTGCACTCTGCCTCACAATCCCCTTAGTGAGCTATTGCATTCCTTGAGTCCTGGGTGATGTAACTTAGATATTTGCATCTGAAGACAATTACAATAAGTTGCTTTCCTGAAATGTGACAGGTCTCGGGTCTAATATGGAAGATGGGGATTGAAAGTCGTTGATAGTAGATAAGCATCTTCAATGAAATATGGCCTTGTGTTCCGTTATATATCGAAGACATATATTTAGTGTTCCGGCCAATATGAACCCTCAAGTAAATCCTACAAGATGGCTGCAGATATGGGTTCATAATGAGGTAAAACTTGAGCTTCAGGAAAGTCCAACTGGGTCTTGGAAGGTTCAGTGTTTGAAGACTGTAAATGCAAAAAAGACAATACTGCAAGTAGCCAAAAGCTCTGTCACTGACTTCCATATATGCAATAGGTTGAAGATGATGAACTTCCTCCATATGGTTTTGGGTGTCATAGATAGGATATGGTGGACTATGCTAAATAGCTTATATGCATATGATATAGTCGTTCCCTGGTGGATAAGAATAATATTACACTCTAGTATTAAATATGGTATTTTAAATTAATGAACACATGAGGTAGAATAGATGATTGTGTGAGCATAACAATGTGGATTCTTGAGTTGTACACCACTTTTTAAAAACATTTTTTTAAATGAAAGTTTCATATAACATGGTACATTTGGACCATGAATAACAAATACAGGTAATCCCACCTTCGCAGTCTTCATGATACATAGATGTATCACGTTTTTGTCCCCTTCACAATACCAGCACATTTCCACTATGTTACAGTGAGGATTTCTGCATTCAGGCCCAGATTTATACTTTTTGATGCACAACTGCCTGTGCGCAGTTTTGCTCAAAATATATAGGGCCAGCTTGCACCATTCCAGTACGCCAGCCGGGCGCCATATTAATAGAATGGCGCAATCTGGCGCAAAGGGTGTCATTTCTTGAAAAAAAAACATCCATACCACACGACTCCTGTCTTGGAAAAGACAGCAGTCATTCCCGCCACCCCAATGGCCAGCACAGGTGACAAGGGTCCCCTTGGCATTGCCACTGCACCCAGTGCCATGTAGGGGGGCCCATTTCAGGGCCCCCAATAGCCTTTGAAAAAAAATTAAAATACTTACCTTTACTTATCTATACTTACCTGGGATGAGGTCCCCAATCCTCTGTTGTCCTTCTGGTGTGGGTGAGGGTGTTCCTGGGGCTTGGGGAGGGCATCTGTGGGCTCTTTCCATGGTGTCTGACCATGGAAATGGGTCCACAGAACCCCTAATGCCTGCCCTGACCCAGGCATTAAATAAAGGCACTAAGCAGGCTTAGCACCATTATTTAGGCCCGCCTCCCTCCCGTGCACCATTTGTGCAAAGGAGGATAAATAAGGCGCTAAGGCCTCAGAGTCATTTTTGGATGGGAACGCCTACCCTGCATCTCGTTGACGCAAGGTGGGTTCCTGCATCCAAAAAATGACTCTAATGCCAATATTTTGGCGTTAGACTAGTCTAGCGTCAAAATATAAATATGGAGTTAAGTTTGTGCTGAATTCGCATAAAAAAATGACACTAATTCAGAGCAAACAGAGTATAAATCTGGGCCTCAGTTCTGTCTTAAGGTAGCATCTAATGACATTGCCCTGCCAGCAGGTGAATTCTGGTGTGTCCCATGTGCGTGTGTAGCAATAATCATTCCCTTTATAGGCTGTGCCTGGGTTCCTTGTTGATATTTGTTCTTATATGTCAAACTCTTCTCTTGGATAGTCAGTGTCCAACACCTCTGCCCACAACTCCAGGATTTCTGCTACCTTTGCTCATTTCTCATCGATTTAGTATGTGCTTCTTCCTCTAATTCCCACTCATGTGCATCCTTAATCCAGAAAACTATAGTGGGGACAATGCCAGTGCTAGTCTGAAGAAATTATGTTGCATCTTTTTAAATCTGCACTTTTGGAATTATCCTCAACAGGCCTTGCATTGGGGTAAGTTGCAGCGATATACCTGTCACAACTGCCAAGTTGGCAAATACCTCCGCCCAGAAAGGGCCCACCAGTGAAAACAACCAACTCAGATGCAGGAAGGTAGAACCACTGCGCCACATTTTGGGAACCAAGATGACCTCCCTGGGTAAATTATACTTAGTGTAATCGGATTTAGGTAGGTGTGGTGCAGGAAGTTAAATTTTATCAATTTGAATCTCGCATTCCCCAAATATCTCTTTCACCTGTGCACATGCCATATGCCATTCTTTATTGCTTATCTACTCCTCTGTGTCAGCTTCCCAGGCCCCTCTATCTCCAGACACCAGTTTAGGTTTATCTGCCTTAATACATGTATACAGGTATGTCACTTCCTGATGACAGAAGCCGATCTGCAACCTAGCTTCCAAGGTTTTCATAGTTGTTGGATTATAGGGGAGTCTTGGTCAAATTTCCCTCGGACAGTTTAGAATATTGTAGAAAGTGATCAGGCCCCACATCACTTCTTTTGTCTTTTAGAACACAAGAAAGGCATCACTAGGGTATAGGTCTCCCAGGTTATTACAACCCCCGGCTAGACGCTGCCACTGTAATAACCCCCTTTATTCTCCTTAATAACTCTATTGACCAAATATCTAAGTCCTTTGCAAAGGGGAGACATTAAAGTACCCACTTGATAATTCTTTCCCATATATTACCAGTCTGACTCACTATGTATGGGTATTCCCCTTGGATGTGACTACCTCTCAAAAGCAATTCCTGTAGGGCGACCTCCCCACATACCCCTTCCATCAAGCATTTACCTCTGTTGTCTTCATCCGTTAGTCAACATATGGAATGCTGAATCTCAGTATCTATATCCATTTCCTGGAGTCCAAGACCTCTCCACTATAGGTTCATTTTTCAGACATCCAGCACCACTCTGCTTCTCTTTCAAACCCATACTAGAGAAACCAATCATCTGATCAAGGCGTACATTGTGACATGTGTCGATCAGCAGCACGAATTCTGAAGTACATAAAGCCTTCTTTATGGAAGACCATTTTTGCCATGATACCTGACCGAGGTATGAAAAAGGAAAGGAAGCCCAGAATTTCACCAATGCCTCAAGTCTTCTCAGAACCCTCCCCATGATGTAGTGATATTGCTTTTCTGGTTGTGTGTGCTACCACGATTCTCAAATTCTGAAGCATGTCCATCTCCCATCTTAAACCCAGGTCTGGCAGCCCTTCTAGTGGACATTCGGCCAGCAATCCTAACAGGAAAAAAAGTCTCTTCTTTATTTTTAACCCAGAGACCTCGCCAAACCTTTCTAAACAAAATATGCAGTGGGCTACATAATTTCTGGGGAGTCAAAAATAAAATAATACATCGTCTGCATAGAAAGAGGTTATGTGGATTACATCTCCACCATTTATCCCCCATTCCACCAATTCTGCCTGACATCCGATCTTCAGAGGCTCTAGATGCCACCTCCCAGCTACCTGATACCTGTCACTGCGTACTCGAGCCATCAATCTTGTGTAGAGTAATTTCATCTAGTTACAGAAGACTGGACCAAGACCCATTCTATTGAGAATATTTCTGTCAGATAGGACCAGTTCAACATGTCACAGGCCTTCTCCAAGTCCACTGAAACCAACATCATTTCCACATCTGTTTTCTTGACAGAATGCATCACATGTGTTAGTTGTCTGATATTTATTGTCATGCACTGATCTTCATGTACCATGTCCACATCTATCCAACTCAGTCTAGTGGCTAATGCCCTGCATAATATTTTAGTATCAGAATTCATCATAGTCAAGGGGCGGTACGCTGATAGGTCCATTGAATCACACCCAGGCTTAAGCATCATACATATGACACCTTCTCTAATTTCAGAGGGAGGACTCTTATCTGACAAGTGTTCTGGAGTGTCTCCAGTAACAGCTCTGTCAGGAATCCATCACTCCCAGGTGCTTTGTCTTTTGGCTTCATTTTTATCACTTCCCTCAGTTCTTCTTAAGTAATTTCCTCATCTATTTCTTTCCAGGGGGATTCATAAAACTATGGAATTTCAATAAAAACGAATCATCTTGCCAATTCTTCAGTGGGCACAAAGCCCACTGTTCGATAAATGGCCTGTCCATGTCAGGTTAGTGTCTTATTTATGACTCCCTGTGTTGTAGCCACTGTGCCACCAGTATTATTTAGTGCTAGTATAAGGGGAATATGTGTCTCCTGTTTAAGTATCCACACTAGCAATCTACTAGTCATATCATCTTCTCTGTATAGTCATTGGCGATACCCCTTCAGCGCGGCTTGTCCAGCCTGTCCCAAGTGTCTCTCTGAACCCTGCCTGCATCTACAATTATGGCATTGTATCCCGGAGAGGTGGGTGGGCTTGGTTATAAGTCCATCAGCTCCTACTCTTTGCTCCTGTAAGTCCTTCCTAAGTTGTCCCCTAGTCCTATGTACCAACCTGATACATTCCACTGCCACACCAGCAGCACTTCATTCATAGCTTCCCATTTATTTCCCTATTGTCAGAAGTGCCTCAATTCCTTTCAAAGTAGGCCCCAATAACTTTCCCCATAACATTAAGGGCAATCAGGTCTGTAAGGACCCTTGGGGGAAGCCATATGAATGGTAAGGAGAAGGAGTATGAATAAGTCTACTACAGGTACAAGGCCCTTCAGATATGAGTGTTGGACAGAGATAATGAGCAGGTGTGATTGAGAACTATTTGTTATTAAGTTAAACTTACAGACAAAAGAATAATAGGTGAATTTTACCTGTGTTCTCACCAGCATTGGAAATGGGAGAACGGAACAGAAAATTGCAGCATTGAGAAATTACCAGAGTAAGGTAAGTGAATAGTAGTCCCCCATTTGAAGCCAGAGGTAAGTTAGACGAGAAATAGCCACTACCCAGTTGAAGGAACGCCAGCTTGAGAAATGTCAACAAAGGTTTGATATAATATTGATAAAGGTTTGTGGTTAAAAAAATGTCATGATCCAAAGTTGCAATATCCGGAAAATGGTTCTTTGGATTTGAATCATTTCAAATATTTGCATAAGTGTATGAATGAAATAAAGAAACCACCGGACCAGTGAGCATTAGACAAAGCAAATGAGACTAAGGAAAAGGAACGAATGTGTAAGGTGTTGATTGGTATGAGAAACAAGGCATTACAAAAGCTTAGGAATATTGTCGAAAGACCCTGGGGTGTACCCTTTGTTAGAAAAGAGAAGGCTTTTTTGTTATTGAAGTAGTATGAGATTACTCTTCCACCCTAGAGTCCCTCTTTGTGGTTCTCCCCAGATAATTAGTGAGGTAACAGCGATTAGGCATGTCAGCTTCTGGTCTTTTTCTCAAGTCCCCAACAATCTTTCTGCCACCCTCCTGGCTTCTGGAGATCACAGGCAATGGACCCAGCCCGGTTGGATCTTCTAGGTAAAAGGCCCAACAGTTTCAGCTGCAACAGGTAATGGCCCCAACAGTCTCAGTGGCAACAGGTGATGGCTGCGACAGTCTCAGAGCCCTCCTCATGGCATACAGGAGTCACAGACACTGGCAATGGCACCAATGGGATCAGTGTACTGGGAAACAGTCTGCAACTTCTTCACAGGCCTGGCGAGTGTTACTGTCTTCAGCCACAGAGCGGATGGCTGTCTTGCAGCACAGGTCTAGACTGGACTGAGCATCTCACACTCTGCTCCCTCCTGGACCTTGTTCTCTCCAGGCTCTCTTCTCCTCCTCAAAGGGCCCACTGGTCTTGGCAGGTAGGTAAATGGATCCTGCTCCAGGCAGAGTGCAAGTGTTTTTGGCTGGTGGGTGATGGCCCCTCACCTCACTGAGTGACCGAGGATCGTACCTGGCTGTGAGCCTCCACCAAAATATGCCTCACAAAAGTTCAAAGGACGAGGCCTTCATCTCTATCAAGATTTCCTGGTCCACAGTACCAACCTTATCAGTCCCACCATATTCCTGCAATGGGGCTCGAATCCACTGACTAGTAACTCTTCCTGGAATAAAAGAGGCCTTTGATGTGCACAAGGGATACACTGTTCCTCTCCCTTCAGTATATGTGTATTACCACTCCAGCTCTCAGGAATGTTGGCAATATACATCTCTTGTCTGGAGAGTTCAGTCCTTACCTGCACAAACCTCTCCAGGCCCTGGGTTTACAGGCCTCCATGGTGTGTACAATATATATCTAGGCCAAGTTTAACTAAACACTTGAGAATCCCTTCTGTCATGCAAGGCGGTGCAAGTGCTTAAGTGCAAAGCCATGCAAATCAATATTTGCATAGCTTTGCATCAAGTTTTACCTACGAGGTAACACAAAGCAGCACTGCGCGCTGCCCTGCTTAATTGAGCTTCCTTGCATTTCCCTGGGTTGGGGAGGCATTACATCTTTGGAGCATGGGACTTTGGATGCGTCCACCCATGTATTCTGCACAAACCCAGATTTACTAAAGTCATTAACCTGCGTTTGCTCCAAGTTTGTGTGCCTACCCAAGGATAGCATAACAAGGAGAAATACAGTATTTCTCCTTGCTACTTCTTTTTGCATATTTTCTACATTCTGAGGCACACATACAAAGAGGAAATCGCCTGAAAGGTGCTAGGCAGCCACAATTGCGCCAGGCAGGGAGATAGCAGAGCAGCTCCATATCTTTGTAAATTTGGTGCATATCAGCTCTCCCCCCTTTATGCAAAGCAGTTTGGACCCCATGTCCTGGGGGAATGTTGTTATCATAGCCACTGATTCTTGTGCTGTAGGAAGAATAGAAATACAAATTAGTCAGTTATCCAGATACTGAGATATAAATATTACTTTACGCTGCAGAACTGCAAGTGGTGAAAGTCCTCAGTTATGTGGAGAGACAGAAAGGCAGGGCTTGAAATTGACAACGTCTTTCTGCAAATCTGACTAAATGCTGGCTCTGTGGATACAAGGGTTTAGTGTAGCCAAGTAGCCATCCTTGTTGATGAAAGGTGTTATGTACTGCAGAGATATCTTCCAGAGCAGCTCTAGATTAAAACATTTGAAGAGGGAATTCAGGTCCAACACAGGACGGAATGACCCTTCTGCTTTGTATACCAAGAACAAGATTGAATAAAACCCTCACCCTTCTTGATGGGGAGGAATCATAACCACAGACTTCTTCATGATCATCTTTTGCACCCTTGAGAACAGGGAGTCCCTTTTTATGATGCCTCTTGATAATGGTGCATGCTGGAACATTGTCATTGGAGGCTTGTTGGAAAAAAGGATCTTGTAACCCTCCTCAACAATCAAAATAGCCCATTGATCTGTAATATGTTCTGTCCGTTGATGATGGAATAATCAAAGTCTTGTTTCCTCCTCCAGAGAGCCAATTCTGACTTGCATTCTGGGACGACTTTCCCTATCGTCAGGTTTTGTTGCTGAATGTGGTTCCCTGACCTCGAGCCGGTGCTTGAAAGGGGCACTTACTCTCTTGTTGTCCCTGTAATTTCTGTTTTTCTTTTTTCCATGAAACAACTTGAATGGTTGCAAAATATTCTCTTCTTGACTGATTTTAATCATCTCCTTCAGTTCTTCTCCGGGTAGTCTGGGGCCTGAAAATTCCAGTTTTTGAACGATTGCCTTCTGACTGGACTTCAACGTCCATTGTTTCAACCACAAAGTTCTGCACCTTGCTGCACCAGCCAAAGACGTAGATGCCTATAGATTGTCAAATGCTACATGAAATAGCAATTGTCGTAGAGTCTCCATTTTATATCAGTAGGATTCTCTTTGTCCTGTATGCGGTCATGTAAATTTTTTCAAAATCCTTTAAGAAGCCTGGGGGGCATATGCAGCATAGGAACTTGCTTACAATTCAAAATTAGAAGTAGCATGCGCTCATTTCCGAGCTGAATTAACCTTTTCTCCATGGGTCTGACATGGACAGTGAAGGACTTCTGAGGACAGTGAAGAAGATGAAGGCATGGAGGAAAGAATTACATTAATTTTGGGTACTTGAGGAAAGTTTTCATCCATTTTTAATAATGTACTGCTATTCAAGAATCTATGCACATCTTGTTTATCTATGTCTTTCCAGTCCATAGACCCATGTCCTTGATCACATCATCAAGCAGGATATACTCATTAGGAGAACCATTACACTGAGCATAATAACCCTCTTTGTCCTGCGATTTCTGTTAAAATCCTAACACATCCTGTATATGGCTTAACATGTCCTGAAAATTCTTTCCCTGCACGTGTCCCTCTTGGGGAGGTATCCAAATGGTGATCCAGATGCATTTTCACCCCTTTCCCTTGTGAATCCAAAAGTGCAGGATTCACAGCCTGATTGATCATCTGCTGGTGCTTAGTTTGGGATATTTGTAAATCCTCCTTCTCCTCCTAAACGTGCTCTGCTTCACGGTTCTTGAATGGCTCACTCTCAGCGAGCTAAATCCTTCCCCACACCCCAGCTCTGCACAAGAACAGGGAGCACGGCGGCAGATAGAGCCCGTGATACTCCGTAACCCATCACAAAGGTAAGCACACACAATAAGTATGCTGCATAATCAACACTGAAAAAATAAAAAACTGAAACTAGTGTGTTCCCTATCTGACACCAAGAGTAATGAAAAAACAGGAGGTGGCGAGGGAGGAGGCTTTGTCCTTCATGGACACGGAAAACAGACTAACATGTAATAGGCCTGCTGGAGGGTGGGGATGGCTGCACATTACTATGACTACCACAAGGAAGTCCTATGAGAGGGAAAAATCATTTGTGTCCATTGTTAGCAAACTGCACGCTTTATTGGATGAGTGCAACTATTTTTACACAGAAAGAGGGTAATTTGTGTTAAAATACATCTGATATCTGGCTTAAATGTTCTTTGCACCTGACAGGTTTTTTTAAACTGCAAAGAACTCTTGGGTCTAAATGCCCAAGCTTGTCTTTACAGTAAGGCTTCATACCTTTCTCTTGTTCTAGTGTATGCCACGCCTTATATGGGAACTCTTTACCATTTGGCACCCCTCAAATCTGGTTTACAGTGTTTAACTGTTGACATTTTTCGGCTCATTCGGTATCTCACTGTCTTTTGATGCTACTCTGTGTCATGTATTTGTGAGGTAGGTGATTTTCATATCAGTTATTTGTTCTTTAATAAAAATGTAATTGTAAATGCTAAATCCTCCAGCCTCCAATTATCAACCATTGACTTGTTTCTGCCACAAAAAAGGTTAAACTTACTGTGTCCTTGCTGGTCAAGGATTTTTCGCTCCTGAAAAATAAAGGAGACTCTTGTTACACTTAACATCCAGGACATGGGCATTAAAGAGGTTTGAGGGGGTTAGTACAACACACACAGCATGAATTAACTACTACACGTGAGTGTAAGGGTATGTGAGCAGGCACAATACCTAAAGGCCAGATATAAAGAATCAGGAAGCTGCACAATATTACAGATATAGCCACATTTATAATGCATCCTTTGAACATGTTTTTGCTCATAAGACCAGGTGCCACAAATCTGGTACCACAAAGCAATGGGACTTAACATTGCTTAGTGAGCTACCTATGATTTCTCTTATGAGTTTTTCTTTGTTTCACAATACAATAAAAGCTGAGATACTATAATAAATATATAACATTTCACAATCAATGCCATTGAATGAAGTTTAAAAGTTACTACAGTCCTACTGAAATGTATATTTATTTTCTGAGCTTCCAGTTAGTGACACATTAGAGTTACCCATCATCAATTATCTTGCGGGTTTTCTATACAGAGAAGTATACAAAACGCTCCCCCTTCGTCTTATTCATGAGATTTAGGAATGTGATGTGGGAGCTGCTACACTAAATTGAATGTTGGGAAGCAATAATTTAGCCACCCAACAAACTCATGACATTCATTGATACTGCCATCCCAAATCAGAAAAACATCATCTATGTATCAGCCCCAGAAACCACTGTTAGGCCCAAATGGATTGTGGTTGCTGAACAAATGTGTTTTCTCATAGTCATCCATGTACAGGTTCACCAACACCGGAGCTATTCCTGCTCCCATTGTAACACCCTTCTTTTGATAGTAAAAAGTATCTAAGAACTGGAAAATGTTTTTATTGAGACTAATTTTCGTGAGTTGGGAAACGAAGTAGGAACCCAATGGGGTATTTCTCTTGTATCCGAAGACATTCTCAACAACTCTCCGGGCCCCATGCTGGGGGATGTTGTAATATAAGGATTGGATATCCATAGTCACCAAAATCTGGGTAGTGTTTTTAAATTCCTTTCCCATAATTTGTTTTATAAAATCCATACTGTCCCTGACAAAAGACCATGTAAGGGGTACGAAGGGGTTGAGGAAAATATCCACAATTTGCCAAAGTGGTCCCAAAAGAGAACCACACCCCAAAATGAGGGGGGTTCCAGTGGTCTGAAAAGATTTTTCTGTGTCTTGGGCAAAACATATAGAACCGGCACTCTGGAGTAGGAAATATTCCAAAATTGATGCTGAAAGGTCTGGAAAGGAACCCATGGACCTCATCCAGGCATGCACCCTAAGGGCCACATTCAAATCAAATCATTAACATTTATAAAGCGCGCTACTCACCCGTGCGGGTCTCAAGGCGCTAGGGTAAAGGGGGGGGTTACTGCTGCTCGAAAAGCCAGGTTTTTAGGAGTCTCCGGAATGCGGAGTGGTCCTGGGTGGTCCTGAGGCTGGTGGGGAGGGAGTTCCAAGTCTTGGCTGCCAGGAAGGAGAAAAACCTCCCACCTGCCGTGGAGCGGCGGATGCGAGGGACGGCAGCGAGCGCGAGGCCAGAGGAACGGAGGAGGCGGGTGGGGACGTAGAAGCTGAGGCGTCGGTTGAGGTATTCCGGTCCCTTGTTGTGGAGGGCTTTGTGTGCGTGGTTGAGAAGTCGAAAGGTGATCCTTTTGCTGACTGGGAGCCAATGCAGGTGTCTCAGGTGTGCGGAGATGTGGCTGTTGCGGGGTACGTCGAGAATGAGGCGGGCCGAGGCGTTTTGAATGCGTTGCAGGTGATTTTGGAGTTTGGCGGTGGTCCCAGCGTAGAGGGTGTTGCCGTAGTCCAGGCGGCTCGTGACGAGGGCGTGGGTCACGGTTTTTCTAGTGTCGGCGGGGATCCAGCGGAAGATCTTGCGGAGCATGCGGAGGGTGAGGAAGCAGGCGGAGGACACGGCGTTGACTTGCTTGGTCATGGTGAGAAGGGGGTCCAAGATGAAGCCGAGGTTGCGGGCGTGGTCTGTGGGGGTCGGTGCGGTGCCGAGGGCCATGGGCCATCAGGAGTCGTCCCAGGCGGACTGGGTGTTGCCGAGGATGAGGACTTCCATTTTGTCAGAGTTCAGCTTTAGGCGGCTAAGCCTCATCCAAGCTGCGACGTCCTTCATCCCCTCTTGTAGGTTGGTCTTGGCGCTGGCGGGGTCCTTGGTGAGGGAGAGTATAAGTTGGGTGTCGTCGGCGTAGGAGGTGATGATGATGTCGTGCTTGCGTACGATGTTGGCGAGGGGGCTCATGTAGACATTGAAGAGTGTCGGGCTGAGCGATGAGCCTTGAGGTACGCCGCAGATGATCTCGGTGGGGTCTGAGCGAAACGGTGGGAGGTAAACTCTTTGGGAACGGTTTGAGAGGAAGGAGGCGATCCAGTCCAGGGCCTGGCCTTGGATCCCGGTGGAGCGGAGGCGGTTGATTAGGATGCGGTGACAGACGGTGTCGAAGGCAGCTGAGATGTCGAGGAGGATGAGGGCGACTGTTTCACCGTTGTCCATCAGGGTTCTGATGTCGTCTGTGACTGAGATGAGGGCGGTTTCCGTGCTGTGGTTGGTTCGGAATCCGGTTTGTGAAGGGTCGAGCAGGTTGTTGTTTTCCAGGAAGGTGGTCAGCTGTTTGTTGATGGTCTTCTCTATTACCTTGGCTGGGAAAGGCAGGAGAGAGAAGGGGCAGAAGTTTTTCAGGTCGCTCGGGTCAGCCGTAGGTTTCTTTAGGAGGGCGTTGACTTCGGCGTGTTTCCAGCATTCGGGGAAGGTAGCAGAAGAAAAAGAAGAGTTGATGACGGCCTGGAGGTGCGGGGCGATGATGTTGTCGGCTTTATTAAAGATGAAGTGAGGGCAGGGGTCCGAAGGGGCGCCGGAGTGGATAGAGTTCATGATGGATTTGGTTTCTTCAGTGTTGATGTGGGTCCAGTTGTTGAGGGTGAAGGCCGGGGGTGCGGGTTCGGTGATGTTTGGTTGGGTCTGGTGTCCGAAGCTGTCGTGGAGGTCGCTGATCTTGCGATGGAAGAAGGTGGCGAGGGATTCGCACAAATCCTGTGAGGGCGTGATGGCGTTGGGGTTGGAGAACTCCTTGACGATGCTGAAAAGTTCTCTGCTGTTGTGGCTGTTTTTGTCCAGTCTGTCTGTGAAAAAGTTCCTTTTGGCAGCGCAGATCAGGTGGTGGTGTTCACGGGTAGCGTTCTTGAGGGCGGTCATGTTGTCAGCGATGTGGTCCTCTCGAGGGTGCGACAAGTTTTCTTTGATTCTTTGAGGGTGTCAGAGAACCAGAGAGGTTTTATGGTGTTGGTCTGTCGATGCGTGCATTTGAGGGGAGCAAGGTTGTCTGCGCAGTTGGAGATCCAGTTTGTGAGGCTGAAGGCTGCGTCGTTGGGGTCGGTGGTGAGGGTGGGTTGGTTGGCGGCGAGTGCGGAGAAGAGTTGCTCTTCGGGGATCTTGTTCCACTGTCGACGAGGGATGGGTTGAGTGCGGAGGTGGCGGGTCTCGCGTCGGAATGTGAAGTGGACACAGCTGTGGTCGGTCCAGTGTAGAGCGGAGGTGTGGCTGAAGAAGATGTGTTTGCTGGCGGAGAAGATAGGGTCGAGTGTGTGTCCGGCGATGTGGGTGGCAGTGTTCAGCAGTGGCTTGAGGCCGAGGTTGGCGAGGTTGTCGAGCAGGGCGGTGGTGTTGGGGTCGTTGTTCTGTTCCAGATGGCGCATTGGTGCCTATTTTTCTGCCTAGGCAACTAGTAGTGTCTAAGAAACAGCAGACAGTAATCTTTGCTGTACAGCCACCATCCTGAATGGCATGCATAATGGAGGGGCACAGGTAGCCTGGCACACCAGGCAAGATTTCTGTGACGGAGTTTCAAAGAACATGGGTATAATGACCTATGAGGCACCTAGCATTGACAAATATAATGTCACAATCACTGGTGAAAATATATGCTCTTCCAAAAGGCTTTGGTATGGTTTAAATCCCTGCTGGTGGTGTAATAAGGAAGGCATTGTGGTTGACCTTACTCATTGAGGCCTGCATGACAAGACTCTACAGTGTGGTATGTGCAGTCAAGATGACGGCATCATCCCAGGCTGGGCGGTGGCATTGTGCTTTATGCCTGTTAACCAGCGGTCTGGAACATGTTTTTTCCCAGGCCACAAGAAGGGTGTCTTTGAGGGCATAATTAACTTACAACAGGGGCTCAGTATTTGTTTGCCCCGGTTGACACACCTCAGTGAGGCCATTAGTCTTCACCCCCATACTGGGCAATCGAAGGTCAAGATCCTAGGCTGCCCTCTGCTTTACAATAGTAAATGTGTAGCATTTGTCTGTAGCTGGACCTGGTGGTGTGACTCGCCCAGTGTTTTGCAATGTATCCAGGCCACTCGTATCCTGAAATTCCCCACACCAATTGTCATTGGTGTTGGGGTATCCAAAATCATTCCCAGCATAATTGGAATCATTCTCAGAGTCCGTTACAAAGAGATAGTGGAGAGTTTGGGCCCTTTCTTGAGGCAAGAGCGAAGTATTGGAGTCTGAAGATTTGCTAAAAGGCTGTAGCCCAAGTGGATTAAGCGTGGACTTGGTCAGGATTGAAGCAGCACTAACTCAGAGTTGCAAAGAACAAAAGCTTGTGCTTCGTCATCCAGCGTCCACAGCACTGGCAGCAGTATATATGCTCCTTGGTCTGGAGTGGATCATGGTGCCAGGATCAGAGTCAACATTAAGACCATTGCAGAAGCAGTAAGGGGTTCTGGCTTGTCCCGAGGACAGACCCACGAGTGGAGTTCCGGGTAGAGGCCTTCGCTGTTCCTTGGAGCTTGTAGGTGCATCAGAGGGAGTGAGTAGGATGCTGAAAATAGGCAGCATGGCTTCACAGAACTCTTGGATTTGCTGGAGTGTCGCCAATGGAGCCACAAATTTGGGTTGCCTCAGGACCAAAGACAGAATTGGCTCCAAAGGAGATGGAGTTTAGGAACAAGACCGGAAGAAGTCATAATGACGCGCTGATGCGTTCTCGGGAGCTACAGAGTTGCGGGAAGGGGCCAAGTCCTCCTTGGTCTTCTAATGTTTTTCTTCAGCTTAATCAAAGACTTTAACGCGATGATGGTCTGCCATGGGAAATGCTTCAGGCGTGGGACCTTCCCTTCAATTTCAACTGGTCACAGCGTTGAGTTTTCTGGTGCTTGGCAATGTAGATTTTCGTCTCATGGCCCCAGATGGTGTTAATATTCATCAAGGCACAACAGCTGCAGGCCCTGGAGTCTTATTACAACCATAGGCAAGCTTGATCGGGTTCTGTCACAGACATTTGTTTGTGACAATCCATGCAAGGCTTAAACCATGTACACTCTGGAGGTGATCTTCTACACTGGATTTCTTTGCATAATTTTCGAAGTAATAGTTTTGTGACAGCTCTGATTTACGTCTGGAGGTGCAGAAAGAAAGGAACTAACTTAAGCAGGTGTGAGTGTCACTTATATTTAACTCCACACATCACTTCCGGAGCAGAACGACATATATGTGTGTGTGCGTTTACAATTCTGATGCAAAAATGCTTTACAAACATATCCTGTGAAATAGATTCCACTCTTACTAATAAGCACACGCAGGCTAATACGTGTCTGTTATTTGGTAGTTAATATTTTTCATTTATTTCTTAGATCTCAATTTATCTACCATGACAGGCGACTGAGGCCTGGATTAATAAAATGATAACGCAATGCAGCCAATGCTGTGCTGTGCCAACTGGAGAGAACACAATTATGCCATATCTAGAAAGAAATGGCATAGTTCGATTTTGTCAATGTGCTGGTGCACTCTGTGCTTCCTCGCACAAATGCCAAAACCTTGAGCCAAGGAATCTGTGTTGTGGTTGGGATAGTTTTTGTGCAGGAAGGAGTTATTTCCTGCACAAAAACTTCTATTTAAGGCTATTTCCTCTATGTGGAATGCAGAACATAGGCAAAGAAGAAAACACAAGTCAGCCTCAGAAAGGCACAGGATGTTTGCACAATTTTGTAGATTTTATAGATAAAAACGTATCTACAAAAACTTGTAGGGGTTTGCATCAAGATCCATGGGGGGATGCACTGCGACAGCAATGCACCACCACAGAACGCTTCCCTAATGAAAAATAACAGAAGGGAGTGCATTGTGTTGCATTGCGTTACTTTTTGTTACAATCCAACAGATTTTGTATCAGCTCTGCTTTAAAAAAGAAACACAAACTTGAAACATTTTATAAATCTGGGCTTAATATAATTAGCGGTTTTTTTTTGAGGCACTATGGTGGTGATGTATTTTCTTATTGCTCTAAAATTTAAAAAAAACACAATTACACAATTGTACACAATTACAATGGTGGGGGATGAAAGCAGACTATCCATTTTCTAAATTAAGCATAAAGGAATCACTGTCCACCAGGAAGCTCTCACATAATGTTGCGATGAACTCCACAGCAGGATTATAAAATAGAGCTATAGAGAGTGTAAAGCTCTCGAATGGTCACATGCTCCAGATTCATCCGGACACTGGACATTGACTCAGAGATTTTCGTTTTAAGCAGAACAATCTTACCAGTCTCATAATTCTGGCAGATGATGCTCTAGACTGAGACTCCGCCTCTGCTCTGAAATACAAACAAATGAGAACATTTCAGTAATAAATCTGAGGTAAGCTGTAGCTGCAGAATCTAACCAGAGAAGCAAGCATACACAGAAATAAAGTATATAGATCATCTGCACACATCAAGGTTACTTCATAAAGCATTGAACCAACGAAGAATTACTACAGATAGAGTGAGGATGAGAGGCAGAAAAATAAAAGAAAGGAATCAAAGCAGAATTCAGGCTATCAATTGCTGTCCAGATGTTAGAGAATATATATAAAAACTTAATTAAATGTGAGGAGAGTAGAATGAGAAACCAGGATATTGGAAAGTGAGACTTAGGCCTCGATTATGAGTTGGGTTAACAAATACCACAAAACGTGTAGGTAGGGTTATTTAGCATATGTGTTAAATACCGAATGTGTGTTATATAGTGTTATGTAGAGCATGTAGTAGACACAGCCCCTGAAAAATAGCACATGCCCAAATCATCAGGATGTGCTGCTTTTCAGGCACTGGAAGTTCCTGGAGAGAAGAAAGGAATTCCTAGAGACCGAAAACAGCTAGATCAGCACAAAAAAGGACTTGATGACACCCTGAAAGCAACAACTCCTCCTTCTGTGGGAGTTAATTTTGTGTGGACAAAGCACCTTGAAATAAGACAGACAGAATCCATTGCCATCCTCTGATGTCACTCAATCATCACAAGCAGAAATCTGCCACACTCATCCATCATGAACCCAGGCAGAAAAAGGAAGTACAAGTTTATAGATCTTGAGCTGGAGGCCAAGGATGTGGTAGATACCATAACTGTCTAATGTGCCATCTCATGCTGAAGATTCCACTAAAATAAGCAAAAATCTGCCTGTGGAAGGTGATAATGGACAAAATCGACACCAAACCAACTCATCCATATGCTGTTGCAACCATGAAAAAGCATGTTCCTAACCTTGAAATTCTAGTTACTTAGGTGAGCTGCTAAGCACAAGCACTAAATCATGGCACTGCTGGTAGTTTTCCACCTCAGCTCTGCCTCAAGTTGTGGGAAGAAAAACATATGACTATCCTCAACATGTCTGGAGTGGAAGAAGTAAAAGAAGGTCTTGAGGTCAGAGGAATCCAAGGTAAGAGACATGACAGTTGTAATGGAAGTACATGTGGTTGTTGAAAAGATGGCTTTGCTTGAGAATCATCATGATTGTGAAAAACGATAGATATAATTTAGTTTCACACATTCACATTGATTCATTAATGACAACTCTCTAAAGGTACTGCTGACATTTATTGAGGTTGGACTACAAGATTCACAATACACAGTAATCTTGATTTATCTGCCAAGTAGCTTAACAGTAATAAGTCACTATAGCATGACCAATGTAGCTTATTGTCTGGATCATAACATAGTTGCGTCGAGAGCACCTAATACAGCAGTTCAGTATACACAGATCCACATCACACAGCATTTGCACATACTGTGCTTCATTTTCAGCACACTTTATCCTGTCTCCTGTATCCAGGTGTACATGAGTGCATTCAATTAGCCAAAGATGTCAGGCAGTGGCATTGTGAACCCCTTGCTTTAGCAGCTACAGCAGAGGTGGGGTTCTTTATGGGCCTCTTTTGTCTACAACTCTGCAGACAAAAGCTCGTAATTAACTCAAAAAAGGAATACAACATCAATATAAGAGCAATCAGGATGGATGTATGAATGAGTAGGTGGATGAATGAGTTGGTGAGTGGATGGGTGAGTAGGTGGTAGATGGATGAGTGGGTGAAAGTATGGGTAAAACATGGATGGATGTCAGAATAATGGGTTGGATGGATGGATGAACGGATGGTTGAACAGGTGATAGGATGGGAGAGTCTAGAGGTGTCTAGGTAGACATAAAGGATGAAAAAATGGTAGGGAAAAGGAATGGATTGATGTGTGGATGGATGGATGAATAGGTGAAAGGGTGACAATGGATAACAGAGTAACTAGATGGTAGAGTGGATGGATGGAAGAGTGGATGAAGGGATGGATGTGAGGATGTCAGAGTGGAAGGATGAGGGAATGAATGGCAGAGTGGATAGATGGATAGATGGCAGAGGGGATGGATGGATTGCAGATTGAATGGATGGATTAGAGTGGATGGCTGGATGGCAGAGTGGGTCAATCGATATAGATAGAATGATGAATAAACAAATGAATGAATGACAGAATGCAAAGGTGAGATGGTGGGTATCAGCAGGTGAATGGATGGGTGAAAAGGGGATATGAATGTATTGATGGTTGGATGGAAGAAACGAGGGAGCTCCTCTAGGAAGGTCAGGGGCCTGCTTGGTGGTTGCCATCAGAGCATTAGTTCAAAGTGGGGGGTATTTTAAGTTTCTGGCTATGGCCTTGTAGCTTAGATGTTTCCTGTGCTGGCATTAGCTGTGTGAGTATCCAAGGAGAACTGTATATGCTGTTTACTCAATCTCTGCAAGGGGCCAGTCACTTAGCAGAATATCTTGCTGAAAGTTGACTGAGAAATGTCATACACCAATCCTACTGTCCTGTGTGTGGTGCCTAATGCAAAGAATGCTAGTGCTGCAAGCATTTTCAGGAAGGGGGTGCTTCTTCCAAATTTTAAAATTTCGGGGGGCAGCCCTGTGACAAGTAGATCGGATGCTCCATTCTCATACAGTGATCCATGCCTTGGATTCAAATGTCTACTTGAGGAGCTTCTGTTGCATTCCAGGCCCTTGCAATATTTGTCTTTGAGATAATGAGGCCCAACCAGAGAAGCATCTTCTGGTTACACGTGCCCCCCAGGTCGTCTGCTATATGCAAAGGGATGAGCCTAGGGTCTAGAGCAACGGTACTCAAAGTACGGCCCGCGGGCCGCCAACGGCCCCACGGACCTAGCTTGGCGGCCCGCGAGACGCACACCAAACGCACATCATAATGGCAGCAGTATGTAAACATAGAAGAGGGCCGCGGGAGCATGCTCCCGCGGCCCTCCTCTATGTTTACATACGGCGGCCATTGTTTATGGCGTTGCCCTGACGATCCTGGAAGCCAAAGCCCCATAAAAGTCAGCGCTTGCAGCTAACTTTTATGGGGCTTTGGTCGTCTGCTTCCTGTCACCGGCTCCACGTCTGCTGCCCGCCTGCCTGCTGTTCCACATTTGTGGCATCTTTACAGTGCTTTGAGTCAGGTAAGGCTCTTTGGTTATTTATTTATTTGTTTTTAATGTAGTGTGTGTTACTGGGGTAGGCATGAGAGCAGATTGCGCTGTGTGTGCGCTGTGTGTGTGTTACTGGGGTAGGGGTGAGAGCAGATGGCGCTGTGTGTGTGCGCGCTGTGTGTGTTACTGGGGTAGGGGTGAGAGCAGATGGCGCTGTGTGTGTGCGCGCTGTGTGTGTTACTGGGGTAGGGGTGAGAGCAGATGGCGCTGTGTGTGTTACTGGGGTAGGGGTGAGAGCAGATGGCGCTGTGTGTGTTACTGGGGTAGGGGTGAGAGCAGATGGCGCTGTGTGTGTTACTGGGGTAGGGGTGGGAGCAGATGGCGCTGTGTGCAGATGGCGCAGTGTGTGTTACTGGGGTAGGGGTGAGAGCAGATGGCGCTGTGTGCAGATGGCGCAGTGTGTGTTACTGGGGTAGGGGTGAGAGCAGATGGCGCTGTGTGCAGATGGTGCAGTGTGTGTTACTGGGGTAGGGGTGAGAGCAGATGGCGCTGTGTGTGTTACTGGGGTAGGGGTGAGAGCAGATGGCGCTGTGTGCAGATGGCGCTGTGTGTGTTACTGGGGTAGGGGTGGGAGCAGATGGCGCTGTGTGCAGATGGCGCAGTGTGTGTTACTGGGGTAGGGGTGAGAGCAGATGGCGCTGTGTGCAGATGGCGCTGTATGTGTTACTGGGGTAGGGGTGGGAGCAGATGGCGCTGTGTGCAGATGGCGCAGTGTGTGTGTTACTGGGGTAGGGGTGAGAGCAGATGGCGCTGTGTGTGTTACTGGGGTTGGGGTGGGAGCAGATGGCGCTGTGTGCAGATGGCGCAGTGTGTGTTACTGGGGTAGGGGTGAGAGCAGATGGCGCTGTGTGTGTTACTGGGTAGGGGTGAGAGCGGATGGCGCTGTGTGTGTGCGCGCTGTGTGTGTTACTGGGGTAGGGGTGAGAGCAGATGGCGCTGTATGTGTGCGCGCTGTGTGTGTTACTGGGGTAGGGGCATTGTTTTGAAAAAGGGGGTGGGGTGGTCGTTCCCCCTCTAAGACCCGCCCCCTCTAAGCCCCGCCCCCGCTGTCACTTCAGTGCGGCCCTCGGCCGCAAACCATACTGCAATTTTGGCCCCCGAGAAAAAGTTTGTGAGTACCCATGGTCTAGAGGGATATTCCAACCTATCACCCATTTCAGCCATCCCAACACTCCACCCCAAAAGTGGGCCAGCCCCGGGCAATGCCAGAAAGTGTGAGGCAAGACCCCCTTTAGATTATCGCACCACAGACATTTCTCCGTGGGGATTAGGACCATGCTGCAGAGCCTGGACCTAGTGATCTACACTCTATGATGGATCTTAAGCTGGATTAGTCTAAACTGGGTGGCTATTGCCATTTCCTTGGGGGCCTCCACTGCTTCCCTCCAATCCACATCCTCCATGCATTCCAATTCCTTGCCCATGCATGCCGTACCTCCACCATCGGTTCCAGCACAATACGCAATAACATTTTGTAGATTTCCGCCAGTTTATAGTATGTGAGGTTTGTGAGAAGGATTTTGGCCACCACCAGGGAGAAGTAAGGGATATCCCCCAACAGCTGTGTGAGAGGCAAGAGGGCATGGCGGGGCTGTAGATACCTAAAGAATTGCGTATGATGCATGTCATATGCCTCCTGCAGGTCGTGAAAGGACTTAAGCATCCCATTATGTACAACGTCTCCCAGCTTTTAAATGCCAATAACTTCCCAGGTGTGATTTGGTTCATTCAAGAAAAATTCCTTTATTAGGATTTTTGGTTGACTCAGAGAAAGCTTAAGAAAATCAGGAAAAACGGGATAGAAATGTTCATTCTGCCTCAGAATTTTCTCAGACATTTGGTGAAGTTAGTGGCCCTACCTTTCTTACCCATTCAAGCAATATTCACAGAGCCGTCTTATTACAGGATACTTTAGAGATTAAAAATAAGACATCTATAGAGAGGTTTAAATTTATTCTTAAATTATCCCTTTAGATTCAGAAGCAAAGACAGAAATAAACTGCTGGTTAGACCCGTTAGAGGCCGGGAATGACTGAGCCATTTTCCACACATACCCAGATCTTGTACTAGAATCAGATGCAAGTCTATGACGATAGGCCGCAGGGAGTGGCTCTTTCTGACTCAGGGAAAATGTTCCAAGAGGAAGTCCACAATGCAGATTAATTCTTTAGAACCTCAGGCTCCTTTACAGTCAAAAGCCTAGTGAAAGGCGGTGATGTGGGTGCTTCTCATTTGCATGGAAAATCTGACTGCAGTCGGATATATCAACAAATTAGGCATACAAGGTCAAGCATACTAGCAGAGCTAGCCAGGTCTGTGTATCCAAATGGAAAACATTTTAGTAGTCAAGTATCTTCCATGTCCATCCAAGGTGGTAGCAGATTGGTACTTGAGAAACCTTTGCATCAGTGTGGAGCATGGATTGGCAGATATATAATACCCTAGAGAAGATTTGAAGTCCATTCAGATTGGAGTCTTTTTGCTTCTAATTTCACAGCTCAGCTGGAGAATCTCTTCAGCTGGATGCCAGATCTAGAAGCATTAGCAACTGTGTATTTCCTTCTAGATTGATCTGGCGGAAGGCAATATCACTTTCCACCTTTTGTCATGATCTCCAAATGGCTAGTTCACATTTACAGGCAATCAGCAGAGGTGGTAATGGTAACACCTCTGTGAAGGAGTTAGTCTTGGTATCAAGTCTCTTGGAACTGACAGTAGATTGTCAAAGCCATCTCCCAGTCTTTCCACAGATGTTGAGGAGTCCTTATGGTCACAGACAAAATCTAGTCCTGCAGGACAAGCTGAGCCTAGTGGCATGTAACCTTTTAAGATGTTAACAGATGTGCTAGGACTTTCAGACACAGCTTTTGGGTACATCAAAGTTTCCTGCACCACTGGTACAGTCAAGGCTTACAGTTCAGCCTAGGAGGTTTGGAGTAGCTGGTATTTGGAAAGGGGTACTGATCCCATTATATCACATGTCACCGGGGTGCTAAATTTGTTGTCATCCAACCAGCTGAGGAACATCATTTGGTGTGTAGATAATTGAAAAGGATACCGCATGTGAGCTCCCTTAAACTTAGATATTCTAGTACGAGGGATGTCAACCTAGTCTTGCATTTCCTTGAATCGTTGGGTGATAATGATAGTCTATCTCTGAGATTGTGATCTGCTAAGTTGGTAACACCTTTGAAACTACTATCCTTTAGAAGGGTGTCAGACATCGGGCCCTAGCTATCTCTGCTGTGCAAGTCACCCCTGTTGGTGTTCATTTCAATATTACAAGATGTATTAAGAACATGTTCACTTTTCTGGAATGCAATGTTCTCCTATGCACCTAAAGTTATGTGTGGTGAGATGCCTCCAGCAGGATTTACGAACAAAGATGTTACAATTATTTATTGCCCTACATAAACACTCTACCCAAGAAATGGTGAAGGGGTGATGGCTTTGACTGAAATAGCTGCCAAGTTTTCAGAATACTCATGTGAATTATGATTATGTAATCCAACAGTATTCAAATATTCGACCTTTTGTGCAGTGCGGTAGTCTGGAAACGACTTTATAACCAATGCAACGCTAATGACTGCAGTGTTAATTCAGAGTCACTAAACTATTTTCCTTTTTTTAGGAAGGTAGGTCCTTTACAAATCATTTGTGGTGCCATAACAAATCTAACCCCATTGCTATTTTACGGTGGTGACAGTAATGCATGGGCAGGCGTTCACAAGGTGCTTGAGACGGTGAACATCAGCAGTACAGAACTGGGATTGGTGACCAGTGAAAACCAGCAGTATAAAATTTCTGTGAATAGGTAGCATTTGTTTACATGGGAGACTGTGAGAAAAATGTAGTAGTTGTAACAGATTATTGCAGAGTTGACAGCAAGCAACATCATAATTATGCCTGTAGTTCTTTTATGCTGTAAGTATTCAATTTGGGGTACCTGTTACCACTGTTTTATGTAAGAGTAGCCCAGTGTCTCACTAAGCAAAATTGTCTCTCCCAATCATGTGATTTCATAAGGCCTTTTGTAACAGCCAACACAAACAGCATACTTTCAGACATTTCTTTCTAGAACACTTAACAACATAACCATGCCTAAACTAATCTTGGAAATCTGTGAAGACATGGTTATAGTACAGCACATGTTTCCCTATTGCCATTCATGTGTGTTTAAATACTTTAAGTTTCAAGGAAGCTTTGTTAGCCTCCCATTCGATAAATTAACCACCAGATAATTTATTACTCAAATTAGTTTATTAATTGTTGCTTAACAGTGCAGCAGCATCACTAGTCACCAGATACTCTGTAGAGCATTGCCTTTAAAGCACTTTGTATTACCTACAAAGCCCTGAACAATCAAGGTCCGGCCTTTATTAGTGACAGCTTAAAATGCTATACACCAGGAAGGACTTTTAGGCCATCATCTAGCATGAAGGCTATTGTCCCCAGGTTTAAACGGATGGCCTGGGGTAGCAGGCACCTTTTTCACTGAGCTACCAAGGCGTGGAATGCGCTGCCTATCTACATCAAATTAGTTCCCAATCTTTTGGCCTTCAGGAAAGCTGTGAAAACCTGGCTGTTTAATGCTGACCTAGATTTATCCTGCCCTGTGGCTACTTAACCACCAACGTTGTCTACAGAGTCATTCAGCTAGCGCCAAGACACCTTCAGGTATTTGTTGCACTCTATAAATTGCCTTAATGTAACATAACATGTGCCCCCAAGACGAATCCTATCTGGGCTTCGGTGCTGCAATCAAGGGCAGTGCTGGTACACAAATGTGTTCTTGTAGCACTGTCAGTGAGGAAACCAGGAAGTCAACTAACTCTTTCTACACATGTTGTATGGGGTGTATGCACATAGTCCATGACTGATAGCTGAAAGAAAAGGTCAAAAGAGGTCGCCAAAAATGAGTCATCTATTGGAAAGTGGCCTGGAGCCTGGCTCTCTTTATCTGATTCTTAATTGGCCTCTTGCAGCTAGTAGACATCCTGCTGTTGCTTGAATTATAAAGTGTGAAAAATCTTAAGAACACACTATCAGCTGACCTTAGCTAATTTGTGTGCTTAATCATCAGTAGTGAAAGGGTGCGGGGAATAAGCATGATTCTGACCCAAGACACGTGGCACTTGGCAGAGCTGTATAGAACACTTTTGGAGATACTCCGCTAGCGATGCTATGGCTTCTAAAGCATTCTGGGCTGGGGTTAGGTTAGAGAACATCCTGAAGGTAGCAGATTGGTCTAGGACAGTGTTCCTAAACTTTTTAGACTCAAAACCCACTTTTAAGAGTGACACATTTTCGTGTCCCACCTAGCTTTAACAGACATGAGGTGGGTGATTTTATTAATGTAGGAAAAAGCATCACGTGGCAGCGCACTGTCATTTACAGACAGCACATTTCCATTGGAATGACCACGAAATTTGCACAGACATACAGTTGAACTGTGTATTGCATATGAATGATAATGAATGGGAAATCAGGTTTCAGTGAATCTTAATCATTTATGCATCACCAATTGCATTGATTTGCTGTGATCCTCTTAAAAATCTGTGCTTACATCACACTTCAGAATTACGGAAACATTTGTTTAATTTTTTTGCTTTCCTAACTGCTCCCTGTGTACAGTTCATTTACAGATATTTACATTTTGTTGTGTGTTACAAAAATGACATCCTCCAGCCAGGAGAAGCTAGCAATGAAAACAAGGGGCGGGGCGCGCACAGGTGGGGGCATGGAGGTGGTGGGGGAATTAATAATAAAAAAAATAACTCACCTGAATTGTCAATGCCGCCATTCTCACAATGCTCATCACCCCCAAACTTTGTTTATTATCCTTTTCTTTTAAAGGGGCGGGGCCACAGGCTGTGACATACACTGAGGGGGAGTGCTCAGCACTCCCCCTCAGAGCGGATCTATGTTTGGCCGGCCGTCTCGGGCCAGCCAGTCATACATGCACAGTGTGCTCTCTGCAGCCCAGCAACACAGTTGCCGGGCTGCAGAGAGCCTGCACAGGCTCCCAGTCTGCCTAGGAGTGCCCTGGCTGGGCGCTCCCAGCCAATTCTGATGCTGCTTTGAGCAGCGTCCGGATCGGCCACAGGGCAGGCTCAAAGCCTGTGCCTGCGTGGAGCCAGCCAGCAGGGAAGAGGAGCGCGAGGCGGCGTGGAACAGTTATGTGTTTTTAAAAAAAATAATAATATATTTTAAAGTTTGTTACCACCCCGCCTCTCCCCCACGAGCCGCCCCGCCCCACCCCTTCCACAACCCATGAGCAGCTCCTGGATGTAGGTGCTGAGTGACACACTACATCCATTCCAAACTTAGATTAAAATGCACTTCCATCCAATATACTATTTATAGTCTCCGAGTCTCTGTGAGTCTTGGGTTTTGCCATCAGCATCTCCCTGTGTCAACTCCACCACTTCTTCTTGGGAAGTGAGGGTAGCAGTGGCTGGGTGAATGGTGCTTTTCTGGTAATAGCAATGCTGAGGCATGTTCAGTGTCCTTGCCACCAGGCTCTGGCCGATTTTCAAAAAAGTGCTGCTGCATCCAAATGCAGACCCACTTTTCTTGTTCCCTCCGTGCCCCCCATAACACCACCATGTGTGTGCCGTATTTAAGATACAGCACACCATGGTGATAGTGAGAACAATAGGCTCAACATTTTTGACGCTATTGTGGCACTTTGCTACACTAGCAGCAAACATTTTGTAGGAGTCCCCTTGATTTAAATGAGTGCGTCATTTTAATGCCTGCTCTGAGCAGGCGTTAAAAATGACAGATAAAATGGTGCAGTGAAATCTTTTAAATTTAACAGCACTATTTTTCTGGGCCTCCTAATGGGGGAACACCCTCCTTGCATAAATTATGCCTGGTGCATGCATAATGTGGCACAAGGTGTTATAAAGTGGCGCAATGCATGCATTGCGCCACTTTGTAAATTTGCTGCGGGGAAAAGGCCACCTAAGCGCCGCCTTAGCATAAAATAAATTATGCTAAGGTGGAGCTAAAGTGGCGAAAGGGGCTCTTAAATCTGCCCCTCAGTCTCTTCCCACTTCATGAGTTCATATATTTCATCAGGTGAGCTCTCGAAGAGTGATGGTGATCTTTGCCTCAATAGGGGTCACATGCACATGAAGGTATTGAGAGTGACCATTCTGTGGTTCCCCCTTGAGAGTGACTATGGTTCTATTTCAAAAGGGGGTCTGCATTTTCCCTCATGGGATTTGCCCTTCATCAGTTCTTTATTTCCTACTTGCTTGATGCTATGCTTCACTTCTCTTTTCCTGCAGGTAAATAGACAGAAATCTGCAGTGATACTGGCTATGCTATTTCCCGGGTCTATTTGGTGGTGACTAGAACTAACCATTGATTATCTCCTGTGGTCTGGCACAGATACCAACTCCTGACCATGTCTTCAACTACCGGGTCTATGTTATGGAGCTACAAGTTTTATCTTAATTGGGCCATGGTTTTCATAATGCCTTGGAGATACTGGTCCATTAGCGGAGTCACTTTGTCTTTTAGTGATATCTGGGGCGTATATTACTGTGAATCTGTAGTTATGTAGGTGCACCACCACTTATATTTTGATCCTTATGGGGGATGATTGATGAGCCTGTAAGTAGAGGGTACCAGGGACTGGTGGTCTGTGGCAAACAAAAGCCTTAGCCAAAAAGAAATAAATGCAAGTGGGTGCAATCCAACTCCAATTTGGGAATACATAGGCTCAACTTCAGGCAGTGCTCAACTTCAAAGCCCTCACCTAGTCTTTCTGCTTTTGGAGGAGGGCTGCTTCCAGGACTGTCTGGGGGTCACAAAACCAGCAGTTCAATGTTTTATGTGGAGTTGAAGCAGTTCATGATGTCAATCTGTTGGCGATGCCTCTCTAAGTTTAAAGAATATTTCTTATTGTGCATCTGACCACTTTCAAGAGTGCCGAGCTCAGAGGTTCTGTTAGGTTGGCCCAAAGAGAGATGAAGCACCTGCTATAACTGGCTGTGTCCAGAAAGCTTCTAATGGCAGACCCTGTCTTTGGAGCCTTTGTTTCATTAATCCTTCTTGCTTTCTGTGGATCTACGCTCTCTTCTTTGTAGGAAAACACACATCCTTTTATGCTTTCTGTCGGGTACTCACATGTGTGACAATGAAGCGTCAGGCCACAATATGAGGTTGTCTGTGGGTTTGCTTTTAGTCTGTGGCAGTATTCTGTGGCTTTTTTTTAATCAATCAGCATGTCATCACTGAAATTTGGAAACTTCTCCAATCCAAACAATGCTTGTTCATTCGCATTTTGGAAAATGTCAGCCAATGTGGACAGGCACTTGTAACAGTAAAGACCTACAAATATCAAGAATGTGATTATGTAGTGGCTTGCTTTATTTAGCAGTAGCTGATGGCACCCAAGTTAAGTTCTACTTTTGAGAACCATCTCGCTCCATTTAAATCTGTGGTGCTGGTGCGGTGTCCTTCTGGTTGTCTAACTTTTTCATCACAACCATTGGTGACGTGCCTTAGGGGGATGAGTCCACAAGTACTAATTAACATTTTATGACTAGCTAAACAAAGTGCAAAATACATTCAGTTGGAGTCGTAGAACGTTGCCCACTCTTTTCCAGTTCTCTTTGTGAATTGGGCACAATAACTTAATTTTAGCAGTTAAGAACACATGACATACATCAATCCTGATGCAAAATATGTACATTACTTGTGAAGGAAGAGGGCATTTAACAACCTAAAATGACCAATGAACTTAATAAAATTTTGAATCCTCTTCCATCAAGACGGAATTGAAGTAAGACAGCTTGGAACTGATATAAATCCAGACTGGCTTTCTTAAAACATAAGTATCCATGTAAGAATAAAATTCTCCAGATGGAGACGTGGCTTTTCCTACTACTAGCCCGTGTTCCTTTCCATCAGAATCCTCCTTCTAACAGTTAGCATTTCTGCAGTAGTTATACAGGTTCATGGGAGAACAATTACACAAATACAGTAACAGAAAAAATAATGAATAAGTGAGGCATTTTTCTCAGGACAGACTCTACTCAGATACACACTTTTCCAGTCACGTTTAAGTGTTTTATTAGTGCTTGGGTTTCCATCAGCACTTGTGCAGAGTTCAGGGGCATTAGTAAATGCAAATCATGGACGTAATTTAGTGGTGACAACTTCTGCTGATAATGTGTCCTTTGTGTGAGAAAGAAAGGGGCAAGAAACCAATCCTGTGATGTAATTAGGGGCCAAGGGTATGTGATGTCACAATTTATTATCACTGCCATTTGGAATTTTGGCAAACCAAAAGAAACAAATGATTCAACTGGACTTGCCACATGCAGTAATATCAAAGAGCCACGACTAGGAGATAGAACTAGTGGGAAGAGGCTTGACACTGAAATAAGGAAGTGTTCAATGTAACAAAGGGTCACTTACATGTGGAGAGAGAATTAGGGCATGGCATCAGGGAAATAATAAATACCAATGTAATAAATACCAATGTCTGAGCACAGACAGACATTTAGAATAGGCTAAGAAAAGAAAGAAAGCAAATGTAATCAGTGATTATTTTCAGTTATGAATTATTGTTTCAATGAAAGCTGCTCTGTATCTCATTTGTCATTAAAGAGTGTGTGACTGTGAGAGCTTTGTGGATGGAGGTCAAACAGCTGGTCAAAGTTTTCAAACTCCAAAGCCAGCTGATGCTCTTCTGCTGGAAGCCTGGTGCTTAGCCCTCCTGTAAACAGGGTAGGTTAAATCCAAGTTCAACAGATGGGTCACCTTTGGCTTTTTGGTAGAAGCCTACGTCTGTCAGCTTTATGAAGTTCCCCAACACCCAGTATTTAGTCATTAAATTTGTACTGCACATTTTCAGGATGGTAACATCAGGTGAGCAATTTTGCTGTGTATAAAGGCTTCTGAGAGAAATGTCAATAAAACATACACAGACATAAGATCTGGAACAGTAAGATAATTCAATACAAAATGTAAATATGATGCTTTTGGAATACCTCACCTTTCGGACAAGATTGTTGGGTCTACAGAGAAAGAGAAAAATGATGATGGAACATTTAATATACACAAGGGTAAGAAACATAATCAACTGTAGTTCACTTAACATACTGTAGCATAACCCTTATGCAAATCTCTGCACAATATAAACCTAATGTACACCAGTTACCCACACAAGTCAGTTGAGGTTGGATTGGTTATGAAAGCCACATACAGCATTGAACATCTGAACAGTCTCTAAATAACCTACGTGGAATAGCACTGCCAATGAAATAAAACTGCAGATTAGTTACACACATTAAATACATACAAATGATTCGTGTATTACCTTTCCTCCACTCAGGAGACCTCGTGCACGGTGTTCAAAAATCCCCTTAGTTAACTAATCATATCACTAAATCCTGGATGAGGTACTTTAGATGTTTGCATATGGGGGGAAATTCCACTAAGTTGCTTTCATGACATATAAGTAGGTCTCAAGACTGAAATGGAAGACAGCGATTGAAAGTCTTTTATAACAGACAAGCTTTGAAGAAATATGGCCTTGATGGTGAATCATGTCTAGTCAACCCACAAGGATATATTAGAGGATGACTCCAGATTTGGGTTTATAGTGAGGAAAAATGAGAGCTTAAAAAATTCCAACTGGGCGTTGGAATGTTCAGTGCATGAAAACTGTAAGTGCAGAAGGGATAATGCTGCAAGTAGTCAACAGCTGTGTCATTCTGCCTCCATATGGGATAGGCATAAATGATGGACTTCCTCCATACGTTTTGGGTGTCATAGAAAGGCTAAAGAGCAATGCTAAGGAACTTACTTTTATATTATGTAGTCATTCCCTGGTGGATGAGCATGATATTATAATCTAGTGATAAATATGGTATTTTCCATTACTGAATAAATGTGGTGGAGCAGTCATTGTGTGAGTATGGCAATGTGGATGCGTGAGTGGCAAATCATTAGTATACAAATTACCTCTGCTACTCCTACTTCTTGTTTTCGAGCAGGTTCAAAGATAAGTAGAATTTTTTAGAATGCTTTGATATATAAAGGCATATTTAGTTAAAGAGTTGTGCATACAGCAATACAATAACGTGCTACAACCCTTCTCTGAATGCTCAGAAATGAATTACATATCGGACACTGATGGTGGCTGGAGTGGCAAACTACAACACCCGCGCCCTTACTCTCTGGCTCCAAGAGGAGGCAGGGCATGGTGACAGCAGCGCATTTAAGGTGCCTTCTAAACCCGCTGTGCGGGACACATATGGACTATTGGAGGCTGAAGGGCATACTACAATGCCCACACATGCCCTTACTCTCTGCCTTCAGGTGGAGGCGGGCTTGGTGGCTGTGGTGCATTCAAGGCGCATACTACACCTGCTCATATTGGACACTGCTGGTGTCTGGAGGGGAAAACTACAACAGCCACACTTACCCTTATGCTTTGCTTCCAGGAGGAGCCAGGGCTTCGTGGCAGCAGTTCATCTTATACGCCTTCTACACCAGCTGTGGGTAATGCGCCCAGGGGAAAACCGGGCCAAGAGTGTGCCCGTCTACTCACGTCTCAACCCAAAGAAGGCTAGGTTGGACAACCCCTGACACTTGGTTCAGGATAGCCCGGACCTGGGTAAATTGCAACCATTTCTGATCAAAATAATGGGAAGGACAGACAATGCTGATTACTGCTGGTAAGACCATTTTGGTATTTAATACCATCACTAATTATCTGTCTGATGCTATGGATCTAACTAATAATGAAATACTAAGAGTGAGGCTACCCAGTGTGCAGCAAATGAGACTTTTAATAAATTAGGAAGCAAAAGCAGGCTAGGCAGGCAACCTGAAGTGATATGGGCTACTCCTTCGAACCTTAAAAGTAACAGGAATTTGTCTGTTTCATCTGTCCCATTCGTTTTTATTTCTTTCTTGCTACATCTACACTAATGAAAAAGAAAAGGGAACAAGCCAGGGTAACACTCCCAAAAAGAGAGCAAACCCAGCAGGTACTAAATAAAGGTGGCTCTGTTCATACTGGCAAATGGGACTCTTAACGAAGAACCACAAACATTATTGGAGATTTTGACTCACTAATGAAAACTTTGAGTATGAATTTGAGTTGTTGAGAAATATACATTAAATTAGTTCTTGAGGATGTCAAAAGCAAAACAGAATCATTAGAGCACGTGTTCACAAAGATAATGGAGAATATAACAAAGAAAAATGTCTATGATGAGGTGCATAACTTCGAGCAAAGCTTAATAACTTCATCAACGGTGACTCGGAACGAAAGGGGAATAGAGTAGTTCAATCGTTAAGGGCTGCATAAATCAATGACACTGGTAATAAGTCAAGGTAAGAGGAGAGGGTGCAGCTGAATGCAATAACAAACACAAGTCAGTTCCTACCAATAAGACACTTGGAGGGCCTAACTGCACGCTAGACTTTGCAGAATGGTTGTTCTAGATTCAATACCCAAAGCCATGCCTTGTGTGGTCATTTACGAGGCCCTTGCGCCACCAGAGTGTCACTTTTAGCAGTGCTTCGGTGGCGCAATGCCCTGTGCCATATTTACAAGGCGGCGTTAATCCAACTTACTTCTGCCTTTGAATTAGAATTAGGCAAACCTCAAGGAAAAGTCTTTGTGGTGCACCATACACTGTCTTTCCTGCCCTGGCCCAAGACACACTCCAGGGGGTTGTAGACTGCTTTGTGTAAGGACCGGCACAGCCCTATTCAGGTGCAAGTGTTAACTCTTCTCACCACTCTAGCTCGGGAAGACCCATCAGGATATGCAAGGCACACCTCAGCTCCCTTTGTTTGACTGTCTAGAATGAGCCCAAATGTCATCCTGACGCAGAGGAGTATTCCACAGACAGGCAGAGGCACAGAATGGTTAAGCAAGAAAATGCCCAGCTCCTAAAAGTGGCATTTTCAAACTTACAATTTAAAAATCAACTTCACCAAAAGAAGTATTATCAAATTGTCAGTTCAGCGGCCCCAAAATCCATATCCCTATCTGCTCCCAAGGGAAATTACACTTACAAGATATTTAAAGGCAATCCCCATGTTACCCTATGGGAGAGATAGTCATTGTAATTGTGAAAACCACATTTAGCAGTATTTCACTATCAGAACATGTAAAATACACCAGTACCTGTCCTACCTTTTAAATACATGTTCCTTGCCCATGGGGCTGCCTTAGGCCTACCTTAGGGGTGACTTACATGTAGTAAAAGGAAAGGTTTGGGCCTGGCAAGTGCATGCACTTGCCAGGTTGAATTGGCAGCTTAAAACTGCACACACAAACACTGCAGTGGCAGGCCTGAGACATGCTTGCAGGGCTACTCATGTGGGTGGCACAATCAGTGTTGCTGGCCTACTAGTAACATTTGATTTACAGGCCCTGGGCACACCTGATGCACTATACTAGAGACTAACTGGTAAATCAAATATGCCAATCATGGATAAACCAAACACAAATACCATTCAGACAGACAACACTTGCACCTTAGCACTGGTCAGCAGTGGTAAAGTGCCCAGAGTCCTAAAGACAGAAAAAACCAAATTCAGCACAGAATCAATCAATCAATCAAAGGATTTATAAAAGATTTATAAAGTGCACTAATCACCCGTTAGGGTCTCAAGGTGCTGGGGGGGGGAGGGGAGCTACTGGTCGTAAAGCCATGTCTTGAGGCGTTTCCTGAAAGTCAAGAGGTCTTGGGTCTGGCGAAGGTGGAGCGGTAGGGAGTTCCAGGTCTTGGCAGCTATGTGGGAGAAGGATCTTCCTCCGGCGGTGGCGCGGCGGATGCAGGGGACCGAGGTGAGGGCGAGGCTGGCGGAGCGGAGATTGCGGTGTGGAAGGTGAGTCTGTCGTTGAGGTAGGCTGGGCCTGTGTTGTGGAGGGCCTTGTGTGCATGGGTGAGGAGTTTGAAAATGATCCTCTTTGGTATTGGTTGCCAGTGTAGGTCTCTGACGTGGGGGGTGATGTGGTTGCGGCATGGGACGTCAAGAATGAGGCGGGCGGATGTGTTCTGGATTCTTTGCAGTTTTGTTTGGAGTTTGGTTGTTGTTCCTGCACATAGGGCATTTCTGTAGTCCATCGGCTGCTGACCAAGGCGTGGGTGACAGTTTTCCTGGTTTCGACAGGAAACCACTTGAAGATTTTGCGGAGCATGAAGAGGGTGTTGTAGAAAGAAGAGGAGATGGCGTTGACCTGCTGAGTCATGCTGAGTGTGGAATCCAAGATGAATCCCATGTTCGGTGCGTGGGTGGTGGGAGAGGGTGCGGATCCTAGGGAGGTGGGCCACCAGGAGTCGTTCCATGCTAAGGGATTGGCGCCAAAGATGAGGATCTCTGTCTTGCCTGTGATTAATTTGAGGTGGCTTGATTCCATCCAGCTGGCGATGGCGTGAAGTCCGTTGTGGAGGTTGTTCTTTGCAGTTTTAGGGTCTTTCGTGAGGGAGAGTGTCGTCTGCGTAGGAAACTATGTTGATGTGGTGTGTTCGTGCGATGTTGGCGAGTGGGGCCATATAAACATTGAAGAGCGTGGGGCTGAGCGACGATCCTTGGGGGACGCCACAGATGATTCTGGAGGCTTCTGATAGGAATGGTGGAAGGCGGACTCTCTGGGTTCTGCCTGCGAGAAATGATGAGATACAGTTGAGTGCCTTATCACGGAATCCGGCTTTATGGAGGCGTGTGTGGAGAGTGTGATGACCTACCGTGTCGAAGGCTGCGGAGAGGTCCAGGAGGATGGGTGCTGCTGTTTCTCCTCCGTCGAGCATGGTCCTGATGTCGTCTGTGGTATCAATGAGTGTGGTCTCGGTGCTGTGGTTTTTGCGGAATCCGGATTGAGAGGTGTCGAGTGCCTTGCTGTCTTCCAGGAACCAGGATAGTTGGCTGTTCACGATTTTTTCAATGACTTTGGCTCGGAAGGGGAGGAGGGAGATTGGCCGGTAGTTCTTGGGGTCGTCTGGGTCTGCCTTGGGTTTCTTCAGCAGGGCGTTGACTTCTGCGTGCTTCCAACTTTCTGGGAAGGTGTCTGACTTGAAGGAACTGTTGATGGTGTTGCAGAGGTGGGGAGCGATGATGATATTTGCTTTATTGAAGATATGATGTGTGCAGGGGTCCGATGGTGATCCGGAGTGGATGGAGGCCATGGTGTTGGCCGTGTCTTCTTTGTTGACGTGGGTCCAGGTGTGGAGGAGGTGGGTGTTGCTTAGGGCGTTGGATTCGTGGGTGTTTGTAGTCAGCTGGTGGGTCTGGAGGTTGAAGCTGTTGTGGGTTTCTTCTATTTTTCGACGGAAGTGGGTTGCGAGTGAGTTGCAGAACTCCTGTGATGGCGGGGGTTAGTTGGAGCAGGTCTTGGGAGTGGAGAGCTCTTTGATGATGCCGAAGAGCTCTTTACTGTTGTGAGCGTTGGTGTCAATGCGGTTTTTGAAGTGGGTCTTTTTGGTGGTGCGGATCAGTTGGTGATGTTTGCGTATGGCATCCTTGAACGCAATGAGGTTGGAGTTGAGCATGAGGTCAGAAGTATGGGGATAACCTGTAAAAAGAGCCATTTTCAGTGGGACCTCCTGAGAATAGTATCCAGCCTCATGGGGCCCTGTTTGGCTACAGCCTGCAGCCTTGCCCTGTAGAATCCAAGCTCCAAAAAAGTGACTAAGTTCAAACAAAGACATTTTCACTGGGAGAAGGCAGCAAAAGTATCATGCTGGCAAGGAACCTTCATTGGCCACACAATTAGAATTTCTCTCACTCTGAGCTTTTTTTGCCAAAAGTCAAAGGCTGCGCAAGAAACTTGTGCAATTACTATCCAATGTCATAGAGCTCTCTTCAGCCAGAGTCTGCTACCTTGCCTTACAAAGGATTTTGGACTTCCATTTCAGAGACTAATTCAGAAGGTAAAACCTCTGACTGGGTCATACCTGGCCTCTGTATCCAAACAATGCTCCTATACAGGTGGCCTCAAATTGCGCTTAGGTAGCAATCAAGTGCAAATAGATATCTACATATGGAGCATAACCCTTTTTGGCACAATTTTTAATTTAACATATTTAATTTTATAATTTAGTTCAATTTATTGGATTGTTGTAATTCTTCTGTTTATTACACTATTCCCTGTTTTTCTAATCTGATTTGGATGTTTTCCTGTGTTATGTTTTGACCTTATTACTGTTCTGGCACTGCTGAAATACATTACACATTGCCTCTAAGGTAGGCCTGCCTGTGCTGTGCCACAGCTACCATGGGGTTGAGCTGAGGTTTATTTGGGGACTTGAGCAGTTCACCCTGAAAAGGAATGTGATTTAATCCTTGAGGTATCTTCCCCTCTCAACTAATATTCAATTTTTACACTAATATATATGATTTGTAGATGAATAGTGTACTTTAAATGATCATGCAGTGCAAAATGACAACCACTGATTTCTAGCTATTTGAGATGGGGCTCTTTATATGCCACCTGCAGATAGGAAAGTCTCTGACAGGGTTGCTTGTCTCTTAACAATCACACCTACTCAAACATATCTCAGTATAGGCAGAGCGACAGTTCTTCCTAAAAAAGTCACAGTTTCCTTTTGGGGCCTTGGGGGTCTGCAGGATGTGATCCTAAATATGTTGGCGGCAATACAACACATCTCCTGCTTGATATATGAAATGTGACTTCTTTTCTTGCATTTAAGTCACTCCTTAACACCTTTGAGAAACACCTTTATCTGACTATAGAATCTGCCCGTAGGTATTACCTCCAAGCATGAGTTTTCGTTTTATGACTAGTGTTTGTTGCAATCACATATTCAGATTTTTCCTTTTGTTATCAAACAAGAATAGACTCTCCAGTCTCTGATATAATTAGGTGAGCGTTACACTTTTAGCACTCTTACATAAGAACCAAAACTATGATTCAATGTCCCACTCTCACATCATAAACACTTTTTGCACCGTGTATGTTATGTGTAACACACTGTTCGGCACATGGAGCTGTTTTCTGAGTTATTTCTTCCCATAATTCAAGAATTCTTTCTCAATCTATATGCAGTGCATCCATATGCAAGGACTATTGTCTCTGCAATTGTGGGCTAACCCTTGGCTTTGTTGCTTTTATTTATCGCCATTTTTATTATTGCACCATCCACAACCCCTCCACCTATTATACATCACCCGCACATAGCATCCGTGCTGTAATTTTTACTATCCCTGTTAATATATGGCAAATTACATGACAAATGTTTAATGCTAGTGTTGTTCAGCATATTGAACCCAGTTGGGTGGAGTCTGCACTATAGAATATAATCCACTAATGAAATAGTAAAGAAAATACATATCATTCTCAGTTTCATCATGTTTTTCTGCAATGACTAGATTTCCCTACTGAAGATGTTATTTGCTTTGCAGCCTTATGCTCAGTATGATGCAGCTTGCCTTACAACTGTGAGACATGGGGGAATTTGACCACCCTACACTCTGGTCACTGGTGGGCTTACACTAGGTGAAAATAAAGTTGACAATATGAAACATTTAAATAACATAGTTAACACAATCTTACCCGTCTGCAATGCTGAAATCTGGAAAAGAAAACATATTATGATTAGGTATAATTATTAGCACAAAATGACATTATACCGGCATTATATTTAATATACTTATCACCCTCTGTTTAAATGCTTACTATAGAGCTTATAATACTACGGTGGTGTGTAAATCAAGACTTGGTTGAATCCCCCCCCGGCTTAATACAACTCTATCATGGCATTTAAGGGCTCTACCAGAAGTTTAACTTACCGGCTGGACTGTCACCCAATTATGATTTGATTTGCCATTTTGAGAGCAATTACTAGCCTACATTCCTGCTTCACTGCTCTGATGGCTGAGTTCTACTTTACACTCCATCCCCCAAATATTCCCCCACGTTGCCTCCCATTACACCTATGCATGCTGTACATAAGCTACTTCATTTTTCTCTACCGCCACTTCACCCAGGCGTCCTATCCAGTTATGCAGATGGCTTCACTGCATGACACATGGGTTCCATCGCAGGAAAATCTCTGTTTCCTGAAAGAAGATTTCTGTTAATACCCTGCAACTCTCTCCACAATCTCTTGAAGGTAAACGCCACCAGAGTTGGCAGTAACATTCAGGCAAACAACCATGCATTCCATCCACATCAAAACTGGTTGATGATAACATCTAATCATAACACACTGACTGTCCGATTAGCAATAAGAATGACGTAGCTAAAAAAAAATTGACTTTTGATAGGTCATTATCATGGATGTAAACTTTCGGACTTCTGTGAAAAAACATATAAATTATTTTTTTCTGATTAATATTGGTCCTTTTTTTGTATATGTGGATATGTGGATACCATGCAGCTCACTGTGAAAACTGTTTTGAAACATTATTCCAGATATAGGAAAAACAGAATATATAGAGAACCAAACTGTAAACACTGCCATTAGGTCACTAGAAATCACACATGCAGAAGAAGTTAAAGATCAAAAGCAGGATGAGAGGGAACTATTTTTGCCAAGGTTGGCTATGCGTGCATGACTAAGAGGGGAACTGGCTGTTGCATACCTGGTGCATAAAGGCAAAGAATTTGAACATGGGCAATGTATTTGGAAGATACTCGCTTATAAAATTAAGGAAAGAAGTAATCAATGTATTGTGAATACACATGGGACCATATGCACGCTTACATTTTGCATCAATTTCACCAATCTATCAATGATTATATGCGGAAGGCTTGATTAGTTCTGATGAAGAGGTAGAGCGTTTTTTATGACAAATATAGTTGGTTCACCCTAATGCTGACCACAAAATGAATAATTGAAACAGGTATCACAGTAGAGGAGGTTATTCAAGCTATTCAACTTCTCCCCAGTTGGAAGGCCACAAGTGAGAATGCTTTCGCTATTGAAAATTGAAACCAACGTGCTCCTGTATTTTTTAAAGTCATTCCACTTATTGAGGTTGGCATTGGAAAACATAGATCTTCGGGTAATAATCACATTGTGGTATTTCTAAGGAAAGAGAAGCTGGCTGGTCAGTGCAAATCATACAACTCCATTTCACCTATAAATTCAGATGCTAAAATGAACTGAAAAATACAGGTACTGGCAAAGGCTATAGACCAGTCAGTGGCACATAGCAACACAATTTTGCACGGGTCTGGGACACATTCATTCATATAATGAATGCTATTGCCCTATTTGATGCCACTAAAGCTCTATTTAAACAGGATAGTATGATATTATACTATTGGATGCAGAAAAGGCACTTGATCATGTTTCATGGTGTTTTTATGGGCAGTTGTGACAAAGATGCAATTTATCATTAGGATCATCCTGCACTCTTAAAGTGTTGTATAAAAAACACAATAGGCAATATTTACATTATGGGACAAATCTCAGAATATATTAGTATAAGGCTGGGTAGAGAACAGGGATTTCCCATTTCCTCATAACTATTTGCTCTATACCTGGAACCATTTATACACACCATTCTATGCATCCTGTTAATATCCCTAGTCTCAGTTATTGATACTGAATTTAAACTGTCCACATATGTTGATGAGACAGTGGTGTATTCAACCAATGCTATGGCTGCAATTATTATAACAGAGACAGAAGCCAAAAAGTTTGGTGCCATGTCAGGTTACAAATTCGATGAAACAAAAATAATTTTAGAGCTGGTGATTATCAGGTTCATAATGCAACAAACTTTCTTGGAGTTGGTTTATGTGGGGGTGTGGCCGCGCGATCGAAGATGGCGCACGCATAAGTTAGGAGCTCCGTGCGGGCCTGCAAATAATCCTGTTAAACCTACACCCAGCCCTGGGGCAAACCGCAATCGCGGAGCGGGAGAGCTGTGGAGGACACTGCAAAACCGTGGGGCCCGAACGGGGCGAGGCTGAGAGGCTCCGGTGAAGGTGGGGGAACTTCGGAGCTGTCTGTTCGGCGGGCCCTGAGCAGCCGGGGACCCGAGTGTGAGCACGCAGCCGGCGCAGAGAGACCCGGTGGCACACGAGGAACAGGAGAGACCGGGAACAGAGCGACTTATCAGGGGACGCGCCGGACTAGAGGGCGCTCACTGGGTCGAAGGTGTACTGAGGGTGTGCTGCGGAGACGCGAAGCGGGACCCGGCTTGGACCCGAAGAGCGAGCCCCAAAGAAACACAGCAGCGAGGAGGTGGGCGGAGCCAGTGGGCCCTGATCGCCGGACGATTGGTACCTGCGCCCGGTGTTGGGGCAGAGAGGACACGGGATCTGACCCTCTGGACACATAAGAACCTCACGGAGCTGCACCGAGGAACAGGAGGAGAAGGCGGAGGCCCGAAATCGGCACCCCGGAGTAGGGTGAGTGCTGCAAGTGACTCTCCTGGCACTGGAGGACCCTTGGACTCCGGCGGGGCCCCACTGGAACACACCAGTGCCCCCAAAGATCAGCACCCTGAAGGGGGCCCTTGAATAAATAAATAAATAAATAATAAACAGAGAGAGAGGAACCCCGGCGGGCGGCGGTGGAACCTGGGCCGAGGGGCCTTCTGGCCTCGAATGGTGATGAGTAGAGAGGCACGACCGCCTGTGGGATCCCGGCAGGCCTGGTACGATGAGCTAGCGCGGGAGGTCACCCGGAGGCGGAGAGCGAAGGGAGAGACCAAACGGAAACCAGCGAGATCCCAGAACGAAGGGCTCGGTCCAACCTGAGTAGAGCTGGAAGGGAGGAATAGTGTAGGAGACCGAAGTAAAGTCGGCCTATCACCCAGATCTGGGAGGTGGTCCTCCCCGGGTGCCGGATGTCCCCCAAGAACCGCCATAAAGGCAAAACAATGGACAATATGACACCCGCTGACTGGGGTGCGGTGGAGTGCGCCGGGGCTCGGGAGACGGCGAACCAGGAACCGACCCCGCTTGGCACCAACCCAGTCGCAAAAGGAAATGGGGAAAAAGGCGGCACTAGAGGCTGCTGCCTCCATGAACAGAGAGGAGTCGCCCCCCAGGGACTCAGGCGGAGAGTCGGACGGCACGGTGATGTCCTCGGTGGACGGGTCGAGCTGCTCGGTGCAGGCACCAAGGGTGACCCCACAGACAGCGGATGAGCTTGGGTAAACGAAAAAGCAGCGCAGCCCTGTGGTGGAGGTGGACAGCGATCTGGTGGCCCCTCCGGACATGGTCCCCCCACCAGAGTCTCGTCCATTCCGACAGTATGGCAAGAACTAGAGTTGACTGTTGGACTGAGTTGCACAGTTGCACAATATTTTGGGCAGCCTTCTGTTTAGGGGGCGCCCTGGGGAAGGGGAGTTGGGGTTCAAGATTGTTAGTTTTGATGGTGCTCTGCAGTAGGTGGGTTGTTAGGATTAGACATACAGTTAGACTCAAAAGGTCTCAGGCCATTGGGGCGGGCTAAGAAGAAAATGTTACGAAGGTTTTTCCGATATGGCAGAGTATTATCTGCTTACATGGAATGGGAGCACCAAACAAAAGACACAAAATTCTGTCCTACCTAAAAAGGAGGGGTATTCAAGTGGCGTTACTAGAAGAGACCCACCTAGCAAAAGGGGAAGCAGAAAAGATAAGGCGAAGATGGAGGGGTCAGGTGTACGCCACGGTATATTTTGCATACGCTAGGGGGGCGCTGATATGGGTACGTGCTGGGGTTCCCTTTGCAGTAGAATCCACCAATATTGACCAAGAAGGCAGATATGTGGTTTTAGAAGGAAGGTTACACGGTGTGCCGATTACCCTGAGTTGCATTTATGCCCCCAACCAGGACCAGATCCCTTTTATGACACGGCTGTCAGGTCAACTCACGAGTCAGCGGGGGAGGCCTCTTGATTGGGGGAGACTTTAACAGCGTGTTAGATATAGAACTGGACCGCTCCACCCCGCCACTATCTGGGGCAATGACAAGCAGAGTAGCCCAAAAGCTTAGAGAATGGCTAGATGCATGGGAATTATTGAACATATGGGGTGAGCAACACCCTGCCGAAAAAGATTATTCCTACTACTCAGGACTCCACAGGGTGCACACCAGAATTGACAGGGTGGTTTGTACAGCAACACTGATGCAGGGGATGGTCCACTCTGAATACCTGGGACGCACGCTCTCTGACCATAATCCTCTACTACTGACTTGGAGAATGAAGGAGGTTAGGCCCCCCATCCCGATGTGGCGATTGGCCCCTGGAGCCTTAGAGGATCAGGTGTACAGGGATGACCTTCGTCTCTTCCTAGCTGACCATATTAAAATTAATGAGGGATCCACTGACTCTACATCTGTTGAATGGGAGACCCTTAAAGTGACAACCATGGGATACTGCATGGGACAGACGACGGGGGTGAGACGAACGCTAGAACGGGAACTGACCAAACTCGAGAAGGAAATACATGAGTGGGAACGGAGACAGGGTACAGACGAGCAGGAAAGGGAAAAGTATGCCCAGGCACGGAAAGACCACTCCCAGGTTGAAGAACAACTTAGATGCCATAGGGGGTGATTCTGACCGCGGCGGACGGCGGTCGCCGCCCGCCACGCGGTTCCCGCCGAAAGACCGCTCTGCGGTCAAAAGACCGCGGCGGTCATTCTGGCTTTCCCACTGGGCTGGCGGGCGACCGCCGAAAGTCCGTCCGCCAGCCCAGCGGGAAACACCCTTCCCACGAGGACGCCGGCTCAGAATTGAGCCGGCGGAGTGGGAAGGTGCGACTGGTGCAGTTGCACCCGTCGCGAACTTCAGTGTCTGCTAGGCAGACACTGAAATTATTTTTGGGGCCCTCTTACGGGGGCCCCGCGGCACCCCCTACCGCCATCCTGTTCCCGGCGGGAGAACCGCCAGGAACTGGATGGCGGTAGGGGGTGTCAGAATCCCCATGGCGGCGGAGCGCGCTCCGCCGCCATGGAGGATTCTCAAGGGCAGCGGAAAGTCGGCGGGACACCGCCGACTTTCCGTTTCTGGCCGCGGCTGAACCGCCGCGGTCAGAATGCCCAGCGGTGCACCGCCAGCCTGTTGGCGGTGCTACCGCCGACCTCCGCCATGGCGGTAATTACCGCCAGGGTCAGAATGACCCCCATAGTGTGCAAAACTATATGGCCTCATTACACTCTGAGGAGGGGAGATCAGGCAGAATGCTGGCGTGGCTGGTAAGACCCGGAGGGGAAGGAGAGCCTATCACCAAGGTGATAACCATGGATGGAGAGGGAAGACACAGTCCGAACGCTATAAATGATGCCTTCAAGGAGTACTATGCTCATTTATATAGGAAACCCGGGAAGCTTGACGATCCTGCTCTAGGGGCATATCTGCAGCAACTCCCATTGTCAACGCTGACAAATGAGGAACAGGAGGAGCTGGGGGCAGCAGTGACAGTAGATGAGATAAGGAATGCCATATCGCAATTAGCGCCCGGGAAGACACCGGGGACGGACGGCTTGCCTATGGATTTCTATAAGAAATACGAAACCTTACTGGCCCCAGACTGGTGGAGGTGTATTCCGAGGCACTGAGCCGGAGTGTGCTACCGGCCACACTGAGGGAAGCATTGGTGGTCCCACTGCCCAAATCCAAAGCTAGAGAAACATCTGTTGCTACCTTTCGCCCCTTGTCAATGTTGAACAATGATTTTAAAATACTTAGCAAAATCTTGGCCAATCGTCTGCTTGGCCACATTCCCAAGCTGATACACGAGGATCAGAACGGGTTTGTCCCGCACTGGAGCACATCCCTTAACTTGAGACGACTATTTGCCATCCTACATATGCCCAGGGAAGCGAAACCTTTGACTGGGGTACTACTTGCCATGGACTTCGAAAAAGTCTTCGACTCAGTTAGGTGGGACTACCTGAGGTCAGTGATGAGAAAGATGGGGTTGGGAGAGGGTTTGGTAAAATGGGTGGACTTACTATATGCGTCCCCCCTGGCTAGGGTGAGGACAGGCAAGACGGTATCCGACACCTACCCAATTCACAGGGGCACTAGGCAGGGTTGCCCTCTATCGCCACTATTATTCGCACTGGCAATCGAGCAGCTGGCAGCCCAACTACGAAGGGATGGCAAGGGTAAAGGGATACAATGGGGACAATCGGAGCACACTGTTTCCCTTTATGCAGATGATATACTTATCTACCTCAGAGACGGAGAGACGGGACTCCCAAGGGCTCTGGATGCCCTGGAGCATTTTGGGTCCTTATCGGGACTGCGTCTCAATAGAGGCAAAACATATGTTTTCCCCATGCTAGCGGGATGCGACCAGCCCGATTCGTGCCGCGAGGACGTAGGCTGGGCGCCGAGGACATTTAAGTACCTGGGAATACAGGTGTTCCATGAGGTGGGGGACCTCCGTGATGGCAATCTTGGGAGGGCACTCCAATCCCTACGTGCCTCAGTAAAGTTCTGGCGCTCCCTGAGGCTAACCATAATGGCCAGAGTTGCACTGTCCAAAATGATAGTCCTGCCCCGGTTACTTTACTATTTCGCGAATCTGCCGTTACTGGTCACTTCGGCGTGGTTTTGCGAACTTAAAATGCTGATCAGAGAGCTTATATGGGACGAAGGCCGTAGACGTACAGCATTTTCAACTCTTTGTAGGCCGACACATCTGGGGGGCCTGGGAGTCCCTGACTTTGAGTTTTATTATTTAGCATCACAATTGCAGTGGATTGCGGCGTGGATGGGAGGAAAGGGACAATTGGATGATGCACTGCTCAAGGAGAGATTGGAATGGAACGAATCAATGCGCGGATGGTGAATATGAAAAGGACCAAGCAGGCGGACAGTATGATGACAAGAGTAGCGGCAGCATGTTCGCTATTCCGAGAGGGGGTGCTGAGGTCTTTTTTGGATTTAACAGAAATGGGAGTCCCAAGGGGACAGTTTCTCCAGTATAGGAAACTAACACATACCCTTAGAGAACACTGGGGTACGATTAATGCAGAGCCTCCCACCCACAGAGTACTACACTTACTACTAACATCTGGTGGGGAATCTCACTTAATTGCTAGGATCTACAGGTCCCAAAAAGAGGAATCACTGGATGCATTGCAGCCCCGAAGAGAACAGTGGGAAAAGACAGTGAGTAGGGAATTAACAGACGCGGAGTGGGGCAGGGCACTAGCATATCCTCGCATGGTATCCAGAAACACCCGGCTGAGGTATATACAGTACAACTATATGCAGAGAACATACCTCACCCCACACAGATTGACACAAATTTATGGGGGAACCCCCAAGACATGCCCTAGGTGTGGTAACGTAAGTGCAGACTTCGATCATATGGTGTGGAACTGCCCAGAGCTCCAGAGGGGCTGGGCTGCGGTGCTGGCCGACTTGACACGACTGATGGGGGCAGAGATTGGGCTGTCCCCAGCGGCATGCTTACTGGGTTTGAGGGTGGGTACCCCTCTAGGGAAAATGAAGGCCCGCTTTCTAGACCTGGCACTTGTTCTCTACAGGAGAAGAATTATGATGGGCTGGAAATCCCCCAGCTGCCCATCAGCGAGTGTATGGAGGCGGGACGTGTCAAAATGGGCCCGAGCAGAACTGCAAGTGCTGAAAAGTGAGGAGGCAAGGGGCATGCGCCAAACCCCCATCGCTCTGGTATGGGAAGAAATACTCCTAAGGTGGGATAGTCAGACTAAGGAAGGGGGGGTGGCAGGGGAAACCCAGAGTGACTAGTAGGGCAGGGCACGAGGCAGTGGGGCAGGCTGGAGAACCCATGAGAGAAGGAGTGGAGAGAGGGAGACCAGGACCATCTGGATCGGGTGGTGAAGGTGACAGGAAGGCTGAACCCCATGATACAGGACATGGATGTACTCACCCCCAAAGCACATCTATTTCAGTTTGAGGAGTCAGGGACAATAATCAGAAGACGGTACTGGCTCGGCCTCAGTTGAATGAAAGAGGGGAAAAAATAAAAGAACAAGGAAGCAATGAGTAACACCCACCACGGCTGTGAATGTAGCCTGTTTGAAATAGTGCCATCAAGTTAAAATAATAAGTAGTTTAGAGAAGTCTGCTATACATACACATGGGTACTCCAGGTTAAAAGCGACCACAGGACAAGGGTATACTCCTAAGCCACTGAAACAACCTAGGCATATTGCATCTTTAAGGATACTAAACACGTCTAGGATAAAAAGAAATGCGGTGGGAGCACTAGAGAATGCAGGAACATGTTGTATGTTCAAAGATCAATTATATGTACTGAATGGAAACCTGTTGATGTCACCAATAATGTTGCAGATGTAATGCAGTGAAAGTTAATAAAGATATATTTTTTAAAAAAAAAGGAGTTGGTTTATGTGCAGATATTGAGCAGATTATTTCACCTAATTATGAAGCCATGCTTAAGCAAAGTATCATTGACATCAGATATTGGCATCGACTTCCAATTACTTAGGCAAAAAGATACAATCTGATTAAAATGAATATCTTCCCAGATTTTTTAAGTTGTTTCGGTCAATTCCTCTGAGTCTCCCCAAAACATTTCTTGTCTTGTCTTGACTCAGTGATGAACTATTTTATTTGGGGTTATTACAAGTCAAGACGGGCAATACAATACATTAAACTTCTCCTGGGTGAAGCTGGGCTGGCCATACCATTCTTTAATCTCCATTATCTTATAGTTATTTTCCAATCTTTTTGTTTGAGTCTTTGTACCTTAATAGAAAAATATGTTTGAATTTTTGTAAAAGGACATGGTGGTGCATAGCTGTTCTTAGCTGGTGGAGCGATTTGTCTGGTTTACTATGATAGCAAATGAGTCTCCTCTGTGCTAACTAATTAGGTGATCCACAGTAGTCAGCGTTCAATTTCGTATAGAGGTAAGTTGCATTCAAACATTATGCTTGAGTAATTTCAGGTCAATTCACATGCTACACTGAACACATCAGCATGTGTCTGCCCTTTAACAGACAGTTCTGATTAACCTGCTAAATCATGTTCATGATAGGGATTGTAATAATTTCCCATGAATGAGGATTTCCTATAAAGTTTGGATCACAAGCTTGTGTTGATTAGGTCCCTACCCTTTGTACACACCACTCATCGCTACTACTGACTGAATGATTTATTGGGTTCCTCAGATTGCTCTCTGCTGGGGTTGGCAACAACCCTGCCAGAGTGCCTGGAAGATTACCAAATTTGACTATCTAGAGGAAAAAAAGAGCCTTAAGAAGGTTTCTATAGATGGTCATATGGAAGGATCATTAATGGCAGAAAAGTATGAATGACAGCTTAAGCCCAAACCTTGGCAGCCTCCCAGACAGAAGCCAGGCACAGGTCCTGGACCTTGCCTCTCATGGTGGTTGACACAGATGCTTGTGGCTGCAGTAGGCTTGCATGAGGTCAGGGTGTGGAGACGACTTCTCCCCTTGTAGGGCCTGACAGACAAGCGAGGGCTGGGGCTTGCAAGGTGTAGGGCTCTCCTTTTTTGTGTCTAAATGTGCACGCTCAGTGGATTAGTCTGCTGACGGAAGCATGCGGTGGTGTGGCCCGCTTTCAGTCCTCGGTCTGGTCAAACCAAACAATGTGGTGTTCCTATGTCAAATCAGGTTAATTATTATTGTATAATCTAACCTATCATTGGCCATGTGGGCATTACATTTTTTGTAGCAAGAGCCCTCACTCACGAGGTGGCATGGTTCATCATTGGACAAGCTTCTCATTGGGCCAGTGCTGCAATGTCCAGTGGGCCCTTAGAAGGGGCTCTTTGCCAGAGATCTTTTTCCAATTGAAACTAGGAATACCAGTGAATTCATGGGAATATATGTAGATTTGGTGTGTACAAACTGTAATTAAAATTGACTAGGAATCCCTACAACTATCTTATTTGGAAGGGTACCAATTAAGGGTTAAAAACATAAAGAGGGAATGTATAGGGAATAATGGACCCCTGTATTACCCTAAATATAGTAACCCCGATAGTTATATCACCATCATTCTTTGTGTATCATGGTATATAATAATACCTACCCCATTTAGTCCTGGCAGTGTGGTGTTAATCACTCCAGCTTGGCTTGGGACTGCACCTTAGGTAAAGGACTATTGTGACGGAGGGGTGAAGTCCTAGCTGCCACCAGCTGTGATGTGTGGTGGACAGCTCGGGTGCAGGCAAGGAGTCTTGCACTTGCTGCCAGGTACCTGGCTGCCCACTCTTGTGTGGCCTAGTTGGGATTCGAAGACTTGAGCAATCTCAACTGGACTGGCTTCAGAGCTACTTATTTTCACTGCTGTGGAAGCTTGGGGCTATGGGGTGGGGATTCAAGTGCCAGATAATTCTTGAATCACTGAGGCCAATTCCTAAAGTGGAAGCATGAAGGGGTGCTGTACTGTCTAACTGCAAGCGCGGCAAAAGGGCAGCGCTGCCTTCCTCCAACCTCCGCTGTGCCTGGAAGTTGGTAAACATTGCAAAAGTGCCTCGGAGTCTTGGTTGTGATTCACTCAGCGCCCAGAACAATAAAAAGCACTGGTAATTTTGAGATATATTGTTAATTGCAGTACACTTTGACAGACCTTGCAGCCTGGGGTTACTCCCAGGGCTATGCTTTTATGAGCGCTGTAATTATCAGCATTTCAAACAAAACTAGCAACTTCGAGTTCTCCCAAGACTGCGCCTGATGACATCTTAAATGTCAATCAACCCGAATCCCTCCGAAGGTGTGGCTAGGTTGCTGCAGAAGGCTCTGATCACTTAATTTCCCCAAAAGTCAAACTCTGATCTCCCATTGCAGTACTCACTGGTCCTGATGCAGAGGTATATCACTGGTGTGCCTGACCTCCCCTTCGAAGATGAGCACGTGCCCAGGCTTCCCTGGATATAAAAAAGCCTTGAGCATGGTTGAGTGCTGTCTGTGGCGTCCCATGACTGCTTCAGATGCCCACTTTAAGTCTGGGGGCTGGTACCCCTCCTGTGGCCCCATGAGTGTGGTTTTTCGACTCCAACCTTGCAGACCTCTGCCTCCATTTTAGGAAAGGTCGTGTTACCCAGTACCCTACATGAAAGAGGAACCCCTGCCTCAGATAATAAAGTCAAAATACAGCACAAGAAAAACCTGAAGCCAATTTAGAAAACTACAGTACATTTGCACACAGGGGTTGGTTTAGGTCCCTACACTTCACATCCAATTACTACTGCAGGTCACACAAGGCAACATGCTAAATATAAGACCTATTTCCCACCATTGCTCAGGGGCCCAAGACCTGCTGATCAAGGTTCATCTTATGGACAGGGCTTGGCCAGCATGGCTCTTGGCATGCAGTAATATGTCTTCCCGGAGTTGGGTTGCTTAAGAATTCAGCCCAAAGAGTGGTATACACTAAGGACAAATTAAGGCACCAGAACAAGTACTGTAACGGAAAGAAGCTGCCAGGTGATTTTTCTAAATCACTGAAGAAACTCTATCATTATTTGGTAATCTGCAAATAACAAACATGCTATTTTTTTTAAACCCATCTTGGAAGAATTTTAAATTAAAAGCTTGTGGTAGGTATGCTAAGTGCAGGGCAAAAAGAGAGGGTGTCAGAACACATCCTGATTTTGGACCATTACTGATAAACATACAGCAGGACAGCTACCCTTTAAGAGTTATTTCAAATTGGACCCTGGTGCCCTGAAAAGGGCCGTGCAAAATACAAAGCAGTCCCTGATGAATGCCCCAATTATCTGATTTGCTCCAAAAAGCCAGATGCTGCACCATATCAAAGACCCAAAGACCTGAGGTCCCTGAAACAGTAACAAACTCTGAGCTGCCTCCGAGCAATCATCCATATTGCAAAACAATGATCTAAGGTTCAGTGGTTTGGTTGCAAGAATACCTGCTCCCTAGGCACAATTCTCTTTATGGCCTTCCTAAATTTATTTCAGCACAATTTTTGAATACACGTTTCGTGTAGTGTCTAAAAGAGATATAAGCCTATTGTTATCCAAGGCTCCACAATATCCCTTTAGAAAATTAGCTTTCTAATTGTACCCTTCTGTGAGTACAGAATTAACTATGATGAGGTGGCCCACTGGAAAAAGGGGCGTAAAAACATTAGCAAAGCTTACTTAAGTTTGCAGTTGTTTTTTGGTTGGTAAATTGCTATGGCTAGCTTCATGTGATAATTTTATGTATTTTATTATTTCAGAAATGATGTTCTGATTTGTCAAAGGTAGAAGTTCAGACTCTTAAAACGTAGTCCCTTCTTGTGCCACATTGCTGTTGTAGCCCTAGAGAGTAGCAAGGAAATTGATCCATTGCAGACCAAGGATTTTGGATTAGCACAAGTTATTTGATTAACAAGGGATCAGAATCTCTGTGGATCTCCCTCCTATATTACCTCCATCATCCACTTTTTTCTATAAAAGAATGTCTTATTTAACTTTGGTATCTTTCTACAACAAGAGCGCAAATAATGCAATTCTTCTGAAGATATAGTGGAGGTATTCCTTTTAGAAGCTTCAGGTGATTGTCCACTTTCATTAATTGACAATCTTTAATGACGCACCCCTTCTCAGAAGACTTAACAGTATACCTAGTCATGCAGATAAAAAAAAATCACTCTCATAGCGTGGATATCAATTTTAATTAACACCCTAGAACTAGTTTATCCCTTGTTCAAAGGGATATCTATCACAGATTTAAAGCCCAGGAACATTTAATTTCAAGCTGAGTGAAAAAAACAATGTTGTTGGTTGAAGGTAGGGTTAGTAGCCCACTCTAGAATGCATCCCTATTAGTAGTGAGGGATTTTAGATAAGAAAGCAAACCAATCTATGGAAACTGTAAACTTTGCACTTGTATAGCGCACTACTCACCCGTTAGGGTCTCAAGGCGCTGTACTCATACCACTATGGAACCCCTCCTGGCTTTTCCCTGTGAGGTGCCCCTCCTGGGCACCCCCAGGGTGAAGCCAGGCATCCAAGCACTGTTGGGGCCGTTGTGGAGATTAAGCAAGCTATTGCCCAGAGTTGCACCCATTAATTAGATTAGACACTGAGGCAAGAATTATCTGGTCCAAGGGAATTGAGCCCAAGACCTGCTGAAGCAGGACTTGAACCCCGGTCTTGAGCCAGATTTCTGCTTCTGGGTCTGCCGCTCTAACCATTGTGCCACACTTCTCCACATGGACAAGCATTCCCTCAACCAAGACTCCTGAGATAACCAAATTACATATTTTTCACCAACTTCACTGAGTTCCTCTTTCTGACGCAAGGTCTGAAAACCATGAATATTCCAGAACAGGACCCCAGTCCTTGGAATGACCCATCAATCTTTCTGTAAAATGGAACCGAAAATACCCAGTGGGAGCCAGTTCTTTGTATATAGCATTATGCCAAGGAACCAGGCACTATGGCACCCTACAGAAGACAAACATAGTATTTAAATCATTGAGGTTTCTCCAATTGTCATGCACTATTCAGCAGCATATGAGGTTTCATAGGAAGACCTACTGGAAAACTAGCTTGATAAAAAAAGCTAACATTTTTCACAACCCACCCTGCATCATACTCTATCATGCTTTTGAATAAGGCTTGTTAATATATGTAAGACCCTCTTAACCTGTCAGTTGCATTTTCTACATACAATAATACATACAGACTCACCTCTGCTTTAATTTTTTCATTTTCTGCTCTTAGTTCGTTCAGCTGCATATACAGAGACCAAGGAGAAAAGGTAATTATTTATGAAGAGATCTCACGTTTGCAACATTCTCACTTGGGCAAGGAAATACCAGATTGCACTAAATTACAAATCAATATCATACAACCTGTTTCCTTGATTAACATAACCTATATAGTGTTAACTAACATTATATCAATTTAGCTGCCACGGGGAAGGGAAACATAATGAGTTGCAATCAAACTAACCACAAAAATCGCACAAATCACAAAAACCACACAATAATACGTAAAGAAAATCCTTTCTGAAACAAGTACGCATATTGTCTTGCTTAATGGTTTAGAACTGGCTTAGACCCACTGGCTAACCTATTCATACACACACCTTATCAAGGGTGATACACAATCCCCTATTGATGCCATCAGAAAAAAAAATTTGAAACAATTCAGTGAATGGTCAGTAACAATAGTTTTGGCATAATGGAAGGGGTTACGTGACAAAAAGAAGATCGTTCCAGTTATGGGAAGTATTTTGCATTTGCTGTAGTCTAATTTTTTTGGAGGATAATTCAGACAAAACTCTTGTCACTCTCAAAAGGTACTGAAACATATTTTTCACTTGATCCCAGAGTAGCATTACATTCTTGCCTGTTAACAATGACTTTCAGTACCTCTGCTTCTGTCTCAATTCTTTTGATCTCCTGCCCCTGATGGATAGCTCCTGCAAATGGGTTCAATACAAATATACCAAGCCGGTACAAAAGTAACATGTTTGGTTTTGTGATTAATAAAAGTGCTATTTTATCTGTTGTCTTATTGTATTTGTGGTTGTGTGGATTGTGAATTTATGGATGTGATAGGATCAATGCTGTGATTCATGGATGGATGAGTGAGTGTTTTGATGCATAAATGGGTGAGGGACTTGGAGCATGTATGGAGGAGTGAGTTCATAGATGGAAGAGCGACAGGGTGCATGGAAACATTTATCAGTGAATGGATGGATGAATCTATTTGTTGTGAAGTATATGGCTAGGTAACTGAAAAGTTATGTCCCTACCTATGTGGCCTGATCTCACTGCTGGACATATCACACAGCCATTCAAGTACACTGGTGAAGCTCCATATATCATTAGCAGAAGTAGAAATCAAACACGGGTGATGAATGGGGCTGATGAATATGTGAATGGACTGTGGGATGGGGATGTTCCCTGCATGATAAACTGACATGTACCCCTTCCCTGAATGTCCTAATGCATGTGAAACTGACATCTGGACTTTTTAGTTGGCGCAAGCCCCAAGCTGTGCAGAGACTTAGGCCTGGCACTCATAATTAATTGGCCTGTACATGTTCTTCGACCTGAAGCCTCAAAGCATGTGCTCAAAGAGAGCATGGGACTACTGTCAAACCGCCGACAGCCTGGCGAGGCAGGACCGCCAAATTATGATTGCAGCGGTGAACCGGCTGCATCACAGCCAGTTCACTGCCTGTACCGCCAGGGAGGTTGGACCGCCTGTCCGAAGGTTGACCACCTTCGGCCCGGCAGTCCACCTAACACCACCCGCGGTATTAAGAGTATCCTTCACGCCAGGGATTCCGTGTGGTGTCAGGAATTCATATTCCTGACACCACAACAGGACTCACCAATCCCTCCCCCATATAGGAGGGTCCCCAACCCCATCACAAGCACCCCACCACCCCAAGCAGCAAGACCCCCCCAGTCCCCGTACTCACCCCCGATCCACACATGCACACACCATCACGCCATACTTACATACATACATGCACACATCCATGCACACTCATTTATACACACATACACACACGGCCACGACACCCCCCACTCCCTCAATACACGCATTCACACAAGCACACAGACACTTGCACAGACATGCACACAAGCATACAGAACACCCCCACCCCTCTCTATTCACACACACATACCCCCATTCATGCACACAAGATTCAACACTCCCCCACCCCACCCCTCCCCTGTCGGACGATCACCTGACCGCTGGCACCACCATATTAGAAGTGGCCGACTGCCAGGCGGTGCCAGCGGTCTTAATCCGCTAGGGCAGCACTGCAAGCAGCACTGCCCTCCAGATTACGAGTGGGTGTCAGGTACCTCATGGGGACCCCTGCACTGCCCATGCACCTGGCATGGGCAGTGCGGAGGCCCCCATGGGCAGCCACATCATGCATTTCACTGCCTGAATTACGGGCAGTGAAATCGTGATAGGGGCTTTCACACCCCATGCACAGCCACATTGCCGCCGGCTCAATTGTGAGCCGGCGTCAATTTTAAGGCCCAGCAGGAAACTCGTAATAGGGCCAGTGGGCAGAAGAATGGAGTGGCAGTCTTACGTCCGTCCGAACAACTGGTTTGTTATAACATCAGGTGATTCAGGTCTGAAACAAACTACTCAATATCTACATCTCAAGGTTTAACAGTAGATATGGAATGTAAACATGTTGTCTGAGTTTAAGTATTTTTATTTTGCAGGTATAGACCTGTTGCATCTTAGTTTTTGGAAAATCACCACTTGATTTTGCGATACAGGCTAACAGTCCGTGGTCAATATCCAATATAAACCCCTAAAATTGACCAATGGGCAGGACAGGCCTTTGCACCAGGTTATCACAAGTGCTCCCATCAGACTGGAGGAACATCCACTCTTATGCCAAGAGTCAATCCAGCAATAAGAGTATCCAATGCCAGCTAATAGTGTGTTTTCCTTCCAAGGGCACACTCTCTTCCCAGCTGGAGTCTGATAAACACAGCTGATCCACTGTGAACAGAAAGAGACACAGTCCCCAATAAACTCTAGCAGGAAGTTAGCTAGTCCATGCTCCCATAATAACATGAATTCTTTCTTGGTTTTGTTCAGCTTCAGGTAGGTGCTGGACATCCATGTCAGGATGGCACCAAATGTCAGAAGCAAAAGAAACTTTCAAGTAGATTTGTGTGACAATTACATATTGATGTATAAGCTTTATATATTGATATGCAGATAAATGGGAACTAGTCAAGTGAAGGGTGGAATATTGTAAAACGACTGAGACATCCAAGTAGGGACAAGGTTTTTCTAGGTGAACGACACCTCAGAAGCAAGTTCAGCAGACTGCAGCAAGGGTAATAAGACTACTATATATGCTACAACCTTACTCACCTCCTTCCACGAAGGATTTGTAATTTAATTCAGTGTATTTGAGTCCAGTCATTTGAATATATTACTCAGTGTTATGTTTGGAGTTTCAATAAAAGTCCTGGAGAAGTAGTTTCCATCCCTATCTTGATCAAGGCTAGCAACAACTGGGTGTGTGTATCAATTACAGGAGAAGGAGAGGAGCACATCCACACTCTATACAAAAGAGAACCTTTATGTTAAAAGGACTATGTACACCCAATGCACTTGTCGTTTTGGTTGGGGACATTCAACAGAATGTGAAGCTGAATAGGAGCACATCCTAGGGAAAAGCTTCATGCAAATGTAGTAGTTGCCATGAGCCAACTAGGCCTCACAGTGCTTCATGCTACAACTCCACTTTATTTTGACACCCAAACCATATCTCATAATAGAAAGGCAAGTATGAGAACCACAACTGCACAAACGTTATTTGTAATCCAAAATAGAGTCTTTTTATACATCTACTTCACAATTACATGTTCATAAGAAAAGAGTGCACACCGGCTCACCTTTTGTTTGAGCTTCTTGTTATTCGCTTCTTTTTTTACGATCTATAGCAAAAAGGAAATATGAGTACTGTTGCAGAAATGTCAAGTTTACAACATTGTCACTTGTGAGTAAAATTAGACAACATTATTAAATCACTTATAGTTGAATCATGAAATGTTAACACAGCCATTGAAAGTACATGACACCCATCTGTGGAATCCAAAGACAGGACTATTACTGAAATTGAGAGGACCGACAACACACTGAAATGCATTCAAATCAACTACAAAAACCATAACATTTAGAATAATATCTCAACGCAGTTAGACATTGGGATATTGATATTATTGATGATCTCCTCACTATTTTATAATTCTTCTCACCCTATTTATCCATGTGAAACACTAAGTATAAACAACAGCTGCTTACCTAATGGCAGGGAAGAATAACATAGGCTGTCCTACCACAAACACAATAACCTCCCATATTGATCAATCAAATCATATTACATCCACATAACTTTCTTTACGCTTACTCCACGATTCTACTTCTGCTGTTTCATTCTGTCTCTTCTCACACACCATATGTATTTGCCCTTTTTTGCTTTATGAAGACTTACCTTTACATTTCTAACCTCTCTTGTTCCCTTTCTACCTCAACCTCTTTCTCCTCTTCCCATTTTTGACGAAATAGCCCGGTATGTTATTTGAGGAATTCCATAAACTGTTTTTCTTTTCTAATTATTCTGCATTTAAATGTATTAGTAACATTGTTAGTTTGATTAATTTGTATAATGTATGCAATGTATCTCGACATTGTTGTCAGGCTTTTCGTTTCATAATAAGAATGCAAAGTGAGGGTGGAGCCAAGCCCTGAGCAAGATGATAGCTTGGTGACAAAGCTCTGCAGAACCTGGTCCATTCCTGCATTGTCTGAGCATTTTCTTCATCTACTGCCCCTGGCTCTTTGGTGGGGATGATGATGAGACACTCCCAGTGTCACAGGGGAACACCATCAAAGGCAGCAGAGCACTATAGAAGGCAGAGACGCCAAGGCCCCCTGACCAACAACACTTAGGCGTGGTGGCCCTGGGAAAGGCCCTGTCCTACCATCACCTTCTGGGTCCTCTGCTTGCGCGCAGAGCTTGTCAGTGCTGGTGCTGCCAGGAAACCACCCAATTGTGCAGTGCACGCTCGGCCCTTTACAGTGGAATGAACGCCTGTCACAGCAGCGTGAAGTAGTGCAGGAATCCTAAAGGGTGGCAGCGCTTATCTCCACCATTGTGTCCACCTGCCACCTGCATAATGTCGCTGGAAGGGTCCCTCAACCTCCATTATGTGTTTCAGCAAGGCAGCCATGTTGGATTGAGTTTGAAACACGCTGATAACATCAATAACTACCCTGGCTGGCACCATCTTGGATGGCTTGCAGTTCTATCTGCAGTGTGTCCTTGGGATTATCCCAGCATCTATTCTCCTGTTATACAGCTCATATGACTTCTGACGCTCCCTGCTGTGATCCTACTTTTCTACATTGCTCTAAATGGCTGTTCCTATGACTCAGTAGGTGTGTTACCAGTTAACCCATGCAATCATTTTGGATCCTATCATTATTCAATTCTTTTCATGTCAGGTAATAAAGCATTGCATCAACTCATTTTCTCTGAGGCCTTTGCAGGCATTTCAATAGCCTCCACCTCCACCTCACGCCCCAGACATGGCGATGGGTGCACTGGAAACAAATTTGTCGAACTCCGAGACATTAAGATCTTCATTACCAAGATGGAACCTGCGACTTTGAAAACCAGAAAAGAACTGAAAAACCTTAGGACAAACTTCTCTGCTTTCAAGTCACACATTTCAGCCTGCTGATGGAAGACTGATTGATGTGGAGCAAAGAGTCAACATGATGCTGGCCATGGTGCAGATATTTGGAATCTCTAATGCAAGGTAGTAGAGCTGAAGGATCACAGGCTATGTGATGATATCAGCTGGTATGGTGTCGTGGAGAAGGACACAGGACTGGACAATAAATCATTCCTGGACAAGTGGCTGCCAGAATTCTTCCACAGCACTTTCAGACACCCACTGGAATTCCAAAGAGAGCACAGGCTGTCAATATGCCAAGATGCTGCTAGAGACACCCCCATGCCTATCATTGCCTGTCTCTTATGCCACAGCAAGTCCAAACTATCCTTCGTCTTTCTCGCAAACACATATCTTTTTCAGTGCAATGGCCCCTGGATCTGTTTTATGGCAGATTTCTTTCGGGTAACTAATCTCCTCAGGAAACGGTTCTTGGTCTTACACCCTCTGCTAAAGCAGAAGGATATATGCTAAGGTCTCTTTAGACCATGCCACTATGAGTGGCAACGTCTGCAAATTCACTGATCTTCACAACCTGGGATCTTTTTTGGAAACATGCACTGAACAGGCCAACGATAGAGTGCCAACAGAGTCTGGGGGGCAGTGATGCACAACCTGATTGCTACCCTGTGAAACCGCTTGTGAACGCGTACTCAACTAAGGGCGTGAACATAAAATTGCTGCCCCTTTCCTGTGACAACCAGGGACTAAAGTTACATCATGGGGCACCCATCTAATCTACAAGACAAAAATTAACCATCTACTTGCTTACAAATTACTCATGTGTGCTAAGTCTAAGTGCAATGTGAGAAAAAGACAGAAAGATGACTCTGTGCTGAAATGTTGGTTCCAGACAGCAATAACCATTTTAAAATTGTGGCCTACATTATCCAATGTTAAAGTCAACACAGTTTCTCAACAGAATGACTTAATTTCATTATATGTAAATTACATCTATTGTTACATTAAAATAACCCTACATCAAGACAAAACATTGTCAATGTAGCGGTCAGCCAATCAAGGGGAGTTCCTTTGGGACACCACCGTGCCTTTTGGGGTCGGTGTGCTCATCCTGCTCCCTTGTATAGTTTTAAAAATCATTCTTAGGGCACAGGGACCTTTGTGGCTGAGTCCTGTAATGGCTGCCACAAAATATTGTTTAGGTTGTGATCAGCCAATCAGAATTGACTAGTCTCATTTGAAGTGGCCATTTATATTACATGTATGTATACATTTGAGCCTTAGTTTTTCAAACAACTACCAAACAGACTTACACCAAATCACAAAAAGCACTTTTTCTGGGTACATATCTGCATCTCAGCAAAATTTTGGTTGTAGCACTGTCCAAAATTTCCTGTGGAAGATGCATGGGGAAAAACCATTTTGAGACCCCTTTTTTCCCAGTCCCTGCTTGACAGATCATCCCAAATGTTTCCAGGAAGGAGCTGAGTTGGATGAACACCAGGAAGGAGCTGAGGTGGATGAACTTGTTTTTTGGAAAGTTTAGTTAAACGTCATCAAAGTTATTAGCAAACCAAAAACCCTCTTCCATTGGAAAGTGTGAACTACCCATAACACTACAGTTTCTTTCTCTCATTTCTATTAGTTATCAGAAGCAAGTGGATCACCTTTCACATAGTGCCTTGAGGTAGATGAGTGAAATGGAGGCAATAATATAAGTCACTCTGTATTTTTGAGAATGCTTGTTGATATCAGTGATATATTATATTGAATAGCTTCCTTTTCACAGGGTGCATAGAAGTACAAGACTTCAGGTCAATTTAGCATTGGGAAATGAACAGAATCTGACCTACTATGTGGTTAATAGATGTAATGATGTATTCTGGATAGACGTTAAATGTGACAGGTTTAGAGCAGAGATATGTAGAAAGATATAGAAGTTAGAGGTTGTGATTTTGGTGGATTCTGCACTGCAAATAGCTGGCATAAAAAATGTCTGTGTGTGGAAATCCCACATGCTTTAAGATAAACCATCTTAATATTCTTCTCTTCGGTGATTCAGAAGTCTTGAGTGTGCTGGGCTGTCAGCTTTTGGAGTAAATCATCTATAAATAAATTGATGTTGAATGGAACAAAAACATCAGAATCAGTAAAAAGTATAGAAACAAAACTTACTTTTTGTTTCAAAGTAGTGTTTTTTTCTTTGAAGATGTTGTTTTCTTTTTTCTGTGTGTAAAAACAAACCACAGAAAATCAGTCAAAATAGTACATTCATTAACGGGGTATGCAAAACAAAAAATATAGGACACTGGCACAGTGGCATTGCTGCGTATGGGTTTCTAACATTTAATCCATTTTGGAATAAAATTCATAGGATTTACAGCACGCTTACCCTCTACAGAAATGCATTGCAATGATAAAATATTTTGCAACAAAGTGGTAACTCTGTATACCATAGTTCTTTTATCTACAAAGCTCATTCACATCTAAACTGATTCACAACAGGCAATATTTGGGTCACCCCCTCTAATCATTCAACATCATCAAATGCTCTCAAATACAATATGATACAAAATGCTTTACTGACAAATGAACCAAGTGTTTTTAAAGTAGGCACATTTGCTAGATAAACATATGCATCAGCACAATTCGGTGTTCCAAGTCAAATGCCAATTTTTCTGTAGAGTGTGTCTTTTGTTGACATGAAGAGCAATACATGGCTCGCAGGTCAGCTATTTCTGTTCTGTCCTCAAGAATTAAGCTGTATCTGCTGTACGGTTTTCTCAGGAAAGGAAAGTATGTAATTCTAGTTCTCCAAAAAAGGTTGGACAACAAAATGACTGATTGAAGAACACTGAATAACTCTATCGCAGGATCCCAGGTCACTTTGAAGACAGATGATAGTTACCTATGCTTCTATTTAATCAACATTTCCTTATTTAAAAAGAACTAAACTCACTTCTATGAATAAAAATGTTTTAAAGTGATTTTGTAGTTACAAGTCAACATCAAAAACACTGAACTACCGCAATTATGACAAACTACACAAAGTATAACTCTTTCCTGTCATATGTTGCACATGCCACTCCTGAATATTTATCAAATGACACCAATTACAGTGACAGAAAATATCCCAGATAATATTGTTGAAAATATCACACAGGACATCAGCAAAGACCAAGGTTTAGGATTAACAGGGCCAAAGTCACACCTGCACTTGGTCCCAAATTTGCAGAGCCAATTAACATGCACAATCAGGTATGTGGCCCTTCGGTTTACTAAAACAATTGAAACAGCTGTACAGGACTCATGTGCACAGAAGGTGTAGGAGGAATGTGTACAGTGTCTGGCCAAAGATAACACCTTGTGTGCAGGAAGGTGATGGCAGAGGTGATGCAGCGGTGAGAATGTACAGAGTGGATGCAAAAAGCAGGGTGCACAGAGTACCTACAGTGGAGGCAGAAGCACACAGGGGCTGTAGAGGGACAAGATCACAAAGGGCACATAGAAGGACTGCAGCAAAGACACCAGACATACTGAAGAGCTGTAGGGGTGGAAGAATTGAAGAATGGCTACAGAGGGGTGGAGGGATGAAGGGGCACCCTTTTCTGGGCTGAATGCTTACCCACAAATCTGGGTCCAGGTCTTTAGCTATCCAGAGGTGGGCAACTATATTTAGAAGCCACAATACTGTAACATGTGGTAGGGGAGGGCCATTGAGAAGCTGCCACCTTCTCAGGAGGAAACAGCCGAAGATGTAAAAAGCCTCCAGGGTATATAAAGACTTCAAAAGGCTGAAGTAAATCAGAATTCCAACAGAAATTCATCAGGAGGAGAGTCAGGTTCAGCAAGTGAGGGAGCAAGGAAACAACCGAATTACTAAATCAGGGCAGTTTTTTTTTTTACATGAAATGTTGATGGCTCCACATTACTCTGTGGGCCTTTACGGTCAAGGACAATAGGCCCACTCATACAAGAAAGGTAGTGTTATTATAGTAACAAGTGTGAGAATGCTGGCCAGTAGGAACTTTGTGGATCACTGTGTATTCTGGACGTTTTCATCACAGTAATGCAAGGAAAGTATGTGACTTTAGGCAGAATTTGATGTAAGCACAGTATGAAAAACACCAGGGGATCCATGCAAGACATACCACCCTGAGCTCTACTCAATGTCTTGTTTTCAAACATTTTTGGATCTGGTTGGTTTCACCAGGTGGCGGCCTACCCAAGCCCCAAAATAGCAGCCATTCAGCATGGTAAGTTGGGCAATATCATTATTTAGCCCCACTCTCCTGGGCCATATGTAAAAACAACACCCAAAACAAATGTTCTCTTGTCTGCCATTTGGATGGGAATGGCTATGTTGAGGCCAGATGGCAGGATGGGCCAGACACACTCCATTGTTTTACAAAACAAATATATTACTGCCGTACAGTGTGCTTTTACCCCAACCTTTGGGGGGAGGCAAATTAGGAGCAATGCCACTTTTTGCCACCTTGAGAGGCCTAAATACTGGTTTGCCCTTTTTGGTTTGGGGGTATGGCCCAATGCCAGAGTGCAATACCCACACCCATTCTTTTGGAGCATATGCAAAATCCCAAAGGGCAGCTTTAAGGCAACCTCGCCATTTCGGACAATTCGCTTATCTACTTTCCTAAGAGGGGCAGAAATACACCATTGGCCTTCTGGGGTGGGGTACAGCTTTATGCCAGAGTAGGTTGCCCCATCTTGTTAGCTTGGTAGCATTTTGAAATCCCTTGTGTCTAGTGGGCTTTCTGCCCCCCATGTGTAATTTGGGGCCAAACCCGTGGTCTGCCTTTGGGGGAAGGGCCGGCAGAAAGACTGGTCTTTACAGCAACAAGCACCCAAAAGCTACTTTCACATTAGGAATCGTGGCTGGCCTATAAAGAATCACTGGGAAGCAATATTAAAGGCTAATGATGTATTTTGAGAAAGCTAGAAAAATGAGTACATCACTTTTTTTAAATAGATATTAAAAATCCAATTCAATGATGATATCGGATTTTCAAAAAATACTAAAGAAAATTAACTTTTTTTAAATTACCCTTTACCTTCATAATCCTCAACCTGCTCTCAAGCAGTAATTCACCTAGAATACAACAGGCTGACCTGAATGGGCTAAGATGATTGTCCTGAACCCCATAGAATAAGCAGAGTGGGGACGGTGAGTACTCCTTTTGAACTACACTGTCAAATCCTGCTTGACAGGTCTGCTGGGTTCACACATACAATTTGGGGCACAGAACAGGAGAGCACAGAATGCCAAGACAATTGTTTCAGATCCACTGCCTGGTTGCTGAAGGACTCTTAGAGCCCAAGTTTAGTAAGATCAAAGATTTTTGCCTTCTTGAAAATGCACAAAGTGGGTAGGGTTGGCTCTGGGACATTTTACCCCATAGATTAGGGCATGCCCAGGAATCAGTCCTGCCAACTATCTGGGTCCGTGTATAAATGTTGCATCTCCAGGCATCCACTGCAGAACAGTGCTGAACTGAGGAAGAACAGAGGAGGGCTGGACCTGCTTTATGTGACCTGAGAAGATAAGCTCCCACTTGTACCCAGGACAAAGAAGTGGACTACAAGGGACATTAGATTGAGTTCCTGTGCAAGCTACAGGAATACAATAAGCTAGAGGGGGCCTTTTCTGCAGCTGCCCATGTGACCAGTGGCAACTGGACCTGGACTGGACCCATCTGTTAGCCACTGCCTGCACCAGGTGAGTTTCCAAGTGCCTCCTGGGAGGTCCTGGGTGGCTTTAAATGAGTACTGCTGTGGTATTTGGGGACTTGAAGTACTAATGGGTCTATTTACTAAATTCTCACATAAGTCAGAGTGCCCGTCAACAATGTTGGGCTGAGTTGCTAGAGAAGGAAAGAGGAGAACACAACCACATCTACAGAGGTATGGCACTCTCCTTGTTTCCCCAGCACTTGCTCAGAACCAGATTACAGAGCTCCACGCACCCACCATTGCACTAAAGTGCAAAGGTCTCTGTGTGCATCTAGCACAGATTTTGTATTCAATGGATACCCTTCTAGCGCAAAATACTATGCTTCGGCTAACTTTAACTCTTTTCCTACTTTTTATATGTGATGTACAGCGCAGCACATATGCAAAGTTGGAAAAGAAAGGAGAAATTAAAGCATTTCACCTTGATAACGCTTATTTCAAAAGAGCATTATTTTTTCATGCAACACCCTATTTACTTTTTTTTAGTAGCTAGGGTTTTCCATCAAAATAATTGGGTGGTTGTATGGGAATGGCCAAGGAACACCCCAGAAAAGCCCCTTTGTGCCAAATAATGCAAAGCCGCACCAGGAGCTGCTTTGAGCTACGTTCAAGTAATTTTCCAGTGCAAAACAACTTTTGCGCTGAAAAGCAAATTTAAAAAAAAAGATTTTGCATCTATTTGTGTCCTATTTTTTTTACATAAACATTGCTCAAAATCTTTCTAGACACACCCCAAAGTCAGAAGGTAACATTTTTAAGCAGGACGAAAGGGGTTGCTGAATCTGACCCACATTCCAAACTGTCAGCCTCAAATTTTGCCTGTGACCATTGACTCTCGTTGGCACCTTGTGATTTTTGGTGCTATTCTTACTTAAACATTTTTAAATTCAAATAATTTTCCATATCATTTTCATATTCATGTCATATTCAGATTTGCTAATCATTTTTGTGTCATTTAATTCCTTAAAATATTCTCTATTTTTCTAAATTGGTTTGGGGTTTCTATTGTATGTTATGGCATTTGTAATGTTTTGGTACTGCATGAATAATTTATACATAGCTTCCAAGTGAAGCCTATCTGCTATGTGTCATAGCTACCAGAGGGTGGAGCTCAGATGTATTCAACCCTAACAAGGATTGTGATTATAGCATGAAGCGGGTAATTACCTCCACTCCAAATACTCCAATTTCTTACAGATGGCTTTACCCAATATGAGTTAGCACTACTGATTCATGGACTGGTATTGGCAAAAATGAATTAGAGGAAAATAATGACATCTATCCCTGCAGGACAGAAGCAAGGATGTGACACATGTCAGGCCCTTCAACTCTTAATACACAAACTCTGGGGTTGCTCCTACAAATATCACCAAGTGTGGCAAAAATGGATGTACTATTTGGACTCTGTGGGATAGCGGTTAAATGTATGTTTTATTGGTTATTCTGGGAGGGCTCATGAAAATGGAACAGAATAGCACATGCTTCACGTCTCCTGTAGTGGAGAAGGCAAAACCAAGAGCATGGGAAAAAGGTGGGCAGTAAATATTTAAATGACAGCTCAAAAAGAAGCATATCCCACTTGGAAGTTCGTTTAAATCTCGGCACCAGTCCCTGCCAAATATATGTACTGACCTCCAGGTAGCTGCCCCGACATTCTCAGGAAAATAGATTTTCCAATATGTTTTTCATCAGCCAACTTTCCACTTTTGGAATGAAACTCAAGTTTTCAAGATAGGGACCGATTTGTTTTTCGATCCCAGGTTACTATAAAATGATATAATCCAGGGGTCTTTGTACTTGAATGTTAGTGCCCCACTAGGGACAGGCAATACCCTGCGAGGAACATTTGTTTAGATTGTTTGTTTTCCACAGATAATATAGGAGAACAGTGCTGGGGGCGAAGGTTTTGCTCAGAAGCCCACATCTGGGGCTATCCAAGGTTGAGGTGTTGAAGTCCAAGGCTGGGTAGTCTTGATTCTACCTGTTACCTCTTTAATTGCCCCTAAATCTCACTATTTTCATTCCTGAGTTTTCCTTTTGACATTGTTTTATTGTATTTTCTCTTCCTCCTCTGCCCCTTTTGTGTTCCTCGTTCTGCATCAAAGTTTGTTGAGTAAAGATAAGTACTGTATGTCAAAAAGAGTGCATTTGGTTCCCACCTGCCACCACTAGCTCAAATTTAAAATTGCTGCAAAACCCTTTTCATATCTAGGGTGTGATATAGCCTTTCTGTTTCAAAGAACAGGTTTGGAAGTACTATGTTGTGGTGAATGAGTTAATTACCTTCTGTAATGCTGTTTCTGCTGAATACTCTATCTAATCACAGATTACTCACCTTGTGATTACCCATAGGTACAAGACTGAATCAGCAATTCCCTTGTGCATCAGTAGATGACATCCTTCAGATCTGCGTTGCGTTTGTCATGGTCCGAAAGTGACTTTGAGTCCCTAAATGGCGACATCTTCATTCACTGACATCAGTACTTTTCTTTCATACCTACTGACGAGGACCCAAAACTCACTCCCTTAAGTTCTTTCAGGTTTGACAGACTCTTTTTCCAAAAATTTCTCCCAGTATGCAAGAAGCATGTCCTCTCCAAAAATGACAGGGTTTAACCTTGTAAGGATTGCCACTGCAGATGTCTATCGTGGACCTGTACTATGTTCATCTTTGGTGACTGGGCCCTCCACACGATTCAATATTGTGCAGAAAATTTATCTGAAGGCCATCCAGGATCACAAGATCAAGTTATAAGTCACTGAACATGACAGAAAGTCAGGAAGGCCTGATCCTGCTTGAAGTCAAGGACTAGTGTGTGACTATAGAGGACATTGTCTCCTCCTAGACCGGGTGTAGAAAAGTACCCTCTTTTTCCCATAGTTACCACCATTTTCTGCCTGATGTCAACGTGCTTGACTGTGTTCACTGGGATCCTGCTAACCAGGACCCCAGTGATTATGCTCTCTCTCCTCTACATTTTGTTGTTGCAGACTGGTAACCCATTATTTCACCCAAAATTGGCATACTGGTATCCCCTTATAAGTCCCTAGTATATGGTACCTAGGTACTTAGGGCATTGGGGTTCCAGGGGATCCCTATTGGCTGCAGTATATCTTTTGCCACCCATAGGAAACCCATGCAAAGGCTTCTACATCCTGCGTGAAAAGGTGCATGCATCCTTTTCCTGCCATTTACACAGCACCATGTCACTTATAAGTCACCCCAATAGCAGGCCCTCCAGTCCCGAGGGCAGGGTGCAGAGTGCCTGTGTGTGAGGGCACCCCTGCACTAGCAGAGGTGCCTCCATGACCTCCAGGGCCATTTTCCTGGACTTCATGAGTGCATAGACGCCATTTTATGCGTGCACTGCACATAGGTCACTACCTATGCCTAGCTTCATAATGGTAACTCCTAACATAGGCATGTTTGGTATCAAACATGTTGGAATCATACCCCACTGCTTTTGTAAGCATTGGTTGTATGATTCTATGCCCTCTGGGGGCTCCTTAGAGGACCCCCAGTATTGCCACTTCCAGCCTTCTTAGGTTTTCTAGGCAGCCCCAGCTGCTTCCACCTCTCAGACAGATTGCTTCCCTCCTGTTGCTTGACCAGCTCAAGCCCAGAAAGGCAGAACAAAGGATTCCTTTGGGAGAGTGGTGTTACATCCTCTCCCTTTGGAAAAAGACGTTACAGGCTTGGGAGGGGTAGCCTCCCCAAGCCACTGGAAATGCTTTGAAGGGCACCTTTGGTGCCCTCCTTGCATAATCTAATCTACATTGGTTCAGGGACCCCCCAGTTCTTGCCCTGGGGCGAAACTGGACAAAGGAAAGGGGAGTGACTACTCCAGAGGGTCCCTGGGTTTTGCCATCTTGGATTCCAAGTTGGTAGGGAACTCTGGGAGCAACTGAGTGGCCAGTGCCAGCAGGTGACATCAGAGCCCTCCCCTGATAGGTGCTTACCTGTTTAGCTGACCAATCCCCCTTTCAGGGCTATTTAGGGTCTCTCTCTTGTGTGGTTCTTCAGATTCGGATTGCAAGACTCCAGCAGGAATTCTCTGCATCCTTTACTTCACTTTCTCACTGAAGAAATTGCATCTGGACCCTCCAGGAACTCTACAAACTAAAACAAAGAAGCAAAGATGACTTCTGCAACATTGTATCTTCAGTTTCTGCCAGCAACTGCAGCTGTTTCCCGGTCGTGCATCCTCAGAGGGCAGCTTGTCTTCAGCCTGCACCAGAAGAACAAAGGAATCTCCCTTGGAGTGAAGGAGTCATTTCCCTGCTTCAGCAGGCACCTCTCTGCATCAACGACGGGGCGTGAGTCCCCTCTCCTGATGAGATGCGTGGACCCTGCATCTCAGGTGGTGGACTGAAGTGGTCCTGACGTCCTACTGTCCAACTTTGGTGGAGGTAAGTGCTTGCCTCCCCATGCAAAACAGTACCCCCGTGTTTTGCAGTTGCCAAGGCTTGATGGCATCCTTCCATGAAGTTCTTCATGCACCGTGCAGATCCGGTCCCCAGGACTCTATCCTGTGACGCACAGGTCCCTGAGTGGTTCTCAGGCGGCGTGGTAGCCTTTGTTGTATTGCTGCATGCACCTCCTTCTGCACCTTCTTTGTCCCCATGCTGTGGGACTCCTGTGCATGCTGCCTAGGCTTCTGAGGGCTCTCTGAGTTGCTGAGAGCCCCCTGTGACTCCCCCTCCTGGGTAGAGTCCACCAGGTACCTCCTGGTCCTGGGCAATGCCATTTTCTGCTAACCGCAAGCTTTGTGTGTGCCAAGGCTTGTTTGCGGAATCCAGTGATACAAACCAGACTGCAATCTTCCATCCAGCATAGGACATCATCTGCACCAACCAGGTACCCGCATCCTTCTTCTTGGGTGCAGTACTGACTGTTGTTCCTCATCAGTGGTTCCTCTTTTGCACCTTCATCCGGGTTAGCAGGGGCTCCTCTTCTCCCTGGACTCTTCTGTGCTTCTTGGACTTGGTCCCCTTCTTCCACAGGTCTTCAGGTCCAGGAATCCACTGTTGGTGTCTTGCAGTCTCTTCTGGTTCTTGCATTATCTTCTTTCTCGTGTTCTTGTGTGTTCTAGGAAAGTTACTGTGATTTACTCCTGCTTTCCTGGGCTCTGGGGTGGGTTCTATTACTTACCTTCGGTGTTTTCTAATACTTCCAGTGTCCCTCTATACACTACACTTGCCTAGGTGGGAAACCGACATTCGCATTCATCTTTCTTAGTATATGGTTTGTGTTCCCTCAAACCAGGCCCGCCTCCTACACTGGGAAGATGGTATCTCCTAAATTAGGGCAGAAAACGGATTTCCTATTGCATGTATGTCATTTACCATACGAGTGTGCCTTTGTGTTGTGTGCAGTGCAGTGTCAACTTTCCCACTTTAACTTTGACTATCCTACACTCTTCTAGGAATAATTCATTGTTGACAAGGTAAGCCTTGCCTTATTATTATTGATTCTATATTGTTACCACTGACAGTGAATAGGCCACTCTGTTAGGGTACCCTTGGCTCTGAGGAAAGCCCAAGACCTGAATAGGCCACTTACAAGGGCAGAAACATGTTAGCATGTGAATGGATCAGGCCATTGTGCTTGTATTCCCTTTCAGTATTGGGTTTAGCTATATCAGAGGATCCCAATAATAAAGGTGATCGATCGCCTGGGGTACCTCTAGCTATTTTTAGCTGTCTGGATCCCTCACTGTCCAGTGGAACTTTGTCTAGAAACTCCGGACCCCTCTTGTTTTTTAGGAACCACCCGTTCATTTACTTCTAACAAGGCGCCTTCAACTTAGGCCAGACCTGAAAAACAAATATGAATTGGAAATACGTGCTTGCCAAGAATAACTATACCGTAATACATATATGTATTATTGGCTGGAGAAGTGAAATCATAACTGTTTAAAAATGTTTCCAAACTAAAGAATACCTTAGAACTGTTGACTGTTATCACTGCTGACAAAGATTCACAGGAGATTCAACAGCAATGTACAGTTTTTTCTTGGTAATCAGTTTTGGCCAAACAATGTTCTGCCCTAGATCTAGTGTACACGAAAACGGCTTCATACATCTCTCAGGAAACCATAGTGTGATTCCTGTTCTACTACTGAGGAGTTTTCGGCCACAAATGCAGAGAAATTTCTTGTAGTAAACCAGATGCAGAACAGGGTGAGTTTTGCTCTCAATGTTTTTGAATGCCCACATGTTTGTGGATATTCACAAACTCCTAACCAACCATGTTCCTACTTGGAAATAATTAGGGATTTACTCTGCAATAGAGCCAGAGTATATGTCTGTCAAGCATTGGAAGGGGTAGAGCAGTGGTTCCCAACCTGTGGTCCAGGGACCCTGGGGGTCCACAAAGCCTCCTCAGGGGGTCTGTGACTACTTAGAAAATTAACTAATGTTAAGAGATTAGGGGGGTTATTCTAACTTTGGAGGAGTGTTAATCCGTCCCAAAAGTGACGGTAAAGTGACGGATATACCACCAGCCGTATTACGAGTTCCATAGGATATAATGGACTCGTAATACGGCTGGTGCTAAATCCGTCACTTTTCCGTCACTTTTGGGACGGATTAACACCTCCTCCAAAGTTAGAATAACCCCCAAGGTCCCCAGCTTTCAATAATGGCTCAGTAGAGGATCCCCAGTTTCCAATAATGATTCAGTGGGGGTCCCCAAGTTCTACTGATAATAAAGTGAGGGTCCACAGAAGTCAAAATGTTAGTAACCTCTGTGGTAGAGGAAGGGATTTTCCAGGAAAAACAACAGTTTTCTCCAAGGATCAAAAGAACACAAAAAAATGTGCAACTGACACCAGTCTGCAATTCCACAGACTGAAAATGTATACTATGGGGCATATTTACCACCCCCTTGTGTCACATGTCATTTTTTTAAAGCTAATGTGGAATTAAGGAGGCAATTTCCCAGCGCCATATTTACAAAGAGGCACAATGTATGCGCCACTTTGTAAACCCTTGTGTCACATTATGCCTGCGCCAGGCATAATGTATGCAAGGGGAGCTTTCCCACACAGGGAAGCCCAAAAAGATGGCACAGTGAAATTAACTAGATTTCACTGTCCCATCTTTGGGGTTATTTTTAACGTCTGATTAGGGCAGGCATTAAAATGACCCACACATAGGCCCTCATTACAACCCTGGCGGTAAATCCCGCTTTTGGCCGTGCTGAAGACCACCAACATACTGTTGCGGCGGCGGAATTCCGCTACAGGTATTACGACCTACATCTCGGAATCCACCACAATACAGACACCCACACAAGTCCGACCACACCAAAGGTCAGTGATAAACTGGCGATACCAAAACCTACACCGTCACACCAACAAGAATACGCCCACACTATCACGACCCACGAATCAACGCGGTGGTCTTTCAACTGTGGTAATCCATTGGCGGTACACACCGCCGCGCTCAAAATACACACACACTTACAAAACACAAACACATTGGACAATTCGAAATACACACACCTGATACACATACACACACCACACCCACAACACTATAAAACACCCACCCACATTACCCACAAACCGTTACAACTATTTTTTTTGGAAGAAGCCCAGAGAGAGAGATTAGCAAACACAACACCAGCATCCACAGGCACACAACACCCTCACCCATACAACATCCACGCTCCTCAAACAACACACACCAACACATCCCCCCACACATCACAACAGACAGCACCTCACACATCACCCACACCACATCATGGCACCTCAAAGACACCCCAGGTTTTCAGGGGAGGAGCTCACGGTCATCGTGGAGGAAATCATCCGGGTAGAGCCGCAGCTTTTCGGATCACAGGTGCAGCACACCTCCAATGCAAGGAAGATGGAGCTATGGCGGAGAATGGTACACAGGGTCAACGCAGTGGGACAGCATCCAAGAACATGGAATGACATCAGGAAGAGGGAAATGTGCGTTCAGTGGTATCCAGATACCAGATTGCTGTACAGAGGACAGGCGGTGGACCTCCACCTCCTCCCCCACAACTAACAACATGGGAGGAGCAAGTCTTGGCAATACTACAAGAGTAGCAGGAGGACTGGACTCTGGTAAGTCATATCTTTATTACCATATCCCCCCGCCCCACCTGCATGACATCACATGCCCCCAACCTTACCCTCACTCCCATCACTCCATCATCTCACATATGTACCACTATCACAACCCATACATCTCAATACCAATGCCCTGCATGCAACACCTATGCATGGACCACCGTCACCAAAGCATGTCCAGTACAGATACCCACACAGACCCCAAACCAACTATCACAAAAGGGCAAACACAATGATGCAAGCACAGGAATAGAGGGTACCTCACCCAATGCACAGGATGGCACACAGATACTAAAACTATGCATTTACACCCCAACAGGACCCATACCCAACGTCACCGGACAGGAGGTGCCAGACATATCCAGTCCCCCCACAGAAGAGGCCCACAGTGATGACAGCAGCTCAGCACGCCTGGATCAAGATGACCAGCCCGGCCCATCAGGGACCTCTGGACAGTCGGTTCCCCTGCCACTGTCACAAGCCACCACAGACCCTCCCCACCTCAGGAAACACCAGCGCAGCACCCACCCAGCGGGCCCATCCCTCTGTCCCCAGGACATGTCAATCAGCAGTGTGTCCACCACTACAGGGAACCCAGGCAAAGCCACCAAGCCAAGAAAATCAGGGACCTGGGGTCAGTGATAGTGGGCACAGGGTTCAGGGGACAAAGGTACTGACTAACAGGGAAGCTTGGAGGACTGCTGTGCGACGGGGGAGGACAGGCCCAGGGAACCGACACACCACGAGGCACTCTCCAACATCATGGGAGCATACCACCATTCCCAGGAGACCATGGGCACGGTACTCACCAAGTTTCAGAAGACCCAGCGGCTGCAGGAGGAACACTATCTGGGGATCAGGGAGGACTTGAAGTCCATTAACAACAACCTGGTCACCATTGCAGGGGTGCTGGCAGACCTTGTCAACACCATGAGGGACACAGTGGCACACAAACGGGCCCATGACACTAGCCTGGACGATGAACAGCCCTCCACCTCCGCCGGCACTAGTGGACAGGAGGCACCACCACAGGAGCAATAGGCCACCAGCACCCCGCCCCATTCAGAAGGAGAACCACCCGCAAATGATCCCTCAGATCCAGAAACAAGACAGAGAACACTGCCAAGACCCCCACCAGGAAATAAGACCTTCCTGAATGTCACCCTTCTGTCCCACTTTGTCACCCTGTCTACCTTAAACTTCCATTGTTCCCCTTCCTATGCCCCAGTGGACAATGCACCTGTGAGACCAAGAGACTGGACTCTGCCATGGACATTCCTCCACCATCACCCCAGCCCATTTCACCCCCCCTCCACTTATGAGCACAGAAAGAAACACCCTTGAATCACCAAACAATCTGGAGTCAGTCTGTGCTTTCACAAATGTGTAATTGCAACATCTCTGAAATATAGCAATGTCAATGTACTTGTTCACATTCCAATGTTACATAGCTGTAGGCCAGGAGTAAACATAGCAGAGGGCACAAATTGGGACCCAGGTCTGTGAAATGGAAAGCCAAAGTGACAAGTCAGGGTCCATACACAGAGGTAAAAAGGCAGACTTATGCTAGGTTCTATAATAGTTTGATATGTGTGAAGCAGTGCCATCCTCTTACCTGTGTCTCACTGGAAGTATTGCATGATGATGTTGTTTTGGTTGTCTACATCTTCTTCTTCTGCCGCCTCTTCTTCACTGTCCATAGGCTCCACAGCTGCCACAAGACCACCATCAGGCCCATCCCCCTGCAGCAAAGGCACATGGCATCGCAAAGCCAGGTTGTGCAATATACAGCAGGCCACAATGATCTGGCACACCTTCTTCGGTGAGTAGTATAGGGATCCATCTGTCAGATGGAGGCACCAGAATCTGTCTTTCAGGAGGCCGAAGGTGCACTCTATTATCCTCCTAGTTTGCCCATGTGCCTCATTGTAGCGTTCCTCTGCTCTTGTCCTGGGATTCCTCACTGGGGTCAGTAGCCATGACAGGTTGGGGTAACCAGAGTCACCTGCAAATATCGAGGGACAACTGTTAGACATCCTCTAAACATTAGTGAATCTCCCATACTGAGACAGCAAATGAAACTGTATGGGGACTTTAGGCTCACCTATTAGCCACACACGGTGCCTCTGGAGTTGCCCCATCACATAAGGGATGCTGCTATTCCTCAAAATGTAAGCGTCATGCACTGAGCCAGGATACTTGGCATTCACATGGGAGATGTACTGGTCTGCCAAATACACCATCTGCACATTCATTGAAAGGTAGTTTTTCTGGTTTTTGTACACCTGTTCATTCCTGCGGGGGGGGGGACAAATGCCACATGTGTACCATCAATGGCACCAATGATGCTGGGGATATGTCCCAGGGCATATAAGTCACCTTTCACTGTGGGCAAATCCTCCACCTAAGGGAACACGATGTAGCTGCGCATGTGTTTCAGCATGGCAGAAAACACTCTGGACAACACGTTAGAGAACATTGGCTGTGACATCCCTGATGCCATGGCTACTGTTGTTTGAAAAGACCCACTGGCCAGGAAATGGAGTACTGACAGGACCTGCACTAGAGCGGGTATTCCTGTGGGATGGCGGATAGCTGACATCAGGTAAGGCTCCAACTGGGCACACAGTTCCTGGATTGTTGCACGATCAAGTCTGTAAGTGATAATGATGTGTCTGTCTTCCATTGTCGACAGGTCCACCAGGGGTCTGTACACCAGAGGATGCCACCATCTCATCACCTTCCCCAGCGGACGTGCCTTATGGAGGATATTGTGAGCAGAGGGTCATACAACACATAGGTTTCACAAGGCTGTTTAGCTCAAACGTAAAACTTTCTCCATGTGCCTTTGTCTGTCTGTATTCATGGCCTAAATAGGTGTGATGCAGTTATTTGGCCTGCCATGTCGCCCCCTGAAATGGCACCTGCCTGACCTGTGAGGTGGGACAAGGGGAAATCAGGTAACTGCGCTGGCTTTGTACACCGTCGTGGTAGGCGGTCGAAGACCGCAGCGCAATTCAGCATTGGTTATCATTGGGCCCTATGGGTTCCAGGAGCCAATGACGATGTATGTCGTCAGTGACGGTACGCACCGCCGCGGACGTGACCAACATTTTCTATCAGTTTCCTCACTTGATACCTGACCTTCAACAGGAAAGGACCTACACTGCAAGTGCTGCTGTGACCTGTGTCTGGAAGCGACAATGGCTACAGTGTCTGGGGAAAGGGCCCCTGCCTTCACTGCGGAAGAGTTGGAGAAACTGGTGGATGGGGTCCTCCCCCAGTACACGCAACTGTACGGTCCTCCAGACAAACAGGTGAGTCAACTGTGTGCATGGTGGATGGCACATGATTGTATGGAGTGTTGTGGATGGAAGAGACGGGGGGCAGGCCAGCATGTGAGGATGGTGTGTGTATGTATGTCTGGGCCATGGTGGGAGGTTTGTGGGCAATGTGTGAGAAGAACTGTACGGGAGAGTTACATCCATTATAACTTCACTTTTCATCTAGGTCAGCGCCCACCAGAAAGAGGGGATTTAGCGTGCCATTGCCAAGGGAGTGCGGACCCTGGGGGTCTACAATAGACGGAGCACCCACTGCCGGAAAAGATGGGAGGACCTGTGCCGCTGGAGCCAGAAAACGGCAGAGGCCCAGCTGGGTATGGGCTCCCAACGCGGAAGGGGTGCCCGTCGCACCATGACCCCCCCTCATGTACCGGATCCTGGCGGTGGCATATCCGGAGTTGGATGGGAGCTTGAGGGCATCACAGCAGCCACAAGGGGGTAAGTACACTCCCATTCAGCTGAGTCTGCGCGCATTACAAGGTGTCTGGGTGGGGGAGTTGGGCTGTGGGTTCCCCTAGGCCAGGGCAGACCTGAAAGGTAGATCCAATGATTTTCAGCCTCATTCCCTGTCCAACCCCAAAGGTGGTATTTGCCCTCTACACATAGTCAGGCTCCTATGGCTTCCAGCTGTGCATAAAATGGTTCTCGACAGAGTCGCCTATGGGCATGTGCTTTTCCCCTGCCCTGTCAGTGCATGGCTTAGTGCATAGGGCTGCTCCCTGTGTGTTGTGTCCGCCAACGGTAGTGGTGTTGCATGCATTGCCCATGTGTCCCCTCTGTCTCCCCCCCCTTTTGTTAGGTCACCCTGTCCTTGCGTGCATTAGCATCATCTGGTGGAGGAGCAGTGGCACCGGAGCAGGAGGGAGCTGCATCCCACATGGCCCTGGAGAGTGCAGTAACAGAGTCAGAAGGCACCAGTGGGACAGAGGGCGAGGGGAGCTCCACGACGGGGACAGGAGCAGACACCAGCAACAGCGACTCCTCCTCTGATGGGAGCTCCCTTGCGGTGGCGGGCACCTCTGTGCCCACCGCATCAACAGGTACAGCTGCCACCTCCCTTACCAGCCCCGCCCTCCCAGCAGACCCTCATCGAGTTTCCCGTGCCCGCTTACCCAGGAGGGTGGGCATATCCTTCGTCCCAGGCACCTCAGCCCCTGGCCCAGTCAGCCCTGCTGCCCTCAGTGAGGAGGCTATTGACCTCCTGAGATCCCTCACTGTTGGGCAATCTACCATTTGGAATGCCATCCAGGGTGTTGAGAGGCATTTGCAGCAAACAAATGCATACGTGGAGGACATTCATTCTGGCCAGGTGGCCCAACAGAGAGCATTTCAGGCTCTGGCCTCAGCACTGATGGCAGCCATTGTCCCTGTGTCCAGCCTCCCCCCTCCAACTTCCTCCACCCAGACCCAATCACCTGTACCTCAGCCTATCCCAAAAACACCATCAGACCAGCATGCACACTCATCAACACACAAGAGTGGACATGGTAAACATAAGCACCACACATCCCACCGGCACTCACACAAGCACCATCCCCATGCAGACACACCAACATCCACTGCCTCAACTGTACTCCCCTCCTCCACGTCCTCCTCCTCCCACCCTGTCTCGTCTCCAGTCACACCTGCATGCACTACACCATCATCCACTACCTCCATCATCAGCACGCCCAGCACCACACACCACTCATGTGCACTCACCACCCCCACTACCATTCACACATCCCCTGTGTCCTCTCCCAGTGTGTCTGTGAGCCCTCCTCCAAACTACACAAACGCAGGCACACACCCACCCAACAGCCATCCACCTCACAACAGCCTCCGGCCCATGCACCTTCACCCAAATTCAGCGTACACCTCCTACAACCACTACCTCTTCCTCCACTCCCAAGCCCCCTCCATCTTCCCGTCCCAGTGTGTCTAAGAAACTTTTCCTGGCTATCATTGACCTCTTCCCTACACCTACTCCCCCCTCCTTCCGCTAGGGCCAGGCTGTCCATGTCCCAGCCCAGCACCTCAGCCACCAAATCCTCCAGCACAGTGGTCTCAGCAAGTCCGGTCTCATTGCGGGCGCCACCCTTCAAGGCTGCAAGTGTGCCACATAGCGAGGCCAAGGACCAGGCCATTCCACCACCTGCCAAGGTGAAGAAGGTATCCACATGTCGGAGGGAGAAGGTGCATCTACCAGCAAGCAAGGGCTCCTCCAAGCCAAAAGGGGACAGTGGCAAGGCACCAGCAGTGACATCAAAGGTGGGGAAGTGACACAAAACGAAGAGCAGGTCAGGACAGGGCATGGTGGCTCCGGATGAGGGACCAGAGTCACCCCTTCTGTCAACCACAACATCAACCTGTACGGCGGTGGACACCGCCACTTGCACTGCCACCAGCACGGCCACCAGCACCACAACCTGCACGTCAGCTGCCTTAGCAACAGTCCCCAGCATCATCCCCAGTGGGCAGCCATCCGAGGCTGCAGGAGACGTCCTGCTGTGTCCCTCAACAGGTGCAGACACATGCACCACGGCCAGCACCTCCGCCACAGACACCGCCGCAAGCACCGTCACCAGCCCCGCGACGTGCTAAGACAGTGTCACCACAGCTGACATGGCAATCATCCCCAGTGGGCAGCCATCCAACGCTGTAGGAGACGTCCTGGACCCTGCCCAGCGTACATGAGGCATGACTCACAGCACTGTTTGTACCTGCAGGTGGCAGTCGCAACAGGGTGGAGTGTGTCTCTGCCTCCATGGAGTATCATGCTACCTTTTCCCTGGCAATCTCGTGGCACACACACCCAGGTGAGGGAATGGGACCTGCCATACTGCATGTGAAGCACTCTGGGCACAATGCCCCCTCCAGAACCAGTGGAGATTCACATCGACTACCTGAATCTTTGGCAGGATGAAGAACTCTGGGCACAATGCCCCCTCCAGAACCAGTGGAGAATCACATCCACTACCTCAGTCCTCTCCAGAACCAGTGGAGAATCACATCCACTACCTCAGTCCTTGGCAGGATGAAGCACTCTGGGCACAATGCCCCCTCCAGAACCAATGGAGATTCACATCCACTACCTCAGTCCTTGTCAGGATGAAGCACTCTGGGCACAATGCCCCCTCCAGAACCAGTGGAGAATCACATCCACTACCTCAGTCCTTGGCAGTATGAAGCACTCTGAGCACAATGCCCCTCCAGAACCAGTTGAGACTGTTATCCACTTGAGAGACTGTGGCTTTGCACTCCCCAGGATAGAGCAGTGGGCAAACCACCCACTGGAGAGACTTGAGAGACTGTGGCTTTGCACTCCCCAGGACCAGTCAGTGGGCATGGAGGCCCCTCGTGGAGCAGTGACGTCGTCCGTTCATCTGGCTGAGGTGCTCCTCCTCCCCCACCCCCTGAGGTGCCTGTTTATTTTTCATCTGATGCCCCTGCAGTGTTCTCTCCGTTTCGAGTCAGGTATCTTGTGTGGGCTTCGCCCATGCATTTTGGGACACTGATCCACGGACAATGATTTAATTAATATCCAGACTTGTGTAGTTGGTGTACATATTTGTATATACTGATTTTTGAATTTGGCCTATCTGATATTTAATCGATTACACTCGTTACAATCATTTCCTTTTGTCCTTGCGTTCTTTCAGGGGGTGATAGGGTGTATATGTAATATTGCTGTATGTATTTGTGTGTATGGGGTTGTGGGTGAGGGTGGAGGGTGGGTGTGTTGCGTGTTGTGTGTGTGGGTGTCACTCTCTTTTCCCTCCCCCGTCCCCTGTGTGCTAGGTGCAGTACTCACTGTGGTCGTCGCCGGCGTCTTTCCTTCTCCTGATACAAGAGGAGGTAGACCAGCATGGGCAGGACTTGAAGTTCGGCTTCCATGGCGTCCTGGTTGTTCGTAGAGTGTCGAAAGGTGAGTGGTTTCCTGTTTCTGCCATGCTTTTGATGTTGTTGGTACTGCCTCAGAAAAGGTGGCGGATAGGCGTGTGGTAATACAGTGGGTGGAACCTTGTATTCCGCCTGTCTGTTGGGGATTACCACTGCGGTGTTTGTTTCTACCGCCATAGCAGTCGGAGTGTTAAAGTGGCTGTCTATGTTGGCGGTTTCTGCCATGGTCGTGATAAAAATTTTTTTCTCCCGGCCTGTTGGCGGTATTACCGCTGCTTTAACACCCACTGCTAGGGTTGTAATGAGGGCCTATGGGCCTCCCTATGCTTTGCTAGGGTCGAAACTTTGGGCGTTAGTGCAGTAAAGCGCTATAATAGCACCAAAGTTTTTGAAGCTATTGTGGTATTGTGTGCCATGGTGTACCGTATTGTAAATATGGCGCACCCATGATATCGTTGGGGGGGGTGAAGAAAAGTGGTGCATCAATGCTGATGCGCCACTTTCTTGTAAATATGTCCCTATATGAGTTGTTCCCAAACTATTTGCTGTTGAATGCATTATTTATTCAGCAATGAAGGTTCGCAGATTATTTCAAGAAACTGCAGTTCTTATAACAGCCACTAGATACCAGTGTGAACACACACCTCCAGTCTTGGGAATAGCTGACCAATAGGAAACCTGAAGTATTTTTAATATACAACGGTAAAGTCGCAACATAGTCTGTGAGGGAGAGATACATAATGCCCCATGGAGCTCACAGTTGGCCTTCCTGGTGTACTTTTAAGAAATGGAAGGGTTTTTAGAAGGAAGTATATTGTAGATGTTGCATGAACAGTTTTCAAATAATTATATTCCTCTATTCTCAGTAATTTTCAACTTTTTTTGATCAATAGCACATGATGACATTCCATTTCAATTTCTTTAAGAGGAATGGTTTTCAAGATTTCATAAAGGTGGCGGTTCCTTGGTTGTCTCAGTGCCTCCACCAAATACTGTAGTTGCATTATTGTGATTACTGAAGGACAGCTTTAGTTCTGCTTATCCCTGTTTTCCTATTTGTAGGCCATCTCATCCAGACAAAACCCTCAGTTTTTGAGAAGAATGGTAACCCTGTCCTGCACACTCAAGGTGACTCAGTTATGTTTTCACTGTTGCACTTTCTACCCTTTGCCGGACACTGCTGATATTTTACATCAGGGCTCTCTTTTGAAGGAGTGAAACATGATGGTGTTAACATGTTTTTCTACATTTAGGCCCTGCCAAAAGACCGTTGCTGCGGCTACCAGGCGTCCGCCATATTATGAACACAGCCCTATTTCCACCACAAGAATGGCCAGGAGGCTGCCACCAGCCGTATTATGACCAATAATACGGCCTGGCGGTGTTCAGCAGAATTCCCTGTCACTGATAAGGCCTACCGCCATGGTTTTCGTGGCGTTACGAACGCCACGGAAACCATGGCGGTAGGCGGGGTCATAATCCAGCAGACGGCAAAATGGCATTGGCCACAAGGCAGTGGGGATGCAAGCACAGACTGACCACTTTACTGCATCATACTACATTTAACACCCAAAAGTTCCCTTTCTCCAGCTTTTAAAGTTTTGAGGCTGAGGTTCCTCTTTGGGGAGAAACACATTCCACATAGATTCCTGTTGTAATCAGGAAAAAGGTATAAATGTACAGAAACAAACCTTACCTGTTCTTGGAGGGTGTTACTTGCAACAACCATCTTTCCATGTACATCAAGCTATTTGCAAAAATAAAACCACAGGGAAATTAGACAAAATAGTACACCTGCAGCTCAATTTTCCAAGAGAAGAACATGATATTGACAAGGAAGCATTACTGTATGTCAGTTTCCAAAATCCAGTTTTCATTTTGAGTGATTGTTACAAGAAACTTGGCAGGATTTTCAAAACGTTTTGGCCTTGACAGAAAAGCATTAAATTAATGCATAATGTTTCAGGACAGTGGCAACAAAACAAGAAATAGCACCTACCTGCAAGGTCCTAGGACAGTTTTTTTGCTCTAACCCCATTAAAATCCCAAATGATTGCCAAATCCCACATATACACTGACGATAGGTCATCCCCTGCCACCTAACATACGTGAGGAATCACTCTCTGTAGCATAGATAACTACTACAGCAATTCTTTACTCAGAAGTCTTTGCTTATTAAGCATATTTGTAAATGCTTGACAACCAAGACATTTGAGTAAGGAATTGCTATAGTAGTTATCTGTACTCAGGGTATGATTCCTACATAATAAGTGTGGTTCCTGTGAGCTACAGTTTCTAATTTATCCTGTGAGTTCTGTTTGCATTACTTTCCCAAGTGCTGGCTCGAGCTAAGCATTTTAATGTCCATCAGGGAGATCTTCCCTCAGTTCAAGAACACTGAATAAGCCTGGCAACGGCATGATCACAAACCTTTAGAAAAGAACAGCCTTCTGTATTTTATGCATTTATTATATAAATATATATGTATAGTTCCAACAAAGGCCTGTATTAAATTATGAATGAGAATTATGGAACCCTCCATCACTAATTAAGATTTGCTCTGAAAAGGACCCTGGCCTATTGGCCACTGGGCAGGAGTGCTGTAAATATATAATAAGCAACAGCCATAGAATACTTCCTTAAGATCAGAGAACCCTACAACCATTAAATATGGCAAACCCTCTGGCTGATACTGGCAGCCTGCCAAACCACTGAAAGAGTATAGGTGCTGGACCCCTTAGCCAGTAATTTGTTCAGCATCATTGACTACCCACCAAGGAAAAGAGACTACTGGAAGACTTGGGGTAAAATATTTGTTAGAGCTTTTCATCCCTCCAGCAGAATTCTGGAAAAGCATGACAAACCACTTAAATATGAACAGAAGAAAGGCCTACCAGTCTATTGAGGAGCTGGGCACTGCCCACCAGGTGGAAAGACCTGATCCCCAGAAAGATTGTCATCCATTCCAGCTGACTGAAAAGCCCTTCATGTGAAAAGCTTGACAGGAGTACCCTGCCCAGGAAGCTGTGATTTGGCCCCATTCCAAATGTTGTGGGAGGTAGCAAGACAGACATCCAGGTCGAGAAGCTACACAAGGATTGGGAAGGGTTGAGAGTGTATGCGTCCTACCCTTGATGTACCTGGTGGGTTCCTCCATTCACCTTACCTCACCCCGAGAGAGACCAAGAACCAGTCAGTCATCACCCTCCAGACATGTGGCAGTGGACGACCTCCCAAATGTAGAATGGATGGAATTATATGAATGATTGTTCTAGCCTAGATCCATGGCCAAAGTCTACTTTTACCACTTTGGTCTGCCAAGATGCCCTTAGTCCACATTGGTACCTTACTACTGGAAAACACTTCTGGCTACCTCTTGATTTCAAGAAACACACACTTAAACTTGAAAGCACCCTTTTGTACATGCATGTAAGAATGTGCAACATAGTACTCCTGTAATACCAATGTCGTGTACCCCCTCCCTGCACCTATAGTGGCCACAGGGGCCCTATCCTCTGCAGTAAAGATATTTGTGAAGGGGAGGGGGCATGTGCCCGCCACCATCCCCAAGCCACTTGGGCTTCCAGGACCTCATCCCTTGGGGCCTTTTTTTACTAAGGAGATGGGGCTCCATGGGCTATTCCTCAACTTAATTGTGGCCAGGCGGACCTAATTTTTGGGGCCAAAACGTATATTTTTAGGGAAGGGGAGCACACAGCCCCTCACTCCTCTCCTTAATAGCCCTGAGGACCCTATCCCCATACTTAACTTGAAGGGGAGGGAGAGGCGCACAAGCTTGTAGTGGCCCCGGGGACCCTATCCCCTGGGGCCTGTGGTCCTTCTCGGTTGGTGCCCACCCAGGGCAGCCACTTACCAATAAGTTGGGGGATTGCCCCAGGGCCACCCGGTCCCAGCCGGCTACCTGCATGCACCCATTCTCGGTGCTGCGGAGCCGGCATTGCCTCCACCAGGTGGGAGCAGCTGTTTTTGTTTGCTTCTGCTGGACAGGAGCAATGTGTGTTTTCCTGCCCTCAAGAGTGCGGGCAGGGAAACAAAAGTCTACTCCTACCTGGTGGGAGCATTTTCAAAGCTCCCTGCAAGTGAGAGCACACACGCCTTCTCTGTATGTGTTTTTGTGAGCAGGGAAGGCATGTCTGCTCCCAGCCAGTGCAAGCTTTAAAAATGCTCCTGCGGGGTGAGAACAGACATATATTTCACTGCCTTTGCTGTTGCAGACAGAGAAAATACTGTGTCACACTGGTAGGCTTCCTGGGACACAGTAAATGATTGGTCCCTGAAGACTGGGGTCCCTGGGGCCTGTACAGGCTCAGGGAAGGGACCATTATGCCCCTTTCCCTTTATAGCCTTTAAAGCTAAGTTTGTCATTGGGGATGGGATCCCTGGGGCCTATCAAATCTCGGGGAGGGGGAAATGCAGCCCACCTTCCCTTTTGTATTGAATTTGGCCCCGGGTGATGGGATCCCTGGGGACTATTAAGCCTTGCAAAAGGGACTGCTGCCTGTTTCCATTTGTAATGGAATTCTGCCCCAGGAGTTGGGGTACGTGGGACCTTTCAAGGCATGGGAAATGGGCAGTACGCTCCATTCCTGTTGATTTTACATGCTGGAACTGGTGGGAAGTGGTCCCACGGACCCCAGAGGCAGCAATGTTTCACACCACCTTCTGGTCTCTGGCCCATCCTGGTGGGGGCGGAGTTAAAAGTTGTGTGGGAGCCTGCGCTTTAAAAAAAAAGTGCATCAGATTTGCAGATCCTCTTAAAATTTGAAAACAATTTTTGTAAATGTAATGTAATGTAAACGTAAATTAGCACTTGTATAGCGCACTACTCACCCGTTAGGGTCTCAAGGCGCTGTACTCATACCGCTATGGAACCCCTCCTGGCTTTTCCCTGTGAGGCGCCCACTCCTGAGCACCCCCAGGGTGAAGCCAGGCATCCAAGCGCTGTTGGGGCCATTGTGGAGATTAAGCAAGCTATTGCCCAGAGTTGCAGAGTGGGACCCATGAATTAGATTAGGCACCGAGGCAAGAATTATCTTGTCAAGGGGAATTGAGCCCAAGACCTGCCGAAGCGGGACTTGAACCCTGGTCTTGAGCCAGATTTCTGCTTCAGCGTCTGCCGCTCTAACCATTGAGCCACACTTCCCCAAGCGGTGTCCCTCTGGGACCCTACCAGCAAGTCTAGGGGGTCAAGTTATCTCTATCCTGCATACTTATGTTTTCTTAGCCTGGTTTTAGGACTCTGGGCGTACTACCGAGTCCTACGGTGGCTGCAGCCACATCATTGTTGATGTGGCTGCAGCCAGTGTACTCTTAGCATGAGATTAGTCGCCCCATGGATTCTCCATTGCGTGAAATATACAAGGTTTTGAAGCCTTAATTGCTCAAAAACTATTAAACTAAACTGCACTGAAAAAGAACCCTTTCTGGACCAAGATCTAGCTTTCTGCCAAGTTTGATGTAAATCCATTGAGGCGTTATGGCTGAAGCTGTGTCTAAAGCTCCTATGGATAAATAAATAAATGGGGAAAACAAGTTTCTAGACCCCCCTCTCACTTTTTCTCATCCTCTCCTTTACAGAGCACCATGAAACTTCCGGGGAAGAACATTATTTTGTTTGGAAAGTTTAGTGAAGATTCAATATATTAATATTTATATAAAACCACATGAATTCACCAGTTATAGTTAGCTCTGCTAACCATAACCTGCGCCCCTACCATGCATTGGTTATGACCTCACATATCACATCACTCATGACATGTTCTATGATATTATTTATGACCGCATTGATAACATCGCAAATCACATCATACACATTGAACTATAAACGGGTATAACATTAGAGCTCTGAAAATAAGTACAAAATAACTCAGAAGAGCATGACCCATTGTTAAGGCCATCACATATGTAACTCCCTCAGGTATAGAAAGTATAGGTTATTGGCCACATTCACTCTATACCATACACTTCACAAATAGTGCAGTTCATGTTAAAAATAAACCACAGAAATATGGAAAATCCTCATTGTATACAGTTTTCTATCAGTTTACAATTGTTCAGAGAAACCCAAGTTAGTAAAAATACTGAACATCTGTTCCAAAAGGAATGCATTTATCAGTATTGTACCCATGAGAGTCACCAAGCCTACATTGGCAAATAAAGTTGATATGATTAGAAAAGGTGGTACTGTCAACAGTATTAACTCTATGGAGAAAATGTATTCTGCAGGGTGGTTGCCCTGTAGCAAACAACCCTGCAGACACCCAACCCCATGCTCTGCACAGCATTTGGGGGAGTTGGCCATAGGCCCTGTGATCAACCACACCCGCAGGTAGCCAACCACACCGAGCCAATAGTGGGCCCAGTAACTCCATCCCAGGGGCCCCATGACATTTAGATCTAGCTTCTGCCAAACACTTTTTCCCCCTTAATTTTTCCACAGGAACTTTAGACATAGCTATAGCCCTAACTGCTGAGTGGACTTACACCACATTTGGCAGAAAGACAGATCATGGTCCAGAAAGAGTGCTTTTTGTGATTCGGTGCAAATCCGTTCAGTAGTTTATGAACGCCAAATGCTCAAAACCTTTGTATATCATGCAGCAGAGGATCCACAGGGCCGACAGATCTCATGGAGAGATCTGATTGGCTGCCACCACATCAACAAAGTTGTGTTGGCAGCCATCTTAGGGCTCAGGACTCAGTCCAGAGTCCTAGAAAAAAGGTTTAAAAAAACATAAGGGAGCAGAATAGGTATAACACAGACCTCCTAGGCCTGGTGGAGGATCTCAAAGGGACCCTGACTGGAGCCAAAAACATTTTTAAACATTTTCCATAAATTTGCTGAGGATATGCAAATCTGCTGCAATTTTTTTTAGAAAGTGCAGACTCCCACTATGTGCTTAAGTCCCCCATGGGTGGTGGGGCAGGGCCTGGGGGGGAACGGGGTGCAAAAACCTCTTTTGGGTTTGTAGCTTGTTGCCCCCTCCCTGAACATTGAGGCGGCTGTGGGGACTCTATTCCAGTGGTCTTTTTGTAAATCAAGGGGAGTGGGCTCTGCCCCCCCTCCATGAGCCTTATTAAGCCTCGAGGACTCCATTCCTTGGGCTGAATGTCAATTATTAGGGGAGATAGCGTGGGCCCTCCTCCTAGCCTTAATAGGCCCTGGGAACCCCATCCCCTGTGGCTGACAGTCAATCATTTGGGGGTTGAATGTCAATTATTTAGGGGGACAGCACAGGCCTACTTCCTAGGAACAGTGTATTTCATTATTAGTAACAGTTATCGGAGGGTATACACTGGACCTTTAATTCCTCCTAATCCCTATTGATTTTTTGATCTACTTCCTAGCACCTTAATAGGCCCTCAGGACCCTATCCCCGGGGGCTGATTGTCAATTATTTGGGGAGCTTGTTAAGATCCCAGGGACCCTATTCCCTAGGTCGGCTTACATATTCTGGTTTCCAGGGAGCCCAGCCTCTGTATACATCAGTTTCCCTTTCCGAAACAGAGGTCTGTGTCCACCCGGTGGGAAATTTAAAAGTACTCCCACCGGGTGGGAGCAGACTTCCGTTTCCCTGCTTACGCTCTTGCAGGCAGGAAAACTCACTTTGCTTCCACTCGGACGGAGCAAGCAGACACAGCTGCGCCGTACAGGTGAGAGCAATACTTGCTCCCACAGAATGCAGGGACCCAGCTGTGGCACTAGGAGCCCAGAGGCTCCCCTCTTGGCCCCCAGCTAGTAATTTGTGGGTACCCCAGTGACCCAGAGGGATGGGGTCACCAGGGCCCAAGGAGGCTTGTGTTGGAGGCCCACACAACCTCCTCTCCTTTCTTTATAAGACAGGTCCCAGGGGATGGGGTCCCCAGGGCCCATGGAGGCTCAGGGAGGGAGGGTTGTGCGCCTCCCTCCCCTTTATCTATAAAATAGAAGGATGAGTTCCCAGAGCCCAAAGTGGCATAGGGAAGGGGGTCGCACAAGCCCTCCCCCTAAATAAAAAGAAAGGCCCCAGAGGATGGGATCCCTGGGGATAGAAATGCTTAGGGCACCCCATCCCCAATTTATTTTTATAAAGAAGGGTGTCCCGGTAGGGCATGGGGCCACCAAAAAGAATAATAAATGAGTGGCCACACACATGCCCACCCACACACACAAATATATGATCCAGTGGCCTGATGTTGACAGATGAAGCATGATTATGCACACTGTTTTCAGTGTTGCGCTATAATGGATTGTGGGGGGAACCATTTGCCGAAAGGGAACCATTTTTTTGATGAATTTACTGAATTGATCTTTGAAGATTAGATGTTAAGTAAACAGTCTTCTTTCCTTGCTTTGTACACATTATTTGACTTTTTATTTTGAGCATTACTATTGGTAATTTAAGATAGCACATTAATCCTCCCAATTGGAGTATTAATTTGTGTTCCATAACTTAGACAGAATAGGACAATGCCATAGTAGATATGATGTTGACTGTTCATTTCCTCTGCTAGATTACCTAGTAGTCGTCCTTCTGATACATGAATTTGTCACTTGGCTTTTGATTTGTGTAATCTTGACTCTTCCCCGTTTCAGCAGATGTTAGATTTCTATATTGATTACGTTATTTTAGAGTACTCAAGATGATTTATTGCACTTTGAGAGAAAATACATTTTTAGGAAAATGGATTCGTGCAAGAAGCCATGGTTATATATGAATTTGTATAATTGATTAATTTGTTTTTCCCATTTTGAGAATACATATACTAATACCATTTTGATTACCTGAGATACTGGTTGTTGCGATGGTCTGTGAGACATCAGTTTCTCTAGGACCTTGGCCAGGTATGGAAGGCGGGAGATGGGTCAGTAGTTGGAGACCATGGCTGGGTTGCTGGATGGTTCCTTGAGCAGGGGTGTGGCAATGACGTATTTACGAGTGGCCAAGAATGTGGCTGAGTCAAAGGAAGCATTGAGGATGGGTGTTAATGCTTTAATGATCAGTAGGAGTCCTTTGGTGAAGGAGTGGTGGGGGCAAGGGTCAGATGGCTTATTGACTGTGATGTTGCTGATTGAAGAGGAAATTGGGCCCAATAAATGGTCAGCAGAGTAGGTGGGTTTGGTAATGTGCTGGTGAGGCCAAAGTTTCTGAGGTTCTGTAGATGGGCCACAGATTTGCCATAGAGTGCAGTCTTATAGGTGAAAATTAAGGTCTCCGACTAGGATGAAGGTACTGAAGGTGAGGGATGCAAAAAAGTCTGCGATATTGCTGGTGAAATTGGTGAGGGGTGCTTGTGGTCTCTCTGTGATGGTTCTACTCAAGGAGAAGGCTGTGATGCATATGTTGGAAGGGAGGTGTTCCATGTAGCTGGTTGGGGTGTCCGTGTAGGTGGTGCAGAAGATGGTGTCTTTGAATATGATGGTAAGTCCACATTCAGGCTTAAACTGAAGGTCTTGCTAGGCAATCTTGTAGCCAGCAAGGATGGCTTGTAGTGATGTCCAGTGCATAGGATGGGTTTAGCCATGTTTCCATGAGGGAATGCAGATCTGGAAGGTGGTTATGAGGTAGATCCCACATCTCCATGTATGCTGAGTGATCGAGCAGGTGTTGAGGGTCATGCATGCGAATGTGGCATGTTGGGTCAGTGGTGTACGAGAACATGAATAGGTGGCTTTTTTTTGTTTGAGTAGTGTGTTGGGTGCTATTGTGTTGGAGTAGTGGGTGTAGGGTGTGGGACAGCAAATGAAAACTTGCATAAGGCAGATGTGAATGCTTCCTATATGTTGTGTGGTGCAGTTTGGAAATAGTGCAGTGAACAGCAGCTAAGGTTGAGAGCATGGAGGAATGTAGCTGGGTAGCTCCAGGCATGGACAGGAGTAGATGGGCTTGCCTTTGATGTGCCTTCAGCATACCAGTGGCATGCCTGCTGCATGTGTCTGCTGCGTATCCCTGATACCCCCACCTTTAAGTAGGTCCTGGGAAGGGAAAGAATGGGGAGTGGTGGGCAATCTGCGAATGGAAAATAGGAAATAATGTCCTCTGCTTGGCTTTTTTTGAAGATCGTTTTGCCATTAAAGTAGTGATGTTACTTCCTGTGTTGATTTGAAAAGTAGCAATCTCACTTCCTGTGCAGATGGATGATGGGAAATGAAGTCCTTTTGCTTTTTTTCTTCTGTTAAAGACGGTAAGGAGGAACATGGACATCAGCTACGAAACAGCTAGTTTATCATGTTTATTTATCACGGAATGGGTTATGTTATTGTTTAAATAGCTTTTTAGTTATAGGTAAGTGAAAATGTAATGTACTTTATTTCTATGCGATGTGTAATTTTGAATGTTTTTAATGGAATGCAATTTTTTTTAGGCAGGGTTTGAATAGTTTTTATGGTACTTTATTTTAATTTATCAGTCTTGTATATTATTTTATTTACTTTTGTGTTATGAACTGCTACAATTTTTATAATATTTATTAAGAAATAATTGTAGTTTGTGGTAGCTGGTTTTTGTTGGGTGTTATGGTTAGTGAGAGTTATGACTTGTTTAGCGTATTGTTTGAAATATAATTTCAAGATAGTAAAGGGCATTTTAAGGAAAACAGGGTGTCATTAAAAAAATGTTTACTTTATTAAAAAGCAATCACAGATATGATGGTCGGCTGACCTCATCAGACCACTATCCCTGTAATGACTTTCAAACTGAGTAAGTCACAATTTGTAAGTAACCTCATTAATATGCATGAGATAGGGTGAATTATGATAAACTAGCACATAGGTCCATTGTAAAAAAAATTTACTGGTCGCAAAGGTACTGGTCACAGTTTGGACCCGTTTCTTGCATCCAAATCTTAGTACATCTGGCCCATAATACTTCTTCTAACTGGCATTTTATGAGGCACACTGCTCACAATTATCCACAACATGGTGGTCAGACAAGCAAACTTAACAAATCTAACAGCCATTCTCTTTGTTTATCTTCACGTCATACTTCGAATAATTCTAACCTTTCACAATTTCACAGCGCACCATACTATGAAAGGTTAAAAGTTAGTGCAGACACAAGAGAAGCACTATGAAAACGAGGCCCTAAATTAAGGGCCACAGTGTCCTGACCTCACCTCTTGCTAACTGGAAAAAATTGCCTAAATGTGGTGGAAATTCAGTTAATACCCTTGATTTTTTTTATTTTATACCTGATTAAGGAACAGAACAGCAAATAGCCTTTTTTCTTGTTTTTGTCCAACACATCATTTGCATTGGAAAAAGCATTAAAAAGCACTATTCAAAACTGAATAATAATTCATACTGTTGAACATGGACTGTTCTGCAGGGTAATACCCAGACTTTATGTCTTTCTCATCCTATAGTTTGTCAAATTCATTTTGTTGGCCTTAGCACTCTGTGCATTTTACCACTGCTAACCAGTGTTAAAGTGCTTATGCTCTCTTCTTTCAACATGGCAGAATTGGCTTATCCCATCTTGGCATATTTAATTTACTTTTAACTCCCCAGTAGAAGGGTACTACATGTACTCAGGGCCTGTGAATTAATTACGACTAGTAGGCCTGCAGCACTGATTGTGCCACCTACCTAATGGGCCCTTTAAACATGTCTCAGGCCTGCTATTGCTGCCTGTGTGTGCAGTTTTAAACTGCCATTTCAACCTGGTCAAATAAACCTTTTGCTACACCCAAACCTTCCTTTTTAATACAGACAAGTCACCCCTAGCATAGTCCCTGGACAACCCAGAGGGCAGGGTGCAGTTTATTTAAAAGGTTGGACAAGTTGGACATTTACTTTTAAGTTTTACAAGTGCCGGTATTGAAAGACATTTGTTTTTCACTCCTGTAAGGCCTACCTCTGCCATAGGATAGTATTGGACTTAACTTATTACGTTTAATAAGCCGTAGCTTCGAAATGGGAACAGGTAAGCTGTTCATGTTTGGTATCTTTGGAATTGTGATGACTTATCCTCTCTTATGGTAAAGTTGGATTTTAAATTCAAATTTTGAAAATGCCATTTTTACAAAGTTGGCATTTTCCTGCCTTAGCCATTTAGTGCATGCAGCCTGTCTCTGGGTCACATGACTGGTGCAGCTGACAGTTGGGCTTTGTGCATTCCTCCTCGACAGCCAAGCACAATAAGAAGCTTAGGTGTCCCTGGATGGGCCATCACTGGCAAGATAGGAGTGTGGTGTTCAGCACAGACCTACCCATACCTACACAGGTTGTGTCCTGCCTCCACACAAAGGACTGCATACCCCCGGTAGTTAGTTTGGAGCCAAGGAAGGGGAGGCAAGAAGCTTGTGCACTTCAAAGAGAAACCGCTAGAAGCTTCTCCCACTTCAAAGGTGGCACCAGGGTTAAATACTGGACATCAGACACCTATTCTTTAGTACACTTCTGGACCTGTGGAGAGTCTGCCAAGAGGAAGAACTGCAGTGCTGTTGAAAGAACAGCTTTTGTGCTGGACTACTGCTCTCCTGGACTACTGCCTTGCTATACTGCTGTCTTGCTGGATTGCTGCCATGTTGCCCTGCTGCCTGAGTGAGAGGCATTTGGACCCGCACTTGAACCCTAGACTCTCAGAGTGATACCAAGAGCTAGTATTCTGGCCTCACGTCCAGAGCCACAGACATATAACAGGCTTTCAACCACCAGAACCAGCACCAAGATCCAACTGGAGCAACTGGTGTCTCTCAGGTCCTGGACTCATAGTATGGCCTCAGTAGAGCTGAATTGACGTTTTTGGGCTATTCATGTGCGTAAATAAGCCTGGTGGTGCCAAAACCTTGTGCACTGCCTGCCAATGGGAAGGTCTGTCAATTGGACTCTTCATGCTGCAGCATTGACCGCTCAAAGGAGTGCCATCACAAAGCTTTGGCCCAACTGTAACAGGATCTTCATGTTACAGAAAAAAACATCCTTGATGCCCAGCCTGCTCTTCATGCTGCACTCACGACCATCTGTGATGATTCCCTGCTCCTTCTGACCAGAACACTATGCGGTAGACTGAGAAGGTAACTTTCAGTGGGACTAAACTGGTCCCTTTATCCGTCCTGCACTCCATTGTGGTCGTGCAGAACTTATGACTTTCTCCTAGTCTCACTTGATCAGATAGCTGCAAGTGGTGCTTTGGGCTTTTTGGTACTATTTTTTACTTAAATCTTTAAAATTCCATACAAACATCTAAACAGTCCCACTGTTTGGATGTTTGCTGTTTTGGTCTTGATTTATATATTACATTTTGCTCTATTTTTTTAATTAGTGTGGGACTTTTCCTGTGTGGTGTTCTAACTTTATTACTTTTTGAAGTCTATTTGAAGTCTTAAGCAAATACTTTAATCATTGCCTTTAATTTAAGCGTGACTGCTCTGTGCCAAGTTACCAGAGGGTGAGCAAAGGTCCATTCAAGATTTGCATGTGACTTCAACCCTTCAAACGGTAACCCAATTTCTTACCCATACCCTTAATGGAAACCTTTCTGCTGGTTGGCTAAAAGGAACCATAATCATAGGTTGTAAGAACAGTTAATGCACTTGTATGTGTACATTGTCATACAAACAATTCTGAAACATGCAAACAGTTTACCTGCCATTCTTTATACACTTAAAACTTTCCTATCACCCCGCATTCTACTGATCACTCCTCAGCCCATGCCTATCTCTCACAGGACTGATGAAAGTTGAAAGTAGTGCTTTCCTCCCTTTCCCAAACATTCTGCAGATATGCAAGTGCAAAGAAATGTAATGGAAAATATAATACACTTACATATATTTGTATCATGGTTAACAATGGGTCTTCTCCTTCAATACTCTCTGTTGGAGGTGTGTCTTCTGACTTTGAATCCACAGATAAGTCAGCTCTATAAGATGCAGAAGGTATAGAAAGTGAATCTTTTATGTAATTAAGGCGAACATTGTGCCACAATGTGTGCAATTCTCATGGCCCCCAGAACAGCCCTTTCTCTTTGATAAGATAGCTGTTGCGTTACACTTTCTGTACCCACAAGGATGTTGCATGTAGACAGTGACAATTCCATGTCAATTCTTACCTATTAAGGCAGTGTTAACCAAACGTTTTTTTAAAACCATGATCCACTTTTTAGAAAAACAACCTTTTGCGACCAACCTACCTCTAAAAGCCATGAGCCCATTTTGTATTGAAATGGCCACTAAATTTGCACAGACATACAGTTTTACTGGTAAAACTATACTGAACACAAACGATAATGTTTTGAAATCAAGTTTCAGTGAATAGTTATCATTTGTGCATCACCAAATAAAGTGTACTGATTCATCTTGATCATATGAAAACAGTTGCTTCCATCACACTTTAGAATTAAAAAAATGTGCTTCATGTTTGCATTCCTAACTGCTAAATGTGTACATTTCATTCAATGGTATTTACATTTTGTTCTGTGAGAAGTTACATCCAACAGCTTTTCCGTTCACACTCTCTGTATCCCAGAAGATGTCACATAATTCACTTTACTTTTCTTTCTCTGAGTGCAAAGAGAGAGGAGCTTGTAGACACCAATCCTCGTGTTAAAATCATAAGCTGCTATTTGTCAGAAGACATAGCGTGACATTGGACCTCTGTCTTTGAAGCACAGCAAATATAACAATTGGAATCGGCCAAAATTGCCTTGGAAATGACCCATGTTTTAGGGAAACACTGTATTAAGCATCCCTCTTTCTCAAGGCCCGTTTTTAGTTCCTGGGCCATACGTGTAGGTACCTTTATAACTAGATATTTCCCCGAAACCTGTACAAGTGACACACTACTCTATCCAGCACACTTGCCAACACTGTTACTCACAGAACCTAGGACTTGAAAGGTTTTCAATAGATTTGGTGCATAGGTCAAACATTGGCAAATCTAGATTAGTGCCATGGTTTTAGATTACAGAAATAGAAATCTAAAGTCAATCCATAAACATCTCTGTTATGTGCAATAGATCACATATGTCTATTCTCTGCTAATGTTGTGAATACTGAAAAAAAGTTATTACCTGTTGCAAGAACTTTAGGCATTCCAACTTCATTACAGAAGGATTACAACTTGGGCTGACAAGAGTGGCAAAACAATTGGGAAGAGGCATCCTGCAAAATAACCAGTCATCGCCGTGGTCGGTAGGAAAAAGGGTGCTGCATACTGTTTATTGATCCCCTAGCTGTGTCCTCTGTAGAGTGTCATTCAAAAATAATTTCTCCTCACTTGGTGTCCACTCACGGGCAGAGGTTAAAAGTGTTCCCCAGCGTGAGGGATTTCTAGAACTATTATCCTCAATAGACAGATCTCAAAGGCTGGTTTAAAAAACAAACATTTTGGAGCATTCTACCACTGTGTATGTGGTGCTGGTTCAAAACTACTACCTAACTAAGGCAGGGACATGGTTGGTTAACATCATTAATAAAATGAGTAAGATAAAATAAAAATAAGTGATATTGTTTTTATTATCAAACTATTTTGGTCACAGAGATATATAGTGCATGTTGATTGTCCAAAATTACTCTGTATCCACAACCATCAACTGAGCTGCAATTTAACATGATTTTACATTGGATAACGATCATCCATGAATTTATATGGTAAATGTAATGAAAGAAAAATAGGCATGAAGGAAAAGGATGCATTTTTGTAAACCTGACTAAGATCATGAATTTAGTAATAATGGTTATTTGCTCAAGTCTGATTTTGGGTAACCCATATTATTATGTGGTTCCAAGGGCATCTTGCAAATTGTGCTCTTTCTTGCACATTAGCCTAATACTGGGAGTCAGAAAAAGGAGAGAAATTCAATTAACTATGATAAAAAATGTTCTACTAATCTGTGTTCCATACTCCTCCTCATAAAAATGGAACCTCGCTTGCGTGGTGGGCCTATCACCTGCACCAGGAAAACATCAAAACACAAAAAAAAAGCACCAACATTTCTGCATTAAATTTCACTTTTTCTGTTAATGTGAACAACTGTGCTATTAGGCCCAGGCTGGGCTGACATACAGGGGAAAACGACAGACCCTAGATATTTTCTAAAAACTTGATACTCAGTGGAGTCCAGGGTGTTGTGACCTGTGTGGATGCCACTACATTTTCTTACCCCAAAATGTCCTGCAAAACTGAAATCTTGGCCAAACTCACAGAATTTCCTCACATTTCTGTGAGGAAAAATTCCACAATGTGCAGGGATTTACTAAATTCATTGAACCTAGCATTTCTACACTTTTCCGGATAAAAAATGAATTGGTCCTAACTTGCACCTTGTCAAGTTGGTGTAGTGTCAATATAGTCCTCACATGGTCACTGTCCATTTCTATGACATGTGTAAGGCCCAACCACATAAGGGGGGCAGCGTTTCAATCATGGAAGTGTAGGAATGCAAGGCGGTAAGACTTTGGTTATATGCTGGAATTTTTGCTTTGCGTAAATATGAGTAAAATAGTTTTTTTCACCCATGCTTTGACGTTTGCAGGTATTTCTGGCTAAGAATCCATGATGGAATCCATAAAAACCACACACCTTGGATTCTCCATGGTCTTTAGGCTTCATTAATCCCCAGGGTTGGTGGGAATACCTGATTGCTGGCTGAACCAGTGCTCAAATCATGCAGCCATCTACCATGTCAAGTGCGAGAAAATTAGAATTTCTTTGTAGGTAGTTTTGACACATGGGTAGGTATAAATATGGTGAACCGACTATTCTGTCTTCCAATGGGGGAAAATACAGTCTGGTGCCACAGTGTTTGGTCTGATGCTACAATGGTTTAGCACCTCAACCCATTTCTCTTCTCAGTTTCCCCCTTTGCTCTGATGGGCTTTTAGATCCCCAGATGAGAAGATTGTGCATTTACCACCAGTCTGCCATCCCAAAGGGAGGGGGTGGTCAGAAAAGCCATTTGGGCCATAGACCATCTGGAAAAAAGAGAGAATTTGAATGGAGTTCTGTGCATGCCTGTCCCGGAACTGCACTGCAGCCCTTTCCCTGGGCACCAGTTTTTCTGCCACCTGGAGGGGGATAAGCTGGAGGGGATGGAGGGGGAGTAGAATGGTGGTTAACCCCATCTTGACTTATATCTTAAAAATACACCATGCAATATTCAGGCTAAGGGCCCTTGCAGGGGAGAAAGACTGTTGAGTTTTAGTGATGGGGCTATGGCCCAATGAAAAAAAACATGTCTGTCCCTGCCCCATTTTATTGAAAGAAGGTATATCATTTGCATGCAGTGGGTTTTCTGCCAGGATAGGCCAGGAACCACCCCATTTTTAATTAGATAAAACACTTTAGTGTCTAGTGAGCTTTCTATGTCCCTGCCCCCAAGCAGTGGATAGCAGTTTTTTTGATAAACCACAATGTACTCCCTGGAGACAAAAAGACTGATGGCCCCTACTACATTTATTTTGTTTCTAAATCTAAAATCTCTCATGCCTAGTGGTCTTTCTGCCCCTAGTGAAGATTGTGGGTAAAGATTATTGAGGTCTTTTCAGGATGGGTCAGCCCCCACTCCATACTTTTTTTAAACTAAACATTGGCATCTAGTGGTCTTTCTGCCTGCAATCCCAGAGGGCAAAAAACTAGTAGGGCTTTTAAGGGTTGTGGGTAAGGCCTGTGGCCTGGAAAAGCGAGCCCCTCTGCACTCTTATGTTTTTTTAAAGTACCCTGATCTAGTGGGCTTTCTGAGTTGTCTTCGGAGGGAGACTTAAACCATGATCCCCCCAGGCATCATCATTGGTAGCTGTTTGGTGGATCCCTGCTTAGGTACAGATCCCCAGCTGTGATTTACAAGGAAAGGACCACTAGGGAGAGGACACATTGGAAAGAGAATATTCTCCCCTTTCCATCTGTCTTTCTTCTGTGGTGATCAGTGATCAGAGGGCTGAGGTATGCCTCCAAGCACCAAACTCAGTGAAAGCAGCTGGAGTCTTTGTAAAAGCACTGAAAGCAGCCAGACGTCACTTTCATTATCAGTGACATCAGTGTGCATGGTGCGCTGCACCTCACAGCTTAAAGAAAAATCTTGTTTTGCAAGGGAAGCTCTTCCATCGCTGTTAGAGATTTAAAAAGAAAACAGTAAATCCGGCTTCAGTAGGGGGTTGAGACATTTATGTCCTTCACACTGAGAAGGTTGTTGCACAGGAAGTGAATGTCTTGTCCTCCACACTAAAGAGGCTAAACTGGTAACAAGAGGTCAAGTCTTAAGATACTGTGCTAAAATCAAGCGAGACAGGCAAAATGAAACACAGCTGAGTTAGCGATTCAAGGCCTGGAGGAAAGCTATTGATGTAGCGATGCTACCGCACAGTTCTGGTGGATTCGGAGAACTCAAAATTGAACAACCAAAAACTCCTAATTGATTAGTCCAATAAGAACTCACAAAGCATTACTTATAACCAAGGAAATAAAACAGAGAATTTACTCTATTTCCTTACAGTGAAGAGCAAAATCACATCACATATGTTAGGGATGTGGAATACAATATACTATTGTAACAGGCAGAAATTGGTACATAGCTTGCAATCTTCTATCAAGATCTATATGGCCCAAGTCAGACCCTTCAGGGGGAAGCCCTGGTTCTCTTTATCCCTATACTTTCTGTGAAATGTCTCTTAGATGAGGTAATAGGCCACCTTAATAATACGCACACAATGGAAGAGATGTCAGAAGCGCTGGGGCTGTTTAAGTCAGGGAAAACATCAGGGCCAAATGGGTTTGTGGTGTTTTTTTAAAGCTTTTGCAAGGTCTCCTGGATTCACATTTATCCACAATATATTCAGCCTCAAAAGAGGCATAGATCCTAACATGTAAACTAGGGTGGATGCTATGACTATCATGACTATCACAAACTTAGGCACCCAGTGAAATGCTGTGATTCATATAGGTCTATTTCTTCCATTAATATAGAGTCAAAAATCTTCATCAAAATGTTGGCAAATCGACTAATGAGTGTGATGTGTCCCCTGGTACACCTCAACTACAGTGATTTTATGCCACGTAGATTCACACAACATAAGATGCCTTAACAATGCATCAGCATTAGCTGATTTAAATAATACTTTGCTCATGCTCCTACTTCTGAACTACAAAAATAATTTATTCACATTCTTCAACTGGTTTTCCTAATATGCACTTATTTGATATAAACCACACTTAGGGCTAAAATAAGGGTGAAGACCACACTTTTGGATGTTTTCCCAGTTCACTGATGCATACTAAACGTATGTCCACTATCTCAACTACTTTTGTGCTCACAATAGAGTCCCTCTCAGAATCACACCAAGAGAGTGAGGATATTATGGGTTTCTGCTGAGCACCTGATCTAGAAGACCAGTTCTCCTTAAGTGGACAACCTTCTTCTTTGTCTCAGCCAAATGGACAAATCTGGGTAATGAGTCAAGCAGATCCTGAACCAGTTTGGATTTCACACAGGTGTGCAGAAAAACTGGTAAAATGCTAGTCTATACCATGTTAGAAGAAGTGGCTGGATGTCACCCTCTCTGTGGTTTCTTCTGGAAGCCTTTAGGTACAATGGGATGTCTATCAGAAACAACAAATAACAGCTATGGGCTAGCCAATTACCCCACACTGCAGATAATGAAGAGTGACCTCCTCCACTGAGCACTGCTGACGCTGTCCGACATGGATAGAGTGGCAATAGTCAAAATAAAATTATAGTTCTTCCAAATGCCCTTTACATTTTGCAAAGCATTCCCAAAAAATCCAACCCCATTTGTTCAAACCATTTACCTCAGTGACCAGGGTAGTCCTCCAGAATATATCTCGGGAGTGGTTGTGACGAAATGCTGCTAAATGGCAATCAATAGGATAGCATGGGAGTGACAGATTTATTTCCTTTCCAGCATCCCAACAGCATCCCAACAGTTGGTTATTAAAGACTGGATTTTTGAGCAGATGCAGTACCAGGCATGTGGTGGGGCATGGAGGGACAGTCTTCACATGGTGTTTTGTTGGTCCAAGAAACTTACAAAGGAGATCTCCCTTAGGGAGAGAGTACTTTTGCTACAGGTCACTTCATTAAAGAGTTTTTAGAGGTAAGATGCACTTTGCGTCTATTCTGGGATGCAGTTGTCTCATCAAACATACAAATCCATGAGTGATTGTCAATGGTTAGACTTATTGCAAGCCAAGGGTATGCCCAGAAGTGGGTCCCTTGCTCACTGTGCCACTAGAACCAAGCTACACTAGATTGAAGAGCCCCAGTGAGGGCAAAACCTATCTTGAGTTTCCTATTTTCCTGTACAGAGAGGATCTGGCTAGGCAGTTCAGGTTGGACTGTTGCTATTGGGTCAGGGTCAAGTCTGATATAAATATGGTTGGGTCTAATGCGAGGTGGCATGGTAGGCAAAAGAACAGTGGGTTGGAACACTACCTTATTGCAAGTATCCTCCCATCACCTTTTGTTTGTTTGATGTAAAGTCCTGAGTGCCCAACCGTATGCCAAACATGGATGCCTTGCACACTGTGGAACTGCAACAAGCTACACCAGACTGAAGACCCCAATCAGGGCAAAACTGGTCTTAGGTTGCTTGTGTTCTGGTTCAGAGAGGATGTGGCTTGGATGTTCGGGCTGGACTTTTCCAAATGGAGCAAGGACAAGGCGGATTTGCATATGGCTGGCTCTAACCTGAGATGTCATGGTGGGCAAAAGTATGCTACCCCAGGTGTTTACCAACAGGTAGCCTTATTGAAAAACACCCTATCATTACCTTTTGTGTGTTTGGTGCAGTTGTCTCACACAATTATATTAAGTTCTTACAAGAAGAATTTTGGCCCCTTCAATCAAAGTTATTCCATCACACAGAGAACATTTGAAAACTTCAAGTTCAGCTAGAAGCGAAGTTACAGGACCTGAGTTAGTAGACGCAAATATTCCACAAATCAATAAAGCCCTTGTCTAATTCGTTCGATACACTGAGCTCCTCACTCAAGACCATCTTTCATTTATTCATTCACATACGCATATATTCACAACATTGTCACTAATAATCCATGCAGAGGAGCTCTCCAATTCAACACATACATTCATTGACTGAACACTCACTAAAAGCAACTCACCCATGACATTGCAGCAGCACAACCTACGTTTCAATCACTGTTTCACCAAGCACCCACTCTCACCAATTCACGTTTGACACTTCTCTCACTCCCTCAAACACTGTACACACTTACAATAACTCAGGTAAGCCTCTCACTCATAAAGTCACAACAGCACTCTCAGTTTTAAATCAAGCACACACAGAGTCCCCTATCAACACGATTCATGCATTCACTCGAACTAAAAAAAACTCATAGGCACGAAATATTGAATTGAAAATAGCACACACTCATGGTCTTACCAAGCACACACTCACACCAACTCACCTTTGAGACCCTTTTATGCACTGACTAGTACCATGAACTCTTGCACTCACACACTCTGAAGACGCGCGCACTAACTCATGCATTGCCCTCAAACATGCACTTACTCCAAGCAATGCACTAATGCACTGTTTCGCTTTCCAACAAGCACATAATCACAAACCCAGCCATCAGCTGGATTCCTTCACTCAATCATATTAACACACTCATGAAAAGTGGAACTAAAAAAGAACTTCACACTAACACAAACACAGCACTTACTCCTATATTGACTCCTAGGAACATACTTATGCACCTAGGGGCATATTTACAAGAAAGTGGCGCATTGGTCCCGATGTGCCACTTTACTTGCATCGTTCCTGCCCCACCTAACAACACCATGGTTGCGCCACATTTACTTGTGTTGCACCATGGCGGCCGGACAATAAAGTCTGAGTTTCTGATGCTATTGTGGCGCTGTGCTGCACTAGCGTCAACATTTTTGACGCTAGTGCACCAAAGAACAGGGAGGCCCATTGATTAAAATGGGTGTGTCATTTTAACGCCTGCTCTGAGCATTTTCTGCATTCTGCAGGTCATATGTTTAAACTCTGCTTTCCATCTTTCCTCCATCAGAAAATTGAGAAATAACACTTCATAATAGTGAGAACAGTGATTTAAAGCAAATACAAATCGCAGACCTGCACTATAAACTGGATTTGTTGGACCATGTTTTTGTTGTTGAACCTCATTTTTTAACCTCATTTTTTAACATATGTTTTAGCCGGATGAAGGCACAAGTTTTGGATAACAGGCATTAAAAGTTGTCAAAAATTAAATGAGTCTCGCTTGTGGGAACTCAAATAAAAACAGTGTATATGTTTGTGGCACACTGTTGTACTTTTAGCAGCATTTTTGCACTACTCTAATTTTTGCCGTTCATTAGATTTGCCTAGTTTAGTTCGGATTTTAATTTTAAACTATGAGTTGTCCTTTTATAAGCTAACTACATCCTCCCAAGTCTTTCTTTAGGCGTATGGGAATGATGCATCTATGGTCTCAGCATCCTTTGCAAGAAAGAACAGCTTCCACTCTCACTTGCCCTTTGCATTACCACAGGCCTTAAACTAGTGGTCTTAGCAGCAGGTCTTAGCAGCAGGTGGTCATACACAATGAAAGTACTTGGTTCTCACTTTGTAAGTGTGTGCTGTACTTAGTTGCAACGGATGCTCTGGTGGATAGAGAAATGGGCAGCTGTCTCTGATCAGCACAGCACCAGCTCTAATGTGGCAAATGTTCACCCACCCAGGCTAAAGAAGTGTCACAAGATAGACCTTCTTTTGAACCTACAGGGATACAATAAGCTACAAGAGGGCTTTCCTGCAACTGCCTAGCTGAACAGTGGCAACCCGACCTGGACTGTATCTTGCTATTGTACTCTGCCTGACACTCTGTGAGTCTCTAACTGCCTCCCCTGAGATCCTGTGGATTTTAGACTGCTGTGATGGATTGAGACTTAAAGTACTAAGGGTCTGATTTAGAACTTGATGGATAGGTTACTCCGTCACAACAGTAAGGATATAATAGGATTTAGATTTCGGCGGACGGGATGTCCATCGCCGTTGTAACGGAGTTTTCAATCAAGCCCTAGGTTAGAAGGTAACATCTGTGATCAAGACAAATCTGGTCGGTATTCCTGATCTGTGCTCCTTCAAATTGCTCCTAGGTCCTGGTTTTCCGGGACCATTGACTATCAGTGGCGCTTTGTGCTTTTTGGCACTATTTGTACTTCAATATTTATATCTTGGGTTCCTCTCATCAGATTTGTGCCATTTTGGTGCTATTGTTTATTACATTTTATTCTTTTTTTCTAATCCTGTTTAGGATTTTTTATTGTTTTCTATTCCAACTTTATTGCTCTTTTGGCACTGCATAAATACTTTACACATTCCCCTTAGCTAAGCCTGGCTGCTCTGTGTCATAGCTACCAGGGGGTTAAGCTCAGGTTAATTTAGTGACTTTCCGTGATTCATCTTGAGAAGGGTTGTGATTACTCCTTGAGTTGGGTAGTCACCCACCCCAAATTATAATCCAATTTCTTACAAAGACACTATCCTAACATTACATGTACTGAAGAGCATCTTACTTTAAAAAGGAGTATTCGTTGATGTTCCCTGCCAAACTATGGGTGATTGCAGAGGGAAAGACATGGCACTTCTGCTCCCCTGGGGAGGTGTGGCTTTGGATCAAGGGGTGGCGACTGGCTGACAGCCAGCATGTAGCACTGGGGAGAAAAAAGAACACACTGCAGGAAGTGGTGTGTCCCAGAAATAAGAGAGAAGGCAACAATGGGAGAGACAGAGTTGAAACTGATTTGGACAATCCAGAAGGATCAAGGAATACAACTGGGTGAGCCACAGTGCTCTGGCTACTGGCATAGTAAGGAGTGATGATGGGCAAATAGAGGCCTAGAGCAACTGAAAAATCCAAAACTGATACATAAAAGCACAGCTTGAGGCTTTAAAGGAGGATTTGTGTTAGTCATAAGACAATACCAGTTTGAAATCAGTTCTTGGTGATCCATTCACTGCAGATAGGCTGACAGACATATTGCTGAATCAGGAAGTTTCAGACCTGCGGTGCAAGGCAGCAGGGAGGGAGAGTTGGGGGATGAGGATAGGGGGATAGTTTGCTGACAATTGAGGGGTGTCTCTGTGGGAGGTCAAAAAGACAGCGGTGAAAGGGCAGGCAATTTCATGAGTGCCCTGGATAAAAAAAGAAAAGAGAGTGAGTGGATATTAGTAAATTTGAAATCCTGGTCAAGAAAAGTTAATTGCACTCTTGCGATAATGAGGCAGAGGCTCGCCAACTTCATCTAAAGCAACAGGAGTACCGCAGTGTGGCAGTGGATGGCATGCCTGCTGCCGTTTTAGATTCTTAGCGTTGGCTATATGATGTAGGAAACAAGACCGGCAAGCTGGTCGCCTGGTGTGCGTAAAGGGAGTGAAGTCGATGCTGGGTACCAGAAGTGCAGTCTCCCCATGGGACGACGATGAGAGTCAGCAGGAACATAGCTGAAACATTTGCTAACTATTAACGTCATATTTATACATTTACTACCGGTGGGACACAAGCGGACACAGAATATTTTTTCAAAGACATTCAGCTCCCCATTTGGCACCCAAGGACTGCCTGTGCCTGGAAGCCAATACAGAGGCCAAGGAGAGAACTGCAGACATTGGAGAGTTACAAACAGGAAAGAGTGCACGTTCAAATGGTATTCCAAACTATGGGCAGTAAATTGTCTTTCCACATGTTGCAAATGTACACAAAGGCCCATGGACAGGGTTGGCTTCCATTTGATGAGAGGATGTCGACTACAGTTTCGGTATTAAAGGAAGGCAAGACACCTGACTGCAGAACCTCCTATAGGCTCATCTCTTTATTCAACTCAGAGACGAACATCCAACGTGCTGATAAGCAGATTGAAAAAAGTGGTCACTACCTTAGTTCATCCACACCAATCCAGAATCATGACAAACTCACTGTGACTTACTCAAAGAAAGATCCTGCTCCTTGCTCTCTATCCACCAAGGATCCATCACCACCACCACAGTTCTCCTCCAAATGCTTTGTAAAAGCACTGCCCTTATGCCTAGAAAAAAAGGAGAGAAGCAGATTAAAGGAAAAATCTAAACATTAGTACCTAGAGAAACAAAGAACAA